>NC_082704.1:86843221-87543221 GCF_949987515.2 Delphinus delphis
TAACATCTATTTTGGGGTATAATTGCTTTACAATGGTGTGTTAGTTTCTGCTTTATAACAAAGTGAATCAGTCATACATAAACATATGTTCCCATATGTCTTCCCTCTTGCGTCTCCCTCCCTCCCACCCTCCCTATCCCACCCCTCCAGGCTGTCACAAAGCACCGAGCCAATATCCCTGTGCCATGCAGCTGCTTCCCACTAGCTATCTACCTTGCTACGTTTGTTAGTGTGTATATGTCCATGACTCTCTCTCGCCCTGTCACAGCTCACCCTTCTCCCTCCCCATAACCTCAAGTCCGTTCTCTAGGAGGTCTGCGTCTTTATTCCTGCCTTACCCCTAGGTTCTTCATGACATTTTTTTTTAATTCCATATATATGTGTTAGCATACGGTATTTGTCTTTTTCTTTCTGACTTACTTCACTCTGTATGACAGACTCTAGGTCTATCCACCTCATTACAAATAGCTCAATTTCGTTTCTTTTTATGGCTGAGTAATATTCCATTGTATATATGTGCCACATCTTCTTTATCCATTCATCCGATGATGGGCACTTAGGTTGTTTCCATCTCCGGGCTATTGTAAATAGAGCTGCAGTGAAGATTTTGGTACATGACTCTTTTTGAATTTTGGTTTTCTCAGGGTATATGCCCAGTAGTGGGATTGCTGGGTCATATGATAGTTCTATTTGTAGTTTTTTAAGGAACCTCCATACTGTTCTCCATAGTGGCTGAACCAATTCACATTCCCACCAGCAGTGCAAGAGCGTTGCCTTTTCTCCACACCCTCTCCAGCATTTATTGTTTCTAGATTTTTTGATGATGGCCATTCTGACTGGTGTGAGATGATATCTCATTGTAGTTTTGATTTGCATTTCTCTAATGATTAATGATGTTGAGCATTCTTTCATGTGTTTGTTGGCAGTCTGTATATCTTCTTTGGAGAAATGTCTATTTAGGTCTTCTGCCCATTTTTGGATTGGGTTGTTTGTTTTTTTGTTATTGAGCTGCATGAGCTGCTTGTAAATTTTGGAGATTAATCCTTTGTCGGTTGCTTCTTTTGCAAATATTTTCTCCCATTCTGAGGGTTGTCTTTTGGTCTTGTTTATGGTTTCCTTTGCTGTGCAGAAGCTTTTAAGTTTCATTAGGTCCCATTTGTTTATTTTTGTTTTTATTTCCATTACTCTAGGAGGTGGGTCAGAAAGGATCTTGCTGTGATTTATGTCATAGAGTGTTCTGCCTATGTTTTCCTCTAAGAGTTTGATAGTTTCTGGCCTTACATTTAGCTCTTTAATCCATTTTGAGCTTATTTTTGTGTATGGTGTTAGGGAGTGATCTAATCTCATACTTTTACATGTACCTGTCCAGTTTTCCCAGCACCACTTATTGAAGAGGCTGTCCTTTCTCCACTGTACATTCCTGCCACCTTTATCAAAGATAAGGTGTCCATATGTGCGTGGGTTTATCTCTGGGCTTTCTATCCTGTTCCATTGGTCTATCTTTCTGTTTTTGTGCCAGTACCATACCGTCTTGATAACTGTAGCTTTGTAGTATAGTCTGAAGTCAGGGAGCCTGATTCCTCCAGTTCCTTTTTTTGTTCTCAAGATTGCTTTGGCTATTCGGGGTCTTTTGTGTGTCCATACAAATTGCAAAATTTTTTGTTCTAGTTCTGTGAAAAATGCCAGTGATAGTTTGATAGGGATTGCATTGAATCTGTAGATTGCTTTGGGTAGTAGAGTCATTTTCACAATGTTGATTCTTCCAATCCAAGAACATGGTATATCTCTCCATCTATTTGTATCATCTTTAATTTCTTTCATCAGTGTCTTATAATTTTCTGCATACAGGTCTTTTGTCTCCTTAGGTAGGTTTATTCCTAGATATTTTATTCTTTTTGTTGCAATGGTAAATAGGAGTGTTTTCTTGATTTCACTTTCAGATTTTTCATCATTAGTATATAGGAATGCCAGAGATTTCTGTGCATTAATTTTATATCCTGCCACTTTACTGAATTCATTGATTAGCTCTAGTAGTTTTCTGGTAGCATCTTTAGGATTCTCTATGTATAGGATCATGTCATCTGCAAACAGTGACAGCTTTACTTCTTCTTTTCTGATTTGGATTCATTTTATTTCCTTTTCTTCTCTGATTGCTGTGGCTAAAACTTCCAAAACTATGTTGAATAAGAGTGGTGAGAGTGGGCAACCTTGTCTTGTTCCTGATCTTAGTGGAAATGCTTTCAGTTTTTCACCATTGAGGATGATGTTGGCTGTGGGCTTGTCATATATGGCCTTTATTATGTTGAGGAAAGTTCCCTCTATGCCTACTTTCTGCAGGGTTTTTATCATAAATGGGTGTTGAATTTTTTCAAAAGCTTTCTCTGCATCTATTGAGATGATCATATGGTTTTTCTCCTTCAATTTGTTAATATGGTTTATCACATTGATAGATTTGCGTATATTGAAGAATCCTTGCATTCCTGGAATAAACCCCACTTGATCATGGTGTATGATCCTTTTAATGTGCTGTTGGATTCTGTTTGCTAGTATTTTGTTGAGGATTTTTGCATCTATGTTCATTAGTGATATTGGCCTGTAGTTTTCTTTCTTTGTGACATCCTTGTCTGGTTTTGGTATCAAGGTGATGGTGGCCTCGTAGAATGAGTTTGGGAGTGTTCCTCCCTCTGCTATATTTTGGAAGAATTTGAGAAGGATAGGTGTTAGCTCTTCTCTAAATGTTTGATAGAATTCGCCTGTGAAGCCATCTGGTCCTGGGCTTTTGTTTGTTGGAAGATTTTTAATCACAGTTTCAATTTCAGTGCTTGTGATTGGTCTGTTCATATTTTCTATTTCTTCCTGATTCAGTCTTCGCAGGTTGTGCATTTCTAAGAATTTGTCCATTTCTTCCAGATTGTCCATTAGTATCAATGCTTTGAGGCTAGGGAGACATTTTTCATCTGTCTACAAAAAGAAAAAAGCTATAGTTTGGGGCTGAGTGACTGAGAGGCACATGGAAAGAAGAAATAGACAACATAGTGGATGGTCTTGGAAAAAGACATCTTGGGCTCTGCTCTCCAGTGGCTGGCATATTCTCCAAACACTCTCCACTTGAATTTTGCTAACCTATTTTGAGTGCTTTTTATAAAGGTGATTCATACGCCTATTTGTTATTCTTACCAGAAAGTATATCCTTTTTAGTGGCTTAATTTCTCCTCCTTTTATGGTTAATATCTGGATTCCTTTGCTTAGGAGCTGTCACTCTGATATTAAGGAGGAGGACAGTTGATTGGGTTTGAGTTTGCACCTTAAATAGATCTTTTAGTCACACAGAGCAAAATTCTGTTTTGTGGCCACATTTTGCCTATCTAGTCAGCCAGCCGCTGTGAATATATGAGCCTTGGGTCCCATCTCTCGTGGGGGCAGTCGGGGGGGCCACAGCATGAATATAGAACTGGGGGGTTGCTGGCTGAATGGTGACACTGGCTTTCTGGTAAGGGCTGTCTGGCCACTCCGCCTCAGGAGATCCCTCGTTGTGACTGTGGCTGTCAGAGGTGAACAGGCTGTGCCACTCACTAGTCAGATAATGAGCTCTAAAATGGGTTTCGTGTCCTTTGTGAGAACTGGATTCACTAAGATGGTATCAGGAAAACCTCAGGACCTTGTAAACACAAAGAAATCAACAGAGTGTGCTTTGCTCAGAAGTGGAGACTTTTGTGCTGTAGATGGCAAGGAGCCATCAGAAGGCTCGAAGCTTGGCAGAGATGTTTATTTTAGAATTGCCATCCTTGCAGTGGTTTTGAGGTGGACTGCTGAGGAGCATGAGATGGGTGCAGGGAGGTGAGGAGGTTGTCAAAAAAAAAGTTTATGTGAGAAGAATTGTTGCTACTTGTGCAGAACTAGATGACTGCCTTGTGAATGAATGAGATGAGGATGACTTGAAGTTATCTGGTCTCACAGGGACAGGGAATGGGGGCGAGAAGTGATGTTTACAGGGAGGAGTGAGAATCACCTCTCGGACCTATTGAGTTAGAGGTGTTAGGGAGATGTGGAGCAGAAGTTTGGATAAGGTTCTGGAGCATGGGGGAGAAGACTGTCTTACAACTATAGTTGCTAGAGTCATTGCTTTAAAGTTTCAAGTTGGGTGGATGACTTTTTTCAGTTTTTATTATGGAAAATTTCACACATAAATGTCAAGACAGTAAACCACAATATAACAAAAACTTATGATAGTGTGATTTATAATAAGAAATAAATATTTGGTTTCTTTGTTTCTGGCACCGAGCCTAAAAGCCTTGGAATTTCCTAAGTAATAAGAGCTAGAATGGCATCTTGATATTCATAACAAGCCCCTTTCAACCACACCTCAGTTTATGTTAATGAGGTGACTTTTGGAAAGCACCTTAGGGTGGGTGCTGGTTGCCAAGGAAACCAGCTAGTGATTATAGGGGTGGGACTTTCAGTCCCACCCCCTGACTTCTGAGGAGGGGGAGTGAGGCTGGAGATTAAGTTCAGTCACCAATGGCCAATGATTTAGTCAATCATGCCTATATAACGAAGCTTCCATTAAAAAAACAGAAGGACAAGGTTGTAGAGCTTCTGGGTTGGTGAATATGTGGAGGTGCTGGGAGGGTGTCGTGCTCAGAGAGGGCATGGAAGCTCTGCAACCCTTCCCACATACCTTGCCCTAAGCATCCCTTCCATCTGGCTATTTCTAAGTTATATCCTTTTATGATAAGCCAGTAATTTAGTAAGTAAAATGTTCCTCTGAGTTCTGTGAGTCTCTCTAGCAAATTAATCCAACCCAGAGAGGGTGTTGTGGAGGCCACTGATCTATAGCCAGTTGGTCAGAAGGACAGGTGAATAACCTGGACTTGTGATTGGTATCTGAAGTGGGTTTGGGGGAGTATCGTGGGACTGAGCCCTTAACCTGTGGTATCTGATACTATCTCTAGGTAGATAGTGTCAGAATTGAGTTGAATTATAGGAAACCCAGCTGGTATTGGAGAATTGCTTGGTGGTATGCAAAACACACACATACAGAGAAGTATAATAAACCAAACCCCATGTCCCCATTACCCAGCATTGTTAATTACCAGCTCATAGTCAATCATGTTTCATCTATATCCCCCACGGCTACCCCTCCCCACGTCACTGACACAAAATTCCAAATTTTATTTGTAAATATTTTTGCATTTATCTCCAAAAGATAAGGAATCTTTAAAAAACATAGCCACAATACATTATCACCCTTCAAAAATAACAGTAATTTCATAATATTTGCCAAATGTCTGGTGAGTTCACATTTCCTCAATAGACTCTTTTTTTTTTTTTTTTTGCAATTTGATTTAAGATGCAAATAAGGTCCCTACAACTACATTTGGTTGGTTTGTCTCTGTAACTCCTAAATCTGTCTTAATCTGTAGGTTTGGGTGGGTAACTTTTCAGAGCATTCTGGGTCCTATTTGTGTGAACCCGAATGATAACCAGCACTTGAATGAAAGAAAGAGGTGGAGGCCGATGGGATAATGTAGGGATCTTCTTAGTTGGAGGAATGATTTTGATATTTTTCCCCTGAGAGGCAGATGTTTTTAGGAAAGCCTGATGAAGTTCTTGTTCTTGTAGCCTCTCTCTCCAGCAGTTAATTCTCTGTATTGCTACTATGGTATCTTCCAAAAGTCAGGCCCGATCATGCCCCTTCTTAGCCCAGAAGTCTCTGTGGCCCTGTGGGCTGAAGTCTGCTCTTGTGAGCTTGGCTTAAGGAGATGGCTCACCATCTTCCTCACTCCTTGATGCTCAGTCTCCACCTTCCCCCTTCTCCCCAGCCTTGCTGTTCTAGTCAGTGTTCACTTTCCCACCTCATGCTGAGGGCTTTCTCTGAAGTGTAGTTCACACCCCCCTCTTCTTTCATCAAAATAAGTCTGACTCATCTTGAAAGGCCCAACTGAGAAGTCACCTTTTCTGTGAAGTTTTCCTGAACTATTTTTTCACCTGAAAGAATTATTCATTCTGTTCCTCACTGTGCCGCCTTTTTATGCCTCTGAATTCATTGTTAATTATGTGTTCCCTAGGGTGGGCTGGTGGGGGGTTGAGGGGGGAGGTGCTGTGTCCCAGCCAGCTCAGTCTCCTCAGCACCCAGCCCAGAGCCCTCCCCTCTTGGAATGCAGAGTATATCTGTTTGGTACCAACTCTTAGAAGGATGAACAACAGATTTTCTATCAGAGAAAATCTGGTAGAAAATCAGATTTTCTTCTCCACTCTGTGTTTTGTTTTAAAATAATTTTATCAAGTAGGCTGTTAAATAATGTATAGTTTTCAGCTGGACTGAATTAAACCCAGTGAGTAATTACATTTTATTCTGCTCACATAAACACATAAAGAAATTTGCTGGGTATATGGTGTGAAGTGTTTCTTGTTGTGTCATTAGTGTTGACTTTGATACTTCCCAGACACCAATTTCATGACTCAAGAAATTGCAACAAAAATACAGAAATCTAATCTTTCCAGATACTGTTTCATTGCCTGCCAAAACCCAGACATAAATTACAAGGGAAAAAGGCATTATCTTCATAATTTAGGGAACTGATGCTTCCCTATGTGTATAATCTGTTAATATTATTTGTAGTCAAATTATAGTTTTTGATTCCCATTATCTCATTCTTTCAGCAAACATTTATTGAGTGATGACCGTGTTCCCGACTTTGTGAGGGGGTCAGACTTTATTTAGCCATTACCCTTTGGAGGAGACATGTAGGCCTTTTATAATAATGTGTTGTTATCCATTCCATGACGTAGATTGGAATAAGTGAGCAGCAGCCACAGGGTGCAGAGCTGAGGATTGTAGATACTGTTTTCAACTCTTAGTCCAGATTCTGTTAACACACAGAAAGTCAGGTGTATTTGGTAAAGAACCAAATAGAATTTCAAGAAATTGAAAATAGTCATTGAAACTACAAACGCAATGGAGAGGGTAAAGAACTGAAGAGAGAATTGGTGAACCAGACAATGTATCTGAAGCATTATCCAGGAAGGGGCACAGAGAGGCAGAAGGAAAATGTACCCATATGCTGAAATACTACACAGCAGCGAGACCACATGAACCAGAGCCACATGTCAATATGGATGATGCTTACAAGCATACTAAGGGGTGAAAAAAAGCAAGTTCCAGGGTAACTCATACCATACATAATTCAAAGACATGCAAAATTAAACAATATATTTATCCGTAATTTAAACTCTAAGGTCATAATAAACACCAGATTGAGGTTAGTGGTTTCCAGGCAGTGGAGTGGGAGAAAGTGGGGGGATTGATTGGGAAGGGTACGAAGGGTTCTAGGCTCTCTTGGTAATGCACCGTTGATTAAGCTGAGTGAAAGCTATGTAGATGACTGGCAGACCATTCTTGTCATAATAAATTCTTGTGAAATATAGTAAATATTTGAAATACTATATATAACTTATATACAGATAAAAAATGGAATAAACACCTGTGTTTACTGTCCAGCTTATGAAACAGAAGATTACCTGTACCTTTGAACCCCCTTGTATATTCCTTCCCAATTATATTATTCTTTATCCCTTATATATACTATACCTCTACTTTTAGGTATCTAATTCATAATAAAATTTTTTAAAGGATGCCCTATAGTCTTATAGTTATCTTACTAGTATATGTAATTAATCAATTTGAACTTAAACCTTTGTCCCCCCCCCCCAGCCTTTTCTTTATTTATTTTTAGCTTCATTGGGTCTTTGTTGCTGCTCATAGGCTTTCTCTAGTTGTGGCAAGCAGGGGCTACTCTTCGTTGCGGTGCGCAGGCTTCTCATTGTGGTGGCTTCTCTTGTTGCAGAACACGGGCTCTAGGTGCACAGGTTTCAGTAGTTGCAGCTCACGGGCTCAGTAGTTGCGGCACGTGGGCCCTAGAGCATGCGGGCTTCAGTAGTTGTGGCTCGTGGGCTCTAGAGCGCAGGCTCAGTAGTCGTGGCGCACAGGCTTAGTTGCTCTGTGGCACGTGGGATCTTCCTGGACCAGGGATCGAATCCGTGTCCCCTGCGTTGGCAGGCGGATTCTTAACCACCGTGCCAACAGGGAAGTCCCGTTCCCCTTTTCTGAATTGTTGTATTGGTCACCTAAGTAAAAAATTATGTGTTGTGTGACTATGACTAAATTTCTAAACATTTTCAGGATCTTCCCAAGTGTGTGATGTTTTAAAAGCATTAATGAAAATTAAACTTGGGTCTGGCCCTATCAGGTTTGATCAGGGAGAACAGAGGTGTGGTAATTTCTTGGTTAGTGCCATAGGATAATACTTTCTACAAAAGTGGGACTTCATGTCAGGAGGTCAACATGGTGTAAGTCTCCTTTGGAAGATTAAGAAAACTCATGATGGTGGTATGGGAAAAGCAAAACAAATAAGCAAAAGACATTTCTGGAGTAGGGTTTAGGGACCCTGTATTACAACAGTGAGAGCTTAACTTCTCATCTGTAAAAGAAATGTTTCCTGGTTGGGAGGTGGGATGTAAATTAGCTGTAGAGGTATTGCTGATGGTCCAGAGAAGCCACCTGCAGTTTCTCAAAAAGATAGTATGCTAGTCTGTATGGCCTGCCATAACAAAATACCACAGACTAGATGGCTTAAACAGTAGAAATTTATTTTCTCACAGGCTGGAAGTCTGAGATCTGGGTGCCACCAGGGTTGGGTTCTGGTGAGGCCTTTCTTCCTGGCTTGTTGGATAAGCCACCTTTTCACTGTGTGCTCACTTGGCCTTTCCTCTGTGCATGTGCACAGAGAGAGAGATCTCTCTTCCTATTCTTATAAGGCCACTAATTTTATTGGATTAAGACCCCACCCATATGACCTCCTCTAACCTTAATTACCTCCTAAAAGCTTGATCTCCAAATACAATCACTTTGGGGGTTAGGGCTTCAGCATATATTTGAGAGTTTGAGTTTGAGAGAACACAGTCAGTCCATTGCAGATAGTTTATTTTGGTTGATAGTCTTTGAATTCAGGTGAATTCTTAAATAGTTTTTTAAAAAAATATATACCATCAGAAATCGAGGTAAGTACACACAAGCTCTGTTTTGTTCATTTATTTTACCATGTGTTCTCCAAACCCGCCCTTTTCAGTTGTGTATATCTGTATATTTGCATGTATTTCAGTTTAAGACTCAACCATCCCTTAGTAATTGGAGTAAGTAGAGCAGCAAATGTAGTTACTATTGTGTGTTCCAGTTTCATGGCTCTCTAAGATAACTGTGATTAGTGCATTTGTTTATTTGCAGTGTTGTTTAAATTCAGGGCTTCTAGGGAGTAGATTCTGTAATATGCCTCAAAATTATTGGAAGTTTTTTACCCTATGAGAGTACTTGAATTTTATTTATTAATTTAGGCCAAATTATAAAGGCTGATAAAGGTGGGCATCCTTGAATTTAATGGCAGGTAAGAGGCTGAAAATATGTAGTTGCTTCCTTAGGCATCAGAACTAAGGCTCTTTTCTTATAACTCAAATGGGGTAATTCCTCGTTAACACATGGCTACTGGCTAATGTCTCCGTAGTCTATTGTCGTTTACTGAGTGGTTGTGGTAGTCAGATGCAGGGATGGGTGGTGAGTACTCATTGAGCATTGCCTTCAGGAAAATTAGCCCTGGGGATGAGGGACAGGCACTTAAGTGGCAGTCACAGTGCAGTGCAATCATTGTTCTGATAACGTAGTCACTATCAGAGACTGTTCCGGAAATGCATGATGAGATGGGTTGCCACATATGGTTGTGTACATTGTGTCCTGAACAATTCCAGGGAGCCTCTTTCATGTTGAAGTCTGTGAGGGCAGCCCTGATTGTGGAGAATCCAACCCGGTCCTGTGGTATCAGGAAGGGCTTCCCTGCCTGGAAGAAGCGATATCTACATTGTGACTTGAAGGACGAGTAGGAGTTAACCCATTGAAGATGGTTAGGGAGCAGAGAGTGGGAAGAGAGTTCCAGGCAGAGGCTCAGAGGAAAGATTGATTAATTTATTTCAAAAGGTAGCTGATGTTTAGCTGAAAGTCTTGTCCTGGACCTTTAAAGAGTGGCAAATGGGTCAGGAAAATGTGTGATAATCTGCTGTAGTAACATTTGTAGTCCTTTGGCAGTTGACTTGAACTTGATTAGTGTGTTTTAATTAAAGGGGGAATACACAAAACAGCAATTAAAATGTGTTGAGTGATGATTCAGCCACAAGTACACTGTCCTTGATTTTGGGAAATGTCAGAGTGTGAGGCAGAATCAAATATTCAAATACCTGACTTAAGGTCCTTAGACATTATCCAGGAATCTGCTAGCCCCCCCATTATCTTCTCAAAATCTGTGAATTTTATTTTAAAAGCATTTTAAAGAAAATATGTTTAAGAATTTGAGTGGTCATCCATATTGCTTGGGATTTGAGGGGTTGAATTAGTGATACTCTCTCTGTTATCAAAATTTGGAACCAATTGGGAGATAAAGGAGCCAGGTAGATAGAGCTTGGAGAGTGTGGTTTGGGTGTGTGGCAACAATGGCTTCCTGAGACTGTAGCCCTGGATTAGACAGAAATAATCTCTCCGGGCCCTGGAGGTGTTGAGCCAGCAGAGGCCCCTCCTAGAAGGAGGCAAGTGTAATCAGTTTATACTTGGGTACCATATTGGACTCTAGTTAAAAGTTCAGTCATCCAGATGAATGGATGAAGAAGATGTGGCATGTATATACAATGGAATATTACTGACCCATAAAAAGAAACGAACTTGAGTTATTTGTAGTGAGGTGGATGGATCTAGAGTCTGTCATACAGAGTAAAGTAAATCAGAAAGAGAAAAACAAATACCATATGCTAACACATATATATGGACTCTAAAAAAAAATGGTACTGATGAACCTAGTGGCAGGCAGGAATATAGACGTAGACATAGAGAATGGACTTGAGGACACGGGGGCGGGGTGGGGGAGATGCTGGGGTGAACTGAGAATAGCATCGACATGCATTACACTACCAAATGTAAAATAGTTAGCTAGCAGGAAGCAGCAGTATAGCACAGGGAAATCAACTCGGTGCTTTGCGATGACCTAGAGGGGTGGGATAGGGAGGGTGGGAGGAGGCTCAAGAGGGAGAGGATGTGGGGATATATATATGCATATGGCTGATTCACTTTGTTGTACAACAGAAACTAAGACAGTATTGTGAAGCAATTATAATCCAATAAAGATCTATTTTTAAAAAAGTTCAGTCATCGAGTCCAAGTCTGCCTCCTTGGTTCCTAGTTTTCAATGAAAGACTCTCCCACTCTTCCATTATATACTAGAATGGGCATCTCCATTTTGTAAAGACTGTCAGAAGGTATGTGGTATCTGGTCACCCATAGAGAAATGCTGTGCAGCACAGCAATGATGAGAAGATGTTCCTGGTGTCCCAAGAACTTCATGGGACAATATAATGATTTTTCCATATCTTGTTTTCCCAAGTAGATATCTAAGACTTAAAGTCATTTTCTTCCTCTTATTCTTAACTGTGACATTCCATATTTAGGGAAACTACTTAGCAATTATGGTGTTTTTTGACTCACATAAACTTGTTCCATGTTGGTTTTAATCAAATCTTTGGAATTTTAGCTGTTGAAGAAGAGGAACATTGGATTGGAGGTTGAACTCTTGGCGGATGGGCCTGATTTTCACTATTTTAGTATCTCATATACTGATGGAAGCAAGACAGAACATTTGTCTTGAAGGGCTACAGACTCCGTTTATTTCTTTAATTAAAGTCAACCTTTATCAGAATAGCATTGGCTGGCTGATTGGTGATTCACAGATTTTCTGTTGTATTGTCAAGAGTTATCAGATTTGAAGCAGCTAGAACTCTCATACATTGCTTGGCACTGGGTAGATTGTTGCAAAATGGTATAGTAACTGGGAAATGATTTGACCAATTCTTACAAAGTTAAACATACACTTGCCCAATGACTGAGCAATCCCACGCTGGGTACTTGCCCTAGAGAATTGAAAACATGTTCACATAAAACCCTGTTTTATGGATATTCATAGCAGCCTTATTTGTGATAGCCAAAAGTATGCTTGACATCATTAGGCATTAGGGAAATGCAAATTAAAACCACAGTGAGATATCACTTAACACTCTCTGAAATAGATACAATCAAAAGACAATAACAAGTGTTGTAGAGCATGTAAACAACCTTTAACTCTCATACTTTGCTGGTGGGGGTATAAATTGTATAAAATGGTATACAGTTTCCCAAATGGAAAACAGTTCAACAGTTTCTTAAAGTAGTAAAGATAGATTTACCATATGACACAGCAGTTCTGCTCCTAGGTTTCAACCCTAGAGAAATGAAAACATATGTCCATACAGACTTGTATGCAAATGTTCATAGTAGCATTATTCATAATAGCAGAAAAGTGGAACCAACGCAAATGCTCATCAACTGGTGAATGGATAAACAAAATATGGTATATCCATACAATGGAATACTATTCAACAATAAAAAGTAATGAAGTACTAATACCTTTCTTCCACAATGGGTGAGCCTTGAAAACAGTATGCTAAGACAAAGAAGCCAGACACAAAAGAGTACATATTGTATGATTCCATTTATATGAAATGTCCAGAAAAGGCAAATCTATAGAGACAGAAAATAGATCAGTTGCCTGGGGCTGGGAGTGGGAAACAGAGAGTGACTGCAAAAGGAAATGGTCCAAATTAGATTGTGATAATTGCACAACTCTGCGAATATAATAAAATTGTACACTTAAAATGGGGAATTTTATGGTATGTGAATTGTACCTCAGTAAAACTGTTTTTAGGGCTTCCCTGGTGGCGCAGTGGTTGAGAGTCCGCCTGCCGATGCAGAGGACATGGGTTCGTGCCCCGGTCCGGGAAGATCCCACCTGCCGCGGAGCGGCTGGGCCCGTGAGCCATGGCCGCTGAGCCTGCGCGTCCGGAGCCTGTGCTCTGCAACCGGAGAGGCCACAACAGTGACAGGCCCGCGTACCACATACACACACAAAAATTGTTTTTAAAAAGTATTTCACTACATATTCAAAACAAGTAACAAAAATATTTTAAATGAATTCTCCTTGAAACGAATATATCAATGAATAGCACAGCTGCATAATAAGTAATAAAACAAGTAGAAAAGGATATTGAAAAGGCTGTAACATACATTCTTAATACAAGAGTCGCTTAAATGACCCTCAAACCTGAAAAATCATTGTCACTGCTGGCACCCATTGCATCCTCTTTATTTGCTCAATTAGAAATAGTTATCACTCTCTTCAAACACTGTGTAACGGGATGTGGAATGGGACGCTTTCTTTTCTCAGAATTTCAGATGAAGCTTTAGAACTCAGAACAACTCCTACAGTGCTGTAAAAATCCCCATAGCGGTGGCCAAACCGAACTGATGATCATCTGCTCCCAGTAGCTCATATAAGGGAAGGTGGAGTCTCGTTAGAGAACAGTGCATCCATGCACCTGTTCCCAACTCCTTAACAAAGGCTTATTAATAGAGACATTTAAATATTGCAGCAGGTGGATAGCTGTCTAGAATTACAGCTGAGTGTCAATTTGTTCAACTGTCTTCCCAACAACCTGAGTCACAAAAGCGGAAACTGGCACCAGACTAGTGGGGCTAGTTCCTTTAATGGCCTCATAGCATTTTTGAACAATGCTTTGTCCATAATTAAGTTCCTTCCTCATACCACCAATGGGCAAATGCATAAATTGTATATAGGGTTCTTTTTTTGGTTATGTGTTTCTTTTAAACATTAGAAAAGTTGGCAGTTGTATACCATCAGCACAATACGCAAATACAGGAGTTTTTTCATACTCAAAAGTTGCAACAGTCTTGAGTTTTTTCTACTGAAAAAGTCTTGAATTTTTGCACCTTTGGAGTTCACCATGTTGCTTTAAGCCACATCAGATGTCAAAGGAATTTCATGTATATTTGCTTTCTGTAAAAGTTCAAAACTAAATTCTTTCCTAGCATTAGTCATATACCTGTGAAATCAGTGAGTCTCTTTTCATCAGTTGACATGTGATATTTTTCTGGCCCACACACAGTAGATTATTGCTCTTTGTAATCTGGAACACTATGATGTTGATCCAGTAAAGTCATTAATGCCTCTATTGTTCTCCATCATTTTTTTGGGAATACTGAAGTTTCTGAGCTTTGCAAAATATCTAATGTCAAATTCTAATTCCTTGTAGTTAAGATCTCTTTATAGTTCCCTGTCAGAGGATGTCTTCCATATCTAGAAGATGGAAATATGCCATTCATGTTTTTTCCAAGTCTTTGTTATATTCTCACTAAAATACCCCTCTGCAGTCCTAATGTCTTATTCTTTCTTGAAGTGGAAGATGCCACACGTGAACTTAATATAACAATGACTGTCCTTTTGTGCCATGGACTCCAGTGGTAATAAATATGAATCTAAATGTCTGAGGAGCTACTCAAACTCTACCTTGAATTAGCAGCAAATCCTGTTGCTTGGTATATTTTTGGTCAAAACTATCAATCGGGACGTTTTAACCTGTATCTTTGCTGTGAGGGGGCTTTGTTGCCATATTTTAACACAAGGGGGCAGCATCATCACCTTCACTGTCTCCATCACATCTTTAGCATGGGCACATTGGACCCGGGTAGGGAGGGAAAGATTTTATAAGTATGTATTATTATTTTTAATATTCGTCATCTAATAATGCTACTAGGTATGATGGTGATGATTACGGACAGAGACTGCGAGGGTATTTCCTGTAGTTGAGGAATTTGTCTGCAAATAAAAGCCTCCTGTAAGGAAAAATCTCCTGTTTCCCTTCTGCTCTCAATACTCTTACTGGACATTTCTGTGACCACATGTGTGGGAGTTTTCTCACACCTAAGCAGTTCTCCAGCTCTCTAGTGGATACCAACTGAGTATCCCACAATTTAACTCAACTCTGACACTGTCTACTTGGAAATAGCATCAGATCCCACAGGCCTCATAAGACCCCTGCCCCTCTCACTTCAGAGGTTAGTCACAAGTCCAGGTTATCACCTGAACTTCTGACCAACTGGCTATAAATAAGAGGTTCTCATGTTCCCCTCCTTAGCTTTGATCATTTGCTAAAATAGCTCAAAGAACTCAGGAAGCCCATTTACTTACTATATTGCTGGTTTATTATCAAAGGATATAACTCAGGAACCACCAGATGGAAGAGATGTATAAGGTAAGGTATGTGGAAAGGGACATGGAGCTTCCATGCCCTCTTCGGGTAAGCTACCCTCTCTGGCGCTCCACGTGTGCAGCAACCCAGAACCTCTCTGAACCTGTGTACTTTGGGACTTTTTATTGAGGCTTCATTACATAGGTGTAATTAATTAAATCATTGGCCATTAGTGATCCACTTAACCTCTAGCTCCTCTTCCCTGCATGGAGGTCAGGGGGTGGGGTGGAATTAAAAGTTCCAACTCTGGGGACTTCCCTGGTCATCCAGTGGGTAAGACTCCGTGCTCCCAGTGCAGGGGGCCCAGGTTCAATCCCTGGTTGGGGAACTAGATCGCGCATGCATGCTGCAACTAAGAGATCGCATGCCATAACTAAGAGTCTGCATGCCGCAACTAAGAAGTCCTCATGCCGCAACTAAAAAGATCCCGCATGCCACAATGAAGACCGTGCGCAGCCTAAATAAATAAATAAGTTCCAACTCTCTAATCACCTGGTTGGTTCCCCTGGCAACCAGCCCTCATTCGGAGGCTAATCCGGGAACCCCCAGCCACCAGCCACCTCATTAGCATACAAAAAGACACTTAGCACTTCAGAGATTGGGGGGGGCGGGGGGGGGGGTTAGGAGCTCTGTACCAGGAAACTGGGACAAAGACCAAATATATCTTATTATAAATCACAGTATCACAACTCCTCTTTTGTTAGAATAGTTGTCATTGTGAAGACCCTGTGCTATTGTGGTTTATTTGTTTAGTTAGCTCTGCAAATATTGAAGCTAGTACTGAAAAGAAACAGTGAGTTATGTAAAGCAGCTATTGATTTGGGAGAAGGATAGCCTTTTGTAAATGACTTACTTTGGTTTCCTGATGAAGACACTGTTAACTGAAGCGAAACGTGTTTTATTCAGGGACCTTACTGAGTACTATACAGCCCAGGAAACAGCCTCTCAGATAGCTCGGAGGATCTGTTCCAAAGAGGTAAGGGAGGAGCCAGGATATATAGGAGTTTTTGCAGGAAAAAAAAACCGAAATGTGTAGTCGAACATCAAAAGATTACCACTAATCACAAAAACCAGACCTGTCAAGTTAATGAATTTAGCACTTTTCTATGTCTGCGAAGATGCAAGAGTCTGGCTCATTGAAATTATTTCTTTGATATGCATTTTAACTATCTATGT
Source organism: Delphinus delphis (assembly GCF_949987515.2). Classification (NCBI taxonomy): domain Eukaryota; kingdom Metazoa; phylum Chordata; class Mammalia; order Artiodactyla; family Delphinidae; genus Delphinus; species Delphinus delphis. The sequence goes on from NC_082704.1 coordinate 86,859,626, forward strand.
TCACATCATGTTTTTCTCCATCTGAATTCTCCCCAGGGCACACCTTGGGTTGTGGGGGGCGCGGTTACATTGGCAGCTTATGGCCGGCAATATTCTTTGTTTACTGGAATGGCAGGCAACATTTTTTTTTTCCACAGCACCCCCTCTTGGTCGTAAATTAGACCAAGGTTTGGGAGGCATTTCTTGACCAATTTGTCCCAAGGTGCTAAGAAGGCTCATTCCTAGATCAGATGAGGATTGTGTTGATAGGCCACTCAATGTGCTAAATTTTGGATTAGGCCCTGTTAGTAACCTAAAATTCTCTGGATCTTCTGTTTTACTCGTCTGTTATGATCCAGGGGATGTTTTCCCTTGTTGCTTCTTCCCACATCTAGAGTTGCACTATTACAGTTAATTCTATATAGAGTTAAATGTATGATCTACTATCTACTATCTCAAGATGTTTAGCCATCAAGAGGCCTGGTTACACATTGGGTAAAAATTGGGTTACAATTGGGTAAAAAGCATATATATATTTAACTGGGGTAAATAGAGTGGACTTGTTTGGGGCCCTTTAATGTTGGGGACCATAGGGGGTCCCTTTGGCCCATCCAACCTTAGGTAGTGTTGTATCAAAACCTTTTGTTTTAATCCCATTAACATCTGTTTTATTTATCCCATTTCTTAATAACCATCTGAAGATTTTTATCCTTTTGGGACGAGTCCCTTTAAATTTTTCACCTTTTTGGAAAGAAATCTATAGACTTTCTCTCAGGTTCTTATTTTCCTGTTAATCAACCTAATTAACAATTAATCTCCTGTTCATTAGCATCTGTAAGACCCATTGAGGGTAAGTTGAGACCACAAATGAGGCTTCCCAAACTGGTTTTTTTGTTTTGTTTTGTTTTAAACTGAGGGAGTTCTTAGGTTAGCTATTTTTTTTACCACCTTCTAATTTGTTTTTTCATAGGTACCAGTAAAATGGCTGTTTATGAGAGCGCTCTAAAAATTCACCAACTTAGACGTTTCCCCAATTTAAAGGATCCATCGTCTGGCCATTGATGAGATATGTTAATAGTGACACAAATCAATAACACGCTAGAGGCGTCCCCACAAGAGAGTGCAAAGGATGCAGCCTTCACAAGATCTAGAAAGTTTACTCCCCAAAATAGTCTTAAGAGAGTAAAGGACCTTCGTTGTACAGGTTGACACAACGAAGGTGAGGATGACAAAGGCCCCTTATGGGCACCTCGTATGACAAATTTCCCTTAGAGCTGGCACAGCCAAGCCAGAAAAAGAGACTGCTCAGGACCCCAGTCTATTTGATTGGCTGCCAAATGTAAACCATGTGTGTACCTTCCAGAGCGCGGAGACCAAGCTCTCAAATTGAGATTATTAAGAACCTCATTTTTAATCTGTAGTAAAATTTTACAACTTTATTTGTTCACAAAAGTCAACAAAGTTCAAGTATGTTAGTACAGGTCTTTAACAACAACAACCACAACAACAATAATAAAGCAATACAGACACAGAGCACAGAGTTTGGCTTAAAAAACTGTATCTTTCTGGATTTTATATATTATTTGTTCTTCAGCAATGTCTTGTGAGTTCTCATATGTCTTGGTGATAAGAGACATTGTAGAACATTATACATAGGATATAATAAGCATTTTCTTTCTTTTTCTCATATAACTTTCTCCATTAATGGCAAAATGAGATGGGGGAGCATTTTACCATTCTCTCTCTTAATATTGCTAGCAAAGAACTGAATATAGAGAGAGGTCTGAAGTTTTCCACCTAAGAGAGAATTGTGGAAAGTGTCTGGTTGTTATTTATGTTTTCTTTTTTTTCACATTTCCGTCACTTTTACTTGGGCATGTGTGACTCATGTCCAGGACCAGGGGAGCAACATTTCTTCATAACTCACGGAATTAAAAATGCTTACACACAATTTTGCTGGTTTTTTCCTCCTAAAGGGAAAACCCTGCTAAGAACAGAATGAGACGGAAAGACTTGCAGCTAATTATGCTAGCTGTGTCAATGGCATAGCCCCAAGAAGCCAGCTCTCCAGTCCCTGAATCATGACTGCGAAAATTGGCACTGTGCTGTTTAGCTCCCTAAGGGATGTAATTATTTTCTCCATGATACCCAATACTTGAAATGACCTCAGCAAAAGCATTTCTTTTCTTTTTTTTCCCTTCCTCTAGTGTGTGGCAAAACAAATTGCATTTGTAACAACTAGAAATTCCCGAGGCCTTGTCCTCACTGGCGGATGGCCTGAGGGATGCTGCTGGTGCAAATCAAAGAGCTCAGTGGTTCTGCTTTGTGCTGTGCTAGGCAGAAAAAAACTTTGCCTCTTATCACCCCATCTTCCTCCAGCAGAAACCTGAGAAATGAGACATGATCAGTGGTTCATAGTACTCGGAGTACTGTCATAATCCCAAAAGGTACTGTCCTACCTTGTCCTCTTGGTGGCTGAGGGACTCAAACCAGAATAGATGGATTCTTAACCCTTTTGAAGGACTGTGTAGTTGTCCCTAAAATACACATCATCTACCTGGTCTCTAAGATTACTTCAGAGTTTCTTAGTTGTTGCCATTATTCCCATGCTCTCTGTGTCCTTCCACAGGCCTGATGTTTTCTTCCACTCTGTTTCAGGGCTCATCGTCGGGGTGATCCTGAGGTACGGCACCACTGCCACCAGTGGTCATGACAAGTCACTCAGCTGCACTCAGGAAGACAGGGCCTTCAGCACCTTATTAGTGAATGTCAGTGGGAAGTTCTTCGAATACACCCTGAAAGGAGAAATCAGCCCTGGCAAGGTCAACAGTGTAGAGCAGAATGACATGCTGAGGAAGGTGAGCTCGGGCCACTCAGCCACTTTGGTCCTGACGTGGTTTTTGATTTTCCGATTCTCTCTCAACTTTGTGAACAGAAATCTTTTGACACTCCTGGAACATCAGTAACATTCCTGGCTGTCAGTTTGGCTAGGAAGCTTTTGGACTGTGATGAGGAGAAGGAACCATATTTGAACTTGAGCCTTTTAGCTTTGTCAGACTGATGTGGGCCACCAATGGTGCAGTGGGTTTGTACATCCCACTCAGCTCCTCTGTCCAACTCCCATCTCTTTTTGATTATGTCTCTTACTCTTGTTATGGTTTAGGGATGAGATTGTTTCTTTCTTAAATTAAGATTGGTTTCTTATTTTTTTTTAGCTTGTTATAATCAGTGTTCAGAAGTGTTATTCTTACTTCTTCGTGGTTATTTTACCATATTCTACAAACATTTATTGAGTTTCCCACTCTCATTGGTGATTGATGCCAAAGGCTTAATGAATCTTCAGAGGAAAAATGTCTTGTTGTCTTAGAATTTGAGTCCACATGTTGTTTTTCATTTAATGTTGGGGGTAGCTAAAATACTCCACAGGAAAAGGGATTATATATCTCTTCATTTCACTTGGGTGATTTCCAGGATAAGCACAAGATCTGTATTTATCCACATACATTCTAGTACCTTATAGACCCGGGCTTATCAGCAGGAGGGCTTCCGTATAAAGTCTGGGGATCCAAGTTGTGTGAGACCCCTTTAATATGTGAAAGCTTGCAGTCAAAGACTGTAGCCTGTGCTCCAAAGTTAAATTATTGTTGTTCTCAGGATCTGCCATAATCCTTAAAGAAAATTATTCTCAACCTGGAGCGTTCAACATGCCCATCTTCTCTCTGTCCCTAAGGGCGGTCCTAGTGAGCTCTTTGCTCTCAACCCTTCATAAGAATGCATGGGATTTCCATAAACATTTGTGAAATTAAATGCAACTGAGAAAGATACCCAGTGTAATACCACACTAATGGCTGTTTACATTTAATAATTAGAATGGAGATTTAAAATAATTAATTGAAATAAGAGCCAGTTAATCTACCAACGTGAACAAATTCTTTAAAAAGGTTAGGAGGGGGCTTCCCTGGTGGCGCAGTAGTTGAGAGTCCGCCTGCCGATGCAGGGGACATGGGTTCGTGCCCCGGTCCGGGAAGATCCCACATGCCGCAGAGCGGCTGGGCCCGTGAGCCATGGCCGCTGAGCCTGCGCGTCCGGAGCCTGTGCTGCGCAACGGGAGAGGGCACAACAGTAAGAGGCCTGCAAACCGCAAAAAAAAAAAAAAGGTTAGGAGGCTTTATACAATGTTTAATTCTTTTCTGGATGTGATAAGGCTTTGCTCATAGTTCCAGAGTGATTTCCCTGATTGCCTACAGGTAGTTTTAGTCCCCTTAGAGTTGATGAGTTTATGTTGATATTCAGGAAGTCACTAGCACCACTGGAGACTTTGATCTAGTCCACATTACGTATCACAAATGGCTGGTCACTCAAAAGAGACTTAAATTCAGTAAGATTATGTCTATAAATCATTATGTGGTAGGATACAGGAAATTAATAAAGACTCACGACTGCATCTTTTATTGTAGTTGAACCTTTATAAAGGTTTGATAAAAATCAAGATGTTTTCATTTCTTGTTTAAGAACATTGACCAGAAGCTTTCTGTGAGTTCTCAAAATTGCATTGAATTGTTGTGTCTTAATACATATTCAACAACACACCAAGAGTAGAAGGCAGAAGTACCGTGTGGAGAAGAACAGGCCAGTGCTCATGGGAGCTGTGGCTTCTCTACTGTGCTGAGTCTGTGATTTTTCACATTTATGTCATTTGTTTTAAATATTCAAACTTTAGTCAGTGGCTTAAAATATTAAGCAAATATTATGGCACCAATTGGTATTCAACAAAAAAATTGGCTTTTTTTCTTTTTAAACTTTTAGGTAACATTTGATCCAGAGGTCTTTTTCAACATTCTGCTGCCTCCAATTATTTTCCATGCTGGATACAGTTTAAAGAAGGTAAGGAATTTTTGCCAGTATTTCTTAAAGCATGGGAATCTCTGCTTTAATTTTCCTGTACAATATTCTAGTTTTTTTCCTTCTCTCAGATTGCTTATTACTGTGTTCTATACCCACTCAGAGACTACAGTTGACTCATCATCAGTGACTCATTTCTGTTTTAAAGTCTAGAACTCTTATCCATTGTTGGTGGGAATGTAAAATGGTATGGCCACTCTGGAAAACATGTTTGCAGTTTCTTATAAAACTAAAGTTGAAATTACCATATGACCCAGCGATTTTATTTCTGAGGATTTATCCCAGAGAAATGAAAACTACTGTTTACACAAAAAACTGTACATGGTTGTTCATAATAACTTTATTTGTAATAGCCCCAAACTGGAAACAAACAAAATGTCCTACAATAGGTGAATAGTTAAACAAGCATCCATACCATGGATACTACTCAGCAATAAAATGGAACAAACTATTGACACACAAAACAGCCTGGATGGATCTCAAAGGCATTATGCTAAGTGAAAAAAAAATCCAATCTCAAAAGGTCAAATACTATATGGTTTCATTTATATAGCATTCTAGAAATGACAAAATTATAGGGATGGAGAACAAATTATTGGTTGCCAGGGGTTAGGGATGGTGGGGATGAGAAGGGGAGGGGGTGGCTGTGGAACAGTTCTGCATCTTGATTGCAGTGGTGGTTATAAGAATCTACACGTGTGATAAAATGACATAGAACTATGCACACACATTGTACCAATTTCAGTTTCCTGGTTTTGATATTGCACTACAATTATGTGAGATATAACTAGTGGAGGAAAATGTGTGAAGGTACCACGGGACCTCTCTGCACTATTCTTGCAACTTCTGTGAATCTATAATTACTCCAAAGTAAAAAGTTTAAAAAATATCATTATTGAGGGAGGGTCATTGTGTTCAGCAGCAAGGTTGGGCCTAAGCCCCTAGATATTTAAAATACCAAATACCTTTATAAATAGTGTGAGTGGCTCCCTTCCTCCCCATTGTGGGACTATTCTGTGAAAATTTAGCCTTCAAAAGGGCCTGCTTCAGATAACAGCCAAGGACCTTGTTTCAGCTGTCTTTCTGAAAGGGGACTAAAGGAAACCTTTTCAGTGAGCCTAGAGAAGAGAGATCTTGGCTGCCAATAAAACTCAGTAACATCCTTAGGAAGTAGAGAATGCCTTCAAAGTTGATAAACCTCTAGATAGATCAATCAAGGTAAAAAAAAAAGAGGAAAGAAACAAATTACCTATATTAGGAATGAAAGAGGGGACATCAGTATAGACCCTTCATACATTAAAAGGACAATAAGAGAATAATATGAACAACTTTGTACCAATAAATTTGACAACCCAGGTGAAATGGACAAATTTCTCAAAAGGCACAAATTACCAAAACTGACCCAAGAAGAGATGGAAAACTTCAACAGCCCTATATTAATGAAATAAACTGAGTTCATAGTTAAAAACCTTTATGTAAGCCCAGATGGCTTCACTGGTGAATTCTATCTAGCATTTAAGGAAGAAATAATGAGTCCTACACAAAATCTTTCAGAACATAGAGGAGGGAACAGTTACAACTCATTTTATGAGAGGGTGCCTGCCCATCAGGCTGGTTCTTCTGTCAAAGCAAATCTGCAGTTTTCAGAAGGTTTTTAAACTCTTCCCAACCCACACAAATATAGTTACTTATGGAGCATATGATATAAAGAATTTTGCATGTATCCTTTATTTCGGTTTTTATATACATTATTTCTGATCATCACAGAAACTCTGTAAGAATGTGAGCGTGGTAGATTACCTCACACCCCTTCTCCCCCAGGTTTCCAACTCATTTATAAACAGACACAAGGAGCTAACTGGCAACTGAATGATCCATTTATGACCCAAAGTCCCTGGTGACGCATCTTGGATGATATAGTTTAGCCCTTGGTAATGGGGCTCCTTACTGCCGACCTCATGAATTGAAGACAGATGCCCTTTAGCCACCAAGTCGGTCACAGTCACAGATACGGAGGCTGAAATGGAGAGATCTTAGAAATTGTTGGGCCTTCCAAAGGCTGCCTCTTTTGCTCGTAGCATGGAGGCCATAGGAGCAAGAGCACTCCCCCACTTTCCGTAAGAGAGTCAAGGCTACAAGTCAGGGTCAAGCCAATCTCGCCCTTCAGAGATCACATGGCCCCTTCTTACTGCATCACCTTCAAGGGAGGAGGGATGGAACTTAAGTCCCCTCTCCACAATGGATGCTTGAGGAGCAGGAGGCTGTGTTTCTGCACACCAGCCCAACGCACATCTGGACACTCACAGACATGTAGAGAATGTCCTGCATTTTACTGATGATGAAACCAAATTGAGAACGATTAAGTGACATTTGAGGTTATGTAGGTGGTGCAGGACTGAGTCAAGGTTATGCCTGTCTGTCTGACTGGAGGGCCTAGAGTTGTTCCTCTGTGTTAACATGCTTTCCAGATATAGGTTTTCTGTACCGAAAAAGTATCCTTTTTCAGACTTATTTATGAGGTTGCCAGAGTAATCTGAATCTATATGTCAGCTATTGACATGTAAAAAATGGTAGATGATCTTACAGGTATAAATAATGTTATTCTTTATCTGAATAAAGAGTTTGGGAGCTGCTCTTAAGATCAAATGGGTGATGAATAATTTGGTATTTTAAATAACTAAACTTAATGTATAATCAAGGTCATAGTTGCTTTAAAATGAAACCAAACCGGGCTTCCCTGGTGGCGCAAGTGATTGAGGGTCCGCCTGCCGATGCAGGGGACACGGGTTCGTGCCCCGGTCTGGGAAGATCCCACATGCCGCAGAGCGGCTAGGCCCGTGAGCCCTGGCCGCTGAGCCTGCGCGTCCGGAGCCTGTGCTCCGCAACGGGAGAGGCCACAACAGTGAAAGGCCCGCATACCACAAAAAAAAAAAAAAATGAAACTAAACCATTGGTTGTGAAAGCCACTCTAATGGCTAAAAAAACCCTTAGTGTTTGCAGAGCCTTCCCTTTGTCAGCTTCATTTTCTCAGAAGAAAAACAAATAACAGGCTTTGCCAGTTACCAACTTAAGTTGTGTTTTTTTTTTTTTTTTTTTTTTTTTTTTTTTCGGTACGCGGGCCTCTCACTGTTGTGGCCTCTCCCATTGCGGAGCACAGGCTCCGGACGCACAGGCTCAGAGGCCATGGCTCACGGGCCCAGCCGCTCCACGGCATGTGGGATCTTCCCGGACCGGGGCACGAACCCGTGTCCCCTGCATTGGCAGGCGGACTCTCTACCACTGCGCCACCAGGGAAGCCCTTAAGTTGTTTTTGAAATGCTAGTCTTAAAGGTTATTATTAGCTCTTAGTTTAGTCTCTTTCCTTTTTAATCAGGCACCTAAATAGTTGGTACTTATGTGGTTGCCATCTCTGATTAAATGTTCCCAATTAAATGTGTAATAAGTGTTTCACCATTTAATCTCTGGTATGTAAACAGATTCATACCCTTTGACCTATGTACATGTAGTTGTCATTCAGACATGGGCCTTCTTTTTTCTAACTTGAAAAAAGTACCATGGTCTTAGCTCTGATTTTGTGCTACCACTCAGTTTGCTTAGAGGGCATTGGCAGGGAAAGAATTCACCTATAGAAGCTTTCATGTTTTGTGCATTTCCCCCAATACACACACACATACACACACACACCATGTTCAAATTTGTCAGGGGAATGGGCAATGATGAGGTTTCCCAAGGAGTAGGAATGTAAGGCTTAGAATGGTACAACTAGGAATTGGGATGCCGGGTGGATTTTCATTGAATGCAAACCTTCTCATCCTGATCTGTTTTAGGTTAATATTCTCAAAGGCTTTACCAGGGCATGCCATCTCCTTTTGTTTCTTTTTGCCATTCTATAATGGAAAGGGAAAAGAAGGGAGAGACTGAACCAGTCATGGCCATGTGAACCACACGTGACTGTGAACTGTTAAGGCCAAATAAGAAGATGATGAAAGATACAGGATTCCACTAGACACCTCCTGTCCTTCTTCCCTAAAAGGATGTGGTGGGAATCAAGAAGGGCATCTTGTGCAGTGAGAGTGCAATGCCTTGGGGTCAGAAGACCTGCTTTCCAGTTCTGGTGCTGCGGTTTGGTAGACATGTTACTTCAGGCAGCTCACATCACACTTTTGAGCCTTAGTTGTCTCTCATATAAAATGGTCCAAAAAACACCTTCACGATGAGGTTGTTGTGAGAATTGGATGAGCTAATATGCGAAAGTACTCTGTAAACTATGAAGTATATAATGAAATACTAGGTATAATAATATACAAATAAGTGGCATGTTATACCTTTTCAAGGTGCAATAAAATTCCAGTTCATATCAACAGATATGAATGGGATGGGTAATTTGTGTCTGTGTGTGTGTGTGTGTGATTTTAGAATATATCATGAATGCATTTTTGGTGGTAGATTTACATTTCTAATTTTATGCTTTGGCTAATATCATAAATACAAATTTACTTAATATATTCAAACCAACCATACGAATGATTACCCAAAAGAAAGCCAAGTGGCAAGGGAAAGCACATCTAGGGTTAAAATTTTGCTCCTGGATACTTCGCATGGGTTTCATTGGTCTCATGTCTTGTCCTTGATGCACTCCCTCCCTGGTTTAAGCACTTGATGGAGCTTTTAAAGGCAAGTAGGTCACAGTTGTTGGTTTTTTTTTGAAGCCTAATTTTTTTTTCAAAACAGTGGCATATAAATGCATTAGCATTAAAAAAGACTGAGGACAGTGACTGATTTAGGAGGCAAACATAATGTGTCTATAATATGTACAGGCAGTACCTTCATTTGATGACTGTCAGTGTGGGAAGCCCTTGAAGGATTCTGTTCTGAGCAGGTGGTTTAGGGCCACTAGGGGTTCTTTGATGCCTTCTTCACAGCCTCAGAGAGGGGCAGGCATTGGGGAAGGCTGAAGCCAAGGTCTTAGGTCTTCTGTCTGGAATGCAGGCCAGTGGTCGCCTGCAGCCCTGTGTCTGATCAGACTTCGTGAAGGCTGCTTGATCCAGGCTGAGTGCTTCTTCTGTGCCCTCTCTTTCCCTGATGGTGCTTAGCTCACATGCTGGGGCTCTCCTGCCTTTTAAAATTTCTAGATAAAGTGTTCCTGGTTCCTGTTTAATTAGGGTGTTTAGGGGATTTTGTTTGTCTGTTTTTGTTAAATAGTTATGATTGTCCAGTGTGAACAGCTTTATGCCTTGAGAAGTAAGAATCATGTCTCAGGGTCCCAAGAACATGGATTTTCCCCATCAGAATATCCACAGGCCCAGTGATTTATGAGAAGTAAATTCGTGTGTGTGTGTGTGTGTGTGTGTGTGTGTGTGTGTGTACACATACTTTTAAATTTGCCCATCTTAGATGAACTACCTGTTTCTTGTTTCTCCACACCTATCTCTATTTTTCCTCTTTCCCAGGCTCCAAAGATTAATTCAGATGAATATCAGAAGACGCCTCCGATGCTGAGTTAACCAGAAAGCTCCTTAGCACGTTCATAGCTTATTAGTTTCAAACTTATATCTGTAATGTTCTTCTAAAGTACCACCAGAACTGGAAGTGACTAGTTGAATCACTAGGGTAAAATAGTTTGGGTTAAATCTGTGAAAATGATTGGTCTACTTATACACACATAATACTCTCTCTCTCTCTCTCTCACACACACACACACACACAAAAAAAAACCACACAAAATGTAATTTAATATAATCAGCCAGAGTAGTTTTTTCTGAAATTTACTAAGGCCTTGCTTGCTTGTTTACTGATTGATAGGACAAAGGATATCTTAAAACCATGATTTTCTAAGGCTAAATAGCATTATTCAGGAGTAACTTCAGTTGTTAATTAATATAATGGAAGCAGTAAGTAAAGTTTCACTTTTTAGAGACTTGTAGTGTTTCTAATGTTCACTGTCAAAATTCACAATGTGATTCCTGCTTTTTTGTTTTATTCAGAGACACTTTTTCAGAAACCTTGGGTCTATTCTGGCCTATGCCTTCTTGGGGACTGCCGTTTCCTGCTTCATTATCGGGTAAGTGACTCTTTGTCATATAACCAAATTACCACACTTCCAAAGAGATGAGATCCACATGGGTCCACAGAATCCAATATTTTCCCCAGCTTTACTGAGATATAATTGACACATAACATTGTGAAAGTGTAGGGTATACAGTGTGTTGATTTGACACATTTATAAATTGCAAAATGATTACCACCATAGTATTAGCTACCACCTTCATCCGGTCACATGGTTACCATTTCTTTTTTTGTGGTAAGAACATGTTAGCAACATTCAAGTATGTGGTAAAGTATCATTAGCTATAATCACTATGTTGTACATTAGATCCCCAAACTTATTAATCTTGTTACTGGAAGTTTGTACCCTTTGAGCAACACCTCCCCATTTCCCCCACCCCCCCAGCCCCTGGCAAGGGCCAGATTCCAGTATTTTGATGTTTATGATGATTGTAATTAAGATCTAGAGTTACATTGTCCAGTGTGGTAGCTATGAGCCACATGTGGCTATTTAAATTGAAATTAAGATTCATTAACACTGAAATAAAATAAAACCTAGTCCCCAGATCTTAGTTTCTAATAGCATTCTTCAATGAAAAGAACCAGGACCCCTTGCAGAAATGGCTGATTCTAGGGCTGGGGCAGCAAATATACAAAATGACAATGGAGCATCTTATAATGTCAGAGAGTAAGGAAGTGCTCAGAAAACAAACAAAAAGGATATGGAGCATGTCAAAGGGACACAGAGCCAGCCTGAAAACCCCCCCTCCCTAATGGCTAAAGAACAACAAAAGAAATAACATTGTTTTGGATCATCACCCAAAGCATAAAACAAATATATTTGAGTCTATACTGATATAAATAAATGATTGGATGAATAAATAAATGGGGGAGAAGTGACAAATCTGTGCAGAAGAATTCCAAATAATTTATGCAGATACAACCCCCCTCAAGGAGATGAAGCTTGGGCCTTCCCCCCTTTGATTGTGGGCTGTCCATAGTGACTTCCTTCCAAAGAGTACATCATGCAAAGGAAGAAGAAAGAGTAGCTTTACAGAGGAGAAACCAGGCAAACATTGCCTCAGCCAGATGATCAAGGTTAACACCAAAACTGGTAAATCATGTTGATATGCTGTACCTTTGATATCTGTGATGAGAATGGCGCTTACTGCTGTGTCTTCCTCCCAAAATCACATTACCTCAGTCTAATCATGAGAAAAAAAAATCAGACAAGTCCCACATTCTGCAAAATACCTGACCAGTACTCCTCCCCAACTGCCAAGGTCATCAAAAACAAGCAAAGTCTGAGAAACTGTCACAGCCAAGAGGAGACAAAAGAGATATGATGGCTAAATGTAATGTGGTATCCTGGATGGAATCCTGGAACAGAAAAGGGATATTAGGTAAAAACTAAGGAAATCTGACTGAAATGTGAACTTTAGTTAATTAAAAAAAAATTAGCTGGAAAGCTGGAGATAAAAGCAGGAGGCTTTTATGCCACTAAAACAGGAGGGGCTTGGACTTCGTCCTTTAAGAGAGACAAGCCACTGAAGAGTGAGAGGTTAGATAACTGGTATCGGTGACTATAGGGAAAACGCTACCACGGAGAAGTCTATTGCTCAGAAGTCTAAGCTTATGATAGAAGGAAATGGAGAGGAAGGTCCAAGTTTCAAGAAATATTTAAAAAGTAGGTGAAAGAAGCCTTTGATAAGCAACAAAGAGCAAATCAACTCTGTATCATAGAATTCCTGTGAATTGAAGTATAACTGTTTAGGTGTCTGGAACAGTGTCAATGTCTGGCACACAGTAGGCAAACACTAAGTTATAGCTATTTATTCTCAAAAGGATTCAATTCTGCAAATAGTTCTTGAACTTCTAGCTTCGTCAATCTACTGTTCTAGATACCTAAGGTACAAAGATGAGCAACGATACGGTCTTGACCTTTAAGAATTTTATTATTGGGGGTTGGCTGTAGGGTACAATGAGTCTATTCTGTGGCTATTTATTTTTGGCATTTTATTCTTTTCAATGTCGTTGTAAACGGGATTTTCTTAATTTCTCTTTATTCTGTGGTTGTTTTTATTCCCCTAATCCCTACAGCAGTTACCAACACACACACACACACACACACCCTTAATAACATGTACTAGGCCTTTTAACACTCTTCACTCCTCCCAATTTGTCAGCTGTCCTGTAGGAAATGTGCTCTGGCCAAGTTGAAATATTAACTTGGTGGTCCTTCTTGGGCCATATCACATTCTGTACAGTATAAGGAGGGCTGCTGCTGGCCTGCCTAACCCATGCAAGGAGTGAGAAGCCAGGTATGTCCATGAGTATGCTGATATTTTAATGGGATGTTCAAAGAGCTTTGCCTCTCTTCCCTTCTTTGAAATAATTATTGGCAGAGAAAGTTGACCAGTTGAATCTTTGTGGCCAACCCATTTTTTTTCTCTCCAGCTTCATCCAGTCCACTCATTTCCATGACTTTAAATGCATTGTCTTAGAATCCTGGGAGTTTTGTAGCAATTCATTACCCATTTTGCAGGGTTCTTTCTCTTCCTTTCTTCCCTACTACACAGTTGCTTAAAATGCCCTAACTGTTGCTAATTAAGGATCATACTTTATACTTGTACATAAGCACAGTTTTTTAAAATGGAGTGTTCAGATATTTCAGCAAGATGACATTAACTGCAGACCATTACTTGGTGCCAAAGTCTTATTTGCACATGTTCCTGGTAAGTGTCCAAGCACGGCAGCTGCCTGATGTTTTCACAAACCTCTCTGGAAGTACAGTATTCTAGTACTCCTCTGCTTGCTCATTTGCCAGGTTACTCGATTAGATGGGTTTCTTTTCTTTTTTTTTCCTTCTGACATAGTTTACCTTCCCTTCTTACAGAAATCTCATGTATGGTGTGGTGAAGCTCATGAAGATTGTGGGGCAGCTCTCAGATAAATTTTACTACACGGATTGTCTCTTTTTTGGAGCAGTTATCTCTGCTACTGACCCAGGTATTTGCATATTTGGCCTTATCATTATGATGTTTTATTATTTAAATCTTAAAAAGTTCAGAGCAATCATTAACTTTCATTACAGTAGGGAGACTGTAGTATTAACATGGAACAGTGGAGGAAGAGACCAGTAAGTGGTCTAACAGACTTAGATGGCTTTTCTAAGGGCCTGCATTTCCCTTTTCTTCTTCTTCTTATTATTGTAAAAAAAAACAACATAAAATTTACCATCTTAATCATCTTCAGGTGTATAGTTCAGCAGTGTTGAGTATATTCACATTGTTGTGCAACCAATCTCCAGAATTTTTTTCATCTTGCAAAACTGAAACTCTATACCCATTAAGCAACATCTCCCCATCCTCCCCCCACCCCACCCCCAAGTCCTGGGCAACCACCATTCTACTTTCTGTCTCTATGAGTTTGACTACTGTAGATACCTCATATAAGTGGAATCATCAGAAGTTGTCTTTTTGTGTCTGGCTTATTTCATTAGCATAATGTCCTTAAGATTCATCTATGTTATAACATGTGTCAGAATTTCCTTCCTTTTAAACCTGAATAATATTCCATTGTATGAATATACCGCATCTTGTTTATCCATCCATCTGCCAACAAGCCCTTGGGTTGCTTCCACCTGTATTTCCCTTTTGTCTTTCATTTTAGAATGTCTAATTTAGTCATAATTTTTACACTTAGACTGTCTTTTTTCTCAGTGTTGTGCTTTTTCATTCTTTTAGGAAACCTATCATTTGGTTTAAATAATACCTTTGCTTAGTAGAAATGCACACCAGTACCTGTAGTGAATGTAATTTAATTTGTAAAGTCCTTTTGTGCAATGTTCCTGCACACTGTGATGTGGTTCCTATTCATAAATCTCTTACCTTGTATTTTTCAAGTGTTAGTTGAACCAGTTCTTAAAAGTGGAATTATTATATACCCTTCCTCCCCTGCAGCTCAAAACAAACAAACAAGCTCTCCTCTCCAAGTTGGAACCCATAATTGAATCAGTTCACATAAAGTAGTTATGGCTATTCTTTCCTCTAGTGTTAACTACTGAGAGTGCCATTGCAGGGAAAGAATTTATGGAGAAAGAGCTGATCTTGTTCTTACAGTACAGATGGAAAGGTCTTTTCATTGTCTATGATGTCCTCTAACATTCTGGGCAGTAATGATCTCTAAGATATACAGATTCCCACCATGCCCCACCTCCACTTCACCGTGCCTCTTGGGGGGTCCTCTAGATCAGCGCTACCCAGTAGACCTTTCTGTGATGATAGAAATGTTCTATAGTCTTCCCAATCCTTTATGGTAGCCAGTAGCTACTTGTGGCTATTGAGCACTTGAAATGTGGGATAGTGCAAGAAGAACTGATTTTTGAACTTTATGCTCAGTAATTTAAGTTTAAATGGCTACATGTGGCTAGTGGCTACCGCATTGGATAGCACAGCTCTAGACAGTTGTGTAGTTCTGAAAAATCTTGATGATCCAAAAACCGTTGATCTCTCTCACCACCCCCCTATTTTTTTTTTTTATGTTTTGAAAAAATTTTTTTCCTTTTTTTTTTTTTTTTTGGCCGCACCACGAGGCATGTGGGATCTTAGTTCCCTGACCAGGGATCGAACCCATGCCCCCTGCAGTGGAAGTGTGAAGTCCTAACCACGGGGCCACCAGGGAGGTCCCTCTCACCCCCCTGTTTTCTTACAAACACTCTAAGTAAATTGATACTGAAGACTTGGCTGGTTGAATCACCCTTGTTTGTGAGAAGAATGTGGGATGTGGAGTTGCAGGTGGTGGTTTGAGTTCTAGCCCTGCCAGTCAGTAAGCGGGTGGCCTGGGCACACTTTATCTCCTGAGCATCAGTTTCCTCATTTATGAAGTAGGAATAATGGTACCTGTTTCCTATTGTGAAGGGCTACTGTGAAGATTAAATGAGATAATGCATGTAAAGTGTTGAGCATAGCATCGACTGATTATGTTGGTCTCTATCAACATCTTCTGACTCAGGCAGAGATTTCTCTGTTTTACCTCTGTGTGTGTGTGTGTGTGTGTGTGTAATAGGTTAGCACTTAATCTAAGCACTGTGAAAAGTAGCTTTATTATTCTAACACTACAATGTCTGTGACATCTCCAAATGTGTGTCTGTTGAGAAATGATTCTATATAAGTTTAAGAAAGGTGTTTAGTGTCTCTGAAAATATATTACTAACTATACTCATCTATAACTTTACTACTAAAATCTTATTAGTACCACCAATAAGCAAAGGGAGGTTAGTGTAACATAAAGATTACTGATACTGTTTTCTGAGCCATAGTGTCGCTTCATTTAATTGGATAGAAAGGCTTATTTTTCCAGATTATCTTTGTAATTGTTTACTTCACTTTAATGTGTCCATGCTGTGGTAGAAAATAATGGAAGGCATTACCATGACACACCATTCTTATTTGTCCTGTGAAGATTGGCACAGTAAAGGTTTTATAGAAATGAAAGTTCTAGAAAATTGAAACTTTAAACTTGTTAAACATCAGGACATTAACTTTAACTGCTTTTTAATGGAAATCTTTCTGAAATGTAAAGTGTTTTTGTAAATTAAAAGTGTTTTACCAGCTTCCTAAAAATCTGTTGTTTGAGAACTTGGGCCATAAAAGAAATAAAAACTTTAAGTGCAGAGTTAGAGGGGAACCATAAGACCAAATTGACTTCTTGTGCCTGGTGCATCAAACAGAAATTCTGGTATTGGGATATGTAGTGGTATTGATGGATATGAAAGAGTAAGAGTCCTTGTCCCTGATTTCACTGTACTTGGCTCTTGTGTTTGGTCTTTCCATTGATGGGGGCAGCCTGTGCGTGGTATGCTATAGGCTGCTCTGTGACCAGGAGCCCTCTCCATTCCGTGGTTATGTGTCATGGGTGCCACGTGCCATCTTTGTGGACTGTTACTTAAATGGATCCACAATTCAGGAAAGAAAATATAAGTTTCCAACCTGTAGTATTGCTACATTCATAAGCAGCTACCAGAGAAAATGAGCGCCATTCCTTCTTGTGAGCCATTATGCAGTGATTCCTCTCACTGGAATCCTGTCACTTCTATACCCCTCGAGTCAGTCAGACCCACTCACAGGTTTCAAAAGCTGTGATCTGTGCTGTCAGAGAGTAATTCTCTAGTTGCACCACCCAGGCTGGTCAGTCTTTTGCTTAGTCTTTGAGACTGAGTTCAAATCTGCCACCTGACTGGTTATTCTTCCTTTACTGCTTCAGTCAGTAGCTCCCACAGCTCTTGAGTCGGGTCTATTTTCTACATAACATTACTTGCCGCTTTGTGCTGAGCGTTCGCAAGTGCTAAGTACTCTTTAGTACACAGATGGAGTGTTCAGGGAAAGTTAGTTGAAGGAACAAAGTCAGGTTCTTGATTTTTCCTTCTTTCTCTTTCCACCGTTCTTTCATTTTTCCCACTGCTTTTTAGATACCTGTACCAGCAGTCTTCAGTCAGTGAATTGTAATTTCTCAGTCCATGTCCGGTTGGAAACAGCTGCTGTGACCTTGTTCTCTCTGATTGCAAGGGTCCAGCTGTGGGGGGAGCCACTCACCCAGTCTGTCATCCCCTTCCTACCCCCACCCCCGCATCATCTTCTGGTTGTCCACACCCGTAGTCCTCATCTTGGTTGGGCACAGGCTTGCCCAGGAGGGACATGGCCGACTTCCTGCCCTGCTTTCTAAGGTGATGGGCAGGGAGAATGAGAAATTGAAATTCAGAACAGCCAAATTCAGACCAGTACAAAGTGTTCATTATTAATTATGCAGAGCTAGTGTTTATTGTCATAAATAAATGAGTTAACTACACATTATTATTATTTTTTTTTACTACTGGTACAGTAGTATTTTAGGAAAATAGTGTTTAAAAGTCAAAGGGGCTTTTGAAAATCATGTACTCAAGGCTTCGCTTTACTCTGTCTTTGGACTTTGCTGTGCACTATTGGATGGCTTCCGTTTGCCCCTCCACATTTCCACACTACCCTTCCCCACTCTCTTCTTGGCACTGGGAGGCTGACTGGTATGGAAGATTGCAAAGGTTCCTTTGCCTTCTACTTTCCCATTGGATTTGTCCGCGGGGAGAGCACCAGTGGGAGACTGGGAGGAGGCTCGACATGCAGGGTCCCTGTGGGCTGGCTGTGTCCCTTGAACAAAGGTCACGGCTCCTGTTGGGTGACCTTCTCCACACAGCTCCTGGTTCTGGCAACCACTCCTTCCCTGGACTCTTTGAGCCTAGGGATGGTATAAAAGCTCCCTGTTTTCAGCCACAGGTACTGCCCTCCCCCTCTCCCGTGCTCTCTACACACTTCTATAAATAATGCCTTTATAAACACTTCTCAAATTACTCATCTGTTTCCTGCCAGAACGCTCGCTGATAAAGTCCTGGGACCCAGGTGTCCTGGGCTGCCAGCCCTGTGCTCTGTTCGTTGAGATTAGCCTCCACCAGTCTTGAGTCCCTGACTGACTGACTGACTGATGTGAACAGAGGCCTCTGGTGCCAACCCCCAGTGGACGTACTGTATGAGTAATAGATAAAATTTCTCTCGGGTTTGACCACTGGGATTTTGGGAAGTTTGTTACGGCAGCAGAAAGTAGCCCACCACACAGGGCCTGTTTTCTCATCTCTAAATTGGGAGATATGATACTACTACCTTCCTAGGGTTTTTATGAGGACTAAATGAGATTGTAAAATATTTAGCATAGTGCCTGCTTCCCGGTAAGACCTTAACCATTGTTATTATTATCATTGTTAATTTTTCTTCAACATTGGGTTCAAAACAAGACAATTCTTGTGTCATATAACGATAAACTAAGAGTAGAGGTTTTATATTAGTCAGATTTCTTCAAAGAAACAGAATAAATAGGAGACATATGTGTGTGTGAGGGGGAGAGGGAAAGAGACATATTGATTGATTGACTGCTTGATTGTAACGAATTGGCTTATGTGATTATGGAGGCTAAGAAGTCTCAAGATCTGCAGTGCAAAGGCTTGAGAACCAGGAGATCCAATGCTGTAGTTCCAGTCTGGGTCCAAAGACAGGCAGAGAAAGTGAATTCTCCCTTACTCTGCCTTTTTTGTTCTAGTGAAACCTTCAACAGACCACATGAGTCCCACCCTCATTGAGGGGGGCCATCTGCTTTACTCAGTCTACTGACTCAAATGTTAATCTCATCCAGAACCTCACAGACACATCCAGAATAATGTTTAATCGAAAATCTGAAAAAAAAAAAAGAAAAAAAAAAGAAAATCTGGGCACCCCATGGTCCAGTCAAGTTGACAAGTAAAATTAACCATCACAGGTTTTATGTAAGGAGCCACACATATCGTTAATGTAATAAATAATCCAGAAAACAAGAACTTTTTTTAGCCTAATCCCTGAAGATTTTTCCTGTTGTGTAACTTGACAAACTGTTTTCAAGGGTGGAAGAAAGAGATTGACCTTGTTTGTGTCTTGTTTTATGCAGATGACATGTCTGTCCTTTAGGAAGTATGCCTGCTGGTGATGCCCCCTGTTGATGTCTGGTTAGCATCTGAAAGCTTAGAGTAGTGGTTTTAGTGCCTAGATTTACGATTATCTGGAGCAGCCTCATGATATAGCTGACATTTTTCAACTCCAAATTATTTTTTGTTTACTCTCAATAAATGAGTTGAACTTTTCGAAGAGAAAGGCGTGATGGGAAGTGGTTTCAGAATCTCCCTTAATCCCTAACAAAAATAGAGAAAGCGAGACAAGCAAAAAAGAAAACACAGACTCTACTAGCTGACAGAGTATCTCCATGAATCCCCAGTTATCAACTAGGGGGGTCAAACTACCTGTAGCAGTGAGACTTAGGGATAAGAACAGCAACTGTGCTGGAGGAAGCAAAGGAAAGAGGGGCTGCTGGTCATTTTGATTGTCAGGGAACCTAGAAATTTCCCACAAGTATTCACAGTCAAAAGGAGGGATCCCCACTGGGAGCAAAGAATTTTATGGTTGTATTGGATAACATCAGTGAATATTGGGAGGAGGCTTTTCAGGCTCTAATTTGTGGGGGAGGGCAAGGAGACTGGAGGAGGCGTGAGGCTGCTGGAGTGACCTGGGCCCTCAGACCTCTCAGGAAGTTCCTTGTAGAAGATCTCTCTGCAAGGACAGAGCCACTGCCTAAAAATGACCTGCTCGGAGCACAGACCTTGATTGATTGGGCATTAAAGGAGAAAGAAAGCTCAGATAGTAATGGTGGAGAAGGCCAGAGGAAGTCGATCTGAGTATTGGCTACACCTCTGGGTGGCTACACCTCTGGACCATATTTTTAATACTTCAATGTAAAACCAGAAGAGGGAGCCCTAGAGCCATGAAACTGGAAAAGCTGTTCTGGGCCTTCTACCCCCTACCCACCTCACTTAATATGGGCAGCAGAAATGGATTGAGGTTGAACTTCATGTAAATATAAGAAAAAATGGGGATAACCCCTATGAATAATAAAGTTACAGATAATGAAGTCATACCAGAAGAAGAGGGTCCCAAAGCAGATGAAACTTTATTAACATTCCAACAGAAGCTAAAGTAAGTTAAGAAAATGATAGAAGTTATAAAAGAACTGTATACATCAGGATTGGAAAATTCAGAAATGAGAGGACTACACAATAGGGCGTTATGAAAAGAGAGCTGACAGAAAGGAATGGAGGGGGAACCCATGGAGAAAAAGAGATGTAAAGTATTAAAACAATAAATTTGAAAATGGGTAAACCCCGAATGATAGTGTCAAGGAATATACATCAGTGGTCAAACTATAAGGAAATGCAAGGAAATGATTCCTATAAATCATGTTACTGGTTACTTTTGAGTGAAGGAAGGGGCTTGAGAGTGGGATGGAACATATTGTGGGGGGCTTCTGTGGGGGTTGGCAAAGTTCCATTTCTTGAACTGGATGATGGTTACAAGAGTGGTTGGCTTATAATAGTGCTAAATATTTGTTTCGTTTTGTTTTCTAATAGTATCAGTTAGTAATGCACTTGGCTGCAAATAACAGAAAAATCTGGCTAATACTAGCTTAAACAGAGAGCTATTTGACTTGGCTAACGGCTCCGAGCTGGTGCCATGGCTGCCACTACAGTCAGGCATCCAGGCACTCAGTCTTTCTAGGTCATTACCCTTGGGTTTCAGACACACCTTAGTTGCCCCATGGAGGCAGGATGACTGCACTGCGTCCAGTCTCCTCCCTCTTCCAGGCAGCAAAAGTGGCACTCACCACAAGGGAAGCTGAAGAAGTGAGTTTAGTTTTTCAGGTCCTTATGGCAGAAACTAACAAAACAGGAGGTGGTTGGGTGTGAGTGTTGAAAGAGAACCCCGCCTGCATGTGTACATTTAGAGCAGTGGTTCTCAACCGGGGATGATTCTGCGCCACACCCCTCCCCCCACCCCCCTGCCCAGCAGACATTTGGCAATGTCTGGAGACATTTTTAGTTGTCACAACTTGGCAGGGGAGAATGTGCAGTGCTACTGGTATCTTGTGGGTAGAGGTCAGGGATGCTGCTAAACTGTCTTATGAGGCACAGGACAGCCCCCACGACAGAGTTATATGGCCCCGAATATCAGTAGAACTGAAGTTGAGAAACTCCAAAGCCCTTTCGGGTGGGTCCATAAAGTCAAAACTGATTTAATAATAATAGTAGTACATCATTTGTCTTTTTTACTTATGTTCTTTCACAAGTGTACCATTGAGTGGAGTTTTCCAGGGGCTATATAATGTGTGATACTGACTCTCTGTTGATCGAATGCAGAAACAGATATGAGAACCATCTATCTTCCATTACTTCACATGTTAAAGAGATCTGAGAAAATGTAAAACAGTGGCTCTCTTCTCACAATTTTTTTTGTTTGTTTTGGAAAATATAATTATTTTTCATTAAAAATATGTTAACATATAATGGTTTTACTAGTAATTTAAATGAATAAATATTTAATTTTTTGTTTTATTCAATACAGTAAATATTGATACCTATAGCCCACAAAACTAAAGCTCTTTGGGGCCTCAAAATTTTCTAAGGGTGTAAAGAAGTCCTGAGATCAAAAGTATGAGAGCTGCTGGTCTGGAAAACAGCTGATTTTTTTTAAAAAATTTTAATATCATTTTATCTTTTTATATAGCAGATTCTTATTAGTCATCAATTTTATACACATCAGTGTATACATGTCAATCCCAATTGCCCAATTCATCACACCACCATCCCCACCCCCGTGCCGCTTTCCCCCCTTGGTGTCCATACATTTGTTCTTTACATCTGTGTCTCAATTTCTGCGCTGCAAACCGGTTCACCTGTACGATTTTCTAGGTTCCACATATATACGTTAACGTATGATATTTGTTTTTCTCATTCTGACTTACTTCAATCTGTATGACAGTCTCTAGGTCCATCCACGTCTCAACAAATGACCCAATTTCGTTCCTTTTTGTGGCTGAGTAATATTCCATTGTATATATGTACCACATCTTCCTTATCCATTCGTCTGTCGATGGGCATTTAGGTTGCTTCCATGACCTGGCTATTGTAAATAGTGCTGCAATGAATATTGGGGTGCGTGTGTCTTTTTGAATTATGGTTTTCTCTGGGTATATGCCCAGTAGTGGGATTGCTGGATCATATGGTAATTCTATTTTTAGTTTTTTAAGGAACCTCCATACTGTTCTCCATAGTGGCTGTATCAATTTACATTCCCACCAACAGTGCAAGAGGGTTCCCTTTTCTCCACACCCTCTCCAGCATTTGTTGTTTGTAGATTTTCTGATGATGCCCATTCTACCTGGTGTGAGGTGATACCTCATTGTAGATTTGATTTCTCTAATAATTACTGATGTTGAGCAGCTTCTCATGTGCTTCTTGGCCATCTGTATGTCTTCTTCGGAGAAATGTCTGTTTTGGTCTTCTCCCCATTTTTGGATTGGGTTGTTTGTTGCTTTCATATTGAGCTGCATGAGCTGTTTATATATTTTGAAGATTAATCCTTTGTCCGTTGATTCGTCTGCAAATATTTTCTCCCATTCTGAGGGTTGTCTTTTGGTCTTGTTTATGGTATCCTTTGCTGTGCAAAAGCTTTGAAGTTTCATTAGGTCCCATTTGTTTATTGCGTTTTTATTTCCATTACTCTAGGAGGTGGATCAAAAAAGATCTTGCTGTGATTTATGTCAAAGAGTGTCCTTCCTATGTTTTCCTCTAAGAGTTTTATAGTGTGTGGTCTTACATTTAGGTCTCTAATCCATTTTGAGTTTATTTTTGTGTATGGTGTTAGGGAATGTTCTGATTTCATTCTTTTACATGTACCTGTCCAGTTTTCCCAGCACCACTTATTGAAGAGACTGTCTTTTCTCCATTGTGTATCCTTGCCTCCTTTGTCATAGATTAGTTGACCATAGGTGCATGGGTTTATCTCTGGGCCTTCTATCTTGTTCCATTGATCTACGTTTCTGTTTTTGTGCCAGTACCATACTGTCTTGATTACTGTAGCTTTGTAGTATAGTCTGAAGTCAGGGAGCCTGATTCCTCCAGCTCCGTTTTTTTCCCTCTAGACTGCTTTGGCTATTCGGCGTCTTTTGTGTCTCCATACAAATTTTAAGATTTTTTGTTCTAGTTCCATAAAAAGTGCCATTGGTAATTTGATAGGGATTGCACTGAATCTGTAGATTGCTTTGGGTAGTATAGTCATTTTAACAATATTGATTCTTCCAATCCAAGAACATGGTATACCTCTCCATCTGTTGGTATCATCTTTAATTTTTTTCATCAGTTTCTTATAGTTTTCTGCATACAGGTCTTTTGTCTCCCTAGGTAGGTTTATTCCTAGGTATTTTATTCTTATTGTTGCAGTGGTAAAGGGGAGTGTTTCCTTAATTTCTCTTTCAGATTTTTCATCGTTAGTGTATAGGAATGCAAGAGATTTCTGTGCATTAATTTTGTATCCTGCAACTTTTCCAAATTCATTGATTAGCTCTAGTAGTTCTCTGGTGGCATCTTTAGGATTCCCTATGTACAGTATCATGTCATCCGCAAACAGTGACAGTTTTACTTCTTCTTTTCCAATTTGTATTCCTTTTATTTCTTTTTCTTCTCTGATTGCCGTGGCTAGGACTTCCAAAACTATGTTGAATAATAGTGGCGAGAGTGGACATCCTTGTCTTGCTCCTGATCTTAGAGGAAATGCTTTCAGTTTTTCACCATTGAGAATGATGTTTGCTGTGGGTTTGTCGTATATGGCCTTTATTATGTTGAGGTAGGTTCCCTCTATGCCCACTTTCTAGAGAGTTTTTATCATAAATGAGTGTTGAATTTTGTCAAAAGCTTTTTCTGCATCTATTGAGATGATCATATGGTTTTTCTCCTTCAGTTTGTTAATATGGTGTATCACATTCATTGATTTGCATATATTGAAGAAACCTTGCATCCCTGGGATAAATCCCACTTGATCGTGGTGTATGATCCTTTTAACGTGTTGTTGGATTCTGTTTGCTAGTATTTTGCTGAGGCTTTTTGCATCTGTATTCATCAGTGATATTGGTCTGTAATTTTCTTTTTTTGTAGCATCTTTGTCTGGTTTTGGTATCAGGGTGATGGTGGCCTCATAGAATGAGTTTGCGAGTGTTCCTTCCTCCTCAATTTTTTGGAAGAGTTTGAGAAGAATGGGTGTTAGTTCTTCTCTAAATGTTTGATAGAATTCACCTGTGAAGCCATCCGGTCCTGGACTTTTGTTTGTTGGAAGATTTTTAATCACAGTTTCATGTTCATTACTTGTGATTGTTCTGTTCATATTTTCTGTTTCTTCCTGGTTTAGTCTTGGAAGGCTATACCTTTCTAAGAAATTGTCCATTTCTTCCAGGTTGTCCATTTTATTGGCATAGAGTTGCTTGTAGTAGTCTCTTAGGATGCTATGTATTTCTGTGGTGTCTCTTGTAACTTCTCCTTTTTCATGTCTAATTTTATTGATTTGAGTCCTCTCCCTCTTTTTCTTGATGAGTCTGGCTAATGGTTTATCAATTTTGTTTATCTTGTCAAAGAACCAGCTTTTAGTTTTATTGATCTTTGCTATTGTTTTCTTTGTCTCTATTTCATTTATTTCTGCTCTGATCTTTATGATTTCTTTCCTTCTGCTAACTTTGGGTTTTGTTTTTCCTTCTTTCTCTAGTTCCTTTAGGTGTAAGATTAGATTGTTTATTTGAGATTTTTCTTGTTGCTTTAGGTAGGCTTTTATAGCTATAAGCTTCCCTCTTAGAACTGCTTTTGCTGCATCCCATAGGTTTTGGATTGTCGTGTTTTCATTGTCGTTTGTCTCCAGGTATTTTTTGATTTCCTCTTTGATTTCTTCAGCGATCTCTTGGTTATTTAGTAACGTATTGTTTAGCCTCCATGTGTTTGTGTTTTTTACGTTTTTTCCCCTGTAATTCATTTCTAATCTCATAGCGTTGTGGTCAGAAAAGATGCTTGATACGATTTCAATTTTCTTAAATTTACTGTGGCTTGATTTGTGACCCAAGATATGATTTATCCTGGAGAATGTTCCGTGCGCACTTGAGAAGAAAGTGTAATCTGCTGTTTTTGGATGGAATGTCGTATAAATATCAATTAAATCTATCTAGTCTATTGTGTCATTTAAAGCTTCTGTTTCCTTATTTGTTTTCTTTTTGTATGATCTGTCCATAGGTATAAGTGAGGTGTTAAAGTCACCCACTATTATTGTGTTACTGTCGATTTCCTCTTTTATAGCTGTTAGCAGTTACCTTATGTATTGAGGTGTTCCTATGTTGGGTGCATATATATTTATAATTGTATATCTTCTTCCTGGATTGATCCCTTGATGATTATGTGGTGTCCATCCTTGTCTCTTGTAACATTCTTTATTTTAAAGTCTATTTTATCTGATATGAATATTGCTACTCCAGCTTTCTTTTGATTTCCATTTGCATGGAATATCTTTTTCCATCCCCTCACTTTCAGTCTGTATGTGTCCCTAGGTCTGAAGTGGGTCCCTTGTAGACAGCATATATAGGGGTCTTGTTTTTGTATCCATTCAGCAAGGGTGTGTCTTTTGCTTGGAGCATTTAATCCATTCACGTTTAAGGTAATTATCGATATGTATGTTCCTATTACCATTTTCTTAATTGTTTTGGGTTTGTTTTTGTAGGTCCTTTTCTTCTCTTGTGTTTCCCACTTAGCATTTCCCCTTTAGCATTTGCTGTAGAGCTGGTTTGGTGGTGCTGGATTCTCTTAGCTTTTGCTTGTCTGTAAAGCTTTTGATTTCTCCATGGAAGCTGAATGAGATCCTTGCTGGGTAGAGTAATCTTGGTTGTAGGTTCTTCCCTTTCATCACTTTAAGTATATCATGCTACTCCCTTCTGGCTTGTAGAGTTTCTGCTGAGAAATCAGCTGTTAACCTTATGGGAGTTCCCTTGTATGTTATTTGTCGTTTTTCCTTTGCTGCTTTCAATAATTTTTCTTTGTCTTTAATTTTTGCCAATTTGGTTACTATGTGTCTCCGTGTGTTTCTCCTTGGGTTTATCCTGTGTGGGACTCTCTGTGCTTCCTGGACTTGGGTGGCTACTTCCTTTCCCATGTTAGGGAAGATTTCGACTATAATCTCTTCTAATATTTTCTTGGGTCCTTTCTCTTTCTCTTCTACTTCTGGGACCCCTATAATGCGAATGTTGTTGCGTTTAATGTTGTCCCAGAGGTCTCTTAGGCTGTCTTCATTTCTTTTCATTCTTTTATCTTTATTCTGTTCTGCAGCAGTGAATTCCACCATTCTGTCTTGCGGTCACTTATCCATTCTTCTGCCTCAGTTATTCCGCTATTGATTCCTTCTAGTGTAGTTTTCATTTCAGTTATTGTGTTGTTCATCTCTGTTTGTTATTTCATTCTTCTAGGTCTTTGTTAAACATTTCTTGCATCTTCTTGATCTTTGCCTCCATTCTTTTTCCGACGTCCTGGATCATCTTCACTATCATTACTCTGAATTCTTTTTCTGGAAGATTGCCTATCTCCACTTCATTTAGTTGTTTTTCTGGGGTTTTATCTTCTTCCTTCATCTGGTACATAGCCCTCTGCCTTTTCATCTTGTCTCTCTTTCTGTGAATGTGGTTTTTGTTCCCCAGGCTGCAGGACTGTAGTTCTTCTTGCTTCTGCTGTCTGCCCTCTGGTGGATGAGGCTATCTAAGATGCTTGTGCAAGTTTCCTGATGGGAGGGACTGGTGGTGGGTAGAGCTGGGTGTTGCTCTGGTGGGCAGAGCTCAGTAAATCTTTAATCTGCTTGTCTGCTGATGGGTGGGGCTGGGTTCCCTCCCTGTTAGTTGTTTGTCCTGAGGCAACCCAACACTGGAGCCTACCTGGGCTCTTTGGTGGGGCTAATGGCAGACTCTGGGAGGGTTCACGCCAAGGAGTACCTCCCAGAACTTCTGCTGCCAGTGTCCTTGTCCTCATGGTGAGCCACAGCCACCCCCCGCCTCTGCAGGAGACCCTCCAACACTAGGAGGTAGGTCTGGTTCAGTCTCCTATGGGGTCACTGCTCCTTCCCCTGGGTCCCGATGTGCACACTACTTTGTGTGCACCCTCCAAGAGTGGAGTCTCTGTCTCCCCCAGTCCTGTCAAAGTCCTGCAATCAAATCCCACTAGCCTTCAAAGTCTTATTCTCTAGGAATTCCTCCTCCCGTTGCTGGACCCCCAGGATGGGAAGCCTGACGTGGGGCTCAGAACCTTCACTCCAGTGGGTGCACATCTGTGGTATAAGTGTTCTCCAGTCTGTGAGTCAGCCACCCAGCAGTTATGGGATTTGATTTTACTGTGATTGCGCCCCTCCTACCATCTCATTGTGGCTTCTCCTTTGTCTTTGGATGTGGGGTATCTTTTTTGGTAAGTTCTGGTGTCTTCCTGTGGATGATTGTCCAACAGCTAGTTGTGGTTCTGGTGTTCTCACAAGAGGGAGTGAGAGCACGTCCTTCTACTCTGCCATCTTGGTTCATAATGGAAAATAGCTGATTTTTAAATGTCTATGAAATGTGAAAACTGTGAGAAGTGTCATTATGTATACTCTGTTATAAATGAAGACTTTCATTATTTCGTAATCCTTTATTAAACCTTCACTGTGCCCCGACCCTATGCTGGAGCACAGTGATCAATAAAATAGGGTTTCTATTTCCATGTTCTTTCTTTTTATTCCTGGTGGTCATTAACAGACATTTAAAGAAAAATTGATTTTGTTAGCTCTAAACTCAAACTTGAATGACCAGAAATAGGCATTTTGCCCCCATTATGTTTTTTTTATTTTTAATTTAAAATTTTTAAATTATTGTAGTTAATATGTAATGTTACATTAGTTTTAGGTGTACAGCAAAGTATTACATTATTTTTTTCCAGATTATATTCTTTTTTTTAACATCTTTATTGGAGTATAATTGCTTTACAGTGGTGTGTTAGTTTCTGCTTTATAACAAAGTGAATCAGTTATACATATACATATGTTCCCATATCTCTTCCCTCTTGCGTCTACGTCCCTCCCACTCTCCCTATCCCACCCCTCTAGGTGGTCACAAAGCACCGAGCTGATCTCCCTGTGCTATGCGGCTGCTTCCCACTAGCTATCTATTTTACGTTTGGTAGTGTATATATGTCCATGCCACTCTCTCGCTTTGTCACAGCTTACCCTTCCCCCTCCCCATATCCTCCAGTGCATTCTCTTATATTACAAATTTTTGAATAAACTTTTTGTTGTATCTTTTGGATCTTAAAAGGTGTAAGTCTGGGCCGATGACAAATTACCAGGAAATTGAACCTGCACTTTTATCTTCTAGTTTGGGAGCATGGCAGAGCCAGCTAGCACCAAGTTTACATGCTCTTCAGATCCCCAGCGAGCCCAGGTTTATGATCTTTCCATGTGCGGAGTCCTTTTTCCAATGCTTTACCACTAAGATTTTGAGATTAAAATGGTGCTTATGGGACTTCCCTGATGGCGCAGTGGTTAAGCATCCACCTGCCAATGCAGGGGACATGGGTTCGATCCCTGGTCCGGGAGGATCCCCCATGCCGTGGAGCAACTAAGCCTGTGCGCCACAACTACTGAGCCCGCGCGCCGAGAGCCTGTGCTCCACAACAAGAGAAGCCACCGCAATGAGAAGCCTGCGCACCGCAACGAAGAGTAGTCCCAGCTCCCCACAACTAGAGAAAGCCCACACGCAGCAGCAAAGACCCAACACAGCCAAAAATAAATTAGTTAATTAATTTAAAAAATAAAACGAAAAATAAAATAAAATAAAATAGGGTTTCTTTGCAGCAACATGGATGGACCTAGAGACTATCATACTAAGTGAAGTAAGTCAGAAAGAGAAAGACAAATACCATATGATATCACTTAATTTGGAATCTAAAATATGACGTGAACGAACCTATCTATGAAACAGAAAGAGACTCACAGACATAGAGAACAGACTTGTGGTTGCCAAAGGAGAGGAGGGTGGGGGAGGGATGGAATGGGAGATTTGGATTAGCAGATGCAAACTGTTATATATATCAGTAGAATGGATAAACTAGCACAGGGAACTATATTCAGTATCTGTGATAAACCGTAATGGAAAAGAATACGAAAAAGAGTGTGTGTGTGTGTATTCAGATATCACTTTGCTGTAACCTGAAACTAACACAACTTTGTAAATCAACTATACTTCAATAAAATAAAAAATAAAATAGGGTTTCTGCCTTCAAAGAGATTTCACCCCACCGGTAGAGCCAAGTCACATTAATTGTGATTATTTTTTACGTTCTGTAATAGAAGTGTTTTCAAAGTGTGATGAGATTACAGTTGAGAGCACAGTGTTATTAGAATCAAGCATCATATCACTCCTCATTAAGATTAGGAAGATTGCCATTTTCATTTCTGCCATAGACAGACGACCCATCTTTGACTCCCTTCCTGTCTCCCAAACCACCCTGTCCCACCAAAGATAAGAATTGCTTCTATGAATTTGTTATCAATGGCTTAAAGTCAGAAACCGAAACTAACTTGTATGCTTTTGTCCCATGTTTTAGTGACTGTCCTGGCGATATTTAATGAATTGCATGCAGATGTGGACCTTTACGCACTTCTGTTTGGAGAAAGTGTCCTAAATGATGCTGTTGCCATTGTACTGTCCTCGTAAGTAACAATATTTCTGCCTGGGAAGAGAGACTCTGGCTTCCTGAATGCTCTGGGCTAAAATCAGAGGCCCATCTTAAAAGTGTTAAATTTTGAATTGGGTGCTCTTCTAAATGAGGTTTATCGACTTAGTTGATAAAGTT
Source organism: Delphinus delphis (assembly GCF_949987515.2). Lineage (NCBI taxonomy): Eukaryota > Metazoa > Chordata > Mammalia > Artiodactyla > Delphinidae > Delphinus > Delphinus delphis. The sequence continues at coordinate 86,889,879 of NC_082704.1, forward strand.
ACGTTGCTTTGTCCAGTTGGCAGCGGTTGGAATGCCGATACCATCATAACATGGTGACTGCAGATTAAATTAAATGAATATACCATGGGGAGTGCTCTGCAGAGTGTAGATGCCTATGTTTGTCGATATTTGTAAGTACCATGGTGTAAAACCAGCTTAGTGTTTTTTAACTCTCTCTTTAAACTCCAGGTCTATTGTTGCCTACCAGCCAGCGGGGCTGAACACTCACGCCTTTGATGCTGCTGCCTTTTTTAAGTCAGTTGGCATTTTTCTAGGTATATTTAGTGGCTCTTTTACCATGGGAGCTGTGACTGGTGTTGTGACTGCTCTAATATCCTTTTTGTAGTTTCTGCCCCTGCCTAAGTATGACTATGTGGCATTGCACTTGGGAAAAGAAAGTTCTCAGTTCTTCCTTTCCGAAATGAATCTTAAATTAATTGTCCCACTGGGGGCTGGGGGCTCCTGAAATGTCACCCTTTGGTGAAACATGACAGTCGATGGCCTAGCTAAGAGTTTGAGAAAATGTTTGAGAGTGTAGCTCTTGGCTTAGCTCTGTCCTCACCTTTGTGTTTTCTGTCCTCCCTATAAACCTGTCGGAGATAGGAGCTTGGGGGAAGTGTCAGTTTTTTTGGGGGGTGGGGTGGGGCTGAAAGAGTGGAAGAGCCAGGAGGAGGCTGGGAATCAGGGACCACCTCTCAGGAGGCTGGGAGGAAGCAGGCTGTGAAGTACTTTAGCCGCAGCCTGACTGCTGTTGTCCACTGTTCCAGGCCATATGGGACTAACGTGGCCGTAAGTAGCCAGGGACTATCTGGGGGAATTACAGCAAGGTGGCCTTCCTTAAGCCGAGGACTGCACAATATTGCCTTAAAAACCAACCAACCAACAAACCAACCAACATAAAAGCAAAGTGCAGAATGAGCAGGCAAGCCTTCCACAGGTTAAGATTTAATCATGTTAAGTGTACAATTCAGTGGCCTTAGGTGCATCCACAGTGTTGTGTAACCATCCCCGCTATTTCCCGAACCTTCTTCGTCATCCCCAACAGAAAGTGTGTGCCCATTAAACAATATGATCCCTATATCCTCCCCTCTCCCAGCCCTTGGAAACCTCTATTCTACTGGGAAGCTTCATTTTCTTTACTTTCAAAACCAAGCAGCAGCTCTGGGGCCCCAAAGGAAGAGCCGAAGGGAAAGGGTAGCCCTTAGGGAGGGGTCCTGGGCTAAGAGAGCGTGGTTCTCGGTGACCCTGATGCTTGTTGCTGGAGACAGTTCCTTGACAGGAGCTGACGTGACCAAGTTTACCAAGCTGCACTGCTTCCCCCTGCTGGAGACGGCGCTCTTCTTCCTGATGTCGTGGAGCACCTTCCTTTTGGCAGAAGCCTGTGGGTTTACCGGTGGGTTTCCTCTGCCCTTGGCCACCCTTCCCCTCACTGTGGCAGAGGCTGTGGGAGCTTGAGGGGAGCGAAGAATTCTTAAATAGCTGCTGCCCAGAGTTGATAAACCACTCACGGAGTGTCCATATGGAGGACTGCTGAGCAAGGCTGGTGTTCTGCCTTATGAATAATTTAGTTTCCCAGAGCTACATATTTTTTAAAGGATAAGCTTTATTGTTTCAAACTCAGTTACATCCTTGAGTACTCGTTCTAACTATAAGTAGATACTTAGCTGCAAAAGTTACTGAATATATTAACACCTCATTTGTATCCTCCCCTGGATTGCTTCGTTATTTTACAAACAGTAGCAATAACAAGCAAAATATATATCCTTTTAAAGGTAATTTTGCTTTTACTCAGATGAGTGTGAGCACAATTTTTCCTTGTTTTGTTTTTGGTCTGTTTAATCATTGCTTTTCAATACTGTGTTTTTATGGTGCCCGTTTCATAGATTATTAGTGGGAGTGATCATGTGGTATTAGTTCCTCACATTCCCTCATTAAAAAAAATAAATCATTGGATTTTTCTATTAGAAAACTCAAGTACAGTTACTATATATACATAATCCAGGTAATTCGGAAGTCCTTTTTATCGTCTTTTCAAAATATTGCAGCATATCTTTATATGCCCCACTTCCTTTAAAACTTGACAATCATCTGTAAATATATAGGCAAAGTCCCAGGTGTGTTAATTGTCTTACACAATAAAATAGTCACCGTTAACCAGAAATCTAGATTATCAGGGCCAGGATAATTGGACTAGTACTCTGGATCCATTTTGTCTGAAGCCCTAGACCATGCAAAAATATAAAGCATCGGTTTGAAATTAAATGCATTCATTCAGTGAACAGAGAGGAATATGACAAAAGTGTGTGATGGGCGCACACTTCACAGTCTCTTTGAGGGAATGAATGCTAAATGCCATGCCATATAGAGATGGCCAATTCAGTAGGAGTTTAGAAGAGGGGAGAGAATACTCTTAAATCTGGAACAAGAGGTAAATCAGTGGCCTTGTCTTTGAAGGAGGGCAGGGTTGGGAGAAGCAAAGGTTGATACGAGAAGTGTGGGCAGAGGGAGCTTTCAGTAATAGGAAATTTTCAAAAACTTTCAGGAAGTTGGATATGCTGGGCTTGACTACCTTAACTTTTTGTTTCAGGTAGGATTTTTTTCTGCTTCTTTTTTTCCCTCCATTGATTTTTTTTTTAAACTCTCTTGCCAGGCGTTGTAGCTGTCCTTTTCTGTGGAATCACACAAGCTCATTACACCTACAACAATCTGTCGGTGGAATCAAGAAGTCGAACGAAGCAGGTGAGGGAGAGGCCTGTGTCCCCACAAGTGACCTGCGAATACAAGGGAGGGGACCCACAGGGTTTACGGCTTCCTTTTCCCTTTTTGTGCAGCTCTTTGAGGTGTTACACTTCCTGGCAGAGAACTTCATCTTCTCCTACATGGGCCTGGCGCTGTTTACCTTCCAGAAGCACGTTTTCAGCCCCGTTTTCATCATTGGAGCTTTTGTATCCTTCTTTTGGTTCCCCCATTTTCTACACGGAAAGACGACCACTGCTGCGGAAGCTGTAACAACAATAATTTCTAGTTTGGCGGGGAGGTGACTGAGCCAGCACTGGTTCGTGGTATTTTTATGATGAGAAAAAGAAGGCTTAAGTGGTAAATATAAAGCTAAGTGTATTTGATTTCAAGGACCGGTGTTGATTCTAGGGTTACCCTTTCTGCATTTTCTGTGTAAGGTGGCCTTTCTGTTACACTGGTGATTGGCAGGTGGTAGTTTGTTTTTTAAAGCACCCTTCCTAGCAGAGCTAAAAATCAGCAACCAGTATCAGTCCCCCAAATTGTTTTTTTCTCATCGCCACGTGAATTCCAATCCAGGAGCTTCCCCGTTTGGAAGACCTGAAGGTTCTGTGTCTCTTGCTCTCAGCTGCACGTGGTTGCAAGCAGCCCTTCCTCTCGCCGCCCAGGGCAGCCCACAGGCAGTGTGCACGCTTTCACCCAAGCTTCCGTATGGTGACCCTTTTCTTTAACGCAAAAAAAAAAAAAAAAAAAAAGAAAAAAGAAATGGAGAGGAAGGGCAGATGAAATGGAGAAATACTGGGTTCTTTGATTTAGTCCCATCGTGAGAGCAGTTTTTGGAAGAGAGACACAGTTTTGGGGGTTGGCTCCTCTCAAGTGAGGAGAGATACAGATGCCCAGCAGTACGTGGACAGCTGAGGGCTTTGCTCAGTTGGCCTCAGATCCTTATTGTTTTCGTTAAAGTGAACTCTTCTGGGCCTTGGAACTATAGCAGGAGTCCACTATTGCCTTTTCTGAGGTCTCATGGGTATCCTTAGATCTTGGGATGCTGGCCCCCCCAAAAAGGAGTATTTTTCTCTTCTGGGCTTCTCATTTATTGTGCAGGTATAAATGATACTCACCAAGCAGCTAGAGAGCGACAGTGGCCTAATGCCATGCCAGAGTCCTGCCAGTTAGAGTGTTATCTGCTTCAACTGGGGCTCATTTCTTAGATTTACACACTCAACAGACCACGAGCTAAAGATCCAGCGGATCAGTGTTTTTATTCTTAAGAAAGACCTGGCATGTCATTTTGATTTGCATTCTTAGCGCGGCATCCTGTGAGAGATAGTGAGAGTGCTGCCTTGTTTACAGCGAGGGGGCCTTGTTCAAGGGGGAGCCGGGGCCTCTGTGAATCCTGAAGGCCGCTTCCACTTGCGGACTTATGCGTGGCTCCTGGGATAGAATGTTATAAGCACGACCTCTTTCCTTCTGTGAAAAAGAAAACAAAACAATAGCAAAAAGGGGAAAAAAAGAGAGCGAGAAAAGAAGAAAAGTAGTTAGTATTTTATCCTAGAGAAGGCAGAAGACAGTCCCGCCCTCGCTTCTGTCTGAAACAGCTGCAGCTCCGGCTGGTCGAAACGGAAGCTCCCTGTTCCTCTGGCTCCCACAGTGGTTTCCTCCTATGACCAGGGCAGTGTGCATCTCTCTGCTGGGCTCTGTTCTAAACTCAGCAAGTGACGAATGACCGGTTTCCCTGAATTCTTTGGTTTGCACAGTAAGAGTTCCTCTTCCACACTCCTCCGTTTCCATCTCTTACCTCCCCAAAGATATGTTAGCCACTTAGGCAGATAAATCTCCCCAGGGTGATCCTTGTGAGGAATATGAATATGTCTTCATGGTAGGAATACTGTAAGTTTCCCCACCTCTTATTTGTAGTATCTTCCTGGTCATACAAACCCCTGATGTTTACTTCCAACCAAAGCTTACAAGCTCACCCACCAAGCTTTCTCTTTATAGTTTGACTCGGGGGTTAGTAATTTTTTCTTCTTGTGATTTTTTTTCTTCCAATAGAGTCCAGCACGCTGTTTGCTTCTCTTAACTCCCCACCCCAGCCACGGCACCTTAGCTTATTTCTGGACTCATTTTTAGGTAGGTCGGAGACTTGGTCCATATCAGTTTAATCAAATCAAGAAGTTACAACAGTGTGTTTAACAGGCCAAAAATTGTCTCTGTGAGCCAGGAGGTTGGGAAAATTGGCCAGTGGAATCCCACTTGCTGCTGAGACTTGTTTGGTGGGAAATGAGACAGCCTGCCTTCTCTGTGCAACTCTCCTGATCACAGCAAGGTGTCATGGCATTCCTAAAACTCTCTGCTCAGTCACAGGTTGTGTGAAAGTGCTATCCTGGAAACCTGTTGGGCCCTTAACCTCCACCTGGCGGCCAGGTTGCCATCTTCCTGGGAAGAGCTGCACACATCTACCCGCTCTCCTTCTTCCTCAACTTGGGCAGAAGGCACAAGATTGGCTGGAATTTTCAACACATGATGATGTTTTCAGGTAAAAAAAAAATGTAAATAAAATGAGTTTTATTAACTTTCTATGGAGTAAAAGAAATAAAATATACTCACATTAGCAAGATGAGCCCCAAACTGGAAGATAACAGCTGTGATAGTTCTGCTTGACTTACACTGTCTCCCAAATGCTTCCTCTTCACTACAAAGCTGAGAAGAGTGGAGAAGCCACTGAGGGGACAAAGGACAATAAAGAAATATGTGGAGATAAAGAAAGGAGAGAGCAATTGGCATGAGGTAGATGGTGCAGTGAGAGTGGAAAGCATCCGACTTTATAGACGAGACCCAAGTAAGAGCATCTCTGTAGAGCAGAGGGAGGAGATAGGCAAAAGGCCACCGTGACCCCTAAAGGTGCCTCTGTCCGGGAAGGGGGAGAGGCTGTACAAGAGGCAACGTGAGTAGCAGCCCTTTACTGCCACACAGAAGTTCTTGGAGGCCTCAGAGAGTCATACTGAAATCACACCAGCAGGCACTGCTCAGCAAAGCAGTTGCTTTGTCTAGTCCTTGCTTGCATCTGCACTTAAGTACACAGCCCGCCTTAATGATTTCCTTTCACTCTGACACACATTTGTTGAGCATCCTTGTTATATAAGTCACACTTCAAGGTTGTGGAGGATACAGAAACCCACCTCCTTCCAGGAGCTCACAGTCCACTGGGGGGAGACAGGTGTACAAAGAGCTAAGTTTCTCCCAAGAGAGGCTGGTGAATTGCACAAGAGAGGCTAGTGAATTGCACAAAAGAAAAGCAGGGCCCAGGGCCACCTTCGCCAAGGGGTAGCCTTCGAACTGGACTTGGATGCAGTGGCATTTCAGGAGGTGGCAGGTTGGAAGGGCAGGAAAGCATTGCTGTGTGTGGCTTTTTCAGGGAAGGGTAGCAGTCTGGTTTAAATGTGAGACACATGGGATAATGCAGAACGAGAGTGAGGTTGGAAAGGGAAATTGCATGTAAACTGGTGCAAGCCTTCAGGTTGCATCTGAATCACCTGTTGGGCCGGTTAATAGCAGATTGCTGGGCCCCACCACCAGAGTGTGATTCTGAGGGTATGGGATGAGCCCCGAGAATTTGCATCTCTAACATCTTCTCAGCTGCTGCTGCTGCTGCAGCTGGTTTGAGGACCACACTTCAAGAATCATTGCTGGAGTCTAGACCACGGAGAAGCTCCAGTGCTATGCCAAAGAGTTGGGCTTTTATCCAAGAGCAGCTGGGAAACGTTAGAGGTTTCTGAGGAGGGCAATGACAGACCAGATCGTCCATACATATTAGAAAAATGCCAGTGGAAAGAGAAAGATTAATTGGAGATAGCTCTATCACCTAGACAAACTTTTAAGTGTGTTCATTATCTTCTGTGCTGAAAGACTGAGAAGTACACAGTGCTGTTAAAGATATCTCCTATCAAAATTATTTCCTGCTGGGAGAAATCTGGCTTTCAAAAGGAACTCATTCTTCAAGGCTATGAAAGAAATACCTGAGGTTTCACCTTCATATTGCTTACAGTGTTTACCTAATAAAGAAAAATGGAGCATGCGTTGTCTCTCTCTGGCCCTCAAGTTTTCTTCTTTGAGACAACGTCCATTTAAAGGTTTAAATATTAAGTGGTGTCGTAGCTGGCTGTAGGATGGTCTAGATGTGTGTCAATATTTGACTAGGACAGATTAATAGAGAACATCAACTTTGCTCTATTTTTTAATGTATATTTTGCTGAATCACTCTTCTTTAGTGAATTGTGAAGTTCTCAGGTTAATGAAATTGTGAAATTATTGGAAAAGGTGGGAAAATATGTGAAGAAATATAATGAGTGTTAATTTTTCATTCTCATAATATACACACAGTCTTACGCATGGTGAATAGGAATTTATACTAGATAGCTATTAAAGACCATGGATTAAGTCTTTACTATAGAACAAATTAGGAGCATGGTATGGGGAAGGAACAAAAGAGCTTAGAAAGAGAAGCTGTAGAACATAAAAATGTGGCTGTAGACCAGGGGTCAGCAAATTTGGTTGCTGCCTGTTTTCATCTACCCCACGGGCTAAGAATGGCTTTTACAGATGAATATTTGCAACCTATTTGATGATAGGGGACACTAACTTTGAAACCCAATTAACTGAAATCTCCCACCCCCAGAAGAATTCCATTCTTTTCACTAGTAGACCTGGATTACAATAAATTGAACTCATTATTATAATAATTATTATTACTTATTATAATTACTTATTATAGTTTTATAACATGGCACTTATATATTATAGTATTATGCTCTTGGTTTTTGTCAATAAAATTTTGTGGAAATTTGTTTTCTCTCTTTTATGTAAGTACCTACATAACATCCTTGGTTTTTCCTCTTGGCCCACAAAGCCTAAAATATTACCTGACACTTTACAGAAAACTCACCAACTCCTGATATAGATCAGGTTATACTGTTACTTCTCTGCTTCGCTTTGCTCAGGAAATGCTGAGCTGTTTTGTGCATTTCACATACTCATACCTAGCCTGCTTCTTAAGTTTATAATGACTGTATAGTGCTGGGGTAGTACTTGGATCACAGACTTAGAGAGCTTATATGATTATTTCTTATTTATATTTCTTTTTGGTTCATGTTATTAGCAGGAGAATTATTTCAGTAATAAAAGAGTATTATTCTAAAATGTGCTATACAAAGCGGTGCAGTGTTTTTCTCATTGCATTTGGGCATTTTGCAAAAGAAAACTTCAAATAGGAGGAAATCCTATTCCTTTAAAGTTATTTTCTGTATAAAACAACTCGACTTCTGAAGCATAAGCAGACACAATTTATTAGCCCCAGGTGGCAGCAGTGGATTTGAGGACACATTGTTATTTATCCTTATGACAGGACAGCTTCCTCTTTGGTCCCTGCAGGCCTCAGGGGAGCGATGGCATTTGCACTGGCTATTCGAGACACGGCATCTTACGCACGCCAGATGATGTTCACAACCACCCTCCTCATTGTCTTCTTCACCGTCTGGATCATTGGTGGAGGCACGACGCCCATGTTGTCATGGCTTAATATAAGGTTGGTTTGAAACCAAGGCCAGTTTTGTGTCTAACTATGTCACTATTCCCGTGCAGGGGGTGCTACATATAGCTTAGTGCATGGAAGGCTTTTATAGTTTCTTGTTTTGTTTGGGGAAAGATTAAAAATTTTAAAACAATAAATAAAAATTCAGAGTATTGAATTTTCCACGAGAAAAAAAAATCATGAAACTGTTTGTGGGTACAAAAACACAAGGAATTAGAAACACCTGGACCTTGCTAGTGCCGCGACATTAGGGCAAGAATTCAAAAAGTCTTAAAGCTGCAGGAGAGAGAATAGACATAGCTGCTGGCAATGTCTGGCATTTCACATTCCTTTGAAATCAAACCTAAGGCCTTGAAAAATAAGCTCATCAGCTGGAAATAAAGGGAGGCCATTAGAGTTTTGTTTTAGGAGGAAACTGTATGCCGCCGTCTCTTCTTGCTTTAGTGCACAGAAGAGGTGACATTTCCTGCATAACCCTCGCTTCTTGCAGCCTCATGGACATCCCTGGCCTGTGGTTTTGTAGCTGTGTCAGCATGGAAGGTCATTGACCCAAGTTTGATTTTTTTTAAGAGCATTTGAATTGCAAACTGTGCTTGTGAGCTCCAGCACCTTACAGTAAAGAGGACATTGGAACAGGGGTCAGGAGACCCACAGCCTAACTCTGACCCTGGTTTAAGACAAGCTCCTCATGTCTTTTCAGCCTCTGTATTCCTTCACGTTAAATAAAAGCGTGCTGTCACCTTTTCTCCAGGTCCCTGCAGCTCTAAGTGTGTCCTCTGCGTCATCGAAAGTGCTCTTGCCACTTGCCTCAGTTTCAGATCTGCAAAGGGTGAACATGCTGGGAATGAGAAGACTTGGGTGGCGCATAGGTGTGAAGAATTCTCTGAAAAGCCACAAGATGGCAATGTTTTTTGTTCTTTCTCTGCTGGCTGTTAGTTTGCTCAGGGCTGACAACTGCGGAGTACACCTAGCATGAAGGAGGGAGAAACCGACAAGGATCTTGCAGTCATCCTTGGGGTCAGGGAGAAAACTGGGTTTTGAGAGAATAGTCTCCCTCTTCTGGAACTTTTATATTGATGGGAGGCAGGGATTCCTGGGCGTGGCCACTGCCGGCTGCACCATTTCTGGGTTAGTGGGTCTCAGCCTCAGATCTGAGTGGGTCTGCAGAACCTGGGTGGGCTTATCAGTAAGAGTCTTACAGTAGCTAACGTTTGTGCGCAGTTGTTGGTTGAGATGCCAACACGTACATTAAGATAATCCTCATAGCATTCCTATAAGGGAGCTACTACTATTATTTTCATTTTAGAGCTGAGGAAACTGAGGGACAGAGCAATAACTTGCCCAAGGTCACAAAGCTTTAAGTGGGCAAGCTGGGATTTGAACCCAGGCACACTCTTAGCTACTGTGCTATACTGCCCGAAAGGCTTGCTGTGTTAGGGACCGTTTTCATGTTGTAAAATTCAGGATGATTAAAATTTCAGTTTCCTGGCGTGAATTTCGAGTCATATTAAGGAAAATAATTCATCTGTGGAAGTAGAAATCTGAAGAAGAAAATGTACAGATTTTTGGCTTTAAACTTGAGACATAAGATGGTATCATCTTTGTTCTGTGTAGCAGAATAAGAGCAAGAAAGGAGGTTTACCCTGCACAGAGTTGAGAACCTTTGCATTTGGTGACCTCTCTGAGATTACTTCCTGCTCCTATTTATCTGGTTACCCAGTAGGTGCCCTGGATGCTCAGAGCCTGGTTAAATCGTGTTTGTTTTTCAGGCTATTTCATAAGTTCTTTTCTGACCGCCCCCCCAACACATACAGGACCAAATAACTTTCCACTGAGAGTAGACAGTTGACTTGTGACATTTTGCACTTCTCATAACCCTTTTCAAAAAATGGGCCATTGAAGTAGTCCTACCCAGAGCCGGGAGTGGGGGCTACTTTCCCTGATGTGTGCAAGCTGTATATGTACACATATAATAATTGGATTGTGAAAATATTAATGGGATATATATAGCACTTAGAACGTAACAGCTAGCACATGGTGAGAGGTCAGGAAATGACTGCGCATGAGGGATCCAGTTTCTCCCATATCCTTGCCAGCATTTGGTGTTGACACTTTTTTATTTTAGTTGTTCTAATAGGTATGTGGGGCTACCTCATTGTGGTCTTAATTTGCATTTCTCATGGCTGATGATGTTGAATATCTCTTCATGTGCTTATTTGCCATTCAAATAAGCAATGGTGAAATATCTGTTCAAGGTTTTTGTCCATTTTCTAATTGGATTATTTGTTTTTTTAATTGAGTTTTGTCAATTCTTTATTTGTTCTAGATACTAGTCTGTTATCAGATATGTGGTTTGCAAATATTTTCTCCTAGTCTGTAGCTTGTCTTTTAACCCTTTTAACAGTCTGTCATAGAGCAGAACTTTTAATTTTAATGAAATGCAACTTATTTATTTTTAACATCATGGTTTTGGTGTTATGTCTAAGGACTCTTCATCAAGCCCTAGGTCCCAAAGATTTTCTTCTGTGTTATCTTCTAAAAGTTTTTTAGTTTTATGCTTTACATTTAAATCTGTGATCCATCTTAAGTTAATTTTTATATTAGACATGAGGTTTAGGTTGAGGTTTTATTTTATTTTTTTTTGACTATGGCTATTCAGTTGTTCCAGCACAATTTGTAAGAGAGACTGTCCTTTGAATTACTTTTTCTCCTTTGCCAGAAATCGGTTCGCTGTATGCATTCGGGTCTGTTTCTATTCTGCTCTGTTGATTTACGTGTCTGTACCTCCACCAGTACCACACTTTTGATAACTGTGGTTATATAATAAGCTTGAGCATCAGGCAGAGTGGGTCCTCCCACTTTATTCTTTTTCAAAATTGTCATAGCTCTTCTAATGCCTTTCTATATACATTTTAAAATAAGCTTGACTACATCTTAAAAAAAAACTTGTGCTGGGATTTTCATAGGAATTGTGTTAAACCTGTATATCAACTTGGGGAGAATTGACATCTTTACCTCATTCAGTCTTCCAATCCATGAAAATGGCACGTTTCTCCACTTATTTATGTCTTCTTTGATTTCTTTTAGCAGTATTTTATAGTTTTCAGCATAGAATGCCTGTGTATGTTAGAGTTACGTCTTGAGTATTTCTTCTTCGTTTTGAGCTATTTTAAATGTTATTCTATCTTCAGTTTCACTTTCTGTGCGTTCATTGCCGGGATATAGAAATAAGGCTGGTTTTTGTAGGTTGACCTTGTATCCTGACACCTTGCCAATTTCACTTATTAGTTCTAGGAGAGTTTGTTTTTGTTTTTATAAATTCTTTGGGACTTTCTGTGTAGACCATCAGATCATTTGCAAATAGAGACAGTTTCATTTTTTCCTTTCCAACCAGTGTGCTATTTCCTTCTCTTAACTTATTGCTCTGGCTAGGACCATCAGTACTATGTTAAATAAGAGTGATGTGAGCAGACATCCTTGCTTTGTTCCCGATCTTAAAGGGGAAAGCATTCAGTCTTTTCGCCAGTAAGTGTGATGTTAGCTGTAGGGTTTTTGTTGATGTTCATCATCAAGTTGAGGAAGTTCCCATCTATTGCTAGTTTTCTGAGAGTTTTATCATGAACAGATGTTGAATTTTATCAAATGCTTTTCTGTATCAATTGATATGATCATATGATTTTTCTTGTTTAGCCTGTTAATATGATAGGTTACATTGAGTAATTTTCAAATACGGAACCACCCTTGCTTGTTAAACCCCACTTGGTTGTGGTGTATAAATAAATGTTTTACATACTGCTGAATTCTATTAACTAATATGTTGTTAAGGATTTGGGATACCGGTCTGTAGTGTTCTTTTTTCATACTGCCTTTGATTTGGTATCAGGGTAATCTGGCCTCTCAAAATGAGTTGGGACATGTTTCCTACTCTTCTGTTTTCTGGAAGAGGTTGTTTAGAATTGGTGTTAATTCTTCCTGAAGGTTTTATGGAATCCTCCAGTGAAACCGACTGGTCCTGGAGTCTTCTTTTCCAGGAGTTTTATTGTATAAATTATGAAGCCAGTTTCTTTAACAGCTATATCTCATATTGGTGAGTTGTGGCAGTTTGTGAAATTGGTCATTTTCATCTAATTGTCATGTTTATGTTGTTCATAGCATAACCTTATTATTGTTTTTATGTCTGTGAGATCTGTAGTGATATCCCATGTTTCATTCGTGACACAGTATTGGTAATTTGCATCTTCTCTCTTTTTTTTTCTTTCACTCTTACTAGAGGTTTGTCAATTTTAATGATCTTTTCAAAGAACTAGCTTTTTATTTCATTGATTTTCTGTATTGTTTCTCTGTTTTCAATTTCAATCTGCTTCTATATTAGTTCCTTCTTTCTGTCCAACTCTACCCAGATAGTGTAATGAAGCAAAGTGTGCCATTGGTGAAAAATACATATGGTGTCAGTTCATTGCGTTTTTTTCAGATGTGTATAAATAGTGATATGTTAGAGGTAGAAACTGACATTTACGGAGATTACATTAAAAGAAATTCCCTCAGAAATAAGGTAATGAGACTGATTGGTTTTTGTGGCTTGGGCTTATGGTGTTACTTAATGGCCACGGATCATTTATGTGGACCAGGTTCTTATTCTAAAATGATTCGGAAACCCCCTGAAGTTCAGTGTGGTGTTTTGACATCTGTGACCTCAGTAAGATCAGTACCTAGTTGTTTCTTACTTCTCCAGGCTGCTGACAGAGGTCCTGATCAGCTGCTAAGTGGCTGCCCAGAAGTCAGAAGCCCAGGGTAGGACTTGGAGTTCCTCCATAAATAATTAGGAGTTAGCTATGACTTTTTTTTTTTTTTTTTTTTTTTTTTTTGCGGTACGCGGGCCTCTCACTGTTGTGGCCTCTCCCGTCGCGGAGCACAGGCTCCAGACGCGCGGGCTCAGTGGCCATGGCTCACGGGCCCAGCCGCTCAGCAGCATGTGGGATCTTCCCGGACCGGGGCACGAACCCGAGTCCCCTGCATCGGCAGGCGGACTCCCAACCACTGCGCCACCAGGGAAGCCCAGCTATGACTTTTAACCATGGCTAATTTCTAGTCTGTGTATAATATAAAATGAATATAACCACAAATCCAAAGCCAGGTCACTGCTTTCCAGAAATCCAACTTATCTTTTTAAATCGAAATTTTGTGATAGCTATTTTGTTTTTTTATTATTTCTTTAACCATTAAAAAAACTGAAATATAGTTAATTTATTACAATGTTGTGTTAGTTTCAGGAGTACAGCAAAGTGATTCACCATCCATGTAGCTGCAAATGTCATTATTTCATTCTTTTTCATGGCTGAGTAATATTGCATCTCGTGTGTGTGTGTGTGTGTGTGTGTGTGTGTGTGTGTGTGTGTGTGTGTATGTGTGTGTGTGTGTTCGTATATCACATCTTCTTTATCCATTCCTCTGTTGATGGACATTTAGGTTGCTTCCATGTCTTGGCTATTGTAAATAGTGCTGCAATGAACATTGGGGTGCATGTGTATTTTTGTTGTTTGTTTTGTTTTTTGGCCACACCACACGGCTTATGGGATCTCAGTTTCCCAACCAGGGATTGAACCGGGGTCACAGCAGTGAAAGCCCGGAATCCTAACCACGGGGGCCACCAGGGAACTCCCACATGTATCTTTTCGAATTATAGTTTTCTCCTGATATATGCCCAGGAGTGGGATTGCTAGATCATACGGTAATTCTACTTTTAGTTTTTAAGGAACTTCCATACTGTTCTCCATAGTGGCTGTACCAATTTACATTCCCACCAACAGTGGAGGAGGGTTCCCTTTTCTCCACACCCTCTCCAGCATTTATTATTTGTAGACTTTTTAATGATGGCCATTCTGACTGGCATGAGGTAATACCTCATTGTAGTTTTGATTTGCATTTCTCTAATAATTAGTGATGTTGAGCATGTGATTGCTATTTTAAAACGTAATGGCAAAATGCTCAAATTGCTTTCTGGTAATATACAAACTTCAAATTGCCTTCTGGTAATATACAAACTACATACTATTTTTCTTAGTCTCTTGAGCAAGTTGTTGTTATTCACAAAGGTTGTAATTTTGGCAACTTGAAAAAACCATCAGATGCGCAGATTCAGCAGATGAGCAGATTCAGCAGATGAGCCTCATCTATGTCCTGAGCACATTTTGGTGGCATGGTGGCTGTCCTCTTGGAAGGCCCAGCTTCAAGTGACACACCAATGAAGTGGTGGTGATTGTGGAGGGTTAATGGCATACACCCAGGCAGCCAAATGAACAGGGTAACCGTCATACTCCAGAGTGCAGCAATACAATCACTCAAGGACAAGTAAGGTCACTCTGCTAGGTATAATCCTGTCACATTGAGAGTTTAAGATAAAGCTCTTTAAAGATAAATTAAGGAATAAAGGCAGGGAGAAGCTCTGAGATCTTTATGTAATAGCATTTGTTACTGGATATTTTAAAAGAATTTAAAGACGCCACCTTGTAGTCAAAGGCAATATCCTGTAAGGGGTAGAGCTAGGGCTCTGGGATCTAACAGCTTCAGTTGCAATCTTGGTTCCATCATTTTCTACCTTTGTGACCTTGGGCAACTTATTTAACCCCTCTTGCTCTCAGTTTCCTGTCTGGGTAAATGGGGATGACAACAGTGTGAAGATAAAATGTGATACCAAATAAACATGATAAAGAATTCTGCCATTAAATGTACCATCTGGCACATGGAAAGCATTTAGTGTATTTTAGCTATGACATTATCATTGCCAATCATAACCTTAATACTGCTGCTATTACTATTATTATTACTAGTGAATCTTACATTAATGGAATCCAGCTTGCTTTTCTGGAATTTGTTACAATTTTTCAATACTGTAGTCTGGTTTAAGTCACATTCTGAACATATACCTAATTAAAAGTACCACCTTAAGAAGCATCATGTTCTCACTTGCTTTTTTCAGGGCATATTAGTAGCATGAGTATTTGGGCATTATCTAGCGCAGTGTTTCTCAACCTTTTTTTTCCATCACTGCCCCTCTGAATAAGAGCCTTTAAAAATGTTCTTTTTATCTACCTCTTCCACTGAAATTTTCATACCACAGATCTATGTATCTGTTTATGTACTGTGGTGCTTTAGAGGGCTACAAACCACTGTAATATCTAAAACAATTTTTTGTCCCATAAGAACCAATTTTCACCCCCCACTGAGAATGCAGGACTTAAGAGTAGAGGTTCTCAACTATGGGCAGTTTTGCCCTCTCGGGACATTGGCAATGTCAGGAGACATTTTTGGTTGCTCCAGCTGGAGCGGGGTGCTACTGGTGGTATATTGCAGGTAGAGGCCAGGGCCCAAAATGTCAGTCAGTAGTGCTGAGGTTGTGAAACCCTGCTCTTAGTATGATGGTGTAATTCAAATTGTAGTCTGAATAACCCAGCAGTTATTAAGGGAGGTGAAAATAGACCGTGTCAACTCTTGAAGCCATAAGGTAAAGAGAATAGCAGAAGTTGGGTTCCTGACCTTCGGGTACAACCCATGGACAGTGTGATTACTTGTCTAGAAAAAAAGGCCATTTTATCTTCTGTTTTTGCTGTTTTCAGTGATACAGTGTTCTTTCTGTCAAATATGTGTAAAACTGCGTGTAAACACTTCAAATATATGTTTAATAACAACTTTCTGTTTTCTAGTTTTTGTATGGATGTGTCTTGCTTTATAAAACAGATGAATTCCTGAAAAATTGTATGAAGTCATTTTCTATGAGTTGCATTTATTACTCTGATTTCATTACGTTATATTTTGAGAGGCTTGTCTTCATTCCTAATCAATCCTCATTTGACGTGGCTGCTAACATTGTTGCTTTTGATGTAAATTTAGCAGCCTCTCTGGGTTTTAGAGAACAGGGGGACAGTTTAAGAGGGGGTGCGGATTTTATTCTTTGATGGACGTGGTCCAGGTCATGTGCCCAGAGCTCCTAGTTCCCCTGTTGTCCCCGTCACACTCACGTTCCCTTCTTCTGCTGCCCAGAGTTGGCGTCGAGGAGCCCTCCGAAGAGGACCAGAATGAACACCGCTGGCAGTACTTCAGGTGACACAGGGCGTCCTCAGAAACAAATTAACTGGGCCTGGCTTTTCTCCTCTTTCTAACCTGAGATGTTTCTCTTTATGCTGTTTGTGTCTTTCTTCCTTCCCCGTGTGCGCCAACCGTCTGCCCCTTTTCGAAAAGGGGCAGGAGGTCCGGTTAATCATTATTCTACCCTCCTCTGGGCTGATTAATGTGTTGGTGTTCTTGAGAGTCTGTCCCCCCTCGCCCCATTTTGGACAGTGTGTGGCACCAAAGCTGGAGTTGGCGAGTCTCTCCGTGTACAGCTGAGCTTAGTGTTAAGAGCAGCCCATTTTCAGAGCCACAAATGCTTTCCCCACAAAATTCTGCTTGTGATCTAGTAAACAAGGCTTTTAAGTCATAAAGAGAACTCGAATTTTCTATTTCAGCCATGACTGGGGTATGGTTTATACCATTTTAATTAAGCACCAATGCCGTTTTACTTTTTAAGTATGAATTTGTGTACTTGTACCTTATCATGGTGAATCAGAAGATACAAAACACAGATTTTTCTTTAAATCAGAAGATAATGAAAGACTCTTCTAATGCAATTTGTTTCTCAGTGTCCATCCAAGTTTATCATTTGATTATGCCTAAGGGTGGTGATTTGGGGCTATCAGAGTAAAGACTTTAGTGTTTCTTCTTTCCTTTCCATATCTTTAACTGGCATGCTTTCTTCCTGATCTGATTCTGGGTGCTGGTAGATAAATCAGACACAAAACAGGCTTGAACTCTGTTCTTCTCTCATTGTGAAAGTGTTTTACTCTCTGAGGACAGTGGTAAAAGCAGCAGTACCTGTCATGGAGCATGAATCTTGGGATATTGCCAGGCCCCAATGTAAACTATAATGACATGCATACAGTTAATTGAAGCATTTAAGTTCCCTGGATTCACACTTTTTTCTCCTGCTTAAAATACACACACATACACACACACACACACACACACACACTCACAAATTCATTTTCAGAGACCTGACTGTAACTACCAGTTAAGTAGCAGGGGAAATCCTTTCCTTTGAAATATCCAACCTTCAAGAAGGAAGGTCCCTCAGGCAAAGTGCAAGTTATTACACTTGGGACATGAGAGAATTCTGATAATGATCTGTTTGTTGTTCAATGTTTTATGTGAACATGTGTGTCTCATATTCCCCAAATAATTTAGGACCTCAGCCATTCCAATTAAAAAGTAAAAACCTGTTGATTAAATCTAGCTTCTAAAATTTCTGAGATTTCATGGCATTTTATATGGTGGTTAATCAGAATGTACATACTATATCAAAAGGGAAATGATTCACTTTTTGTATTCATTCCAGAATGAGCACATCAGTGTGATAGCTTTATTTTCTCATTTGGTATGGGATTACCACATTTGTCTTATTCTTAATGAAAGTAAGGATAATTCAGTTCATTCTGGAAGAAAAGACTGTTGTATGTGCTTAGATGAGCTCAACCCTGATGTATCAGGGGAGTGCTAAAATATGATGTAATGAAACAGCACAGAAGTTTTAGATTTATATGGTAGCCTAGATCAAAAGCGTTATAACAGGTCAGGAGGGAAATATATATTGTGGACAGTTTCCTAAAACCAGGAATTTCAGAAAGTTAACGAACCCTAAGTCTTCTGAAGCACTGTACTTAAAATACTGTACCTGGTATTTCTTGCTGCCCAGCACACCACCACACACCCTGCCCCAAGGGTGAGGCCCTTTGTAGGGGTCCATTATCATCCTTGCGAATTGGTCCAAGAGACCCTCAACTCTGCCAGAAAAGTAATCATTCAATTGTCCTGAAGTAAACAGCCTTGAATGGGGAAAGAAATCGCAGAACACGGTCTGTGTCGCAAGTCCCCTGATCTGTTTTCTTTTGGCATTTAAAACCCAGTAGCAAGCTGGGAAGCGGGTTTACTTTCTCCTATTCAGCACTTATGTCAGTAGCAGGGACCTCCGAGACCCTCCAAGGGGCCCTCCCAAGTTACTCTGGGTAGGCCTGTGCTCAGAACTGCGGGTTTCCAGGGGATGTGCACAACCAGCTCTGAGGATGGCTGTCTTGGTTGGAATTTAGTTAACCATATGTTTCAGTTAACTAGCATTTTTCTCCTTGCCCTTCACTTTTAGGAGGAAAGCCTCAACAGAATATTCTAAGATTTATCTGGGATTAAAAAACCCGTGTAATTATTAGACTGTATCTACCTATTTACCTATTATAGCACCCTATGTCCATGAATCTTCACAATTTGTGATTTTTCAGACCCTGGAGTAATATGAGGATCCCGAATCATCATTATTAGTAAATTAGATTAAATTATAGAGACAGGAAATTGTACTCACGTATTTGTGAAACATTTTCACCAAAGATATAATTAAATATTGTTTTTAAGTTGTGAAAAATTTTAAACCTGTAAAAGAAGCTGAAAGAATGGAGCAATGAATATCCAAGTTCTAACCTGGATGTGCCAATTATTAACATTTTGTCATACATTTTTGCGTCATTTTCTCTTTCTCTCTCTCTCTCAACCATTTCTGAGTGCCTCAGAGTACGTTATAAACATCATGACTTTCTACCCCTAAATACTTCAGCATGTATCCCCTAGGAATCTAGTCTTCTACATAATCACAGTATATTTATCACACCTGAGAAAGCAACATGAATTTTATACACACACACAGGATCCAGGATCCAATCAAAGTTTCCTTTGGCTGTCATCTTTTTTTAAATTCAGGCCCGTGGTGGCTCCGTGCCCCTCCCCCCGCTCCTTGTCACTGTGTGCTCTGACCGACCTGGTTGTCACCTCTGTAGTCTCTTTTTTCTTTTTTTAAATTAATTTATTTTTGGTTGCCTTGGGTCTTCGTTGCTCATTGCGGTGGCATCTCTTGTTGCGGAGCACGGGCTCTAGGCGCTCAGGCTCAGCAGCTGTGGCTCACAGGTTCTAGAGCGCAGGCTCAGTGGTTGTGGCACGTGGGCTTAGTTGCTCCGCGGCATGTGGGATCTTCCAGGACCAGGGCTCGAACCCGTGTCCCCTGCATTGGCAGGCGGACTCTTAACCTCTGTGCCACCAGGGAAGCCCCTTTAGTCTCTTTTAATCTAGAACAATCCTCCCCTCCTTCTTTTTGTCTCTTATGACATTGAGGGTTGTTTTTTTTTTAAGGAGTCAGGATTTTCAGGATAATTGTCTTGCATAATGCCCTACAAAGTGGATTTTTTAAATTTGTTTTCCTCTTGAGTAGAGATAGATAATCATTTTGGGGGGCGCAAAAATAATGTAAAAGTGATGTTATACTTTCTTGTTGCATCATATCAGCTGGTGCATGTTGTCAGGCTGTCCTTTTATTAGTGATGTTAAATTTGATCACTTTAGACGCCAGGTCTCTCCATAAAAGCACTGTTTTCCCTTTGTAACTAAGAAGTTACCTGTAGAGTGATCCTTTAACATCATATGAATAGTCAGATTCCCAACAACCTTTTACCCACTGGTAAAATTGTCTCAGAACAATTATTACACTGTGAGGGGCAAGTGGTGATTTTCTAATCCTGTCATTCCTTTCATGTTTATGACAAGTATCTGTATAGAGGAGCTTTCAGCGGGTTTTCAATCTTATTTTCTATACCGAGGAAGTGAGAAATCTCTCCATTGTCTAAGTAATCAGTTCAAGCAAATTTTTACTTAATATGTGTGGGACTACAGAGTTGCGTCTCCACAGGATCCCAGCAGGAATCTTGGGTATTATCACTGAGAAGGCAGAAGGAAGCAGATAGTTGTCATTTTTTTTGGCAGAGAAAAAAGTGATGCTAGAGAGACATGGCTGGAATTAGTACTTTCTAGAATCTGCACTGTGCAATTTGGTAGCCACTAGACACATGTGGCTGTTTAAATTTAAATTAACTAAAATGAAATAAAACTTAAAATGCAGTTCCTCAGTCATATTAACTACATTTCAAGTGCACAGTGGCCACATGTGGCTGGTGGCTACCACATTGGACAGTGCAGATTTAGAATACCGCCATCACTGTGGGAAGTTCTGTTGGATGATGTGCATCTAGAATCATCCTCAAGTTCCCCCAAGCAAAATGTCGAACCAGTTTGGGATGAGGTTAGGGTGGCCCTGATTTTGTGAGTTTATCAGGTTATTCCAGTGTTTCGTACTCCATTGTTTGAATTCTGGCCTGGCCATGTGGACCGAGGATAATAGATGAATTCCTCTTATGTTTCCAGGACTTGAATGAAAATAGTCAAAACCTAGTCTTTATAAGCAGTTCTTGTTAAACAGAATTTATTTTAATTCTTGTTAAACAATTTTTTTTTCTCCTAGCAGAGGTTAGTTGAAAGAATAGAGGGGGCTAGACTTCATTTGGAAGCTTTTATTATGTTTGGCTTTATTTTCTTCATTGTAGGACAAGGCACACTTAAGCCTTTTCTCTTACCCATAGGGTTCCTATTTCACCTAGGCTGATAAAATCCATATGTTTTATCTTTACTGCGTGGAAGCCACGTACAAAGGCAATACACCTGTTTCAAAATTCACAGTAGAGAAAGGAGAGACTGTCCGTGGCAGGTATGAGCTGCTGTGCTCTTCGCCATCCTGCCCGCCATGCCCTTCAGATCACATCATCTCGTTGCTCCTGCCCCACAATAGCCTCTCTGTGGTTAGGCAGAAGGCTGCTGTGTCACCAGGCTTTCCGGTAGGCTGTCTGGGAGACAGACTGGTAACCAGTGCTCTGCTCCTCTCTCTGAGGCTTTACTGGGGAGCTCATCTATGCAAATTAGTCTGCCATGAAGTGGCTCCATGCGGCTGTAGAATCCACAGAACAAGACCTAATGTTGGATTCCTATAGCTGTTGGTCTTACATATCTGACACCATATAGAGGACATTTCTCTATGGAACGTACATTAGAGACTCTCAAATCAGGTGAGAGTTAAAGATGAACAGCTAGGAATTCAGTGTGACCTCTCCTCTACCACTTCAGTATGTTAGACACTTTGGAAGCACTGAGGCTCTCGTGTGACCTCTGTGGGTAGTCCTGGGACCCCAGAATATTTCATTTCCAAAAAAATCTCTGTGAGGTTTGTTGCTCAAAAGTTCCTGGATAGGGGCTTCCCTGGTGGTGCAGTGGTTGAGAGTCCGCCTGCTGTTGCAGGGGACGCGGGTTTGGGCCCCGGTCCGGGAAGGTCCCACGTGCCGTGGAGCGGCTGGACCCATGAGCCATGGCCGCTGAGCCTGCGCGTCCGGAGACTGTGCTCCGCAACGGGAGTAGGCCACAACGGTGAGAGGTCCGCGTACCGCAAAAAAAAAAAAAAAAAAAAGTCCCTGGATAATGTCCAGCTATGAGGTCAAGCCTCCAGGCCTCAGAAACTCCTGCCAGCAATTGACCTCTAGACACAGCGAAGTCAATCTAATTCACTACAAAGATTCCATCAAACCTCAGACCTGTGGGGAGGAAATCTGGTGCCAGGTACACTATAGGTTTTAACAGAGTGCTCAGAACAGGGCCTGGCTTGGTAGGCACTCAGTAAATATTTGCTGAATGCATGAATTCATCTCGTGGGTTTTAAACTTTGCCTTCAGCAAAATATGGTGTGACTGTTCCCTTTCCTTCTGTATCTCCTCACCCCCATCCAGGGGGCACGCACCTTAGCTTAGTGCTCGGCAAGCCTGGAGTAAAACAGAGTGGAGGCTGCCAGTATGTCTGTGTTGTCTTCTATTCTTCCTTTCCATTAGTCTCTTTTCTCAAGATATATCCTGGGCATCACAGGTGGAGAAGCGGGAGGGAGAGGAGGAAAAATAAGGCACACGTGGGGCTTTGCACATCCACTGTCTGCTCATCGGAGTCAGCGCCCTGGTGCCAGACAGCAAATAACACACGTGGTCAAGGCCATTCAGCACCTCTCTTCAAGCTCAAATCAGACCTGCTGAAAGCTGTGTTTTCTATTTGGCTTTTATGATCCCAGCCACTCTTTGCAATATTGGAGGGAACAAGGAAAGCAGAGAATTTTCCTGGCATCTTTGTCTCCTCCTCCGCTGCCCCATGTTATCCGTGTCATCAGTGCCACGGTTCTCTGCCTTACAATGAGGAAGGTTCAAGGATAAAGAATTAACAGATACATAGGGCAACGGTTGGTATGTTGCTAAGCCAAGTCAGCTTACCCTAGTGCTTTCATGGATTTCGTTATAAGTGGATTGTGCCACCTTGCTTTTTCTTTCTGTCTTCAGTTGCTGATCTCAAACGTGTGAGTTCTCAGGTCATCTGTGCTGCAGGGGGATGCGGGGCCACCAGGATAGAAAGTTAATGATATGCATGCTGAAATATTTAGGGGGAGTGTATGGATGTCTGCGACTTTATTTGAATTCATCCAAAAAATAAGGTGGATGATAGAGAGAGGGCTAGGTATGTAATAAAGAAAATACAGCAAAATGTTAATGGTAGAATCTGGGTGAGGGGTATACAGGTATTCACTATAAATTCTTTCAAAACTTACCTGGATATATGAAAAATTCCATAACAAAAGGTTAGGAAATAAAAGCAGGTCAGAGGGGAGTAAGGAAGCAGCAGAGAGGAAGAGGCCTGGGACGGCAGGACCCCACCTTTTGCTACCTGGGGCCATCTGGTGCAGGAGGGCAGGCGGACAGTTTGCCCGCTGCTGCCGTTCTCCAGAGGTCTTGCTTAAGGTGTCAGCACACAGGTTGATTGCCCGGCCTACCCCTGGGATCTGATGTGGTGTATGACCTCTTTCGCACGACTTTTGCATGACAGCCTTTCCCTTCTTTTAGCTAACCACTCCTTCCACCTTGGGAAGATGGTCAGCCTCTTGGCTACTTTGAGCCAGCCTGGCCGCTATGGTCCAAGCTAATACTCTCTGTTTTTCTCCTTGTCTTTCTCTCTGATGACTTACAGAGTTGGTGTTGATCCAGATCAAGACCCACCACCCAACAATGACAGCTTCCAAGTCTTACAAGGGGTAAGTCACAAGAGATGCTTCTTCCCAGGGAGGTGTTATTAAAAATAGCTAAAATTTATTGAACGTTTACTACACGCCAAGCAGTTTACGTGGATTCCCTCATTGTGGTCTTGACAACAACCTTATGAAGTAGGAACTGTTATCCCGTTTACAGATTAGAAGCTGAAGTTTGAGAGTTGAAGTGAGTCATCTAAGGTCAGAGAATTTGAAAATGATGGAGGCAGGATTTGAGTCCAAAGTCCCTGTTCTTAACATATTAAGGGGCCAAAAAGTGTGTTTAAGCTGACTCCCTACCTTCCAAGAATGGATATATGGATACATCGGTGATTGGCTCACGGTAACTGGTTCTGGGAAGGAGAGGGATGTGATCAACTCTGCAGCCCAGGGAATCTGAGCAAGAGAGGAGGGACGCTGGGTGACGGCGCGGCAGTAGCAGAGCAGCAGCCCTCAGCCCCATGGGCGATGAAGGTCACAGCAAGGCTAACGGTTAAGGTTTGGGCAGGATCGTGGTGGCAGTGACAGCCTGGAGTGGAAGCTGTAGAAGCAGGTGAGGGCAAGAGCGCTATGGCCGCATCTCGTGTGACAGCAGGGAAGAGTTCCTGCTGCCACAGAGAATTCTGATGGAGACCGGGGTGGGGCAGGGGTGGGGATGGTGGGGGAAGAGGCGCGTGCTGGTCCTTGGTTTTGCCATCTGCTCCGGTCACTCTTGCAGCATAATGCACTGCCCCAAACATAGGAAGGAAAGTGAACAATTTCGTATCCACATGCATTCTCTAGGTTTGGAAAGGGCATAGTCGGGACAGCTTGCCTTTGCTCCATGAAGAAACCTGGGGGAAACTCAACATCCAAAGGTTCATTCGCTCATATGTCTGGCGCCTGGGCTGGGAGGACTCAGACTAGGACCGGCGACTAGAATGCCTGTGATGGCTTCTCCATGGCCTCAGGGTATGGGACTTCTTATGTGATGGCTCAGGCTTCCAAAAGCCCGTGTCCCAGCAAGCAGGGTGGAGACTATGTGGCCCTTTCTGGCCTAACCTTGGGAGTCACACAGCATCACTTCCGTGACTTGCTCTTGGTTACAAGTTGCTAGGGCCAGCCCAGATTCAGTGGGAGGAGATAGAGACCATCACCTCTGGATGGGAGGAGCATAAGCGAAGTGGCAGCCATGTTCTAAAGCTGCTGTATCAGCCCTGTTGTGGGGCTGGTGGGCTCATTCTGCCTCCAGGTTTTTTTTTTTTTTCTTTTTGCTGTACGCGGACCTCTCACTGCTGTGGCCCCTCCAGCTGCGGAGTGGAGCACAGTCTCCGGACGTGCAGGCCCAGCGGCCACGGCTTACGGGCCCAGCTGCTCCACGGCACGTGGGATCCTCCTGGACCGGGGCACGAACCCGTGTCCCCTGCATCGGCAGGCGGACTCTCAACCACTGCACCACCAGGGAAGCCCTGCCTCCAGGTTTTGCTCCTTCCCCAGACCAGCATTTCCTGGGCAGGCAAGGTGGGGGAAGGGAAAGGCACAACAGGAGCAGAGATGTGTTTCCAAAATGTTATTATTTGGCCTTGGGAGTGAAGAACTGTTTTGTTCAGCATAGAATATCCAGTGCTGAGCACAGTGCCTGGTCCATGGGGGGGCCTGATCGGTATTTGATGGGAAGATGGGGGAGCGAGAGCAGCACAGGGCATGGGAAGCTTCACTCACCACGTGCATGTGTTGTCCACAAAGCCATGTTGAGTGTTTCTTTTTCTTTCAGTCCGCTTTGCATCACACTCATCATTGCACTTAATCCCAAATCCAGTTTGCACGTCTTAGATTCCCTAGGATCTTCTAAATGACTCCAGCTACCGAATCTGATTTAACACATCTTGCAAAATGTGGGGCCGTGTGGGGCCCAGGGCTGCCACCACAGCCTTCTCTGAGGGTGGCTACAGCCTGATGAGCCATTCTTGGGTTGATGCCCCTTAAGGGACACAAAGCCATGACCTCTGAAAGTTCTAGGCATTTTGGGAAGAGCTTTCAGTGAGCTTCACTTGGAGATTTGGTGCCCACTTTAACGGTGCTCCAGAAGACCTTTGCGGCTATATTAGAATCGGCCATTGTGCCAGTGGGGACATGTGGCTTCAATGAGAAGCTCTTTTTGAAAAGTTGCTCTTTGACTTGAGCTTTGATTAAGGACTTTAGAAAACAGGGGTTCAGGAACTGTGCACCTGGCAGCCAATTTAGAGTCTGACAGTTTGGGTTCCCCCAAACTGGGATCTGAGGAAACCTGGGTGAAATTCATGATGGACATCCTCATTTCACCGAAGGGAAAATAATGGCTCTGGTAGGATACACATCCTCCATAGACCTGTGGCCTGTCAAGTTAATTTTGTAAGAAAAACAGGTCACTGCCAGGTGGATATCAAGGGTTTGGGGCAATTTCATCTTGACAGTTCCAAGTTGGTCAATACCGACCCCCTCCCCCCGGCCATTTTGCTGTTTTCCATTGCTCCTGCCTCTGGACTCAAGCATCTGTGAAAGGAAATACATGAAATGGTTTGGTTGGTTTCATGTAGCTGAACTTACTATGTCTCAGAGACAGTGGGCTTGTAACTAGACTTAGTAACAAACTTGCTGTGGAAATGTTTGAAAAGCAGTGGGTCCTAAATGCTATTGGTTCTGGCGGTACATTTAGTCCATGCAGTGATAGTTAAGGTAGCGCCCCCAGCCTCAGGCAGGGCAAACATTGGAAACCGCCCTTTGGGCCAATTTTGACCAGGCAGGTGGTAGCCACTTCCGCTGCACTCCCAGTGGCGCCCCTTTGGCCGGCCCTGGTCAGGAGCTGTGTCACACCTTTGCTTTAACCGCCCTCCTTCCAAACCTCATACGCAGTCGTGCAGAGGGCCCTCAAAGGCAGTTCTGTTGGCATTTTGAAAGTCTTTCAAGATTGCTGTCAGAGGGAAGAGATATGGGAACATATGTATATGTATAACTGATTCACTTTGTTATAAAGGAGAAACTAACACACCACTGTAAAGCAATTATACTCCAATAAAGATGTTAAAAAAAAAAGATTGCTGTCAGACTGGAAAAAAAAAGGCGAACTTCAAGTTCAGTTCTTCGGGACACCTTCTGAAAAATGACTCATGCCCTCATGCAGAAAGGGCCTCATTTTTCCAAGTCCTTCTGGCCTGACTTCTTGATCCAGTAAGCCATTAACAACAGGGCTGGGAGCACTCAGTGGTCATGAGAAACCAGTAAAACAGAGAACTAAATGGGCTTCTCAGTTTTGGGTGAAACCCTGGGTTCCTCGCAGCTTCCGCTGAAATGGATCCAGATCACATGCTCAATGTTGCCATGAAACTGAAATCAGAGGTGGGGGAAGTCCAGATGTTTGTTCCCCATCTTGCTAAAAGCAAACAAACAAACAAAAAAGTGATATTTGATGGGAAAGCACAATTTACAAGGAGCACGATTTTCCTCACCGGTCCTAGAAGCCCAAGGTTATAAACAGAGTCATGGCTACAGAGCCACAGAATATTAGCTCATGTGGGCGAAAGAAGGGAGCTGTTGGCCAGAACTTTTGGCTCTATGTGAGGGAAGCATAAGAATATTGTGGATAGACTTAAGCTTCATGTCCCTGGCAAGTTTGACTCATTACAACAAAACAAAACAAAAGACTCAGCTGCTTTGTTTCTGTGGAGGTCTTGGTGACTTTGCAACCAAAACAAAAACAAGCCCAGCTGGAGGCA
The DNA here is from genome assembly GCF_949987515.2 of Delphinus delphis. Classification (NCBI taxonomy): domain Eukaryota; kingdom Metazoa; phylum Chordata; class Mammalia; order Artiodactyla; family Delphinidae; genus Delphinus; species Delphinus delphis. The sequence goes on from NC_082704.1 coordinate 86,916,994, forward strand.
AGCTGCCTGGGCCTGGGGGTGGCCTCCCAACCCATTCAAGGGGGCATTTTTCATGCCAGATGCAGCTGAGATTTATGTTGGCCGGACACGCAGACACATCATGCACTTCCTTCCCCAAGTTTACAGAAGCGCGCTCATTGATGAGACCACTTTGGAGTAGGCAGGAACACGAATCTGAATGTATCCCGCCTCTGTCATCTCAGCAGGACAAGGTCACAAGCAGGATACTAGTGGAATGTGGGGGAAGGGAACCACTGTGCTCGTGGTGTGTGTGTGTGTGTGTGTGTGTGTGTGTGTGTGTCTACCTGAAAACTGCAGAAACTCAGCTGTTTATAGTTGCATTCACATATACCTTTCTGAGCAAGTTGGATTTGTTTGTTCCTGGGTCCTCCCCCAGTTTCCTTCCAGGCTAAAATCTGACATCCAGTCCCTTAAATCTTTAACTTCAAACAGTTGCTGAAGTGCCTTTCCTCAGATGACTACTCTCTGACTGCCTTCCCCACCACACTTTTTTGTTTTTCTGATGGCCTCCCTTGGCCCCTGATTTCCCTTTCTGCTATTCTTTTTTTTTTTTTGTCTTAGAAGTTCAAAATTAACATTTATTCATTCATTTGACAAATATTTGTGGAGCATCTGTTATATTTCAAACATTCTTGCAGGCTCTGGGAATACATTTGCAAACATGACAGATGAATCTCTGTCCTTAAGGGTTTGGTGACAATGTGATGAAGGATAAGGGTGGAGAGTGGCAGAGGTGAGATGGCGGAGGGCCTTGTCTGCTTCTCCAAGAGGGACCGTGAACCTCCCCCCTGCTGTTCCGAGTGTCCCCGTGGACAGCAGCCTGGGCATCACCAGAGAGCTCGTTAGAAATGCAGACTCTCAGGCCCCACCTGAGAGAATCACAGAATCAGAATGTTCACTTTAACAGGGTGCCCAGGAGGGTTGTGTGCACTTTACAATTTGAGAAACCCTGGTGGAGACAGTGTGGAGCTCTTAATTCCCTGTTTTTAAACCCTGTGTTACCCGCTTCTGAGAAATCTTGGCCCCATCATCCCAGGGACATGAAAAAGACCCAAATCGGGTTGCATCAATTATGTACTCTGTTGCTCTGCATTAGTTTCATATCGTTGCTGTAACAAATTACCACAAACTCAGTGGCTTAAAACAACACAGTCTTATAGTTCTGTAGGTCAGAAGTCTGGTGGGTTCTACTGGTTTCTCTCTTTTAGGTCTCTTAAGGCCAAAATCAAGGTGTCAGTGGGGTTGGACTCTGGGGGAGAAGCCACTTCCAGTCTCCTTCAGGTTGTTGGTAGAATTCCCTTCCATGTGCTTGTAGGACTGAGGTCCTGTTTCCTTGCTGGCCATTGGCTGGGAGTCAAGCTCAGGTCCTAGAAGCACCCGCGTTTCCTGGCTCTTGACCCCCTCCACTTCCAACTATGAAAACTTCATGCTCTGAATCTCTCCTGCCTCTTCTCCCACCACATCTCTCTGACTCTCTTGCCCGCCTTGTCCACTTTTCAGGGCCCATGTGATTATACTGGGCCTACCTGGAAAACCTTAAGTCCACCCACAAAGCCCCTTTAGCCATGTAACGTTAACAGACTCAGGCTCCAGGGATTAGGATGTAGAAATCTTTGGGGGGCAGGGGCAGTATTCTGCTCCATCTCTGAAAAAAAAAATAAGCTGTTCTCATTATTGTAATGACCTTAACATAAAAAATACATCTCTTAACAGTAAGAATGGAATGAAATATAACTCTACCCAGAAATCATTATTCATTAGTTCTAGAAAAATTATTTCAAAATAGGACCTTTTTGCCACTCCCCAGGTCTTCAATCTGCTTTCTTTTTCTTCACCCCATATGTATCTGTCTGTCTGTCTCCCCCTCTGGAAATGTGCTCCTCAAGTGGCAGGTGCTGGGTCTCATTCCTCTTTGTGTTTCCAGCACCCAGCATGGTACCTGGCACACAGTAGGTGCTTAATGAATGCAGGAGAAATAGCCGTTCATTGTTTCATGCTCAAAAATTGGTGATAAGCAGAGCTAGTGGTATTTATTTTCCTGAAGGGGCTTCTCTATTAACAATTTCAGTAAAATGTTTTAAAATCCCTTGTGTAACTCATAAGGACAGAGAGCAGAATGGTCGTTACCAGGGGCTGGGGGATGGGGGAGGGGGAGATTTGGGGAGATGTTTAAGGGTACAAACTTGCAACTAGTAGATAAGCAAGTTCTGGAGAGCTAATGTACAGCATAGTGAATGTAGTCAACAATACTATATTATAAACTATAAAGTTGCTAAGAGACTAGATCTTAATTGTGCTCACCACAAGATAGAAATGGTAATTATGTGACAGGATAGAGGCATTAGCTAACCTACGGTGGTAATCAAACTGCAATATATAAACATCAAACCAACACTGGTGTACACCTTAAACATACGCAATGTTATATGTCGATTGTGTCTCAATTTAAACTTGCCCAGGGTCACACAGCAGGGCAAAGGCACAGTCAGGAGTAGAGCTAGGACTTGGGCCCAGGTAGTCTGTTGAGAAAGCCTGTGATGGTTACACCTACGCCTCTTGGAGCACTCCATTGCCTTTGAAACATTTCTCAGAGATGCCATCCTTGTGCACAGCCTTGAAAGATGAATAGGGATCAGCCAGGTAGGTGTTGTGGGTGGAAGAAGGTGAGAATATGCAAGGGTGTTCTGGATTCTAGAAGCAGCCTGAACTAAAGACATGGGGGTGTGAACCGTCCTGGTGGGGATGGAGGTTTTGAGGAGGGCATGGTGGGAGAGCCAAGTCCCCGCTTTTTCTCTGGGCAGCCCAGGCAGGCGGCCCACCTACTGTAGGATCACCTGCACCCACACTGACCCCTGCTTGGAGCCTGCAGGAATGGCTGGCTGGCTTGTGAGTGGTAGCCGCCCAAATCATGCTAGGAAGCAGTTGTTGGTTGTCTTCTGGGTCAGCTTAAAAAAATCAGTCCTGTTCCACAGACCCTCCCCGATTTCCCCAAAGCCTCTATATGTGGATTTATCCAAGTTCTTCCTGTATGTAATCATGCTTCTGGCCCCATCTCTTAGAATAAGAAGTTGTTTAACACCCCCGTTACAGAGTTGCACTTTTTATTTGCCCTGAATTTGTAACCCTTCAGGGTTGGCTCTTAGTGTCTTACATTTCTAAGGTCGCTTTATCTTATTTGTGGACTGTAGGCATATCTCTTTGTAGCCTGAGAAGACCTTTTCTTAATTTGCCTTCAGAAAACAGCCTTTCCCTTGCTTTACTCATTTTCATTGTCCCTCTTGGGGCTTATATAGGTCAGTCTCCTGTAGCTTCCTTAAGGTGGGATGGCAAGAACTTAAGTGTTGCAGGTGATGAGAATGCACTGTGATTTGATAATGCAGAGGTTAGGATGACAGAATAGGGGTTTGCCATTTTTATTGTTATTTTAGTGGAAGAGCAGACAAGTGACTTTGGGGAACTTGTCTTATGCCCAATGGTTTATAGCATCCTTCCAGAAGATGTTTATCATCTTGCTAGTTTTTTCTTTAGTAAGATTCTACAGACACTTAGAACCAAGAGCTTAGAGCCTATCACTTTATAAAGAAGCGTTTAATTTTTTTCGTAAAATGGTCATCTCTCAAAAAAGTCATCTACCGCTTTTCCACTCGGTCGTGTGGCATTTTGAAATCTCCCTAGAGTTGTCATTGGGCTAGCAATTAATTACCTGAAGGAATGATTGTTATCTGCAAATAGAGACATTTCTGTGCCCCCTTTTCCCTATGTGATTTATTAAAATGTGAAATAAAGTTGGTCTCTGGGGTCTCTCCTTTTTATTTCCTCATCCACAGAAGGGCCCATTTAACTAAGCCATTTGCATATATGTCACTAAACATTCCTCAAATACCGTGGGGGACCCTGTTTTTAAAAGTCATCTTTGCCGTTGGAAATATTAGGAATTTAAATAGTGCTTGCTAACTTCCCTCCCTAAGCTTGTCTGTATCTTACCTTCTCGGAGATTTCTGACTCATTCTTGGCATCTCTACTACAGGTAGCATTTACACCCACTGAGATTTGGAACTACATACTTGTAATCGTTGACTCAACTTTTATTTGGTTATTCTTTTTTTTTTTTTTTTTTTTTTGCGGTACACGGGCCTCTCACTGTTGTGGCCTCTCCCGCTGCGGAGCACAGGCTCGGGACGCGCATGCTCAGCGGCCATGGCTCACGGGCCCAGCCGCTCCGCGGCATGTGGGATCTTCCCGGACCGGGGCACGAACCCGTGTCCCCTGCATCGGCAGGCGGACTCTCAACCACTGCGCCACCAGGGAAGCCCTATTTGGCTATTCTTGATTGCCCCTTACTTGTAGAGCTGCCTCTCCCTAGAACATTCAAGAGGAGGATGATAAAAATGGCTGCACTTCACAAGCAGCCTGTACTTTCAGAGCTTGTCATCCAGCAACATAGAACCCCAGCACTGCCCTCAGACTGCTGCCATCAGTCCACTTTTTAATATTAATTGTGCTGCTTATCCTACTCACACAGAACAGATTTCCTAAACCACAAATGAATGTTTGATTGTGCCAGTTACTTTGAAAATGAAATGATGGGGATGTTTGAGTTGGAAAGGCATGAGAAGAGTAGTAAAGGAACGTACTACTTGAGGGCAGAGAAAATAACAGAGATGCTGATTCTGGCTCCCTTTCCCCTGCCCACCACCCCCCCTTCCTAAAGCTGGGAGGGCAAGTTACTAACTGCCTGGAACACAATGCAGGTGCCTGGGTAAGGACCACAAAGAGCCCTTGGCTGGTTTGTCAGGAAACTCAACCAAGCGTGATTTCCCCAGGCCAGCTGTGGGGGACCTGGAAAGTTGGTTTTACAGATGCTTTCTTTAATCTTCTCTATAAATCAATTTTGGCCTGTTAGGATCTAGACTACTTTAGGGTAATTAACCTGCTAAAAGGCACTCTGAGGAAAATTACAGTAAAAATGCCAAAAGAAATTTTGTACTACATTGAGTTGGTCTACTCTCAGACATAACCAAGCCTGTTTCTTTGGGGATGGATTTGTCTGCCTTTTGGACTTATTTGATTTCTTTTAAAATATTACCTCCCTATAAATCCTTGAAATTTTGGTGATACAGGATGTTTGACCCTGAACTCAAAATCTCTAAAGGTTATGGTTAAAAGGGAAGCTTTTCCCCGTATTTCAATCCCTTTTCTGCAACTAAGTATCTTTCTTCTTGTTTGTTCCTAGGATGGTCCAGATACTGCCAGAGGAAACCGGACAAAGCAGGAGAGTGCATGGCTATTCAGGTTGTGGTACAGCTTTGACCACAAGTATCCTTTTAAGAGGATTCCCTGTATTTGTGCAACATCAATGATGAAATCCTCTTGTTGAGTTGTCAGTGAATGACTTCTGATGAGCAAGGAAAGATGTGTGCTTGCTGCTACAGGTGTAGTCAGTCCTCTCTTGGGACACATGCAATGATCATTCAACCACAGGCAGTCATAACTAGCATCTCTCTGGCCAAGAAGAATGTTTGCACATCATTAGGGTAGCCAGTCCACAGCCTGGTAGACTCACGTGGCACTTCAGAGCTTTGTGTCCAAGGGAAATATGCCTGTGTAGGTGAATTAGTTAAAATTCCACTTGAACCATGCTGTGGTCAGGAAGGGAAGTGGAGGTTGGCCAGTTAATCTATGTGGAGAGGATGATTCCTATTGGCTGAACCAGGTCTGGCCAAGTCTGATCCTGGCCTTAACTGGACCACATGCAAGGCAGACTCTGTTCTAGTAGATTCACTTGGCCCCAGGTGAAAAATTAAAAACCAAAAAGTTACACTTCCATGGTTTCTTAGGTTGACATAGCGGTCAAATGGGTAGGTAGCTTATATATGGTCTTTGGAGACTTTGAAAGTGTTTAAAATTTTTTTATTGACATAAAGAATACGTATAGGAAAGTACATAAATCATAATTGCTCTGCGAGTTATTGCAAAATAAGTACACTCAATACCAAACGGGTCACGAAACACAAAATTACCAATTCCCCTCATGCCGTAACCCAATTACTGCCCCTTTCTCCTCCCCAAACATAACCACTCTCCTGACTTCTAGCAACACTTAATAATATTACCTGTTTCTGAACTTTGTATAAATGTGATTATAGAGTGTTTATATTTTAGTATCTGGTTTGTTTGGCTTGACATTATTTGTGCGATTCATCCATGTTCATCTATTTTCATTGCTGTATAGTATTTCATTGTATGACTATATCATAATTTATTTATCATCCTGTTGATTAACATGTAGATTGTTTCTAATTTGGAGCTACGATGAAAAATACCGCCATGAACATTCTTATACATGTCTTTTGGCGCATGTTTACATACATTTTTGTTGGGAGTATACCCAGGAGTGAAATTGCTGAGTCATAGGACATGCAAAGGTTCAACTTTAGAAGATGGTGTCGAACAGTTTTATAAAATGGTGGTACCACTTTTCACACTTACCTCTAGCATATGAGAGTTCCATTTGCTCCACATCCTCACTGACAGTTGGTATTGCCAGTCTTGTTAATTTTAGCCCTTCTAGTGGATTTATAGTGGTATTTCATTGTGGTTTTTTTAAATGGAAGTATAGTTGATTTACATATTATATTAGTTTCAGGTGTACAACACAGTGATTCAATATTTTTATAGATGATACTCCTTTGTGGTTTTAATTTGCATTTACCTAGTGACTAATGAGGTTGAGCACCTTACCATATATTTACTGGCCCTTTGGTATGTTCCTTTGTGAAGTGCCTGTTCAAGTCTCTTACCCATTTTTCTCTTGGGTCATTGGCCTTTTTATTACCAATTTTAAGAGTTCCTTTGTATTCTAGATATTAGTATTTTGCTAGTTATATGTGATAAAAAATATCTTCTCTACTTGTGACTTGCCTTTTCACTTTTAGATAGAATCTTTTGATGAACAAAAGGTCCAATCCAATTTCTTGATCTTATCTGTTCTGGTTATTATTGTTTGTGTTCTGTTTTAGAAATCTTTGTCTACTCCAAAGTCATAAAGCCAATTTCCTATGATATCTTCTAGGAGCTTTATTGTTTACCTTCTGTACTTCTGTGTTTGTTTTTTTTTTTTTAAATAAGTGACAGACATGAGCAATGAAAAAGTATAGAGAAAATTTGAGATGCTCTAGATGAGGTTATCATCTTTCATCTTTCAGAGGTGATTTACCTTACATCTGGTCAGTGGCAAGGTTAGGGGAATGAGCAATTCCAGATCACTTTAATCCAATCGGGAATAAAGGTGATATGAACCTGGGCTTCAGTTCCTGTGAGGGTTAGTCTGTTTTCTGTGTGCCCTTTCTTCTAGGGTTCCAACCTAGAGCCTAGAGTATTTATGTAGACTTCCTCAGAAGACCCTGGACTCCAGTTTTTGTCAGATTCACTCTGTTTTTGTGAGTCTGCCAGATGCTCTGCTTAGCTTCTCAGGTGCTTTTAGGGAAAACGTGGCTCACCGTGTGCAGGGCTCACCTCTTGGATTTCCTTTTCCAGACTCTGGCCCTCTTCACTGCCATGGTAGCTTTCTGATGCCATTAAGCAGAAAATTTTGTTGTGTTTTATTTTCCCAGCTTTTCTAGTTAGCCTCAGTTGAAAAGATGGTTCAAATTACCTTGTTTGCTATTAACTAAAATAGAACCCCCAGGGATTTTTTTAAGTTATATGAACTTTGTCTACATTGTAATTCAGAATGCATGTTACTCACTGGGCTTGGAAAAGATGTAGAGAAAATTGGAGAGAGTTCACAGGAGAGTGACAAAATGCTAAAGTGATAGATCATTTGGACAGTAAATGAATAAGGAAACATTGAGCTTGAACTACATTTTAGACTAAATGACATTTAGGCATATACATAACATTCCATCCAACAAGAGAATATACATTCTCCTCAAGTGCACATGGAACATTCTCCAGGATAGATCATATGTTGGGTCACAAAACAAGTCTTAGCAAATTTATGAAAATTGAAATCATACCAAGTATCTTTTCCGACCACAATAGTATGAAACTAGAAATCAGTAACAGGAGAAAAACTGGAAAGTTCACAAATATGTGGACACTAAACAACACACTCCTAAACAATCAGTGGGTCAATGGAGAAATCAGAAGAGAAATTTTAAAATTATCTTGAGACTAATGAAAATGGAAACACAACACAGGAAAACTTATGGGATGCAACAAAAGCAGTTTTGAGAGGGAAGTTCATAGTGATAAGTGATACATTAAGTGATACGTTAAGAAAAAAGAAAGATCTCAAACAACCTAACTTTACTCCTCAAGGAACTAGAAAAAGAAGAACGAAGCCCAAAATTAGTAGAAGGAAGGAAATAACAAAGGCCAGAGCAGAAATAAATAAAATAGAGACTCAGAAAACAATAGGAAAGATCAACAAAACTAAGAGTTGGTTTTTTGAAAAGATGAACAAAATTGATAAGCGTTTAGTTAGACTAAGAAAAAGAGAAGACTCAAATAAATAACATCAAATGAAAGAGGAGACATTACAACTAATACCACAGAAATATATAGGCTAAGAGACTACTGTGAACAATTATTCACCAAAAATCGTATAACCTAAAAGAAATGGATAAATTCCTAGAAACATGCAACTTACCAAGACTGGATCATGAAGAAATAGAAAATCTGAACAGACCAATACAAGCAAGGACATTGAATTAGTAATTAAAAACCTCACAGCAAAGAAAAGCCCAGGACTATATGGCTTCACTGGTGAATTCTACCAACCATTTAAAGAAGAATTAATCCAGGAATTCCCTGGAGGTCCAGTGGTTAGGACTCTGGGCTCTCACTGCCGAGGGCCCAGGTTCAATCCCTGGTGGGGGAACTAAGATCCCACAAGCCGTGCAGTGCAGCCAAAAAAAAGAAAAAAGAAAAAAAGAATTAACCCTTCTCAAACTCTTCCAAAAAATTGAAGATGGGGGAATACTCCCAAATTCATTTTTTGAGGCCAGCATGGCCCTGATATTAAAGCCCACCAAGGACACTACAAGAAAAGAAAATTACAAGCCAGTATCCGTGGTGAACATAGATGTAAAAATCTTCAACAAAATACTAAAAATCTGAATTCTATAGCACATTAAAAGGATCAGACATCGTAATCAAGTGGGATTTATCCCTGGGGGATGCCACATAATCAATGTGAACACCACAGTAACAAAATAAAAATCATGTGATCGTCTCAATAGATGCAGAAAAAGCATTTGACAAAATCCAGCATTCTTTTATGATAAAAACTCTCAACAAATTAGGTATAGATGGAATGTACCTCAACATAATAAATGCCACATATGACAAACCCACAGCTAACATGATACTCAATGGTGAAAAGCTGAAAGCTTTTCCTGTCAGATCTGGAGCAAAGCAAGGGTGTACACTCTTGCCACGTCTATTCAACACACTACTGGAAATCCTAACCAGAGCGGTTAGGCAAGAAAAAGAAATAAAAGGCATACAAATCAGAAAGGTAGAAGTAAAATTGTCTCTGCAGATGACATGATCTCACATATAGAAAACCCTAAAGATTCTACCAAGAAATTGCTTGAAGCTTTTAAACTAAATCACTAAAGTTACAGGAGATAATATCAGCATACAAAAATCAGTTGCATTTCTATATACTAACAATGAACTATCCAAAAAAGAAATTAAGAAAACAAATCCATTACAGTAGCATCAAAAACAATAAAATATGGCTTCCCTGGTGGTGCAGTGGTTGAGAGTCCGCCTGCCGATGCAGGGGACACGGGTTCGTGCCCCGATCCGGGAAGATCCCACATGCCACGGAGCGGCTGGGCCCGTGAGCCATGGCCGCTGAGCCTGTGCGTCCGGAGCCTGTGCTCTGCAACGGGAGAGGCCACAACAGTGAGAGGCCCGTGTACTGCAAAAAAAAAAAAGCAAAAAAAAAAAAACACAATAAAATACTTAGGAATAAATTTAACCAAGGAGTGAAGATCCATATACTGAAAATTAAAGAACATTGACAAAAGAAATTGAAGAAGACACAAGTAAACGGAAAGATACCTGTGTTCATGGATTGGAAGAATTAGTATTGTTAAAATGTCCACACTGCCGAAAGCGACCTACAGGTTCAGTACAATCTCTATCAAAACTCTGATGGTATTTTTCACAGAAAAAAAAAAAACCATCCTAAAATTTGTATGGAACCACAAAAGAACCTAAATAGGTAAAGCCATCTTGAGGGAGAAGAACAGAGTTGGAGGCATCACACTTCCTGATTTCAAATTATATTACAAAGGTACTGTAATCAAAAAAGTATGGCATTGGCATAAAAACAGACACACAGATCAAAGGAACAGAATAAGAAGTCCAGAAATAAACCCTTGCATATAGAGTCAAGACCAACATGCCAAGGAAACACAATTGGAAAAGGGAAGTCTCTTTAATAAATGGTGTTAGGAAAACTGGACAGCCACATGTAAAAGAATGAAACTGGACCTCATCTTATACCACTCATAAAAATCAACTCAAAATGGATTAAAAACTTAAATGTATCCCACCCCTCCAGGAGATCGGTGCTTTGTGACCGCCTGGAGGGGTGGGATAGGGAGGGTGGGAGGGAGGGAGACGCAAGCGGGAAGAGATATGGGAATATATGTATATATATAACTGATTCATTTTGTTGTGAAGCTGAAACTAACATACCATTGTAAAGCAATTATACTCCAATAAAGATGTTAAAAAAAAATTAAAAATAAAAAAAAAATTAAAAAAAAAAAAACTTAAATGTAAGACCTGAAACCATAAAACTCCTAGATGAAAACAGAGGGGAAAAGCTCCTTGACATTGGTCTTGGCCCTGATTTTTTGTTGTTGTTGTTGTGTTTGACACCAAAAGTGCAGGCAACAAAAGCAAAAGTAAACACGTGTAAAATTTTTTACATCAAACTAAAAAATTTCTGCAAAGCAAAGGAAACCATCAACAAAATGAAAGTCCTAGGATGAAAAAATTTTTTCTGAGCTTAGAATTCTATACCCAAACTGTTAATCAAAAATGAGCAGGGCTTCCCTGGTGGCGCAGTGGTTGCGAGTCCGCCTGCCGATGCAGGCGGCGCGGGTTCGTGCCCCGGTCCGGGAGGATCCCACGTGCCGCAGAGTGGCTGGGCCCGTGAGCCATGGCTGCTGAGCCTATGTGTCCGGAGCCTGTGCTCCGCAAAAAAAAAAAAAGAGTAAAAAAAAGGAGGGTGGCTTTCAGACATGCAAGAATTCAGAAAGTTTAGCACCGTGCAGACTCTATAAGAAGGGGGGAAAATAACATAAGGATTAAACAAAACAAAATCCAACTAAGGGGACAGTGATTTGTTATAACCCAGAAGAAGTGAACAAGATCAAAAAGAAATTAAAAGAAGATCTTTTTTTTTTTTGCAAGATACTCAAATGTTCTTTTCTAACAAAGTTTAAATGACATTGTATTACATTTCCTTTAATAGTATTCCAACCACTCTGCTTGGTTACAGTGAATAATATTCATAAATTACATTATTACAAGTGCTGCTTATTGGTCTTTAACATTAGGCTCAGTCCATAGACAAAGCAGATATTTGCTTATTAGTTACAGAATGCAAATGTTATATATCTACAGTATAAAATTAATTATAAATAAAAATTAGAAAGAAAAAAATTGAAAAGAGGCAGGAATGTAAATGAATTAAATTTACCATCCTTCATAAGAGGGAGCTAAAAGCTGACTACAGTTTATAAATCAGGAAATAGGCGAAAAAAACTGTATTCTATAAAGTTGTAATGGTAAATTACCAGAAAGACTGGGTGGGAGGGAGGCTTGATATTTCAATTTTGCCCTTCCAACAATCTGAATATTTAAAATCTATCTGTAAATATTTTTTCTCTTTTAAAGAAGTTGTTAGAGGGCCTTCTGTATTTGGGAAGAGCGAGCTTGTCTTTGAACTGCCCAAGACAGGGAACTAAAAGGTAGCCTCTGGGTTCACCGGAACTCTTTTGTATTAGTCATTCTGCAAATCCAGCTGCTGTCAGCTTCTGAGCTGAAGACACAAGGAAACTGATAGGCCTGTAGGGGCTGTTTCTAGGAATGAGGACAGCAGTCAGAGGGGGCTTGTTCTGCCTATAGAGGCCCAGCAGAGCCCGCACATCCTCCTTTGATGAGTAATTCCCAGTCAGAATTTTACCCAGGGCTCACCCTTCCATCTCCTCCTGTAGAGAAGCCTTTTCTCTCTCATGCTGCTCTGAATGAAGACAGGAAGTGATGGTGCTCGGAGCAGTCATCAGCTTGGGTACAGACAGCTGTGACTCCTTCTCACCTGCCTTTAAAGTCTCTTGGCCTTTCCTGCATTTGAGGTGGCCCTGTAGGTCTCCACCTTTTCCACATTGCTTTGGCTCTGGGTATCAGAAATGGTCCCAGCTCCATCGTAATGTGACACAGGGCTGCACATTTGCCAGCACAAATATCCGTAGATTGGCAAACCCTGAGCCGGTCTCCACAGAACAGTTGACCTTCATGTTAGAACAGGGGGCTCAATTGAGGGCAGGTTTGCTTCTCAGGGGACACTGGGCCATGTCAGGAGACATTTTTGTTGTCACACCTGAGGGAAGTGTTGGGGGTACTCTAGTGGGCAGAGGCCAGAGATGCTGCTAGGCATCCTACAACGCAGGACAGCCCCCTACGACAAAGGGTGATCTGGCCCACAATGCCACTAGTGTCGAGGTGGAGAAACTGTGCTGGAGAGTCTGGGAGAGAGGCAGCAGGTAGAGGGAAGAGTAGTCCTGTATGGGAAGGTGGGAGGTTGAGGTCTGAGTGACCTTCGTGAAACGGTTTTGCCTTTTGCCGAGTCCTTTCAGGTCCTGTCCACCTCGAACTTTTCCACCATGTGACCTCTGGGGGGAGGGGACCCAGGGGCTGTAACATCTCCACTCCCGCTACACGATTTCCTGTTTCCAAAACATGAGCTGGTTGTGTGTCAAAAGCTGGAAGGCTGATCAAAACCAAAATTCTCATTCAGCATAACAAAGAAGGCAGAAGGGTGTTCTAATTAATCAGATATTCTTTTTAACTGAAAATGAGGAACCGCCAACCTGAAAGTTAACAGGTAACATTTAAGGCTATTGGGGCATAGTTTAATCTTGGATTCAGACTGTTGCAGACTACAGGTACTTTCTGTGTTGTACTGGTAAAATGGGGGAAAAGAGGCTTTTTGGGGGTAGAATGCCAGATGATTTACTCTTTGGGATTTCTAAACACATTTTGTTGGGTGTGTGTTTTCTTTGCAGGCACTTTTCCTTAATTCTCTTTTTAAAGTTACTTGAAGCCCATCCTCACACACAGTGGCCCCCCATTAACCACCACTCTCCCAGCCTGGTGTGGCTTGCTCGCTCGATGTCTGACCAGTCCCCAGGTGTACGACGTAAGTACAGCATGGCCAGGTTGCTATGGTAACACTGCAGTTCTGCTATGGCCTTTGCTTTGAATTTCTACCAAACGTGACAGAGAACAGCATCAATGTCTCCTTCTCTTAAAGATAGTTGAGGCTTCCAGCCTCCCCAGCCCCTCCCCATATACAAATGGAATTCCCGTGCCACCTCTGACAAACTGTTTTTAAATTACAAAAAATGGGTCAGATGCCAAGAACACCATTTCCTTAGAACTGCTCCCAGTTTTGTAAAGTGATTTTTAATGCTTATGGTGAGTTTTTAGTGGAATATGAGCCTAGGTAATAATGCTAATTACCTTTCCTTTTATGTTGGAAGGATACAGACCAATAGATTAAAAAGTTACTTTTATAATTTCCCAACCCATTTTATTTAATAAATCTGTCTTATTTTGAATGCTAAATAGTTTGCTTAGTTTGGACCTCTGTGTAAAGTGACAGTGTGGGCCATTTGGATGTGTTTTATCATCAGAAACAAAGGGTAGTGACTCGGCATCCTCACTTCTCCCGCTAAAGAAGCTCCAACTGATTACACTGTTTGATTTTGTTTCACTGGGCTTACGTGTTTCTTTGCCTTCTAGCTCTAGTCTCCTTTAACCAATTTCTAAAGCCTTCCTTCTTACTTAGGTTTTACAAGGGTCACTTTTCATGTCTCTGTAATAGTAAAGTAACTAACCCACTATGAAAACTTTATAAAAACCTTACCTAATCGGAAGCTTACCAACTATTCCTCACACATCAGTTAGGGGTATCTGGCCTACTTTGAACTCAGCATAAACTCAATATACTTCCAGGGACTTAAGTTGAAAGTGCTCCCCTGACCACTTCCAGAGCCTGCCCAAGGTTTGCTTCCTGGGGTAATGTTTGGGCTGTGGACTCCCCACAGCCAACCCAAGATGCGGTGACTTGGGCTACAGGCAAGAACCACCCTCTATTCTGCCGTTACTGCCTTGGGCTGGGGTCCTGACTGGGGTCCCAGCCACCTCCAGACACGGAGAGGCCTGCTGCTGAGAGAGTGAGAGCAGAGAGTCTTTGGAAGTTTAACTGAGGAAGCCAGAGGTGAGAGAATGGAGGGGGATCCATGTGGAGTCTAGTGCCGGGTGAGGGCATCAGATGAGCCATTCTCTGGGCTGTTTGACACACTTTTGGGTGGGCCCTCCCATCACCTGGAGGGCGTTTTATACTTCACCAGGATTCTTTGGGAGATATGGAAGATGTTCGTTATTCCTCATTTCCACTAACTGTAAATGAAATTTAGGTTTGAGAACCACCTAGAAAACACTGTTCTTCCACCTAACGAAAATGATCTGTGGCTATTTAAATGCACACATTCCCACGACACTCTTGCTTGCAGGTGTTTGCAGGGTTATTTCACTCCATTTCCATAGCAGCCCTCACTGGACAGCTAGTTATGTAATTACACAAACCTTCAGCTGAACAAAACTTTTGTCAATCCTGTCATCTGGAATTCAAGGGTGTGGGATAGTTTTGTCGTCAGCGTAGAACATTCCTTAAGCTTCCATCTGGAAATCCCTCTCCACTGGGTTTTACTACGTCCTTGCTTCTGAGTGACCTTTCCTGGGGTACTATTTGTCTGGGCTTGTGAGTTTCATCATGGAATGGGACAATATCCAGTCTTGTTTTCTCCTGTCAGTGAATCGTGGCCCTGCTTCCCACTGCGAGGCGTCAGAGTGGGCCACGCCGGAGCTTCCATCTGGGGGTTCCTCTGTGCTGCTGGGGAGGGAGGGGCTTGGCTCCATTTGCAGAATTCCCCGCACATGCAGTTGTTCTGTATTCCTCTGTGTCCCCGTGTGGCTCCTAACCTCGAAACAGCAAAATACGTGCCAGGAGAGTCTTCTCCTGAACATTGGGAGCTAAGGAGCCCTGGGAGAGAGATTTTGACAGAGATGAACAAAAACATTACTTAGCACATGTATGAACAGGAGAAATGGAACGTGCTAAAACAGGGAACATGATGTCATCTGTTGTTAAGAAAACCATCATGGAGCAGATGGAGTTTCAGGACTTTCAGAACTACTAATGGGGAGGAGGAAATTGGGGAGTTTGGACTGAGCTTTAGAATTATGCTCTGCCCGAGTCAAGGATGTTAATTGAACTGTACGTTTGCTCCCTGCCTCATTCCGGTGAGGGATGGAGGCAGCAAGCAAGAGGACTTGCGTGCTTGCCTGTTAAAAAAGTCGGAGCCCTGATTAAGTGGAGTCACACTGTGGAGAGTGGAGAAGCCGACGTCACTGAGAAACAATGCAGAAAACAAGCATGTGCTTGTCACTCTTACGTGCCCAGAGATGGGCCAGAACCCACGGGTCCTCCCTAGGTCAGTGCATTTAACAGGCGTTGGCCTAGCACCTCCTAAGAGGTCAGCAGCGCAAGCAAGGGCGCCAGGAAGAGGAGGAGATCACTGCTCTTCGGTGGTTTCTCACGTAGATGGGGATCCCCGGCCCGGACACGGGAGAATCTACCCCAAACTCGGGCAGCGAGACTGAGTGGGGGCCACATGGCTGTCAGGGAGGTAGGCTCAGCATCCCACACCAAGGAGACCCTGTCGTGTAGAGGCTGAAGGACCGCAAATGCACTTTGAAGGGAGATGGGAAGTAGGAGAGAAAGAACCGTTTACGTGGAGCGGCTTGGAAGCATATGTTTGCCATTCAAGGAAGAAGCTCCCCGTGTTTGACGGCCATGCAGCGGGGGCCCCTTGCTTTGCTTGTTAAACCATCGGAGGGTGAAAGGTTGTGCCTGACTTTACGCTGCTTCCTGACACTCTCCCCGTAGTCTCATAGTTTCAAGTGGCTGCCACTTAGCCTGCTTTGCTCAGCCTTGTCTGTTCTGCTACCACCGCTGCCTAGCATGAGATGCCCCACCAGTCCTCTTCCCGACGGGGTGATTTTTCACATTTTTTATGTGGGTAGAACCAGTCTAGGGACAGCATAAATCCTAACTCTGCTTCCAAGCAGCTGGACAGCCACAGGCAAATTCCATGGGTTCTCTCAGGTTTTCTTCTCTGTGACCCGAGTGTCTGTGCCCTTCATAGGGAAGGGGTGAGGATCAAACGAGACCTTCTGTGACGTTCCTGGCAGACGTATAATAGATGCTCGAGAAAACGTCCCCTCCCTCTCTGTCCCTTGCTTCATCCACCTGAGGGCTTCCTTCCCATCAGGGTGTTTCTGTGGGGACAGGAAGGAAATCCTAATTATGGCTTATCCTCTTCCCTGAATTGCTGACTAGGACAAAGAGTAGTTCAACTGTAAACCAGGTGGGTTTACGGTGGTTTGTACAGGGCAGGAGGCCGCCTCCACCCCCGGAAGACCTTCCCAAAGAAGAGAGGACCTGAAACCTATTTGTAGGTTTGCCCAGGGACCTTACTCCTTCCTACCTTTGTGGGTTGGGAAGCCGAAAATTGGAGCTGATCTCCCTTTCTTCCCTTTTGTCACTTTTTGTCCCCAAGCTGTCAGGCATTTAAAATCAGAATTGCTTTCTGGTGTTTGAAGTGCTGGTTCAGCAACAGCCTTACATTGCCTAGCACTCTACAGTTTGCATCCAGTTATCATGCTAGAGGCTCAAGGCAGGCAAGTTTTATGATCCCTCTTTTCAGATGAGGAGCTGAGGTTGGGGTTGGCTTCAGCCCAGGAAAATAGTGGTCTTCCATTTGTTGTTGATGTTCGTGGTGTTTGTTGCACGTTTCAGAACCAAGAGCCGCTGAGAGAGGAAGACTCTGATTTCATCCTGACCGAGGGCGACCTCACCTTGACCTACGGGGACAGCACAGTGACTGCGAACGGCTCCTCAAGCTCCCACGCAGCCCCCACGAGCGCCGAGGAGGTGCTGGAACGAGACCTGGGAATGGGAGAGCAGAAGGTTTCCAGCCGGGGCACCCGCCTGGTGTTTCCCCTGGAGGATAACGCGTGACTCCCCGCCCTGAGCCCTGAGTGACGGGGTAGGCCCACTGGCGGGGTGAGGATGGCTGCGAGCTTGACGTGGGGCCTTGACTGAATGGAACTAAACACTTCTATTTTATTGGGGTCTGAAGATATCTTCACATTTAAAATTTAACCCAAGACGCAGCTAGTGGGGCTAAAGTGTCTCTAAATCAAGACAAATGCAGACCTATTCCCACTTTGTTCACATAGTAGTGCGCTGTTCAGAGTTAAACAAACAAACAAACTAATAGCATGCTTTAATGCTCTCTTCATTCATTCACCTGCAGATCTGAACAAGATGTGGCAGGTTGAAGAACTCCTGGGGGTTCTTCCCAGGAGAGGCTTCATATCCAGACACAGAGATGCAGGTCTAGCTGGTTGTAGGAATAGCAAGGGGGGGAACAGGCTAGAAAATGACCGTGAAGGAAGGCAGTGGAGATTGGACCTCCAAGGATTGTGAGAAGCTGGTGTTAAACGGGCCAGAAAACATGAAAAAGCAATTTGAGTGGAGGCTCCAGCAGCGAGGCTGCGTGACTGCACCCTCCTATCAGGATTCCTGCCCTTTTTGGCTACCTGTGTTTCCTCTAGACTGAAGGTTGGAAAATATGTCCATGAACATTTCAACATGGGGGAACGAATTCCAATTCCTTCTCTGGAAATCTCCGTAAAGAAGAAGTTACTGAAATGTTTGAAACCAAAGGCAAAATAGTGTTATACTGTTGTTTTTAATTAATCTGAGGACAGGAGAAACTGTTTAGAAACTGATGGTGATATCACTGCAAAAATCAGTCAGTTCTTGAAGGCTCCCATATGAGCTGACTGCCTGGAAAATGATTAATAGGACTGGGTTCTATTGTGGATTTAGAAATAACACCACAATTTGTGGGGTGCAATTTTATCTAGGGAAGAGAAGGCAGTAAGAAGCCTAAGAGGGAACAAGCTAGTATTCGGAGGGAAGAAATCTCACAGCAAACAAAACTAACTGCAAAGAAAATACAAGATAGTATTCTTACGACTGAGTAGAATTCCAAACTTTGAGCTAATAAATACATGAGATTTCAGTGGCCACATGGGGAATCAGAGGCAAGTCAATGAAAAGTTCAGCATTATTCACCTTGATGGAAGGTTCTGTCTACTATAGACAGATTAAGAATCCAGATGTCTTGACATTGAATGCCATGTAGAGAAGGGCCATTTTCTTGGTATCTGGGGAGCCTTGCACCAGCTTAATGTGTAAGTGTGCTTTAAAATTTAGGTTTTTAGCTTGGGTTCTTTGTGGATGAGCTGTTCCACCTGCCCGCACCTGCAGTAGGTGAAATACTGAGAGAACTCTTGGAAACCAAGTTTGAGATTCTCCCCATGTCTCTATGCTTCAGTCCTAGTATATTTGAAAACCCAATTTCTAAAACATGCTTTCATAAAATGTGGGCATTTTTCTTATTATGGCAGACAAAATAGTGGCCCAGTTCAGTCTAGGACACCCATAATGAAGTCAGTCATTTAATCTTCTTGACTCGCATTTTTAATGGTTAATTTTTAAATAAGACATTACTTGATACTTTGTTTTTGGATTGATAATTTATGCAAACCAGGAAAATTTTATTATTAGGTTAAGCCAGATGAAATTGCTGACATTCAACCATTTAAAAAAAATAGGGCAATTTCATATGATTCAATATAATATAATTGAATCATTTTTATTCCCCTCTTTCCTTCGTATCTACACTAAAGTCCATTTTGATTTTATGGTCATCCATGGGCTTTGTCCTCTTCACTGCAAACATTTTATTCTAACCTACTTAAATATAAGTAAATGGAGATTTGCTAAGGCTAAAAGTTAGCTAGGTTTGTAATTATGTGGTTGGATTTTTTATTCAGTGGATCAGAGTGAATCACTGACCTGTCGTCCTAATTTTGGTTTGCAAGATGTGGAGATTAATCCTGACCTTACCAGGGGTCATGGGAAGTGAGTCCACTCATCAACATGCTTCCACCTCTCAGAAGCATCATGCCTGTGCTGAGTGGCAAAAAAGTAGGCCTGAAATCACCTCACTCAAGGCTGAGTGTCTGTTGCCAGTCTGGCAGAAATCAGATCGAAACTGCTAAGTAATGGTGCATCCAGCTGAAGAAAGTTCCCCTGAGAGAGTAATCCCAAGTCATCTTATAAACATGTTTGTTCTGGGTTAGGGGGATGACAGTTCAGTAGTCGAATGCTCTAGAGCACAGGTTCTCAACCCTGGCTGCACATTAGGATTACCTGGCCAGTTTTTAAAACTATTGATGCTAGGGCCCTACCCTCAGAGATTCAGATTCAGTAGGTTTGGGGTTGGGCCTGGCTGCCATGCTTTGTTCTAGATCCTCAAGGATTCTAATACACAGCTAGGGTTGAGAGCCTCTAGTCTAGAACTTGCAGTGGACCCTATTTGGAACCTTAAAGAATGGCCTAGCAATGAACGTTTTATTTTAGTTGTTAGTCTTGTGGAACAAACAGTTGTTGATCGGTAATACAGACTGGGCAGCTGTGAGAGTTTCATGCTAATCTTTGCAGAAGTCAGGAATGTACCTCTTAAAGTGCAACCTAGGGCTTCCCTGGTGGTGCAGTGGTTGAGAGTCCGCCTGCCGATGCAGGGGACACGGGTTCATGTCCCGGTCCGGGAAGATCCCACATGCCGCGGAGCGGCTGGGCCCGTGAGCCATGGCCGCTGAGCCTGCGCGTCTGGAGCCTGTGCTCCACAACGGGAGAGGCCACAACAGTGAGAGGCCCGCATACCACACACACACACAAAAAAGTGCAACCTAAAAGGTCACTTTTGAAAACCTTAGAGCGTGAGAAGGAGAGATGGGCGACTTGAGTGTATGTTTGGCGGGGGGGATTAAAAACCTGTCGTGTTTGCCCCCATCTGTGGGAAAAAAGGGGTTTTGTCTTAACTGAGCTGCAGACTAATCAAATGTGAAGGTTTCTGAGATGGTATCTTTGCAGTTTAACCTGAGATTATATTAATAGTCCCCATTGCAGTCAAGTGAACTTTCTTTCTCTTCACACTTTGCTTGTCCCCATGCCTGCATCCACGATGGACTCCTCAGGGTAAGGATGGGCCCATTTATTGCCTGAGCAGAGGCCCCGTATTAAGTGGAAAGTTGTGATCACTTTGCTGTCACGTGGGGGTGGTGTCGGTAGCAGGTAATTAAGGAGATACAAACTTTTGTATAGCACCGACACAGGAAAGACAAAAACGCCTGCAATTCCTTTTCATACTCTTTTTGGGGACTACAAGGAGAACTGAACTAAAGAAGGAAATTTGGAATTTAAAGAAATTTGGTATTTCTTCCTAGGAAACAGGTATAGGAAGGGCATATGTGATTAAGTGGACTCTGACCATCAGGACTCAGAGTGACCAGACAAAGCATTGATGCCCTGCAGCCCAAAATCACGCTGCGACATCAAATGTTTCATCAAGCAAACAGCAAGGCGCTCTTTACGCCGTGTTCTCTAGACCTGAAAATGTCCTTCATGGTTCAGTTGACAAAATCTCTTTAGAAAACCTGAAAAAATGTTATCTCAGCTATCCGCGAACATTTCAGTCTCGGGCAAAGAAGTAATGGTTCTTTCCAAAACAGAAGTCTGTTTCACGCACACACCTCCCACCCCCCATCATAGCTCTCCCTTTCTATGTCCAGAGTGGAAGTTAATGTTGTCGTGTCAGCTATTTAATGTGAACAAAATGATTGCTAAATGTAGAAACACCGCTGATGCGCTCAGGGGAGGTTGCTGGCAGGGCAAACAAGCAGCTCATCAGAGGGGAAAATCATCCGCTTGGAAACCTACCTTGGTACCCATTGCGAGTTCTAAGAGGTAGATCAGAAAGCTGATTTTCCCATCTGCTATAAAATGCAATCTGGACTGAGAGCATCTGGAAAGTCAGCTTTCTGATTCAGTAAGTATATGACTCCTTATTCCACTTCAGAAATGGGACACTTGACAGGTTTCGTGCCTGCTTTTTGATGTTGCTTCTGTAGGTGAATTAGTGTAGGAGCTAGTCTGTCAAATACAGTAGATTGGTATCATTGAATTCTGATCTCTTCTGTTGTTTTTTTAAATGAGAATCTGGCTCACCAGTGTCAATTGCTGCGTTCTGATACAGTAAATTGAGGGCATCTAGTGGCCAAGAGTTAGAGTTTAGAAACGACCCACCTGAATGCTGCTTTCACCATGTGGATACCTCAAAAGACCTTCCCTCTTTCTAAAACCTAATAAGAACAATCTACAGAGAAATATTCTGGAAACCAATGCTAATGTCTAACGAGGAAAAGCAAGTAGGCTCTTTGACAAGCCTTTCAAAACGAGACCTAGAAAGAAACCATTTTTTTCCAGTTCCAAGTTTCATAAGCAGAGTTTTTATAAATTAACAAACCCATCTTGTCAGCCAGTGCTAGCAGAAATTGTAAAGAGCAAAACCAAAGTTTTTGATGTCAGTTTTATTTTTGTAAGCAGGGTATAGTCTAACCATGGCCCACATGGCACACACAGGCAGCCAGTTTTCTGCTACATGAACCTTGGAAAAGATGAGAAGGAAGGGCTGCCTGTTCTGCTGCCCTTTGTAAAGGTGTGTACCAGACATGAGAGTGCTCGGGAGAGGGAGAGGTTACCTTCTCATCCTGATGGCCACCTTTTCAAATGGGTTCACAGAACTGCCACATGTCATGGTCAGCTCAACTCTTGGCCAGTGGAAAATTATCTGGGCCTGTATGTGTTGGGGGAACTCAGGTGGAAAAGGACTTGGAAACAGCGTGAAGAACTCTACATCTGCTGTCTAAAGCACTTCAAAAAAGTTAAGATCCCAGTGTTACTGGGTGAGTATCTAGCTGCATGGACATTTGGGGGTTGACTTTAGTTGTGATTATTCCAGCTTTGGGCTTTGGAGAAGCAGTGGGATGATTTTCAGTCATGCGGGTGTTAAGTCTATGGATTTGGAATTTGTCCCTGAAATCACTCATTCGAAGTATGACTTCATGGTAGGGTCACCTCCTAGGTTTTTTATTTTTTACATAAAATACATCTGGTACTTCTTACTTAGGAAGTTTTACTATGTCTATTAAAATGATTAAATGGGAAGGCCACCAAGATTCATTTAATAGCTGAAAAGCAGTTTTTTAAATAGAATAGGATGAATTTAATATGGGCTGATGTGACCTTCTGGGGAATTTTTTTATAGAGAGCTTACATACTGTAATTGGGGAAATTTTTGTCTTTTACTTCCATTCAACAGTAGCAAACTGGTGGCTTTATAAAATTAACATAGGATGTTATATAAACATGTTATATAAAATAATATTAAAGTATGTCTAACTGTGAAAAAGTGAAGACTTGGAGTTATCGGCAACCTTTATTTATGTGCAATAAGAAAAACTGGAGTTAGGCCCCCAAAGTGCTCCCTTTCCCTAGCATTTTACTTACTGTTTGCCTTTGTGTATATGTTTAGATTGATATTATAAAGCTAGCTACATGTTTTCTTGCCCTTTACTGATATTTAACACATTTTTCTCAAAGCTTTTTTTTTTTTAACAAAACTCAAAATAAAAAGATTAACTGGGTGAGCTCATCTTGCTTTGTATTTCTAAACGTATTGTCCGTTAGTAGAAGAATGCAGTATGATCCTGTTCTTAGTCTGTTTCTTTCCCTCACAGAGAGGTTCTGTTCTGGGTGGAAGCTATTCCTCTCCAACTTCATTTAGAACAGAGATTGACAAATTACGGCAGCCCCTGGACCAAATCCAGCCTACTGCTTGTTTTTGTAAATAAAGTTTTATTGGCACACACTCCACTCACTCATTTGCATACTGTCTGTGACTGCTTTCACGCAGAGCTGAGGAGTTGTAACAGCAGTGAACAACTAGCTGCTCATAAAGCCTGAACTATTTACTATCAGGGTCTTTACAGAAAAGTTTTTTGCTGACCCCTAATTGAGATGCTTGAAAATTTTTAGTTTTAAAATTAGATCTAAAAATCACAGCAACAGATTTTTTTTTAGATGTTAAAAATGTGCCTTAGGATTAAAAGAAACACTTTAAACCTGGTCTCTGCCTGTGACTTCTCCTGGCCTGCAATCATCTTTAACAGACTTTGAGTGTTGGCTAGTTGCTAAGATTATTGAGCTCGCTATGGTTTCCTTCATAGTCTTTGTGTTCTTTTGTATGTAGACTAGCTTTTCCCTAAACCATGCAATTGAACTACACCATAACAGAGCAAAACCAAATCTTGTCATTAACAGTGACTCCAGAGTCATTTAATAATATAATTTACAAAAACATCAGATAGAACAATATAAAAGCAAAAATTTCTTTCAGTTCATTAGGGTTCTCCCACCCCAGGGAGAGAAATTACTTTTTAAAAATCCATTCAAGGGTCGGGGTGAGGGGAGCTATTTGAATTAGAGCTGGATGAGTCAGATTTTAAAAAATACCACCCAGACCTTTTATTTAATATTAAGTAATTTAATCAAGATACACAGGACTGCACTTGAACCTTATTCACATTGATGTTTTGTCCAGACACCTGCTGATGGGAAATGGTACCAAATCACGTCTCTTCTTTGTTCTGAGAACGCCTTGTTGACATGGCTCCAGCAGAGGCAGGGTGAGGCTGGGAACTAAAGCTCTTCCTATTTTATTGCCATAATTATCCACATTGCACTGTCACTTCCTTACTGGAAACTTCATTTCAACCAATGTGTCAGTCATTATTTAACAGCTCATAATATTCCTGCTCCGCAGAATAGCACAGCAGTTGGTACCAAGTCAAGCCCCAGTCTCTGACAGTGTGATAGACTGCCTCCACAGCATGGCTTCTCCAATGCTGGGACAACGTGCTGAGTGGCCTGGTTCGTGGTGACTGACCTGGAAGGGAAGGAACAAAGGATGTTTGAACTTCAGAACACAGAAATCCACGGAAAGCCTGTTGAACCTTGATGACATAAGGCCTCTTAAATATGAAACCTATAATCTTCCCTACCTAAGCTGCATTATCCAATGCTGTAGACCCATACAGAATCAGTATCTATCATTTCTGCTTGTGACCCAAGAGGTGTTTGGTGAGGATAAAGATGGGGGCACCTCTCTCAGTGTGACTGTGCTTTCTGCAGCTGCTGCTGTGGGGCGCCTGTTGAGAAGAAAACTTTCTGAGACCTGCTGGGTAGAGTGGGGTAAGGCCTGGGACTGAAGCTGTACCTTTAGGCACCAACCATGTAACCATCCCCCTTTCACTTGTGTACTCGTTCATATGTGCGAAATAAATCATGCCAACAACGATCAGCTGTTCTGTAAAACTGAGGCTGTATATAAGCAACGAGTCCAGCTTCCTACCTCTGTGGAATCTGGGCTTTTTCCATCTTCCATTAAAACACATTGCTGCATCACTTTATGGGAGCGGCAAAGGGTGAACTGACGATGTTCATGCTAGTTCTGCCACCGGTTTCTGGCTTTCTTGTGATCCTTCCTCTGACCCCGGATATGTGCCAAATTTGACATCATTTTCTAATGTAGTAAAACTTGATAGAACTACTGATGCAGCAGAGTTTGGGTAAGGAGCACTTTCAAGGTGATTAAAAATGTGCAATAAAGATTCACATTAAGCATTAGACAAGAACTGATTTCATAAATGCCTTGAGGCCTGTCTCATGACCTTTAGCATTCTGTTAGTACTGGTTATTTACATAAAGAAAGAGCCAGCATGTCAAATTTCAGTTGAATTTAGTTTAATAAAAACCAATTTCCAGACAGGCTGACTGTGGTTCCAGGTAAGGTAGAATAGATGCATTGCTCCTTATTCCTCCCACAAAGTGTAACTAAAATTCCCAAATATATTTATAAGATGAAGATAAGACTCTGAAGGATAGGAAAAACAAGCTGGACTGACTAGGGACCTTGGGAGTTGAGGAACAACACAGGTGTGAGTTGCCTGGGTTTTCTTTTTGCCTCCTCAATATCCTAGGATGGATGCTGAAGAACCAGCAGGCCAGAAATACCAATGGCCATAGACCATAAAAGCCCCATGAAAAGCCTGTTATCTCTAGCCAAAGGGCAGGGAAAGGGTCAGCCTAGAAAGAACCCAAGCACCTCAAAAAAAAAAAATCCCCCCTCCTGTCAGCAGAGGCCTAGGGGAAGCCAGGGCTTCTGGACTACCACCCCCATCTGGCAATAACCAGGTGATGCACCCCTTCTTCTACCAGCACATTGTCAGTGGAGGCCTGCTAAAATAAATAAAATTCAGAGATTCATAATATATGTTCAAATGTATGCCAAATGTTTAGGATACAATAAAAAAAAATCACTTGTCAAACCAAGAACCAGGGAGATTTTTGACTTGAATGAGAGAAGACACCTGACAGATGCCAACACTGAAACAACACAGATACTGAAATTATCCAAGAAGGATTTTAAGCTACCATCGTAAAAATACTTCAATTAGCAGTTACACACTTGAAGCAAAAAAAAAAAATTCCTGGCAAAGAAATATAATATAAAAACGAAAGAGGAACCAAATGGAAAATTTAGAACTGTAAAATACAATAACCAAAATTTTAAAAGCTCACTGGATGGGCCAAATTGCAGACTACAGATGACAGTAAAGAATTAGTGAGTCTGAAAATATAACTATAGAAATTACCCAATCTGAACAAAAGAGAGAAAGTAGAGTGAAAAAAGATGAACAGGGCATCAGGGACCTGTGGTACTACAATAAATGATCTAGTGTTCATTTTTTTAAAATCAGAGTTCCAGAAAGAGGGGATAGCGATTGAGGCTGAAAAAGTACTTGAATAAATACGGCTAAAAATTTCCCACATTCGGCAAAAGAACTACAGATTCAAGAGGTTGGGTGAACCCCAACAAAACCCCAAAGAAATCTACACCAAGATACAGCATAATCAAATTTCGGGAAAGTAAAGACAAAGAAAAAATCTTGAAAGCAACTAGAGAGAAATGATGCACTACTTATGGAAACAATGATTTGAATGCCAGTGGATTTCATATCTGAAACCATGGAGGCCAGAAGGAAGTGGCATGACATTTTTCAAGAGCTGAAAGAAAATAACTGTCAACTCAGACTTCTATATTCCATGATAATATCCTTCAGGAATGAATGTGAAATAAAGACATTCTCAGATGAAGGAAGCTAAGAGAATTTATTGCCAATAGAACTGCTGTAAAAGAACTGCTAAAGGAAGTTTTTCCAGCAGAAAAGAAAGGATAAAAGAAGGAAACTTGAAACATCATGAAGAATGAACAGAAAGGATAAAATAGAAGTAAATTTAATAGACTATTCTCTTGAGTTTAAAAAATTATGTTTGACAGTTGAGGCAAAAATTATAACATTGTATGATGTAGTTCTCAATATACAGAGAGAAAATATTATAAGAGAATTATAAAGGGCACAGGATAATGGAACCTAAATGGACATAAAGTTTCTACACTTCACTTGAGGTGGTAGTAAAATGTTGAGACCAGTAGGTTGTGATTAGTTACATACGTGTAACCTAAAGAAGCCACTTTTTTGTGCAGCAAAGAAAACCATAAACAAAACGAAAAGACAGCCAACAGAATGGGAGAAAATATTTGCTAATGATGCAACCAACAAGGGATTAATTTCCAAAATATACAAACAGCTCATACAGCTCAATATCAAAAAAAACAACCCAATCAAAAAAGGGGCTGAAGATCTAATGGACATTTCTCCAAAGAAGACATACAGTGGCCAACAGGCACATGAAAAAATGTTCAACATTGCTAATTATTAGAGAAATGCAAATCAAAACTACAATGAGGCATCACCTCACTCTGGTCAGAATGGCCATCATCAAAAAGTCTACAAATAATAAATGCTGGAGAGGGTGTCAAGGAAAAGGAACCCTCCTACCCTGTTGGTAGGAATGTAAATTGGTACAGCCACTACGTGGAACAGTAGGGAGGTTCCTTAAAAAACTAAAAATAGAACTACCATATGACCCAGCAATTCCACTACTGGGCATATACCCAGAGAAAACCATAATTCAAAAAGACACATGCACCCCAATGTTCATTGTAGCACTATTTACAATAGCCAGGACATGGAAGCAACCTAAATGTCCATCGACAGAGGAATGCATAAATAAGATGTGGTACATATATACAATGGAATATTACTCAGCCATAAAAAGAAATGAAATTTGAGCTATTTGTAGTGAGGTGGATGGACCTAGAGTCTGTACAGAGTGAAGTAAATCAGAAAGAGAAAAACAAAATACTGTATGCTAACACGTATATATGGAATCTAAAAGGAAAAAAAATGGTTCTGAAGAACACAGGGGCAGGACAGGAATAAAGACACAGACGTAGAGAATGGACTTGAGGACATGGGGAGGGGGAAGGGTAAGCTGGGACGAAGTGAGAGAGTGGCATGGACTTATATTTACTACCAAATGTAAAATAGCTACTGGGAAGCAGTCGCATAGCACAGGGAGATCAGCTGGGTGCTTTGTGGCCACTTAAAGGGGTGGGATAGGGAGGGTGGGAGGGAGACGCAAGAGGGAGGAGATATGGGGATATATGTATATATATATATATATATATATATATATATATAGCTGATTCACTTTGTTATAAAGCAGAAACTAACACACCATTGTAAAGCAATTATACTCCAATAAAGATGTTTAAAAAAATCTACGTAAACTGACATCTAACCTCATTATTTATGGTGAAAGACTGAATACTTCCCCCTTAAGATCAGGAAGAACACAAAGGTGTCTGCACTTACCATTCTTATTCAACATAGTGCTAGAGGTTCTAGCCAATGAAATAAGGCAAGAAAAAGAAAAGCCATATTGATTGGAAAGAAAGAAAACAGTCCTTATTTGTGTTTATATGATTATGTACATAGAAAATCCCAAGGAATACAAAACAAACTCCTAGAACTAATAAGTGAATTCAGCAGATTTGCAGGTACAAGATCAATATTTAAAAATCAACTTTATATATACTAGAAATGAACATCTTAAAACCAAATTTTAAAACTCATGCTATTTATGATCGCTCAAATTAAATACTTAGGTATAAATCTAACAAAACAATAAAGGACCCATATGCCAAAAACTACAAAACACCAATAAAAGAAATCAAACAATCTAAATCAATAGAGAAATATAACTATGTTCATGGATTGGAAGACTCAAGTAAAGATGTCATTTTTTCCCCAAATTGATTTATAGTTTTAACAATATTCCTACCAAATTCTATCAATGCCTTTTATACATACAGAGAAGCTTATTCTAAAATTTATATGGAAAGGCAAAAAAACTAGAATAGCTAAAACCTTTCTGGAAAAGAATAGAGTAGGAATAGTCACTCTATTCAATATTAAGCTACATCTAACGACATTAATCACAACAGTGTGATACTGGTGAGGGACAGGCAGTTCTTAGACATGACATCAAATGCACAATCTACAAAAGAAAAAATGATAAATCGGATTTCATCAAAATTTTAAAACTTCTGCTCTGCCAAAGATCTTGTTAGGATGAAAAGACAAGATACAGTCTGAGAGAAAATATCTGCAACCACATATCTGACAAAGGGCTTTTATCTAGAATATACCAATCACTCTCAAAATTCAAGAATAAAAACCAATCCAGTTAGTAAATGGGCAAAACACCTGAACCAACATTTCACCAAAGAGGAGATATGGATGGCAAATAAGCGCACAAAAAGATGTTCAACATCACTAGCCACTAGGAAAATGCAAATGAGTACAATAACATACCACTTCATACCTATTAGGACAGCTAAGATACAACATAGCAACAATACCAAATGCTGGCGAGGCTGCACAGAAATTTCTCTCTCATACATTGCTGGTGGGAATGTAAAATGGTACAGCCACCCTGAAAAACAGTTTGGTAGTTTCTTATAAAACTAAACATAATATACCACACAAACCAGCAATTCCACTCCTGGGCATTCATCTCAGAGAAATGAAAGTTTACATCCACACAAAAACCTATACCCAAATATGCATTGCAGCTTTATTTGTAATAGTCCAAAACTGGAAACAATCCTAATGCCCTTCAAATGGGTTAATGGTTAAACAAACTGTGGTACATCCATACCATGGAAAACTACTCAGCAATGAAAAGGAATGAATTATTGATACATGCAACAACCTGGATGGATATCCAGAGAATTACGCTCAATGAAAACAGACAATCTCAAAAGGTTATATATTGTATGATTCCATTTGTATAACAATCTTGAAATAACACAGTTACAGAGATGGGGTACAGATTGGTGTTTGCCAGGGAAAGGGGTGGGATGAGGTAGGGTATGCGACTATAAAGGGATAGCACAAGAGTTTCTTTTTGCTGATGGAACAGTTCTGTATCTCGATTGTGGTGATGTTTACGTATATGTGATAAAATCACACAGATCTATGCACACACATACACACAAAATGAGTGTACGTAAAAACTGTTAAAAACTGAATAAGGCCTGTAGATTGTACCAATGTCAATTTCATGGTGTTGATATTGATCTATGTGTAAGATGTGTAACATGTTACCTTTGGGAGAAGCTGGGTGAAGGGTACACTGGACCTCTTTGTACTATTTTTGCAACCTCCCATGAGTCTATAGTTATTTCAAAATAAAAAGTTTTCCTCTGTCACTCTTTCTTTGTACAATGCATTCAGCTCTCCATTTGGGTCATTTTAAAGACTGAGAACACTTGGCAGTAACTCAGGGTGGCTTTCTGTCAAAAACTAACCAAGTGCTAAATGTTGCCTGATCATATCCTATGTCCTGACAGATGTTTATGGAGATACTATCAGCCCAACCTGTGGACCCATAAGCACTCTTTAAGTCCTTTTATTAAAAACCTTCTTTAAAAAATTTTTTAAAATCTACCTGAAAAGCTGCTTTTTGTAAGTCCAAATTTTCTTTTTATCAAATCACCCAGCAGTACAAGGTGGGAGGAGAGGAGAAACAGGTGCCCTCAAAGATCTATTACTGCTTCTGGGGTATTTGAAGAACAATTCTGAAGTCCTGCTAAGCCAGGCTGGGCCCAGGCAGCAACCCCACAAGGCCCTTTCTTCACATCAGAAGTGGATTCCTGTTCTTCTGGTTTGGTCTCAGTTCCTGAATGTCACCGCACCAGGGCAGGGATGCTCAAATACCTTCCAGTTCTCACTTCACCTCCAAGTAGACCCTACAAAAACTATCAGTTAATTTCCTCCCATTTTAATTACTTTTGGTTGTGTTTAAAACACTAACATGTCCATGAATTCTTAGTGTGATGATCCCCCAAATTCTTAAGCTCCTTAGATATAGGATTAAGAATTTAACTCCAGACCCCACTCTTCTTAATACTATGTGGCCTGATTCATTTGGAGCAATGAAGTGTTCAAGTTTGCATGCATAGTTTAAAAGTGAACGCTCAGGTTATCAGCCAGCTACAGTTACCAAGTAGCCAGCTTTGCCCTTTTACAACTGCTAGATGTTTAACAATGTAGAAGTAAATTTTAAGCTACTAAACTTCTTGGTTAAAATTGTTTCCGCTTGTCCAGCGTCTGGGGAGAATGTTTACTACTGCCTGAACCACCTGAAATGGTGTAGACCCTTCTGGTCATTCTGAAGTCAAAACTATTTCAAGACCTATCCTGTATGATAATAGAGAATAGATAATTTTAAAAACTGTCTTGGTGCAATTAATTTCCAGAATTACAGAGATTTCTGTATATTGTTTTGTGAAGCATGTATAAAAGGCTTTTTTTTAATATGTGGCATTGAAGTGTGAAGTCATTCCTTAATGGCTTAATTAATACTCAAATTAATTCACAAATTCACTTGCACTTTTAAAAAATGGATTGTTTACTTAAAGATTCAAAGTCATACTCCCATGAGTTGGGTGTATTTTATCTCCTTTGCTACAGTTCCCCTGAGTACTTAAATGACCAGCCGGGCCCTAACTGCAGCTGGTTGACCTACTAATAGCCTCATTGCCATCAAAGGGAAACGTCATTCCAGGCTGTGATTGCCTGCAGTTGGCTTGGCTGCGGCTCTCCGGGCGGAATAACCCAGGAAGACACACTCTTAGCATTTTAATCAAACTTTTTTCAACGTTTGAAGCTGGGATGGGGGACGAGGAAGAATCAACTTCCTGCCGGCTTTCAAGGTTGAGAACAGAAGATTCGGCCAAATGAACTTACCTCTTTCAGTGGCCTTCCTGGCCCGTTTCAAGTCAGATACCGATCCCTGGGCGTCCCCGGTGGCTCTGCGAACCGGCATGGGCACCTCCCTCCCCTCCTTGAATTGCACTTGTAGATTTCTACTAGACCCTCTTTCCTTCCAGTTTTCTTGGTTTCACCTGTCCCTGCGCACACACTTGTGCCAGGTGAGGTGCCCCAGGTTCTCCACCAGAAGCCACTTCACAGATGCTAAAAGTTGGTGCAGGGACCTGGCATCTTGGCTGCGGGAGCTGAGGTTTCCGGGTATTCAGTGGGTCCCGTTATCATGGGGGAATTACTTTCCAGCCTATTGTAACAGCCTTCCTCTCGGACCCGCTGCAGAACAAATGGGCCGAGGACAGGCATTAGCCTCCTTTTCAAGGGCGACGTGTTTTGTGTGTGTGTGGCGGGGGGTCATCTCCCAATATCCTACTCTGGAACAGCCCCCTTGTGAGTGATGTTACCATCTAAGTTTATGTTAACCTTGGTTAAGCTTTCTTCACCTTCCTGTTTTCACCTCAAATTAGTGAAATGCAGTGCCAAGGAAAACGGAAATAACTGACAAAGTTTGTGACAATAGAGCCATTAAGTTGTCTTTTTTTTTTTTTAAGGGAGCTGCCTAGGGATAATGTTAAAATAATACTTGAAATACCAGAAATGTCAAAGTGCAAGCGTTCCCTCCCTGTGACTCTAAAGCAAAATGGAACAGGAAACATGGAGTTTGCTAATACAACCACACCCCCCAAACAGCCTAGAAATGTACTTGAAGCAGCATACATGTTATAAATCATTTCCAGACTTTCAATCTGAAAAATTAAGTAGCAGTGGCAGGGGGCACCAGTATCTTTGCATTAGTCAATACTAGTTTCAGTCCTATTTAATACATGAAACAACTCTCCCTTTAGGTGAAAACAGAGACTGAGTTTAAAAGAAAAATAAGGAACTTCCCTGGCCGTCCAGTGGTTAAGACTTCGCCTTCCAATGCAGGGCATGTGGGTTCGATCCCTGGTCCGGGAGCTAAGATCCCACGTGCCTTGCCGCCCAAAAACGAAAACATAAAACAGAAGCAATATTGTCACAAATTTAATAAAGACTTTAAAAATGGTCCACATTCAAAGAAATCTTTAAAAAAAAACCCACTAACAAACAAAACTCTTGCCTGGGGGGTAAACGGGGAAACTAGGGGAGAAGCCACTTGCCTGACCCTGGGCAGCCCATGTCCAGAGCTGAGCTGCATCTCCATCCCTCCCTGCCTCCAGTGGGAGAAGAGGACTCACTTCTCTGCTCCGGAATTCAGAATAAAACCTCATTCCATGGGACTCATTAGTCAAGACCCAGAGTCAGCCAGTGCAAAAACGGAATGGCCATTACATTTCCCCAATAGAAGAGAATAAAATAATAACACGTTTCCAATTTTATCATACCCACGCCCAGCTAAAACTTTCCTAAATTTTTGAGCTCACTTCAGAACAAAAGGAATGCGCTCCAAACCAGTGTTAATAAAACTTGGAAAGACGTGAGTTTGGCTAGTTGACTTTTGTTTTTTCCTTTCATTGAGCTGCTCCAAGATACAATTTTAATTGGTGTACCTACTTGCTTTTGTGAGTAAAGTCGTTCCCAACTCAAATAAAGGAACGGAGTCAGTATTTTATAATATATATTTGACCGCCCACTTGTAGATGTTTGCCAACTACCAAGTGGGGTTGGCAGAGGTTAGTGAGGGCACAGGGTTGGGAAGCTTGGACCTACCATTCAGGCAGCCCTTTGGCCTCTACAGGGGGCCAAATGGAGTGGGGGGCACTAGGGCCACTCCCGATCAGCTTCAGGATTCACAGGTTAGGATGGCTAGTCAGGTTACAGAGTTTGTGTGTCACCCCAAGTCTAGCCCATCACTTCCGGTTTTCTCTCCCTGCGGAGCGAGGCACTGTGTCTGTGCCACCCTTTCCTAGCACTGTGCACAGTCTGGCAGGGATGAAATGGCCCCATGGCCAACAGCAGGTTCACGTTCTCACAGGACACTGGCGAGCCGTACACCAGTCTTCTCCTGGGCCTGTAGGATTGCCAGAGATTGCCATACTTAGGAGCAGGACATGGATTTTTCCTGAGCTCAGAATGATTTCTCCTTCTCTTTGACTGCTGAGAAATAAAAATAAATCTAAAAGGCATTCGATAATGCTGGGAGTTTTGTTGGTCTTTGGTAGGGCTGTGTGTTTATTTTTAGCCAACCATCTCCTTTTTGTAAAATAGTCTCCTTGGCAATTCCCAGCTGGGGGGATGGGGTGGGGGAGGGGAGTGCACAGAAAGGCAACAAAGTTTAACTTTTTTGTTGTTTGCAGAACCTGAAAAATGTATTGTTTTCCCTTCTCACATCCCTGTTAGCAATATCCTTTATTTAACAGGAAGAGACAGCATCTATTTTATTGCTTCTAAAATCTGTATATTTAACATACGCCAGCTCTAGGCTGTTTGAAAGGAAGTCCTATTTTTAAAACATTATCTTGGTTTTAGTATTTTTGGCTTACTGTTCCCATAAGCTCTCCGAGGCAGTAATGAGTCCTTTTTGGTAATGTCTGGTCTCAGTCATGGGGAAAGTGACCCTCAAAGCCCTGGGACATTTTTTCCTTGATGTTCACTTGATCTGTATGTATGTCAGGACTGCTTCAGCCAGCCTCCCAGTTGTGCTGTTCCTAACTTTCCCCAGTTCATCATCTTTACAAAAGAACTCAGAGTCTCGAGTCCCCACCCGCTCCCCATAGCTTACAAACGCTTCTGTAATGTTCGACTTCAGCCTTTCAGTTAGGCTGCTGTTTCCAGCCTGCTGGTTACTGTGACCAAACCATCTTAATCACACAAGATTAATCTGTCCAAGCTGGCCCTCTAAGCGTTTGGATTTCAGGCCACATTTGAGGCTTCTTGCTGGCAGGGCCCAGAGACTGCCCCGCATTCTGACAACTCTCCCTGTGCCTTCGGGGCTCCTTCTAACACCTCTGCCTGAAGGTAACACTTAAAAGAAAGGGCTTCCATTCCACGAGTG
Organism: Delphinus delphis; assembly: GCF_949987515.2. Taxonomy (NCBI): domain Eukaryota; kingdom Metazoa; phylum Chordata; class Mammalia; order Artiodactyla; family Delphinidae; genus Delphinus; species Delphinus delphis. The sequence goes on from NC_082704.1 coordinate 86,951,705, forward strand.
AAAAACACAAGAGCTATTTGTAATGAGGTGGATAGACCTAGAGTCTGTCATACAGAGTGAATTAAGTCAGAAAGAGAAAGACAAATACCGTATGCTAACGCATATATATGGAATTTAAGGGAAAAAAATGTCATGAAGAACCTAGGGGTAAGACAGGAATAAAGACACAGACCTACGAGAATGGACTTGAGGACACGGGGAGGGGGAAGGGTGAGCTGTGACAAAGCGAGAGAGAGGCATGGACATATATACACTACCAAACGTAAGGTAGATAGCTAGTGGGAAGCAGCCGCATAGCACAGGGAGATCAGCTCCGTGCTTTGTGACCGCCTGGAGGGGTGGGATAGGGAGGGTGGGAGGGAGGGAGGGAGACGCAAGAGGGGATATATGTATATGTATAACTGATTCACTTTGTTATAATGCAGAAACTAACACACAATTGTAAAGCAATTATACTCTAATAAAGATGTAAAAAAAATAATGACAAAGAAAAAAGAAGAACACAAGTCTACTACCTCAGTGGCTATTTTTAGAATGTGACTCTATAGCCAAGCCCCCTGCTGCACCCATTTCAGGGGAGGAGAAATTTGCTCACTGCGGTCATCATTGAAGTCAAACGTGGTGGTCGTCTTCCACCACCCCTTAACCCCCCAGATTTCAAAACATTCACTGCTAGCTGCCGTTCCAATGTCTTCTCAGCATCCAGTGGACTGACGGGCTCTGGCTTGGCGCCTGTGGGCTGGGGCAGAGCTGAAGGCTTCCCATTCCCATGCAGACATCACTGAGCTCAGCAACTTTGCTCCGACTGAAACTGCTTCCTGTTCAACTCCCCAGTAGTTCTCCACTTCCCTGTGTTCTTGAACTTGGGCCAGGGCTGTTTCTTAGTCCCTACTGTTCTTATTTTATACTGCACCTGAGCAGAAATGGTTCTTTCAATAGAGCAAGTTCCTCAGGTTCCATTACGAAGTGAGAGGATGAGGGGCCAGGCTTTTTTTCAGTTTCAGTCTTTTCTGTACTGTTTGGACTGAGGAATTTTAAGCCAGCTGCTTATAAATGTTTTTTAAAAGCATCACTCCCAATTATTTATATTACATTAATATTCATGGGAAACAAATCCCTGCCCAGACTAAAAAAGCCTCTTTGAAAATCCTCTGAATCCTGCCTCAACAACTGTAAATGGGCACTTCTGCCCTCCACCCGCCCCCAATAAAGAGGGCTCTCAGGACTAGAGAGAAAATGTATAGAGTTCAACCTCATTTAAAATCAGCCTCAGTTCCCCACTGATAGTGTCCCGAAATAGCTGAAGTTCAAGTCACTAGGTACAATCCCCTGCAGCAGCAGTAGGAGAAGTTCAGCTTAATAAGAAGCTTGCTACAATCTGATGTCCTGTGTAAGTGTGGTTTTATAAAGGGATGATCACTTTGATTTCAAGATGTGTCCAGTCCTTCAAAAGAACCACAGAAGTGACACTTTGCAAACCCAGGTGCGTCGAAGAAGGACTAAGGAATGAATTTCATCTTGGCATCTGGTTATCACAACCTGAGGTGGGAGGCATTTATTCACCGCCTGAGATGAACTGTAGGGTCAGAGAGGGCCAGGGCACTGGGAGAAAGGGTTTTCCACCTATCACACTAGCCATGCTGAAAAAATAAATAGATAAAATGCTTGTTGTTGAAAGTCTAGGAAGCAGACACTCCAAGAAACAGCCGGTGGGGGCAGATGTTGGTGCAACGTTGAACAACTTAACCTCTCAAAATGTAAAAAAGCCTGTATACCTTTTGCTCTATACCATCACCCTACTACAGAAATTTTTCTTACAGATGTACTTACATGTATGCAAAAGATGCTATTAAAAATGCAGCAATGAAATGTTGGGACTAGGAACTGGTTAAATATGTTACAATACATTCCTACAATGAAATACTAGACAGTCACTGAAAAGAAGATATAGGAACTTTTTGTCTTTTTAAGGTTTCATTAGTTTTATCTCTGTAACCTTTAAATCATACCTCACAAATTAGCTTTTGTCACAAGTGGATTTAGAGAAAGCAGAGGACTCGAGTTCACTATTTTCTGAAACACTGACACAGAAAAGGAAAGGGAAGAATTACTTAGAAAAGATTCTTCACAAAAGACCCTCAGAAAAATCCCTAAACAAAAGTGAAATACTTAATCATTAAGTTTACTGCTAATCGGTAAAGGATTTTAAATCAATTCGCTGGCATTAAGTTTCTTGTTTAAGCCCACAAATCTTTCTCTAAACATTACTGACCCTTTGCCAAAGGATAAATGGATGAACTGAGCAGTACCTTATGACACAGCTAGCTGTGGGAACATTCTATAAAAAATGGAAAATAATTTTGTAAGAACATGACGGCAACAATCAGCAGCCAATATTCTCAGTTTCCAATTACCAAAAGCATATACAATTTTAGTCTAGAAAAGTAAGTCAATTTTATAAAATTAAGCTTTTTAGATTGAAAAGCATGCCGCTTTAGGGAATTCCCCGGTGGTCCAGTGGTTAGGACTCTGCGCTTCCACTGCAGGGGGCCCAGGTTCGATCCTCGGTGGGGGAACTAAGATTCCGCAAGCCATACAGCCGAAAAAAAAAAAAGCATCCCACTTTAACTGGCACAAAGATACTGAAAAATAGTCCCTAAAATTCTCACTAAATTTATAGAACAAAAAATATGCCCTTAGTTATTAAATGTAGTCAGTATTGGGACTTTTCAAAAACAGGTGATAGGGTTTCCCTGGTGGCACAGTGTTTGGGAGTCCGCCTGCCAATGTAGGGGACACGGGTTCGAGCCCTGGTCTGGGAAGATCCCACATGCCGAGGAGCAACGAAGCCCGTGCACCACAACTACTGAGCCTGGGTTCTCGAGCCCACGAGCCACAACTACTGAAGCCCGCGGGCCTAGAGCCTGTGCTGCGCAACAAGAGAAGCCACCGCAACAAGAAGCCCGCGCACCTAATGAAGAGTAGACCCCCGCTCGCCGCAACTAGAGAAAGCCCGCGCACAGCAACAAAGACCCAACTTAGCCAAAAATAAATAAATTTATTTATTTACTTATTAAAAAAAACCAGGTGATATACGTGCCCCCAGCTGCTGGCCAGGGACTGGTAGATGGGTGGCTGAGAGCGGTGAACGTGCCCCATGGCCATGTTCTCTCCATAGCACAACTTCAAGTACTTATCCAAGATAGTGATTACCTCATCATTTAGAATCTGGGACTTGCGAATTCGAATTCTCTCCACCATCTTCCTCAAAGGCACGGTTTTCATAACTTCATCTTTGCCATCAGGTTTCTGGACTTTAAGTAGATGACAGCAGAAATCCAGTACAACAAAGTGCCCCTCCCTGTCACCCAAGAATTGTGGGAATGTGAATTGGTGCAGCCACTATGGAAGATGGGATGGAAGCGCCTCAAAAAGTTAAACATAGAGCCATCATATGATCTAGCAATTCCACTGCTGGGTATTTACCCAACGGAAATGAAAACACTAACTCAAAAAGATACCTGTACCCCCATGGTCACTGCAGCATTATTTACAATAGCCAAGATATGGAAATGCCCTATGTGTTCATCAGTGGATGAATGGATAAAGCAAATGTGGTATATACGTGTACAAGGGACTATTATTCAGCCATAAAAAAAGAATGAAATATCACCACTTGTGACAACATGGATGGACCTTGAGGACATTATGCTAAGTGAAATAAGTCAGAAAGAGAAAGACAAATACTGTATGCTGTCACTTATATGTGGAATCTAGCCCTCCGCCTCCCACCCCAAAACCCATGAACTTGCAGATGCAAAGAACAGACTGGTAGTTGCCAGAGGCACTGGGTGAAGGGGTCAAAAGGTATAAAATCCCAGGTATAAAATAAATACGTCAGGGATATGTAATATACAGCATGGTGACTACAGTTAATAATGCTGTGTGTGTGTGTGTATTATTATTTTTTTGGCCGTGCCGCACGGCTTGTGGGATCTCAGTTCCTCAACCAGGGATCAAACCCGGGCCCTCAGCAGTGAGAGCACGGAGTCCTAACCACTAGACCGCCAGGGAATTCCCATATATTTTAAAGTTATTAAGAAAGGGGATCTTAAAATTTCTCATCATAAGGAAAACAACTACGTAACTTTGTGTGGTGATGGATAGTAACTAGACTAACTGTGGAGATCTACTGCAATATATACAAAGAGTGAACCATTACGTTGTACACCTGAAACTAATATAATGTTATGTCAGATCTCAATTTTTAAATTTTAAGGAATTAAAAAGATTTAAGTACCAAAAGCCTACATACTTCTGTTTGAATTTGCATAAAGTATTTCTAGACATATATCACAAGAAACGTAGTGGTTACTTCTATGAAGTGAGCCTGGCAGGTATTTTATATCCTCCTAAACTATTGAACTCTTTTTTCGCCATGTGCTTATATTATTCCTAAAAATTTTTTAACACTAGTTTCAAAATAGAGAGCACCTGATTTTAATCCTCTGGCTGTGTTATCCTTAGCAATTACCCAACCTCTCTGAGCTTGTTTCACCATCCATACAATGGGGATACTACGTACCTCATAAAGCTAAGATGAGGACTAACTCAGACAACATGCACTAAGCTAGTAACACAGTACACAAAATAGGCACTCGATAAATGTCACACACACCCCCACTTAGTGTCAAGAAAACTCGTAAATCCTCTTAATTCAACCTCATCTTCTTACTGGTAGAACACTAAAGCCAAAATGGTTTAGGGACTTGCCAAGGTCAATCATGCAGTAACCAGGAAAGCCAGGCTCTGATGCCTGGGTTCCTGTACCCTAATATAAAACCTGATTTCATATGAGCCAAGGAATGACTCTGCTACTACTCTATGGCCACACCTCAGTTCGCAGGACCAGCCTCCTCCCCTGCTTCACTCACCACATTTGATGAGCTGTGATTTTTCCTAAACACTAAATCCACCATCAACTGAGGGGGTCCTGCCTGGGAAGGCAGCCCCAAGGGGGAGCTCCAAGAATGTCTTGGTCAAAGGCAGCACTAGCCTCACAAGGGGGCAATAATAATTTGGATGTGGATGTGTTTTTAAAAATTGCTCGCACCTTACTGCATCCCTGCCACACACACACACACACACACACACACACACACACACACACACACACGCCCCATCCTAACTTCTAGCCCTCTGGCTCGAACACAGTACCTACATTAATTTACAATTAGGAATTTTTTTAACATCTTTATTGGAGTATAACTGCTTTACAATGGTGTGTTAGTTTCTGCTTTATAACAAAGTGAAGCAACTATACATATACATACATCCCCATATCTCCTCCCTCTTGCGTCTCCCTCCCACCCTCCCTATTCCACCCCTCTAGGTGGTCACAAAACACCGGGCTGATCTCCCTGTGCTATGCGGCTGCTTCCCACTAGCTATCTATTTTACATTTGGTAGTGTATATATGGCCATGCCACTCTCTCACTTCGTCCCAGCTTACCCTTCCCCCTCCCCGTGTTCTCAAGTCCATTCTCTACGTCTGTGTCTTTATTCCTGTCCTTACCCTAGGTTCTTCAGAACCTTTTTTTTTTTTAAGATTCCATATATTATGTGTTAGCATACAGTATTTGTTTTTCTCTTTCTGACTTACTTCACTCTGTATGACAGACTCTAGGTCCATCCACCTCACGACAAATAACTCAATTTCGTTTCTTTTTATGGCTGAGTAATATTCCATTGTATATATGTGCCACAACTTCTTTATCCATTCATCTGTCGATGGACACTTAGGTTGCTTCCATCTCTGGGCTATTGTAAATAGAGCTGCAATGAACATTTTGGTACATGACTCTTTTTGAATTATGGTTTTCTCAGGGTATATGCCCAGTAGGGGGATTGCCGGGTCATATGGTAGTTCTATTTTTAGTTTTTTAAGGAACCTCCATACAGTTCTCCATAGTGGCTGTATCAATTTACATTCCCACCAACAGTGCGAGAGGGTTCCCTTTTCTCCACACCCTCTCCAGCATTTATTGTTTCTAGATTTTTTGATGATGGCCATTCTGACTGGTGTGAGGTGATACCTCAGTGTAGTTTTGATTTGCATTTCTCTAATGATGATGTTGAGCATTCTTTCATGTGTTTTTTGGCAATCTGTATATCTTCTTTGGAGAAATGTCTATTTAGGTCTTCTGCCCATTTTTGGATTGGGTTGTTTGTTTTTTGATATTGAGCTGCATAAGCTGCTTGTAAATTTTGAAGATTAATCCTTTGTCAGTTGCTTCATTTGCAAATATTTTCTCCCATTCTGAGGGTTGTCTTTTCGTCTTGTTTATGGTTTCCTTTGCAGTGCAAAAGCTTTGGAGTTTCATTAGGTCCCATTTGTTTATTTTTGTTTTTATTTCCATTTCTCTAGGAGGTGGGTCAAAAAGGATCTTGCTGTGATTTATGTCATAGAGTGTTCTGCCTATGTCTTCCTCCAAGAGTTTGATAGTGTCTGGCCTTACATTTAGGTCTTTAATCCATTGGGAGTTTATTTCTGTGCATGGTGTTAGGGAGTGTTCTAGCTTCATTCTTTTACTACAATTAGGGATTTGAACAAATTTTGTTGAATGAGAAATTCTAGGTAGGAACAATGTTTAACAAATGCCTATTCTTTAGCAGTACAGACTACTGTTTAAGCAAGAGATTTCCCTTTCAGTGATTTTTATACATAAGCCATTTGGCTTTACTAAAATCGAATGACTTTCAAAATGCTTTGTTAGGGATTTGGTGATGGCTGCTCATTTCTTTTTGTTTGGATGGTTTCCTTAGAAAGAACACTTTCTGATTGTTGGGGTTTCGGTTACGCACTTACCTCCCTTCCTAATTTCAATCAGAGGGTCCATCTATCTTGTGAAGAACAAAGACCAAGATGTCTTAAATGCGTAATGAAATGAAATCTTGGGTCCTACCAAGGGCAGAGGTCAAACGGATACCTGCTGAAAAGGATAGGACAGCACATGAGTCTGTTCAGAATGGTAGTGGATAGTGTACCATGATGGATTAGAGATAAGGAGATACAGACAACGAAGCATTTGAAGGAATGTGAGAGGGTGATAAATGGAGCCGTGAATAATTTAAGACGTTTCCATATTAACACCCTACAGCTGCTTGGTATTTCACAGCTCCAAGTTCTTTCACATAAATGACTATGGCAGACAGTTCGCTGCTCATCAACTTTAGTCTGCATCCTCATCCTGTTCCAGTGGCAAGGGCTCAGCCCAGGGGATGAAGCATGACGGGTCCAGGTAGGTGGCTCTCAACTTTGGCTGCACTGGGGGATTATACAGTAATTATATAACTGGATCCCACCCCAGACCAATTAAATCAGAATCTCTGAGGATGGAGTATTTTTAATATTGACATAAGAAAAAAAAAGCTCCTCAGGTGACTGTAATGTTCAGCCAGGGCCGAGAACGCACTGGTCTAAGCCAATCATGACAACCCCCTTCCCTTTCACCAATTACTGGGCTAGGGCAGAACACGTGACCCAGTTCTAGCCGGTGAGACATAAAAGGAAGTCGACTGGGGTAGGGGTTTCTGGGGATGGCTTTATAACCAGATTGGAGGAAAGAGAGATACATGAGGGAAAACGCTACCCCTTAGTAACCACCTTCCTTCCTTTCTTCATTTTCACAACCCTGTGTGGTTGGGTGAGGAAGTGATGCTTCTTGTTGAGGCTACCATCTTGTGACAGTGGGAAGATAAGTTGGTGAACGAAAGCCAAGAAGATGGAAAGGGCCTGGGGTCCTCGGTGACTTGGTTTGGTGCTGCGGTCCCCACCCAGCCCTGAAAAAAGCGCACTGACTCCCTCCCTGCCAAATCCTGGCTGTCAGGTCTGGAGCATCCAGAAGTCGCTCAGGTTAATTCACGTGCAGTCCCTCTTCACTGCTGAGCCAAGGGTGCCCCAAGGGTGCTCAGGTGCCCCGAGCGAAGGACAGCCATGAGGAGGACGGCTATAGAGTCAGGGGCTCTCCCGTGTAGGTGCTGTTGGCAGCGCTCAGAGATATTTTATTGGTTTGTTCAGTGTTTGTTAGTAATAAAGCTAAGTGTGGTTCTCACCCTAGAGTAGCCACTATGCCTGGCTGCAGTGCCAAAAGGGTGCCAGGGGACGGTAAAGGGGGGGGCAGGTGAGGGTGTGTTATAATGGAGAGATTCTGAGCTCTGGGGTCTAACACTCGGCTCAGCAGCCCAGCAGCCCAGGTGTGACTTTGGGCAAGGTACCTGACTTCTCTGAATCTCTGATTTCTCATCTGTAAAACTGATAGTATGTCATGATGAAAGAAATGTTCACATGTGGAGGTATGGGGAAGTCATTCTGGCTTATACCTGATTTAACCCGAATGTGATGCTAACTAAAACAGCCTGTTTGTGGCCTATCAAACGTACACGGTACTTCTACTTTAATTATTAAAGAAAAGGGCGCATTGACCAGAAGTAAAGAATGTCTGTGTTAAAAATAAAGATTAAATGCCTTCCTTCCTGGGACGCTCATGCTGGTACTCCTTCAATGATAAGACTCCCTTCCCAGGTGCTGAGGACATACTGGCTCGCGGTGTATGTGCTGATCTGTTTTGTTTTGTTTTGTTTGTCTGTTTGTTTTTGGAAACCTTGAAGGAACGGATCCCTGAGTTGCTTAGTGTTCTTTGTTCTGACAAGATGTAAAACTGGTCTGAAAACCAAGCTTCTCTGGAGCAGTTCCTCAGAGTTATCTGACTGTCTTCCGGTCTTCGGGGCTATAGTCTTCAGTTTGGCTCAAATGAAACTCTTTCCTATTCTTATTATAGATTGTTTATTGCTTATTTTCATCGACAGTCACAGTAATGATATATCCACAATGCCTAACTCAACACATCGCACCTGAGGATCCATCCCCTTCCCATTCCTAGAGTGGAGTGTGACAGACTTTTGGAAACTCATCAGTTGGTTGGTAACATTACCTTTCTCGGAACCAGCATTTTGATAAATCCACTAGTTGGTGGTGACATGGTAAGTGGCCGATAATTCCAGCAGAAATGTGGGAGGAAGAGCTCAGTCACCAGAGTATGAAAGAGCCTAAAGCTTGTTCCCAGATGTCCCTGCAGCCCTGCAAAGGAAGCCCCATTGGCTCTTCCAAACAGCAGCACTGATGTCTGGCCCCATAGTCACTGTCACGTGCACAGACTCTAACCTCCTAGAGGATGAAGACTGTGTCCTCTAACCCTCCTCTCTATTCACTTTCTTACCTCACCCCAGTCAGTGCCAAATGTTAGTAAAAATGAAAAAAAAAAGAGTCAGAGTTTCTGGGAGATTGTCAATTCTTAAAACCATAAAATGCTGCAGCCATTTGTCCTCGAGAGGCGTTCCCTCAGACCGGTGAAGGAGGATTGGAGACCCATTATGTTACATCTGTAAATACAGGATTAGCAGATGAAAGGATGTTTTTGTTAAAATGTGACAAGTCACCCTGTTCCTTTTACCTTCACTCTGGAAATCAGGAAAGAACACAGACTTCCTAAGCAATTACAGAAACTTAAGAAAACGACTTGATCACTAGGAGGAAAATCAGCTTCCGAAATCACTCTGAAACCCTGGCTCTATTCACAACAACAAAATCCATCTTCATTAACGTCTTCGACTATTGTCCTCAGGGCTTCATCCCAGAGGAATACTGAATTACACTATAAACTAATGAATGGAAACTTAAGTCATTTCCGCCCACCCGGCACTGCTTTTCCTCCTCTGGACTGCACAGTGCAGAAGGCTGCACTCTTCCAGCTCACACAAAGTTTGGGAAATCGCATTCCCATGCCACTAACTAGACTCCTGAGGTCAACATCACGTAGAACAAACTTCCCTCATCCCAATGAACAGGCCATAGACCGACCCAGACACTGAACACATTTTGAGATCATTTAAGCCCCATTTTGGCATCTTAGGATACCTTAGGATATATGCTTTACAGAGAAAGAAAAAAATGGGAGGGAGGCAGAAAGGGAATGTCTTTTCACAAAGCTCCTTCAGCAGTCACAGCCAAAGCTGCTACTGCCGATCCAAGGTTTCATCTCTCAAGTGGATCGGGCAGAGTGAGGGAAGCCCAGCCCTGAGGTTCTGTCTGCACTAGAGGAAGCAGACCAGGCAGCTTTTGTGACCTGATGTGAACGGAATATGGTCAAATATCCTGGGAGCGCCAGCCATTGGGGGCGGAGGTGGGAGGTGGGGGGAGCCACCCCTCGAGCCAGGGGAAAGCAAAGTCCATTCCACGCCAGTATACCAGAGCCTGAGGCACACACATGTGCAAAAGCTGTTGCAAGAGAGGCCTATGACTGTATGTTTGGTAAATCTGAAAGAACGCCTCGGAGTCTGCACACGTCAGAGAGGCAGAGGCAGAGAAATATGAAACAGATTAGGGGTAGGTAGGATAAGAGTCAATAACTTTCCCCCAAATTTTGCTTTTGGTTTTCCCTGTGCCTGCAAACACTGCTGCAAAAGGTTTCCCCACAGGACCTAGTGGCATCAAGATAAAGTCATAATCATGGACCTCATATGGTCCCCGAAATCCTGTACTTTTCATGTCAATTCCCAGTCTCAAGTTTCATTGTGACTTTCAAACCTTCTCTACTCTGCTCAGACCCGTGATATCCCTCTTCCCTCTCCTTCCCCCATTCCTCATTCTCCACAGACGATCCTACCTTTTACTTCATAGGGGAAACTGGTAGTGTGGAGACCTGCGTTCCGCCTTAGCCATAATTAACCTCTCGCTTCTCTGGGTCTTCCTCTGAGAAGGCAGGGGGCTATGCTAGAGATCCCAATGACTCTCCCAAATGCTCCCAGCTGGACTTCCCCTTCCGCTCGGATCTATTTTCATCGGGTGAGATCGATCTGAGACGGCATCCCTCCCCTCCCCCTGAAGGCTGATCCAAGTTCCCCAAGACCCTTTCCTGACCCTACCCTGCCGGGGGCCACCTTACCCGGATCCGTTCCGGGCGCGCGGGAGCGGGGCTACGTGGCGCCTTCGGCCCCCGTCTCCGGCGGCGTCTCCTCGTCCTCGGACGGCTCGGCGTTGCCGTCTTCCCAGCTGCGAGGGTAAGCCAGCAGGCGCATGGCTGGGGCGCATGCGGCCTCCACCTGGCGCACCTGCTCTCGGCTCAGGCGCTCGCGCCAGGCGTGCACGGCCTCGCGGGCATCGCGCGCCGACAGGTGGAAGGGCCGGTCCGCGCCGTAGGCCGCGCCGCGCGTCATGTTGAGCGCGAAGGCGTCGAGCGCGGCGAGCGCGCGCAGCCCGGCGAAGCGCTGCAGGCGGCGCAGCTGGGCGCGCGGCTGCCGCACCAGGTCCTCGTAGCGCAGCCTCAGGTAGCGGCGCCGTAGCCAGGCTGGCGCGCCGCGCGCGAACAGCAGGTCGCGCAACCAGGCTTCGCAGATCACCTCGAGCGCGCCGGTCAGGAAGAAGTCGGCGCGCGGGGCGGCGGGTAGTGCGCGGGACGGGCCCCCGGGTCGAGCGCCCATGCCGTGCGCCAGCAGCACGCGGTGGAAGCGGTCGCCCCTCTGGCGGGTGCGCAGCACTTGGATGCTCTCGCGCAGCAGCCCCTGCCGAGACTTGAGGCGCGAGTTGTGCACGGCCCGCGGGTCGCGGAAAAGCTGCACCACCTTCAGGTTGAGGCCGGGGTCGCGCAGCAGGGGCACCAGCACGCCCAGGTCGAGGAGGCGCACGTCCTTGATGACCACCACCGGATACTTGCGGCACTCGGCCTCTAGGGCGCGGAGAGCCACGGGTGGGCAGCTGCGCTCGCAGGCGGCGTCCTCGACGAGGCCGACCTCGGCGCGGGCCCGGGGCGCGCCGGGGCACAGCGGCGGCGAGCAGATGACCTTGTTGGTCCGCCAGCGAAAGAGGGCGGCCGTGGTGAGATTGGCCGCGTCTGGGGCGCGCGCGGCGGAATCCCCCGGCGGCGCGTACAGCTGCAGCACCGAGAAGTCGCAGCGGAAGAGCGAGCGCAGCATGTCGCGCAGCGCGCCCTGCAGGCTCTCGGCGTCTCCCGGATACAGCGCCTGCCACAGATGCCACATGGGCTCATACAAGTAGAAAACGTCCGGGTGCTGGTTAAATAGCTCGCCCAGGAACGACGAGCCTGTGCGCCAGGTGGCGTGCACATAGATGTGTTGCTTTTCGCGAGACGCCGGCTCCCCGACGGCGCCGTTGAGGTTGCCCCGGGACCTGGGGTACCGGCCCGCGTCCTCCTCCGTGGCGGGCCGCTCCTCGGCGCCCTGCTCGCGCTCGCCCGCCGCCGCCGCCTCCAGGCTCCACACTCCCAGGCTGCGCTGCAGGCCCGGGCAGTGCCCAGCGCCCTTGTCCCCGTCGCGGCCGCCGTCCAGGACAGAGGGGACGAGCAGCAGCACCAGCGTGTACAGCACCAACAGCAGCGCGAACTTGCAGTACTCTCGGCGGCGCCGCCGCCGCCGGCCCTTCATCGTTCACTGAACCCCTCCAGAGCGGGTGGGGCGCCCTTCCTCTCCCTTTCCTCGGAAATCCCGTCCCGAGTGCGCTCCTCCGGCCTCTTGGAGCCCCTCTGCGCCGGGAGGAGCGGAGTCACTAGGGCTGTGCATCCACAAGGGAAACTCTGGAGGCGGTGGTGCTAGTGGCGAATGCCCTGCCCTCTCCAGGCTCCGCGCTGGAGAGCCGCCTATTGGCCGGCTAGGCAGCGGCCCGCCCCGCCTTCCACCCCGCAGCTTCTCCCCGCCTCTCTACCCGCTGGGGTTCGTCCAGGGCTCTGCCTGATCTGGGAGGGGTTGCCGCGGGGCGGGGGACGCCGGCTGGGGCGCACGGAGCCAGACCCCACCTTTCCCCAACCCCTCCGTGATGAAGTCAAGTCTTCATGAATTGAGTGCAGGCAAGGGAGGGACTCGTGTGTACAGAATGTACCCAGTGACAGAACGTGGACCCCACCCGGAGAACTCCACTGTCTCTCCTGTTTTATGTCCCCTGCTTGGCCATCTCTGTCGTAAGCAGACTCGCCTCCACACTATTTAGAATGGGGCCCCTGGTCACTATCTACATCCAGCGCCCCCGTCAGCCCCGGGGTGGGTGTTACTGAGTTCTGGATGGGAGCACATCTCCACTAGCATAAAGACGCAGATTGCATAGTGCATCGTGGTCCAGAGGAATTGGAAGCACAACTGCGTTCACTCAGAGCATTTAATTGTTTAGGTGTAGCCTTTGCGGAAATATAAGTGTCGTCTTCCTAGGATTTTGCCCGCTGAGGGCCATGCACGTTTTACAGACACCCTGAAGATCAGTTTACTCATTTGTAAAATGCAGATAAGTTTTAGTGCCTCCATACCTTCCAGCCTGAGATTTTGGGGTCCTTTGTTAGCACAGAATAACCTAGCCTATTATGACACACATGAGCAAAAGACATTTACAGACTCAGAGTGGTAGGATGGTGGAATTTCTCAGGAGCTCAGTGTTTACAAGGACCCATAAGGAGAATGGATACACGTGTATGTATGGCTGAGTCCCTCTGCTGTGCACCTGAAACTATCACAACATAGTTAATCGGCTATACTCCAATATAAAATAAAAAGTTAAAAAAAATAAAAGGACCCATAAGGAGGAACATGTACTCAAGGGTGGATGAAAAAGTGACAGGAAGTCCAAGAGGCAGATCAGAGTGCCTGAAATCCAAGAGAACTAAAAACGCTAATTTTTGCTCTGTTTCGGGAGGATAATGAACACCCCCTTGGGGAAGGTGTTGTAAGGTTAATGACGATAGAAAGCAAATGTACTCATCTCCACCAGGGGAAGGTGTTCAAACTGCAAAAGTGGAAATATCTCCAAAGATCTTCTCCTCTAGTCTTTTTCATCACAGCAACGACTCCACCTCTGAAATCACTAGCTCAGGCATTCTACTTTTTGTCCACAGTTCCCTCTCCTTTCAGCCACTGGTTCAAATCCTCTCTATTTTCCAACCTCATTGACCACTACCCCCACTTACTTCTCAATTTTTCATATTCAGCTAAGAAACCCCAGACCATTACTTTTATTTTATTAATCAATTAATTTTTTTGGCTGCGTTGGGTTTTCGTTGCTGTGCACGGGCTTTTCTCTAATTGCAGCGAGCAGGGGCTACTCTTCGCTGTGGTGCACAGGCTTATTGTGGTGGCTTCTTTTGCTGCAGAGGGCGGCTCTAGGTGCGCGGGCTTCAGTAGTTGCAGCGTGCAGCTCAGTACTTGCAGCACGTGGGCCCTAGAGAGTGTGGGCTTCAGTAGTTGTGGCACGTGTGCTCAGTAGTTGTGGCACGTGGGCTCTAGGGTGCACAGGCTTCAGTAGTTGTGGCTCCCAGGCTTTAGAGTGCAGGCTCAGTAGTTGTGGCACATGGGCTTAGTTGCTCTGCGGCATGGGGGATTTCCTGGACCAGGGATTGAACCCGTGTCTCCTGCACTGGCAGGCAGATTCTTAACCACTGCGCCACCAGGGAAGCCCCCAGACCATTATATTTTTCTTAACACCTTTATTAGAATATAATTGCTTTACAATGGTGTGTTAGTTTCTGCTTTATAACAAAGTGAATCAGCTATACATATACATATATCCCCATATCTCCTCCCTCTTGCATCTCCCTCCCACCCTCCCTATCCCACCCCTCTAGGTGGTCACAAAGCACTGAGCTGATCTCCCTGTGCTACGCGGCTGCTTCCCACTAGCTACCTATTTTATATTTGGTAGTGTATATATGTCCATGCCACTCTCTCACTTTGTCCCAGCTTGCCCTGCCCCATCCCCGTGTCCTCGAGTCCATTCTCTATGTCTGCGTCTTTATTCCAGTCCTGCCCCTAGGTTCTTCAAACTTTTTTTTTACATTCCATATATATGTGTTAGCATACGGTATTTATTTTTCTCTTTCTGACTTACTTCACTCTGTATGACAGTCTCTAGGTCTATCCACCTCACTACAAATAACTCAATTTTGTTTCCTTTTATGGCTGAGTAATATTCCATTGTTTATATGTGCCACATCATCTTTAGCAATTCATCTGTCGATGGACACTTAGGTTGCTTCCATGTCCTGGCTATTGTAAATAGACTGCAGTGAACATTGTGGTACATGACTCTTTTTGAATTATGGTTTTCTCAGGGTGTATGCCCAGTAGGGGGATTGATGGGTTGTACAGTAGTTCTATTTTTAGTTTTGTGGGTTTTTTTTTTTTAACGTTTTTATTGGAGTATAATTGCTTTACAATGCTGTGTTAGTTTCTGCTGTGTAACAAAGTGAATCAGCTATACGTATACATATATCCCCATATCCCCTCCCTCTTGCGTCTCCCTCCCACCCTCCCTATCCCACCGCCTAGGTGGACACAAAGCACCGAGCTGATCTCCCTGTGCTATGCGGCTGCTTCCCACTAGCTATCTATTTTACATTTGGTAGTGTATATATGTCCATGCCACTCTCTCACTTCGTCCCAGCTTTCCTTTCCCCCTCCCCATATCCTCAAGTCCATTCTCTACTAAGTCTGAGTCTTTATTCCCGTCTTGACCCTAGGTTCTTCATGACCTTTTTTTTTTTTTTTAGTTTCCATATATATGTGTTAGCATACGGTATTTGTTTTCCTCTTTCTGACTTACTTCACTGTATGGCAGACTCTAGGTCCATCCACCTCACTACAAATAACTCAATTTCGTTTCTTTTTATGGCTGAGTAATATTCCATTGTATATATCTTTATATATAAAGATATATATATCTGTATATATCTGTATAGATCTTCTTTATCCATTCATCTGTTGATGGACACTTAGGTTGCTTCCATGTCCTGGATGTTGTAAGTAGAGCTGCAATGCACATTGGGGTACATGACTCTTTTTGAATTATGGTTTTCTCAGGGTATATGCCCAGTAGTGGGATTGCTGGGTCATATGGTAGTTCTATTTGTAGTTTTTTAAGGAACCTCCATCCTACATTCCCACCAACAGTGTATGAGGTTTCCCTTTTCTCCACACCCTCTCCAGCATTTATTGTTTGTAGATTTTTTGATGCTGGCCATTCTGGCCGGTGTGAGATGGTATTGCACTGTAGTTTTGATTTGCATTCCTCTGATGATTAGTGATGTTGAGCATCCTTTCATGTTTGTTGGCAATCTGTATATCTTCTTTGGAGAAATGTCTCTTTGGGTATTCTGCCCATTTTTGGATTGGGTTGTTTGTTTTTTGCATTTTGAGCTGCATGAGCTGCTTGTTAATTTTGGAGATTAATCCTCTGTGAGTTGCTTCATTTGCAAATATTTTCTCCCATTCTGAGGGTTATCTTTTCATCTTGTTTATGGTTTCCTTTGCTGTGCAAAAGTTGTTAAGTTTCATTAGGTCCCATTTGTTTATTTTGTTTTTATTTCCATTTCTGTAGGAGGTGGGTCAAAGAGGATCTTCCTGTGGTTTATGTCATAGAGTGTTCTGCCCATGTTTTCCTCCAAGAGTTTTATGGTATCTGGCCTTACATTAAGGTCTTTAAGCCATTTTGAGTTTATTATTATTATGTTTTGTTTTGTTTTTTTGCGGTACACGGGCCTCCCACTGTTGTGGCCTCTCCCGTTGTGGAACACAGGCTCCGTACGCGCAGGCTCAGTGGCCATGGCTCATAGGCCTAGCCGCTTCGTGGCATGTGGGATCGTCCCGGACTGGGGCACAAACCCGTGCCCCTGCATCAGCAGGCAGACTCTCAACTACTGTGCCACAAGGGAAGCCCTTGAGTTTATTTTTTGTATGGTGTTTTGGAGTCTTCTAATTTCATTCTTTTACATGTAGCTGTCCAGTTTTCCCAGCACCACTTACTGAAGAGGCTGTCTTTTCTCCATTGTATATTCTTTCCCCCTTTATCAGAAGTAAGGTGACCATATGTACGTGGGTTTATCTCTAGGCTTTCTGTCCTGTTACATTGATCTATATTTCTGTTTCTGTGCCAGTACCATACTGTCTTGATTACTATAGCTTTGTAGTATAGTCTGAAGTCTGGGAGCCTGATTCCTCCAGCTCCGTTTTTCTTTCTCAAGGTTGCTTTGGCTACTCGGGGTCTTTTGTGTTTCCATACAAATTGTGAATTTTTCTGTTCTAGTTCTGTGAAAAATGCCAGTGGTAGTTTGATAGGGATTGCATTGAATCTGTAGATTGCTTTGGGTAGTATAGTAATTTTCAGAATGTTGATTCTTCCAATCCAACAACATGGTATATATCTCCATCTGCTTGTTTCATCTTTAATTTCTTTCATTAGTGTCTTATAGTTTTCTGCATACAGGTCTTTTGTCTCCTTAGGTAGGTTTATTCCTAGGTATTTCATTCTTTTTGTTGCAGTGGTAAAGGGAAGTGTTTCCTTAATTTCTCTTTCAGATTTTTCATCATTAGTGTATAGGAATGCAAGAGATTTCTGTGCATTAATTTTGTATCCTGCTAGTTTACCAAATTCATTGATTAGCTCTAGTAGTTTTCTGGTAGCATCTTTAGGATTCTGTACGTATAGTATCAGGTCATCTGCAAACAGTGACAGCTTTACTTCTTTTCCGATTTGGATTCCTTTCATTTCCTTTTCTTCTCTGATTACTGTGGCTAAAACTTCCAAAACAATGTTGAATAATCGTGGTGAGAGTGGACAACCTTCTCTTGTTCCTGATCTTAGAGGAAATGGTTTCAGTTTTTCACCGTTGAGAATAATGTTGGCTGTGGGTTTGTCATATATGGCCTTTATTATGTTGAGGTAAGTTCCCTCTATGCTTACTTTCTGGAGGGTTTTTATCATAAATGGGTGTTGAATTTTGTCAAAAGCTTTTTCTGCATCTATTGAGATGATTATATGGTTTTTCTCCTTCAATTTGTTAATATGGTGTATCACATTGCTTGCTTTGCGTATATTGAAGAATCCTTGCATTCCTGGGATAAACCCCACTTGATCATGGTGTATGATCCTTCTAATGTGCTGTTGGAGTCTGTTTGCTAGTATTTTGTTGAGGATTTTTGCATCTATATTCATCAGTGATTTTGGCCTGTAGTTATCTTTCTTTGTGACATCTTCCTTTGGTTTTGGTGTCATGGTGATGGTGACCTTGTAGAACAAGTTTGGGAGTGTTCCTCCCTCTGCTATATTTTGGAAGAGTTTGAGAAGGATAGGTGTTAGCTCTTCTCTAAATGTTTGATAGAATTTTCCCGAGAAGCCATCTGGTCCTGGGCTTCTGTTTCTTGGCAGATTTTTAATCACAGTCTCAATTTCAGTGCTTGTGATTGGTATGTTTATGTTTTCTATTTCTTCCTCGTTCGGCCTTGGAATGTTGTGCTTTTAAAGAATTTTTCCATTTCTTCCAGGTTTCCATTTTATTGGCATATAGTTGCTTGTAGTAATCTCTCATGATCCTTTGTATTTCTGCAGTGTCAGTTGTTACTTCTCCTTTTTCATTTCTAATTTTATTGATTTGAGTCTTCTCCCTTTTTTTCTTGATGAGTCTGGCTAATTTTTTCTCAATTTTGTTTATCTTCTCAAAGAACCAGCTTTTAGTTTTGTTTATCTTTGCTATTGTTTGCTTCATTTCTTTTTCATTTATTTCTGATCTGATCTTTATGATTTCTTTCCTTCTTCTAACTTTGGGGTTTTTTTGTTCTTCTTTCTCTAATTGCTTTAGGTATAAGGTTAGGTTGTTTATTTGAGATGTTTCTTGTTTCTTGAGGTAGGATTGTATTGCTATAAACTTCCCTCTTAGACTGCTTTTGCTGCATCCTATAGGTTTTGGGTCATCGTGTGTTTATTGTTATTTGTTTCTAGATATTTTTTGATGTCCCCTTTGATTTCTTCAGTGAGCTCATGGTTATTAAGTAGAGTATTGTTTAGCCTCTTTGTTTTTATATTTTTTACAGAATTTTTCCTGTAATTGATATGTAGTCTCATAGCATTGTGGTCAGAAAAGATACTTGATATGATTTCAATTTTCTTAAATTTACAAAGGCTTGATTTGTGACCCAAGATATGATCTATCCTGGAGAATATTCCATGAGCACTTGAGAAAAATATGTATTCTGTTGTTTTTTGATGGAATGTCCTATAAATATCAATTAACTCCATCTTGTTTAATTTATCATTTAAAGCTTGTGTTTCCTTATTTATTTTCGTTTTGGATAATCTGTCCATTGGCGAAAGTGGGGTGTTAAAGTCCCCTACTATGATTGTGTTACTGTCGATTTCTCCTTTTATGGCTGTTAGCATTTGCCTTATGTATCGAGATGCTCCTATGTTGGTTGCATAAATATTTATAATTGTTATATCTTTTTCTTGGTTTGATCCGTTGATCATTATGTAGTGTCCTTCTTTGTCTCTTGTACTAGCCTTTATGTTAAGGTCTATTTTATCTGATATGAGAATTGCTACTCCAGCTTTCTTTTGATTTCCATTTGCATGGAATACCTTTTTCCATCCCCTCACTTTCTGTCTGTATGTGTCCCTATTTCTGAAGTGGGTCTCTTGTAGACAGCATGTATACGGGTCTTGTTTTTGTATCCATTCAGCCAGTCTATGTCTTTTGGTTGGAGCTTTTAATCCATTTACATTTAAGGTAATTATCAATATGTATGTTCCTATTCCCATTTTCTTAATTGTTTTGGGTTCGTTATTATAGGTCTTTTCCTTCTCTGTGTTTCCTGCCTAGAGAAGTTCCTTTAGCATTTGTTGTAAATCTGGTTTGGTGGTGCTGAATTCTCTTAGCTTTTGCTTGTCTGTAAAGGTTTTAATTTCTCCATTGAATCTGAATGAGATCCTTGCTAGGTAGAGTAATTTTGGTTGTAGGTTTTTCCCTTTCCTCACTTTAAATATGTCCTGCCACTCCTTTCTCGCTTGCAGAGTTTCTGCTGACATTTCAGTTCTTAACCTGTTGGGGATTCTCTTGTACGTTATTTGTTGTTTTTCCCTTGCTGCTTTTAATATGTTTTCTTTGTATTCAATTATTGATAGTTTGATTAGTATGTGTCGTCGCATGTTTCTCTTTGGATTTATCCTGTATGGGACTCTCTGTGCTTCCTGGACTTTATCAACTATTTCCTTTCCCATATTAGGGAAGTTTTCAACTATAATCTCTTCAAATATTTTCTCAGTGCCTTTCTGTTTCTCTTCTTCTGTGGGACCCCTATAATTTGAATGTTGGTTTGTTTAATGTTGTCCCAGAGGTCTCTGAGACTGTCCTCAATTCTTTTCATTGTTTTTTCTTTATTTTGCTCTGCAGTAGTTATTTCCACTATTTTATCTTTCAGGTCACTTATCCATTCTTCTGCCTCAGTTATTCTACAATTGATTCCCTCTAGAGAATTTATAATTTCATTTTTTGTGTTGTTCATCATTGTTTGTTTGCTCTTTAGTTCTTCTAGGTCCTTGTTAAAATTTTCTTGTATTTTCTCCATTCTATTTCCAAGATTTTGTATCATCTTTACTATCATTACTCTGAATTCTTTTTCAGGTAGACTGCCTATTTCCTCTTCATTTTTTAGGTCTGGTGGGTTTTTATCTTGCTCCTTCATCTGCTGTGTGTTTTGCTGTCTTCTCATTTTGCTTATCTTACTGTGTTCGGGGTCTCCTTTTTGCAGGCTGCAGGTTCGTAGCTCCTGTTGTTTTTGGTTTCTGCCCCCAGTGGCTAAGGTTGGTTTAGTGGGTTGTGTAGGCTTCCTGGTGGAAGGGACTCATGCCTGTGTTCTGGTGGATGAGGCTGGATCTTGTCTTTCTTCTGGGCAGGACCATGTCCGGTGGTGTGTTTTGGGGTGTCTGTGACCTTATGATTTTAGGCAGCCTCTCTGCTAATGGGTGGTATTGTGTTCCTGTCTTGTGTTCCTGTCTTCCTAGTTGTTTGGCATCGGGTGTCCAGCATTGTAGCTTGCTGGCTGTTGAGTGGAGCTGGGTCTTAGCGTTGAGATGGAGATCTCTGCGAAAGCTTTCACTGTTTGATATTATGTGGAGCTGGGAGGTCTCTGGTGGACCAGTGTCCTGAATTCTGCTCTCCCACCTCAGAGGCACAGGTCTGACACCTGGATGGAGCACCAAGACCCTGTCAGCCACACAGCTCAGAAGAAAAGGGAGGGAGAAAGAAAGCAAGGAAGAAAGGAAGGAAGAAAGAAAGAAAGAAAGAAAGAAAGAAAGAAAGAAAGAAAGAAAGAAAGAAAATAAAAAGAAATAGTTATTAAAATAAAAAATTTAAAAAATTATTAAAAATAAAAAAATTAAAAAGTAATTAAGAAAAAAGAAAGAAAGAAAGAAGAGAACAACCAAACCAAAAAACAAATCCACCAATGATAACAAGCGCTAAAAAGTATACTTAAAAAAAAAAACAAAAAAAAAAAACGGACAGACAAACCCTAGGACAAATGGTAAAAGCAAAGCTATGTAGACAAAATCACACAAAGAAGCATACACATACACCCTCACAAAAAGAGAAAAAGGAAAAAATATATATATATAAATAAGGAAGAGATCAACCAAATCAATAAACAAATCTACCAATGATAATAAACTAAATACTAAACTGAGATAAACATTAAACCAGAAACTAGTCAGTCGCATATAGCAAAAGTTGCTCCCAAACTCTATTGCCTCAATTTTGGGATGGTTCGTTGTCTATTCAGGTATTCCACAGTTGCAGGGTACATCAAATTGATTGTGGAGATTTAATCCTCTGCTCCTGAGGCTCCTGGGAGGGATTTCCCTTTGTCTTCTTTGTTCGCACAGCTCCTGGGGTTCAGCTTTGGATTGGCCCCGCCTCTGCGTGTACGTCGCCTGAGGGCGTCTGTTCTTCGCTCAGACAGGTCGGGATTAAAGGAGCAGCTGATTCGGGGGCTCTGGCTCACTCAGGCCGGGGGGAGGGAGGGGTGCGGATGCGGGACGAGCCTACGGCGGCAGAGGCTGGTGTGACGTTGCACCAGCCTGAGGCGCACCATGTGTTCTCCTGGGCAAGTTGTCCCTGGATCCCGGGACCCTGGCAGTGGCGCGCTGCACAGGCTCCCTGGAGGGGAGGTGTGGATAGTGAGCTGTGCTTGCACACAGGCTTCTTGGTGGCGGCAGCAGCAGCCTTAGCGTCTCATGCCCATCTCTGGGGTCTGCGCTGTTACCCGCGGCTTGCGCCCGTCTCTGGAGCCCCTTTAAGCAGCGCTCTTAATCACCTCTCCTCATGCACCAGGAAGCAAAGAGGGAAGAAAAAGTCTCTTGCCTCTTCGGCAGCTCCAGACTTTTCCCCGGACTCCCTCCCGGCTAGCCGTGGTGCACTAACCCCTTCAGGCTGTGTTCTCCACGCCAGTCCTCTCCCGCTGCTCCGACCGAAGCCCGAGCCTCAACTCCCAGCCCCACCCACGCCGGCAGGTGAGCAGACAAGCCTCTCGGACTGGTGAGTGCTCGTCGGCCCCGATCCTGTGTGCGGGAATCTCTCTGCTTTGCCCTCTACACCCCTGTGGCTGCGCTCTCCTCCGTGGCTCTGAAGCTTCCCCCCTCCGCCACCCACAGTCTCCGCCCACGAAGGGGCTTCCTAGTGTGTGGAAACCTTTCCTCCTTCACAGTTCCCTCCCACTGGTGCAGGTCCCGTCCCTATTCTTTTGTCTCTGTTGTTTCTTTTTTCTTTTGCTTTACCCAGGTACGTGGGGAGTTTCTTGCCTTTGGGAGGTCTGAGGTCTTCTGCCAGCGTTCAGTGGGTGTTCTGTAGTTGTTGTTCCACATGTAGATGTATTAATGATGTATTTGTGGGGAGGAAGGTGATCTCTGCGTCTTACTCCTCTGCCATCTTGAAGGTCTCCCATGCTCCAGACCATTATTTTTAGTAACGCTTCTACCAATAACCTGAGCTCCCTGACCCTCTGTCTTTTTATTACTCACTTAGCAACATCCCCCAATCCCTGCTTTTGGCTTTCTCTGTGCCTGCCAACGCTGTTGCAAAAAGTTTCCCCACAGGACAGATTGGCATCAAGATAAAGTCATAAGCATCAACCTAAATGGTCCCTGAAATCCTGTGCTTTTCTTTCTTTTTTTAATAAATAAATTTATTTATTTTTGGCCTCATTGGGTCTTCATTGCTGCGCGGGGGCTTTCTCTAGTTGCGGTGAGTGGGAGCTTTCTCTAGTTGTGACAAGGGGGGGCTACTCTTTGTTGCGGTGCAAGGGCTTCTCATTGCGGTGGCTTCTCTTTGTTGCGGAGCATGGGCTCTTGGCGCGTGGGCTTCAGTAGCTGTGGCACGCAGGCTCAGTAGTTGTGGCTCACAGGCCCTAGAGTACAGGCTCAGTAGTTGTGGCGCATGGCCTTAGTGGCCCCGCAGCATGTGGGATCTTCCTAGACCAGGGATCAAACCCATGTCCCCTGCATTTGCAGGTGGATTCTTAACCACTGCACCACCAGGGAAGTCCCAGTCCTGTGCTTTTCACGTCAGTTCCTAGTCTCAAGTTCAACTGTGACTATTTCAAACCTCTTCTCTGAGGAGAGGTCTACTCTGTTTTCCCTCTTTGCCCTCCGCCCCCCCCCCAATCTCAACAGGTGACCTTACCTCTTACTTCATAGAGAATATGAAATGGTTGGAGAATCTCACTTGTCCACTATCAGATCCATATATCCACTTACTTCTGTACCCATCTTCTCCTTTGCAAGGATATTATTTTCCAATATTAATCTATAACTTTTTCCTTCCTTATGTTTTCACTTTTCCCTTCTCTCCTTTTTTAAGCAAGTAAGTGACTCTGTGCTCACCTGTAGGGAGGGATGTGGCTGGGCAGAATGCAGAAGGTCGCTGGTGTTTCTTTCCAAAAGCGTAAACTCCAGTACTAGAGAGTGTGGTAGGTAGGTTTTTAAAATAACCACAAAGTTTTCCCCTCCTCTCTCCATGTCCTTTGGTAGTGCCTTCCTCCACTGACTCTAGGATTGCCTTGTGACTTGCATTGGCCAATAGGACAGTAGCAAACATGAAACGAGCAGAGGCTTGAAAAATGCTTCCACTTTGGGGGTTGCCCTCTTGCTGCTCTTGGGAACCCTGAGATTACCGTGTGAAGAAGCCTGGGTAGCCGCATGGATCAAAGAGTAAGCCATCCGAGCTGAGGCCCCCAGACAAACCAGCATGCCAACCACCTGACAAGTGAGGGAGGATATCTTAGATCAGTGCTTCTCAAACTTTATACGTAACCCACCTGGGGATTTTGCCAAATGCCAAAACTGATTCATTAGGCCGAGGGTGGGGCTAGAGAGTCTACATTTCTAATAAGCTCCTGGGTACTGCTGGTCTGAGAAGCATGCTTTGAAAAGATGTGACACTGTCCAGCCCCATTCAAGTTGAACCAAACCAGGAGAATCACCAAGCTGACCCACAGAGTTGTGAGAAATAACAGCTGTGGATTTTAAGATACTAAGTTTTAGGGGGTTGTTACACAGCAAAAACTAGCTGATACAGAGAAGGTGTGAGGGCTTAGATAAAATATCTTGGAGAAGCAGAGGAAAGAGCAGCGCTCCATGGGCCCCTCCCCTAGGCTGGGGGTGGGGGAAGGGAGAGAGGAAAGTCTACGCCCCCAGAGCAGAGAGTACCTGAGCTCTTCTTCCTGGCCACGCATCAGGGAAGAGCAGTACTCAAGGAGTGGCTGCATGGTTCATCTTGACAGCTACAGATGGGAGGCAGCAGAAAGGTCACAGAGAGAGTGATGGTGACATCTCAGGGGCAATCATGTGAACCAAAACCCAGTGATCCTAAGACCCCAGATTAACTGTACAGCCCTAAGAGTAGAGAAACACTAGGAATCATCAAGGTCACTTGTCTGTCACCCCAACAGTCAATTAACAAACCCATAAAGTTGTTTTCTACAAAGTGACTTCTATCACACCTAAGTTAGTGAACCTGCCACCCCTTTTTTCTTCTTTCTGGTATAATAGAGTAGGCCCCTCTCCCCATGAGTCAACACTTCTCCCTCCTGTTAATTCAACCACATTCTCTCAACCAGATTATTCTCACCAATGTGAGAATGCAACATAGTTAAATGTCTTTCTTTTTCTTTTTAAAGTCCCATTGATTCACGGTTTCATGTAGCACAGCTGCTGCTAACACATTCAGCACCTTTATGGGGATCAGAAGGTGCCCCCTCCAGACAGAGGAATTGCAGAAAGGAGGACTGACCACAGTGAGAAAAGCACCCCTGCCTTCAGGCCACAGCCCCAGGTCCAAGTTGACAGCTGGATGCAGAGCCTGGCTGGATTCCAGCCTGCACTTGCATCCTCCTGCCCGGCATCCTCGCCACACCCTCAACCTGCTGTCACCAGTTTCTCTGCCCGCTCCTTACAGCCCAGCTTCTCGGTGGAGTTGTCTATACTTGTTCCCTCCCTGCTGTCATCTCCTACTCATTCTCAGCACAGTCCAGTCTGGATTCTGACCCCATATTGCTACCTAAACAGCTCTTTCTAAGCTTATTAATAGCTTCTGTGTTATTGAATCCAGAGGACATTTTCAATGCCTCGCCTATTTGACCTTGCAGTAGCATTTACACTGTTGACAGCTCCCACCTACAAACTCTCTCTTCTTTCAACTTTGGCAACATGCCCTTTGCTCAGCTCTCCTCCCGTTTCATAGCTGCACCTTCACAGCACAGTGCTTGGGAGACTGGGCTCTGTAAAACAGTGACCCTAATAGTATCTACCCTGTAGGGTTATTGTAAGAATTAAATCTTATAATACAGATAGCTAGCTAGCTAGATATAAATAGAACCCCAGAGCATGACGTGGAGTGAGATTCAAGGATTATGTTACTGTCGTTGTTGTGAGAAGCTCACCCTCCTCTGCCTGGTCATTCAATGTTAGAATGTTTAGAATTCCTTCAGGCTCAGCCCTAGGCCCTTTTTCTTCTCTGTGGTTTCTTCAATAACCCCAGATCGACATTTCTGGCCCAGATTCCTCCTTGGAGCTCCAGACCTAGAAATCTAGTTGCCTACTTGACAATCCCTCTTGGTCATCTCAAGTTTAATATGTGAATGGGAAAACCATCTATTTTATTATGCAGTCAGAAATGTAGGAGTTGGTCTTGGCACCTCCCTCTTTCTCAGCCCCACCTTCTTCAATCCAATCCATCACCAAGGCAGGTTGGTTTTACCTCCTCATATCCCTTTAATTTGTTTACGTCTCTTCATTGCCACTACCACCAGCCTAGCCCAGGTGAGCACCTCTGTCCCCTGGAGCACTGTAAAAACTGCTTAGCTGGTCTCTGTCTCCACTCTGCTCTCCTCCTTTTTTTTTTTTTTTTTTTTTGCGGTACTCGGGCCTCTCGCTGTTGTGGCCTCTCCCGTTGCAGAGCACAGGCTCCGGACGCGCAGGCTCAGTGGCTATGGCTCACGGGCCCAGCTGCTCCGCGGCATGTGGGATCCTCCCGGACCTGGGCACGAACCCGTGTCCCCTGCATCGGCAGGCGGACTCTCAACCACTGCGCCAACAGGGAAGCCCTGTTTTTTTTTTTGAATCGTAGTTTGGCCGAGCCTTGCAGCATGCGGGATCTTAGTTCCCCAACCAGGGATGGAACCCGCGACCCCTGCAGTGGAAGCGCAGTCTTAACCACTGGGCCGCCAGGGAAGTCCCCTCTGATTTTGAATCAGTGATTTATTCCAGTCCTGTCACTCCTGGGCTTGGAGTCTGTCATGGCTTCCAATGGGCCTTTGGATAAAGACTCAAATCATTAAAGCTTGTAAATTGTGTGGTTAGGGGTGTTGAATACCAGAGCTTATCATGGTGTCAAGCACATAGGTGACTGCTGCAGGAAGCGCTTTTGCATTTGGTCTTTGAAAGCAAATCACTGACTATTTTTATTGAGGGAGTAAGTAATATTAGCAGAAATGACTTTCCAAAAATAGTCTTGCTGGAGTCCAGTGGATTGAGATGGAGGCAAGAAGATGTACTGGGCGGGAAGGGGAGGAGGATTTGAAGTAGATGGCAGTAGGAAAGGAAAGGATGGAGAGAGCCTGGGAAAGCAGAATCCGCAGGCCTGGCTGAGGAAAAATGAGGCCAATGGTTGAGGTGGGAAAAAGAAAAAAAATGATTCCTTTTGATTCATTTATTCTGTTACCTTTTCTCTTTTTCATGAGGTTTCAAACATTATAAACAGGGGTGCTAAAATCACATCTTTAATCCTTTAAAAACCCTGGACTGGAGACCAAGCCTCCTCAAAAATGGCTGGAACTTTCCTTTGTATTTTTTTCATGTCTTGATATTTATTCAAAAATATTTACCAAATGCAATCATGCATTTACACCTGGGTTTGTGCTGGGCTGAGGAGATACATGGTGAGGAAAACAGTCCCTGTCTCTCCTCTCTTGTCCTTTCCAGCCTAGGAGAGGAGACCAGCTTTAACCAAATAAATCCCCCAGTGTGTAAATAACTCCAAATTGAGCCAAGGTGCTATGAAGGAGAGTAACACAGTTCTGTGACAGGGTATAACAAAATGCCTGCCTTAGACTGTGTGTGTATGTGTGTGTGTGTGTGTGTGTGTGTGTGTGTGTGTGTGTGCAGTAAAGGCTTCCCAGAAGGGACACTCGAGCTGAGATCTGAAGATGGAGAAGAGCCCAATTAAATGAGGTGGCAATGGAGTAGCAGAAGAGAACATGGTCAGTTCAAAAAACTTAGACCATTTTGCTATTCTCACAAATTTGTTTTTCCATATAAATTTTAGGGTCAACTTGTCTAGGTCCAGAATAAAACTTATTGGTATTTTTATTGAGAGTGGGGTAAATTTTTCAAATAACTTAGGGAGGAGAATTGTCTTTATGATATTTACTTGTCCTATCCAAGATAAAGGAATGTCTTTCCACTTGCTCAAGACTACTTTTGTGTCATTCAGGAATGTTTTAAGGTTTTCATTGTATAGATTAGCATATTCCCTGTTCAACTTATTCTCAAGTATTTTACCTTCTTTGTTGCTATTGTAAATGGATTTTTCTCTAAGATTACATTTACTAACAGGTTATTGTGCACATGAAGCAGCTGATTCCTTTATGTTAATTTTATATCCTGCTAACTTACTGAATTCTTTCATTGTTTGAGTTAGTTTTTATTATTGATTCTGTAGGGGCCTCCAGGTTTACTATCATGTCATCTGCAAATAGAAAATTATTTCTGTTTTTCAAGCTCTTATGCCTCTAATTAATTTCTCTTGTCTAATTCTATTGGCTAATTCCTTCACTTTAGTGTTAAATAGTCGTGGAGATAATGGGTATCCTTACCTTGTTCCTGATCTTAACAGAAATTCCTGAGATGCTAGGAAGTATGTAAAGGAAGTATCCATAAATTTCTATTTTCTTGAGTGTTTTTAAAATTAGGAAATAAAGTTAAATTCTGTCAAAGGCTTTTTCACATCAATGGAGATAATCAAATAATTTTTCTTCTCAGATGTGTTAATATGTTATATTAATGAATTTCATAATATTGAACCAACCTTTCACTTCAGGATTAAATCCCAGTTAGACATGGAGTATTACTTATTAATGTCATGTTGGATCATGTTTGCTTATTTTTTATTTAGTATTTTTGCACCAATATTCATAAAAGTGATTTAATTTGTGATTTTTTTATGCTGTCTTTATAAGGTTTAGGTATCAAGATTATACTTCCTTCATAAAAAGAAAGTAAAGTTTCTCCTTCATTTTCCATGCTATGGAATAATCTATGTACTATTTGAGCAATCTTGTCTATGGATGTTTGGCAGAATTCTACTGTGAAACCATCTGGGCCAACTGCTCTTTTGTGGAAGAGTTCTTTTATAACTTTAAAGAAATTGATATGTTTAAGCTTTGTCTCTCTAAAGGGGTCGATTTTAGCAACTGTATTTTCCTAAAAACTTATCTATTTCATCTGTTTTCAAATTTATTTGCATAGAGGTCTATGAAAGTCCTCATGATTAAAAAAAATTTCTTCTATTTCAATGATTATTTCCCTCATGTCATTTCTAACCTTGTATACGTCTGCCACCTCTTTTTTTTTCCTTGGAACACTAGAGAAATTTCTGCTAAGATCAGGAACAAGGTAAGGATACCCATTATCTCCACAAATATTTAACATTAAACTGGAACTATCAGTACAATAGTGGTTTGTCTATTTTACTAATTTATTCAAGAAAAAAAGGCTTTTGATTTACTAATTAGATGTAAAAATATAGTTTTTCTGTTTTTTAATCTCATTAATTTCTGCTTTTATCTTTATTCTTTCCTCCCTGTGCTTTTACTTTGTTTACTTTGTTGCTCTTTTTCTAGTGTTTCGAGTTGGGAATTTATATATATGTGTGTGTGTATATATATATATATATATATATGTATATATATTCTTTTTTTTTTTTTTTTAGCCACGCAGCATGTGGGATCTTAGTTCTGTGACCAGGGATCAGACCCATGCCCTCTTCACTGGAAGTGTGGAGTCTTAACCACTGGACCACCAGGTAAGTCCCCGAGTTGGGAATTTAATTCATATATTTTCATTTTTTCATGTTATTAGTATGGATATTATTCATTTGTTGTTATTTATTGATATTGTTTAAGGGTATGGAGTTTCATCCAATCATTTAAAAAATTATATCCAATAATTTCTGATATGTAGTGTTTTTATTAGCATTATTTTTAAATTAGTTCTATTATTTCATTTTTTTATTTCCCTTCCTCTCAAGAATTATTTAATAGAACATTTAAAAATTTCCAGGTAGAATTTCTGGTTAGCAAAGCCAGAGAATCATAAAATTTACATGAAAACATAAAAGACCCAGAATTGCCAAAGCAATCTTGAGGAAAAAGAACAAAGCAGGAAGCATAACCCTCCCAGACTTCAGACAATACTACAAAGCTACAGTAATCAAAACAGTGTGGTATTGGCATAAAAACATACGGATCAGTGGAACAGAATAAAGAGCCCAGGAAAATACCCATACACATACAATCAATTAATCTTTGATAAAAGAGGCAAGAATATAAAATGGGGAAAAGTCTCTTCAGCAAGTGGTGCTGGGAAAGTTGGACAGCTGCATATAAATCAATGAAGTTAGAACACACCCTCACACCATGTACAAAAATAAACTCAAAATGGCTTAAAGACTTAAACATAAGCTATCACACCATAAAACTCCTAGAAGAGATCATAGGTAAAATATTCTCTGACATAAATTGTACCAATGTTTTCTTAGGTCAGTCTCCCAAGGCACTAGAAATAAAAACAAAAATAAACAAATGGGACCCAATCAAACTTACAAGCTTTTGCACAGTAAAGGAAACCATAAACAAAACGAAAAGACAACCTATGAAATGGGAGAAAATATTTGCAAACAATGCAACCGACAAGGGCTTAATTTCCAAAATATACAATCAGCTCATACAAATCAATAATAAAAAAACAAACAACCCAATTGAAAAACGGGCAGAAGACCTAAATAGATATTTTCCGAAAGAAGACATACAGATGGCCAATAGGCACATGAAAAGATGCTGAACATCACTAATTATTAGAGAAATGCAAATCAAAACTATAATGAGGTACCACCTCACACAAGTCAGAATGGCCATCATTAAAAAGCCTACAAATAATAAATGCTGCAGAGGGTGTGGAGAAAAGGGAACCCTTCTATACTGTTGGTGGGAATGTAAATTGGTGCATCCACTATGGAAAACAGTTTGGAGGTTCCTCAAAAAACTAAAAATAGAGTTACCATATGATCCTACAATCCCACTCCTGGGCATATACCTAGACAAAACTATAATTCGAAAAGATATGTGCACCCCCATGTTCATAGCAGCACTCCTTACAATAGCCAAGATATGGAAACAACCTAAATGTCCATTGACAGATGAATGGATAAAGAAGATGTGGTATATATATACAATGGAATATTACTCAGGCATAAAAAGAATGAAATAATGTCATTTTCAGCAACATGGATGGACCTAGAGATTATCATACTAAGAGAAGTAAGTCAGAAAGAGAAAGACAAATACCATATGATATCACTTATATGTGGAATCTAAAATATGATACAAAACAACATATCTACAAAACAAAAACAGACTCACAGATATAGAGAATAGACTTGTGGTTGCCAAGGGGGAGGGCCGGTAGGGGAGGGAAGGATTGGGAGTTTGGGATTACCAGAGAAAAACTATTATATATAGGATGAATAAAAAACAAGGTCCTACTGTATAGCACAGGGAACTATATTCAATATCCTTTGACAAACCATAATGGAAAGGAATATGAAAAAAATATGAAAAAGAAATATATATATATATATAACTGAGTCACTTTGCTGTACAGAAGAGATTAACAAAACATTGTAACTCAACTATACTTCAATAAAACTTTTTAAAAAATGGTACTGGAACAATTGGGCATCCATATGTAATAAATGAACCTCAACACATACCTCACACTTTTTACAAAAATTCACTCAAAATCAATCATAGACCTAAATGTAAGATGTAAAACTTTTAGAAGAAAACATAGAAAAAAATCTTTGTGCCCTGGGCACAAGAATTCTTAGATATGACACCAAAAGCACCATCTATAAAATTAAAATTTGATAAGTTGGACTTCATGAGAAGTAAAAATTTTTGCTCAACAAAAGATGCTGTTAAGAGGGTAAAACTAAAAGCTATATATTGGGAGAAAATATTTATAAATAACATGTTTGACAAAAGACATAACTAGAATATAGAAAGAACTCTCAAAATTCAACGATAAGGAAACAGAAAGCCCAATATGAAAATGCACAAAAGATTTGAACAGACACTACACCAAGGAAGATATTCCACTGCATTTCCTGTGAGAAAAGATGCTCAACATCAATAGTAAAATGCAAATTAAAACCACAATGAGATACCACTGAACGCCTATTATAATGGCTTTAAAAAACCTGGCAATAACGGCAGCTGGCAAGGTTGTAGCACAATTAGAACTCTAACACATTGCTGGCAGGAGTGTAAAAGTGGTTCAAACAGTTTGGAAAAACAGTTTGGCAGTTTCTTATAAAGTTAAAAATACACTTACTACATGACCCATCAATTCCATGGCAACATATTTACCCAAAAGAAATGAAAACTGATGTTCAAACCAAACCCTCTATGTGAATATAGCAGTTTTTAAAATAATTGCTAAAAATTGGAAACAACATAAATGTCCTTCAGTTGGTGAATGGAGAAACAAACTGGTTATCTATACAATGAAATACTACTCAACAATAAAAAAGAACACACTGTTGATAATACGCAACATGGATGAATCTCAAATGCATTATTCTATGTGAAAGAAACCAGGCTCAAAAGTCTACATTCTGTATGATTCCATTTATATTACATTCTGGAATATGCATAAGTATATTGATAGAAGAGATTAGTGGTTATCAGGGATTAAGGACAGAGTAGAGGAACTGATTATAAAGTGACAGAATGAGGGAGTTTGGGGAGTGGTGGTAATTATAACTATTCTGTATCTTGCCTGTGGTTGTGGTTACATGACTTGGTGCATTTGTGAAAACTCATAAAACTGTATGCCCCAAAGAGTGAGTTTTACTGTAGGTTAATTTAAAAATAAAATTAAGAAATCCAGATATTTCTAGCCCTGCATTCTTCCAATGACCAAGCTCAAATGGATGAAAAGGTGGGCCTAGGGTTTGCGTGCAACCCATGTCTATGCTCTATGAGTTCACCCCTGTTATAGGTTGAGTCTTCTGTTGAAGCAGACTCTGAGATAGAGATTAGCATGCAGGAGATTTATCAGAGGCATCAACGTCTATTGAAGGGAATGGAAGGGTGCAGGATTGGAAACAGGGAGAAGCTGGCTTACAATAGGAGCCCAACGACTCTTTTGGCGTACCACGTGGTGACCTTTGAAGATGGAATGGCTATTGAGAGTTGTCCCAAGTTGAGGGGACAGGCCCCCTGTCATTCGGTTATTAGTTTCAGGCCAATCCATAGAAGGCTGTGACTTTGGGTGAGGCAGCTCTCTTCAGCCAAGGCAATCTCTGAAGAGGCCGGCGGCTGAGGGCTCTCCATGGGCACCACTCCCAGCAGCTGGGGAACATTTTCTTTATTCCTGAAGGAGAATCTGGACAGCATCCACCACACGCTCTGTCATCGACAAAGGCAGAAAGGGTGGATTCCTGTTGAAATCCAATTACAACTCATTTCCGAGGTCCCTCTGTATGTTCTGATAGAAACTTAAATCAGCAAATAAATGTATTTTCTGGGCAAAGAGTGTCTTCTCACAGGAATTTTTCCAATTTTACACATTTTCCTTCCTTGTTGTAATATGTATAATTTATCTTGTGAGGATGAAAACAGATTTTAATGGAACTTAGTTAAGTTTGTTAATTTTTTTCTCATCAGAAAAGAAAAATTAATTAAGTACACAGTGTAGGTCAGGGCATCTTTCATAATACTCTCACTTCACATTCTTATGATGTTGACTTTCTGGCATGGACAGTCTTCCAAGCTCTGGCCAAAGTGAGGCAGGGATTATTCTAGAAATATTGTTAGGATATCATTGTATACCACTCCATCTCCCACAAATATGGAGGTTACACTGTGAGAGGAAGGTTAGTTACCATCTTTCCTCTTCAAACACGACTCTATTCCTTGCTACCACTCAAGCTCCTCCTTCTTAATCTCCTTCATAGTCTCCACCTAACCTAAAATACTGGGAATCCCATCCTTGGACCCCTCTTCTCATTGCACTCAACCACCTGAGACTCCATTACCATGGCCTCTCCCAGCAAATTTACAGTGTTCACTCAAATGCCATTTCCAGGTTTCTCTCTTGAACTCCAATGAGACTCATATTTCTGCTTCTGTCTCAGCACCTCCACCTGGATGCCTGCAAGCATCTCAAATTCATTTTGTCCCCAACCAAATCCTCTGCAGCCCTCTACGAATCTGCTACTCTTCATGAATTTCCTGTTTTGAATAATGCTATCATTAGACACCAAGATGGCAGAATTAGAAACCTCACAGTCATCTTTGGGCGTGCCTCCCCTTTTCTCAGGCACCACATCCAGCCATTTGCCTCAGCCCAGAAGTCTACCATGTTAATGTCTCTTACACTTGCCTTCATCATTGACACTTTTCCCTGCAAGACGTCACCACTCATCAATCCACACTGTGTTATTTCTCTCAGGCTTTGTGCGATTTGTCACCTTTCAATTGGTCTCTCTGCTTCCATCCCTCACTGCTTTTAAAATACAGCTCTTTGAGGCTCACAAGATCAAGTCCACACTCCTTAGTACACCTCATAAGGTTTTTCATAGAGCTGTCGTTACTCTTTAGCATGCTTCTAAGGGTTTCACAGTCTGGCACCAACCTACCTCTACAGTCTCACTTTCCCCCATTTCCTTCCTCTTCCTCTCCCATCCACCATTCCAGTTCTGTTGGCACACTGTGTTTTATGCTGTGTATTCGAACAAGACTGTTCTGGGTTTAGCAAAAATGCCGAGTAGTTTGATGCTTCTAAATCTGAGCTCAAGTTGTTCCCTCTGCCTGAAATGACCTTTGCCCATCTCAGTCTATGATATGGCACTGAGGTTTGAAACTCACATATAAAGTTCCTTCAACAGAATTAACGATTCACATTCTGGGTTCCCATAGAATCTTGTGCACACGTGCATTAAAATACCTCTTACCTACTGTTTGAGTTTGTTTCCCTTACTAGATGGACTCTGAACTCCACAAGAAACCTTGAAATATATGTTCAATTGATGTTTGGTTTGAACTAGTGTATTTAATATCCTCGGTATAGTTAGCACATTAAGCTGTGACAACTAATTACATACACCTAAGAATGAATTTTAATTAGATTCTATACTGTAGGTTAGAAACTAGGGAAGTAAACATTAATGTGTTGAGTTTAAAGGAAGGGAGAATTGATTCTAAAGAACTAATTTGGGAGACTGAGAGGAATGAGGGACCTCCATGGAAGAAAGAAACAAAGATAAATCAGAGGTGGACATTATTTAAAGACAAATTTACCCACTTGTCCTTGCTGTTCTATTTTTGTATATGGGCAGGCTGATGTGCCCTGATGCCAAAGGAGAAAATAGCTGATTAAAAACACAATGTAACTCAGCACTGAAGAAGTTGAAATTTTTACTGTATATATTAGTCATGATTTTTTATTGTTCTTAGACTACTTTGATAGATGTAGCTTCTTGATGAATGCTTTTTTGTAAATGAATTCAGGATGTAGATAAAGAAGAAATGAAACATACAAGTCTATTTTAGTCACTTAGCTTGCTGGTCCTTCTGGACAATTTATCCATAATCTATAAAATGTCACCATCTGCTGGAGGAAGAAAATATGTCAATTCAACTTTGTTGTGTGAAGTGTTATTTCTAGTCAACATGATTACTTTGAACTATAGAACTTTTAGTAAGATGATTACACTAGTTCAGCTGGTGAATAATTACCAAATCACACAAGTATTAATAAATATTACTCACCACTCTGGTTTGTTTGAAGATAGGTTTTCTTCAATGGGCAATTCAATTCAAGTATCCTTTAAAATGTTTTAACAAGCAGCTATTTCTCAAGACCACTTGCCTTCTGTTTTCAGCTGTTTGACTTCCACTTGACATGGAAGTATTAGGTATTAAAATAAGCTACTGTAGAGGTGGGACTTCCAAAATAGGTTAGTGAGAAGCTCAACAAATCCGTTCCTCAAAAAGAGATGATAAAACTGACAAAACTGCAGAAAAACAAAAACAAAAACAAACAAACGATAAAACCCACCAACTTCTTCAGGACTCTGGAAGTTGGCCAGAAGGAGAAGAAAGAAAGGGGCAGATCTGTATATCTTCTTTGGAGAAATGTTTGTTTAGGTCTTCTGCCCATTTTTGGACTGGGTTTTTTGGTTTTTTGATATTGAGCTGCATGAGCTGCTTGTATAATTTGGAGATTAATCCTTTGTCAGTTGCTTCATTTGCAAATATTTTCTCCCATTCTGAGGGTTATCTTTTCATCTTGTTTATGGTTTCCTTTGCTGTGCAAAAGCTGTTAAGTTTCATTACGTCCCATTTGTTTATTTTTGTTTTTATTTCCATTTCTCTAGGAATTGGGTCAAAAAGGATCTTGCTGTGATGTATGTCATAGAGTGTTCTGCCTATATTTTCCTCCAAGAGTTTTATAGTGTCTGGCCTTACATTTAGGTATTTAAGCCATTTTGAGTTTATTTTTGTGTATGGTATTTGGAAGTGTTCTAATTTCATTCTTTTACATGTAGCTGTCCAGTTTTTCCAGCACCACTTATTAAAGAGGCTGTCTTTTCTCCATTGTATATTCTTGCCTCCTTTATCAAAGATAAGGAGACCATATGTGCTTGGGCTTATCTCTGGGCTTTCTATCCTGTTCCCATGATCTATATTTCTGTTTTTGTGTCAGTACATTATTGCCTTGATTACTGTAGCTTTGTACTATAGTCTGAAGTCAGGGAGCCTGATTTCCCCAGCTCCGTTTTTCTTTCTCAAGGTTGCTTTGGCTATTCAGGGTCTTTTGTGTTTCCATACAAACTGTAAAATTCTTTGTTCTAGTTCTGTGAAAAATGCCAGTGGTAGTTTGATAGGGACTGCAATGAATCTGTAGTTTGCTTTGTGTAGTGTAGTCATTTTCACAGTGTTGATTCTTCCAATCCAAGAACATGGTATATCTCTCCATCTGTTTGTATCGTCTTTAATTTCTTTCATCAGTGTCTTAGTTTTCTGCATACAGGTCTTTTGTCTCCTTAGGTAGGTTTGTTCCTAGGTATTTTATTCTTTTTGTTGCAGTGGTAAAGGGAAGTGTTTCCTTAATTTCTCTTTCAGATTTTTCATCCTTAGTGTATAGGGATGCAAAAGATTTCTGTGCATTAATTTTGTATCCTGCTATTTTACCAAATTCATTGATTAGCTCTAGTAGTTTTCTGGTAGCATCTTTAGGATTCTGTACATATAGTATCATGTCATCTGCAAACAGTGACAGCTTTACTTCTTCTTTTCCGATTTGGATTCCTTTTATTTCTTTTTCTTCTCTGATTGCTGTGGCTAAAACTTCCAAAACAATTTTGAATAATAGTGGTGAGAGTGGACAACCTTCTCTTGTTCCTGATCTTAGAGGAAATGGTTTCAATTTTTCACCATTGAGAATAATGTTGGCTGTGGGTTTGTCATATATGGCCTTTATAATGTTGAGGTAAGTTCCCTCTATGCCTACTTTCTGGAGGGTTTTTATCATAAATGGGTGTTGAATTTTGTCAAAAGCTTTTTCTGCATCTATTGACATGATCATATAGTTTTTCTCCTTCAATTTGTTAATATGGTGTATCACATTGCTTGCTTTGTGTCTTTTGAAGAATCCTTGCATTCCTGGGATAAACCCCACTTGATCATGGTGTATGATCCTTTTAATGTGCTGTTGGATTCTGTTTGCTAGTATTTTGTTGAGGATTTTTGCATCTATGTTCATCAGTAATATTTGCCTGTAGTTATCTTTCTTTATGACATTTTTCTTTGGTTTTGGTGTCAGGGTGATGGTAACCTTGTAGAATGAGTTTGGGAGTGTTCTTCCCTATGCTATATTTTGGAAGAGTTTGAGAAGGAAAGGTGTTAGCTCTTCTCTAAATGTTTGATAGAATTTGCCTGTGAAGCCATCTGGTCCTGGGCTTTTGTTGGTTGGAAGATTTTTAATCACAGTCTCAATTTCAGTGCTTGTGTTTGGTCTGTTTATATTTTCTATTTCCTCCTTGTTCAGTCTTGGAATGTTGTGCTTTTAAAGAATTTTTCCATTTCTTCCAGGTTTCCATTTTATTGGCATATAGTTGCTTGTAGTAATCGCTCATGATCCTTTGTATTTCTGCAGTGTCAGTTGTTACTTCTCCTTTTTCATATCTAATTCTATTGATTTGAGTCTTCTCCCTTTTTTTCTTGATGAGTCTGGCTAATGTTTTCTCAATTTTGTTTATCTTCTCAAAGAACCAGCTTTTAGTTTTATTGATCTTTGCTATTGTTTTCTTCATTTCTTTTTCATTTATTTCTGATCTGATCTTTATGATTTCTTTCCTTCTGCTAACGTAGGGGTTTTTTTTTTGTTCTTATTTCTCTAATTGTTTTAGGTGTAAGGTTAGGTTGTTTATTTGAGATATTTCTTGTTTCTTGAGGTAGGATTGTATTGCTATAAACTTCCCTGTTAGAACTGCTTTTGCTGCATCCCATAGATTTTGGGTCATCAAGTTTTCATTGTCATTTGTTTCTAGATATTTTGTGATGTCCGCTTTGATTTCTTCAGTGATCTCTTGGTTATTGAGTAGTGTATTGTTTAGCCTCCATGTTTTTGTATTTTTTACAGAATTTTTCCTGTAATTGATATCTAATCTCATAATGTTGTGGTTGGAGAAGGTACTTGACATGATTTCAATTTTCTTAAATTTACCAAGGCTTGGTTTGTGACCCAAGATATGATCTATCCTGGAGAGTGTTCCATGAGCACTTGACATGAAAGTGTATTCTGTTGTTTTTGGATGGAATGTCCTATAAATATCAATTAAGTCCATGTTGTTTAATGTATCATTTAAAGCTTCTCTTGCCATATTTATTTTCATCTTGGATGATCTGTCCATTGCTGAAAATGGGGTGTTAAAGGCCTCTACTATGATTGTGTTACTGTTGATTTCCCTTTTTATGGCCGTTAGCATTTACTTTATGTATCAAGGTGCTTGTATATTGGGTGCATAAATATTTACAATTGTTATATCTTCTTGGATTGATCCCTTGATCATTATGTAGTGTCCTTCTTTGTCTCTTGTACTAGTCTTTATTTTAAGATGTATTTTGTCTGATATGAGAATTGCTACTCCAGCTTTCTTTTGATTTCCATTTGCATGAAATATCTTTTTCCATCCCCTCACTTTCAGTCTGTATGTGTCCCTAGGTCTGAGGTCGGTCTCTTGTAGACAGCATATATACGGGTCTTGTTTTTGTATCCATTCAGCCAGTCTGTTTCTTTTGGTTGGAATATTTAATCCATTTACATTTAAGGTAATTATCAATATGTATGTTCCTATTACCATTTTCTTAATTGTTGTGGGTTTGTTATTGTAGGTGTTTTCCTTCTCTCGTGTTTCCTGCCTAGAGAAGTTCCTTTAGCATTTGTTGTAAAGCTGGTTTGGTGGTGCTGAATTCTCTTAGCTTTGGTTGTCTGTAAAGGTTTTAATTTCTCCATCGAATCTGAATGAGATCCTTGCTGGGTAGAGTAATCTTGGTTGTAGGTTTTTCCCTTTCATCATTTTAAATATGTCCTGTCACTCCCTTCTGGCTTGCAGAGTTTCTGCTGTAAGATCAGCTGTTAACATTATGGGGATTCCCTTGTATGTTATTTGTTGCTTTTCTCTTGCTGCTTTTAATGTTTTTTCTTTGTATTTAATTTTTGATAGTTTGATTAATATGTGTCTTGGTGTGTTTCTCCTTGGATTTATCCTGTATGGGACTCTCTGTGCTTCCTGGACTTGAGTGACTATTTCCTTTCCCATATTAGGGAAGTTTTCAACTATAATCTCTTCAAATATTTTTTCAGTGCCTTTCTTTTTCTCTTCTTCTTCTGGGACCCCTATAATTCGAATGTTGGTGTGTTTAATGTTGTCCCAGAGGTCTCTGAGACTGTCCTCAATTCTTTTTATTGTTTTTTCTTTATTCTGCTCTGCAGTAGTTATTTCCACTCTTTTATCTTCCAGGTCACTTATCCATTTCTCTGCCTCAGTTATTCCCCTCTTGATTCCTTCTAGAGAATTTTTAATTTCATTTATTGCATTGTTCATTGTTGCTTGTTTCATCTTTAGTTCTTCTAGGTCCTTGTTAAATGTTTCTTGCATTTTGTCTATTCTATTTCCAAGATTTTGGATCATCTTTACTATCATTATTTTGAATTCTTTTTCAGGTAGACTGCCTATTTCCTCTTCATTTGTTTGGTCTGGTGGGTTTTTATCTTGCTCCTTCATCTGCTGTGTTTTTCTGTTCTCATTTTGCTTATCTTACTGTGTTTGGGGTCTCCTTTTCACAGGCTGCAGGTTCGTAGTTCCCGTTGTTTTGTGTCTGCCCCCAGTGGGTGAGGTTGGTTTAGTGGCTTGTGTAAGCTTCCTGATGGAGGGGACAGGTGCCGGTGTTCTGGTGATTGGGACCGGATCTTGTCTTTCTGGTGAGCAGGACCTTCTCTGGTGGTGTGTTTTGGGGTGTCTGTGACCTTATTATGATTTTAGGCAGCCTCTCTGCTAATGGTGGTGTCATGTTCCTGTATTGCTAGTTGTTTGGTATGGGGCGTCCAGCACTGGAACTTGCTGGCCATTGGGTGGACCTGGGTCTTAGTGTTGAGACGGAGATCTCTGGGAGAGCTCTTGCTGATTGATATTACATGGGGCTGGGAGGTCTCTGTTTGTCGCATGTTCTGGACTCGGCTCTCCCACCTTGGATGCTCAGGCCTGACACCTGGCTGGAGCACCAAGACCCCATTAGCCACACAGCTCAAAAGAAAAATAAACTAAAATTAAATTTATAAAAATGTTTAATTAATAAAATAAAAATAATAATAAAATAAAAATAAAGAAATAAAATAAAAAAGGAAGAGAGCAACCAAACAAATCCATCATTGATAACAAGCACTAAAAACTAAACTAAGAGAAACATAAAAATCAGAAACAAATCAGTCACAGATAACAAACCCCAAATCTACAGTTGCTCCCAAACTCCACTGCCTCAGTTTTGGGAACATTTGTTGTCTAATCAGGTATTCCACAGATGCCGGGTTCATCAACTTGATTTTGGGGATTTCATCCACTGCTCCTGAGGCTTCATGGAGAACTTGCTCTTTCTCTTTTTTGTTTGCACGCCTCCTGGGGTTCAGCTTTGGTTTTGGCCCTGCCTCTCTGTGTAGGTGCCCTCAGGTGTCTGTTCCCTGCCCAGACAGGACGGGGTTAAAGCAGTGGCTGATTAGGGCTCTGTTGCTCTCTCAGGCCAGGGA
Source organism: Delphinus delphis (assembly GCF_949987515.2). Classification (NCBI taxonomy): domain Eukaryota; kingdom Metazoa; phylum Chordata; class Mammalia; order Artiodactyla; family Delphinidae; genus Delphinus; species Delphinus delphis. Next base: position 86,992,725 of record NC_082704.1, read on the forward strand.
GAGGAAGGGGTATGGTAGTCATAATTTGAATGCAGGGCAAGCGTGCAGCAGCAGAGGCTAGCATGACATTGCAACAGCCCGAGGCGTGCCATGGGTTCTCCCTCATAAGGGAGACACCTTATGAGGAGTCAGTGGCCGAGTCAGGGTGACTTAGTTCTTACTGGCTTGAGCTAGAACTGAAGCCAGGAGTTCATGACACTAGAGCCTCCCAGGCTTACCTGTCATTCTTGCAAATGGACTTCCTGAGTGGAAATTTTTTTTTGGCCGCCCTGGCTTGTGGGATCTTAGTTCCCTGACCAGGGATTGAACCCACACCCTCGGCAGTGAAAGCACAGAGACCTAACCATTGGATCACCAGGGAATTCCCCTGAGTAGAATTTTTTGTTTTGTTTTGTTTTTGTCGAGCGGAACACTGTGTACTGGTTGCCAGTCCTAGGTGAGGATTCCAAACACTTCTGCCCATTGCATCTTGATATTGGAGTCACCAAGGAAAATACAATGCAGTCAAGTACTGAATGCAACAGTACTTTACTTACATAGAGAAGAGACAGCAAGATCAGCTTCAGTAGTGTGTGTTGGTCCCCCGTGGCCACTGGGTCTCTCTCCACAGCTGACTCAGGGCAGTTTGCCTTTGCACACCTCTCTTGTACCTTAGTAAAAGGCCCTGTCCCCTCCCCTCATTGGACAGATACAGCAGTGGGGTTGGCCAGGTGCCATATGACACACATGCTTAAGTGGTACAAAGGAGCATACATTGAGCTGGCAACAGGGAAAGATATTCACTCAAGCAGAGGTTGTGTGGGCTCTTTATCTCTTGGTCAGGAAGTGTTCCAAGCCCAAGGCCCATTCTTATATGGCCAAATGGGGGTCAAAAGACTGCCTGATAATATTGCCTGTCCCCCAAACTTTTGTTTTTGATAGGGCCTGGGAAGGCAGAAGAAAGGTTTACTATGAAGAGAAACCAGGACTAGAAAATGTCAGCAAACATCACAGGCATGTGAAGAGGCTGGCAAGGGCCATCAACACTGAATTCAAGAGGATCTCAGATACACTGAAATAATGACATTAATAGCTAACACTTATAATGGTGTTTGCTGTATATCAGACACTGTTCTAAATACTTTATGGATATTAACTCCATTTAGTTTCCACAATAGCCCTAAGAAGTAGGTACACTTATTATTGTCATAATAATATAGATGAGAAAACTGAGGCACAGAGAGTTTAAGTAACCTGCCTAAGACCATGCTGCTAGTAAGTGGCCGAGCCAGGCTTCAAACTCAGGCAGTTTGGCTCCACAGAACATGCTTTCAATCACTGTTCCATGGTGACTCTTGGGAAGACAAGGGACTCACTGCAGTCTGACCAAGACAGGACCAGGTCACCAAGATGGAAGAATGGCCCTGGGTCTGAGAAATACAGAGATTGTGATGCCAAGGAGAAGAAGATGAATACAACCATAGGCTATATGCCTGTGAGGCTGATAGTTGGACTAGGCATTGTCAGTGTCATGACTAAGCATTGTTAATATGTTCACATTTCCTTATAAATGCTTTATTTACTGATTATATAAATGTGATGGGGAGAAAACAGGGTGTAGGTCACTTAGCCCTTTTTTATACAGTCGAAAGTGTTTATTACTTCTTATGTATTGGTTTTGAAAAAAATTCATTTTGAGTAAAGCATTTGATTAGTATTCCCTTTTCAAGAGTCTAGCTGCTATGTAAATCTAGTGATAGGTACAGTGTGTTGATGTAAGAGCTTTGGAATAGGGCAAGAGATACGCAGTCACTTTAAGGTTAGACCGCAAAGATGTTGGAAGCTCCTGGAAAGGAAATATAGGACTTGAGTGCTCTAACCCAGGCAACTGAATCAATTATCAATAAAGTATATACCAATACCTCTCATGAGCAAGGGATGCAAAAATCCCCAACATAATACTAACAAATTGAATCCAGCAATATATAAAAAAAAATAATTACCATGACTGTATGGGTTTATTCCAGGTATGCAAGGAAGGTTTGACATTTGAAAATCAATGTAATGTGTCATATTAACAATTTAAACAAAAAGATGACCTGATAAGATCAATTGAAGAAAAACAATTTGAAAAATATTTGACACCCATTCACAATAAAAATCCTTAGCAAACTAGGAATTCATCCTTTTGACCAGGGTTTGACTTGTGTTAGACGAAGTAGGCATTTGACAATGGCATAATAGGGACTGATGAGAACAAAACCAAACCAAACAAAATCTGCCTTAGGAAAATTTTCCTCCTCCAGATTCTTTTGACAGGCTTTTCTTCTTGTCTGCCTATCTGGGCTCACAGCAGAACTCCGATGGAGGATACGAAGTCACCCATTTTCACTCATAGGAGGCCACTGTAAGGGAAAGATCTCATCAATCACTGAAAATCTAAAGAACCAATCACTTGTTCTTCAGTCTTTAATTATCCTTGCCTTCCCTTTCTATCATTCCTTGGCTCTCATTCGGGCTCCAGTTTCATTACTTCCAACCATCATTTACTCCCTCCATTTCAGAAGAATCACATGGCCTTGATAGGAAATGTAATAAACTGTAGTGTATGCAGTAGTGTGCCTCTCAGATGTCTCCCCCTTTAGGACTAAGTTATTCATTCTCTCAGCTGCTTAGAGATCCGGCAGCCAATAACTCTCAGCTGAGTCTCTCTCAGGACTTGCCCTTGGCTCAAGAAAGTCATCTAATGGAAAGTCATGCCCCATCTCCACATCCAACAACTGTTTCAATGCCTGGCACCTTTGCTTCAATTAGGGATAACACTGAAGGGCCTTTCCAACTCCATGAAGACTTATTACAATTCACCAATCAACATAGGGTTCCAAATGTTAACAACTCTACCAAATCATGTCTGTGCTGAATAATCCCCTTTTCTTCTACAGTTTCACTCACCAACCTTCTCTACCCTGCTTTGTGTGTCTTAGGAGCCTCTCCTCTGCATCCACCAGGCTCCCTAGCCTTCTGGCTTCTAGCTGAGAAAATGGGAATCACAAAGCAAGTCTTTTTAAAAAATATTTTATCTAGGGTCTTAGTTGCGGCAGGCGGGCTCCTTAGTTGTGGCTTGTGGGCTCCTTAGTTGCAGTATGTGGGCTCCTTAGTAGTGGCATGTGAACTCTTAGTTGCGGCATGCATGTGGGGTCTAGTTCCCTGACCAGGGATTGAACCTGAGCCCTCTGCACTGGGAGCGTGGAGTCTTATCCACTGCACCACCAGGGAAGTCCCACAAAGCAAGTATTAACAGAGTAGGAACATGGGAGATGATCCATTTGAGAGAAATTTTTTAGAGATGATGAGTTTTGCTACTTTTCTCTATTTTCAGCTAAAGAGCTCTTTGAGCAGTGATGACCCTGAATTAGACTTTGCCATCCCTCTCTACTAAGGCTGCAACAAGATTTCTGCAATGAGAAGACTATTAAGGCACTGTTTGACTGTAGTATTTAAAACCAGATTAATTTTAAAGGTTACATATTTAAGATATTTTACCTCTCGGATGCACAATTTTAAGACATGGTATAAAACTCTCATTTATTTATCTATTAATTCAACAAATATTTATTCATCATCTATGATGTTTCCAGCAGTATACTAGGCACTAAGATACAGATTACACAAAAATCCTTGTCCTCATGGGAGCTTCTATTCTATGTAAATTGTGAGGAATAACATTGCACCCAGGCTTGAAAAAGACAACCTTGCCAGAGGGTTAAGGTTTTTTGGGGGGGTAATTTTTAATTGAAATTTAATTCACATAACACAAAATTCACCATTACAATGTTCAATTCAGTGGTTTATAGTATATTCACAATGTTGTGCACCCACCACCACTCACTAATTCCCAGAACAGTTCCATCACCCCCAAAAGAAACTCCATACCCATTTGTTACAGGTTGAATTGTGTTTGTTCCCCAAATTTCATGTTGAAGCCCTACTTCAGAAAGTGTCCTTATTTGGAAATAGGGTAATTGCAGATGGAATTAGTTAATATGAAATCATACTGGAGTAGGGTGGGTCCCTAATCCAATGTGACTGATGTCCTTATAAAAAGGGGAAATTTGGACACAAAAACAGACACACACACACAGGGAGAACACCATGTGAAGATTAGTATTATGCTGCCACAAGCCAAGGAACTACCAGAAGCTGGGAGAAAGGCCTGGGGCAGACACTTCTCTAGTGCCTCCAGGGGGAACATGGGCACTGCTAACACCTTGATCTCAGACCTTTAGTTTCCAGAATTATGAGACAATGAATTTCTGTTGTTTAAGCCACCCAGTTGTGGTACTTTGTTATGGCAGCCCTAGTAAATTAATAAACCATTAATAGCCACTCTCCACTTCCCCCTCCCCTCAGCCACTGGAAACTAATCTACTTTTGTTTCTAGGTATTTGTCTATTCTGGATATTTCATATCAATGGAATCATAGAATAGGTGGCTTTTTGTGTCTGGCTTCTTTCTTTTTTTAACTGAGGTATAGTTGATGTACAATAGTATATGTTTCAGGTATACAACATAGTGATTCGAGTTTTAAAGGTTATATTTCATGTATAGTTATTATAAAATGTTGGCTATATTTCCTGTGATGTACCATACATCCTTGTAGCTTATTGATTTTATACATAGTAGCTTGTACCTCTTAATCCTCTACCCTTATCTTGCCCCTACCCCATTCCCTTTCCCCACTGGTATTTTGTTGTCTATATCTGTTTCTGTTTTGTTATAGTCATTAATTTTTTAGAATCCACATATAAGTGATTTCATATAGTATTTATCTTTCTCTGATTTATTGCACTTAGCATAATACCCTCCAAGTCCATCCATGTTGTTGCAAATGGCAAAATTTCATTCTTTTTCATGGCTGAGTAGTATTTTGACTTCTTTAACTTATAATGGTTCATACACATTGCACATTGTATCAGTACTTCATTCCTTTTTATGGTTAAGTAATATTTCATTGTATAGATACACATTTTTTTATCCATTTATCAGTTGATTGACATTTGGTTTGTTTCCACTTTTTAGTTATTAGGAATGATGTTGCTCTGAACATTTATGTACAACAAGTTTTTTTGGTGAACATGTTTTTCAATTTCCTTGGGTATACACCTAGGAGTGAAATTGCTGGGCCATATGGTAACTGTTTAATCTTTTGAGGGACTGCCAAACTGTCTTCCCAAGTGGCTGTATCTTTTTATTCAATACATTCCCACCAGAAAAGTAGGAGAGTTCCAGTTTCTTCTCATTAATTTTAATACAATGATTGCATGTTACTCTGGTTAAAAATATGACGAGTTTGTTTGGCTTTTAATAGGTTTGAGGTGTGAATTAGATTCCCAAGCATTATGTGCAGTAGGAAATGTAAGATTTTTTTTTACATCTTTATTGGAGTATAATTGCTTTACAATGGTGTGTTAGTTTCTGCTTTATAACAAAGTGAATCAGTTATACATATACATATGTTCCCATATGTCTTCCCTCTTGCGTCTCCCTCCCTCCCACCCTCCCTATCCCACCCCTCTAGGTGGTCACAAAGCACCGAGCTGATCTCCCTGTGTTATGCGGCTGCTTCCCACTAGCTATCTATTTTACGTTTGGTAGTGTATGGAAATGTAAGATTATAGTTTAGAAAAAATTCAGAGTCAGAGATGCAAATATGAGATTGAGCACACCTCCCCCTCATAAATATGAACTTCCTTTATTCCTTTGAAGACTATATCCACATGGTATACCATCCAAAAGAAAAACCAGTTCAAAATAGTTACAACTTTTTCTTATTCTGTGACTAGCTTCTTCATATTCTTTGTCCATTTTTCTATTCTCTCTTACAACAGTTTGTGGGGATATTTTTATTAGGAATAGTAGCTCTGTTGTAAGTGTTGCAAATATTTTCCCCAATGTACATCTTTTTTTTAAATTTATTATTTATTTATTTATTTATTATTTTTGGGTGCATTGGGTGTTCGTTGCTGCACCTGGGGTTTCTCTAGTTGTGGCAAGCGGGGGCTTCTCATTGTGGTGGCTTCTCTTGTTGCAGAGCACAGGCTTTAGGCGTGTGGGCTTCAGTAGTTGTGGCTCACTGGCTTTAGAGCGCAGGCTCAGTAGTTGCGCCACACGGGCTTAGTTGCCCTGCGGCATGTAGGATCTTCCCAGGCCAGGGCCGTGTCCCCTGCATTGGTAGGCAGATTCTTAACCACTGCGCCATGAGGGAAGTCCCCCCAATGTACATCTTACCTTTTGATTTTGTTTTTATTTTAAAGATGTTTTAATGAGGTCTAGGATTTACTTTATGGCTTCTGAGTTGTTCTTATTTATCCTCCATCACAATGTTATATGATATTTTCCTATATTTCATTATGACATTTTATTATTTTGTCATATTTAATTTTAATCCATATGGAGTTTGTCATTGTATACGATATGATTTAGAGGTCCAGAATTTTTTTCCCTTACAAAAAGATTTACATCATATCAGCACTATCAGTTTCCACAAACTTGGAACAACACATTTGTCATGTTATTTTCCATATATGCATGGCTATGCATTGGACCTCTGCCTTCCACTGACTTTTTCATCAACCATCATAACCTAGTTTAAGTAGATTTATAACTTTATATACAGTAAGGCAAATTCCCCTCTCAATTTCTTAGTTTTTTCACACTATTGTTAGCTAAACTTCATTTAGTATTTCGTATACTTGACACTGATTCTGGATTTTTTATTCTGTTTCAGTGATTTCTTTAATTCTGCTCTATGCCACGTGTTTTATTTACTGTAGTTTATAATGGAATATAATATCTTATATGTCTTCCCTTATTATAACTATCCTCAAAATACCCTTGGCTGTTTTCATATATGTTTTTTCCTGCCAATTAAAATGAAGAATTGTACCAAAGGCCCCTGATCCTATTTAGAATATTGATTCAAATTGCCTGAAATTCATGGATTAGGTTTATGGACAACTGGGGTTTTACAGTATTGAGTCTTCATTCATGAATACAGTTTATTTATTCTCTTTTATATAGATGACATACAATCTTCTTAGGTTTATTTATAGTTGAATTCTTGCTTTTTGATGTGCATTATTCTTCCTAGTATATATATTTTACTAGTTATCATTGACATGTACATGATGGCTAATCTTGATTCTACAGAGTCCCTAGTTGGCATCTAGCTAGGATATCTGTGCATATTAACAATGATACAATTTTCATTTCAGAAAAAAGTGACAATGCAAAGGTTAATTTGAGATGCAGAGGGGAAATGGGAGGCATTTCAGGTAAAAGTTATCTATGCTAAAGAAAAAACTGGGGAAAAAAGAGGCAAATGTAACAAACCTGGTAAAGGTTTCCATTTGAAGCCAGTGGTTCAAGAGCATTTTCACAAAAGGAATTAGAGAAACTCAGTATTATATATATGATAAAAAATTCCCATATAAATTTACTCCCAATTAAACAATATTATATATGTGATATATATGATATATATCAGTATTATATATTAACACTGTATTAATTTATACCCAAATAAATTTACTCCCAATAAAACAAAGTTGCTTATGCTAAAGAAAAACCCTTGAAATATAATGAGCGTGAAGAGAATTCTACTCTTGGGAATTCCCTGGCAGTCCAATGGTTAGGGCTCTGCATTTCCACAGCTATGGGCCTGGCTTCCATCTCCAGTCAGGGAACTAAGATCTCACATGCCCACATGGTGTGGCCAAAAATAAATAAATGAATAATTTTAAAAAAGAACCCAGCATGTTTTAAAAAAAGAGAGAATTCTACTCTTGTGCTCAAGGACAAAGATTTATTTTGAGTAAAATCCTATAAGCTTGAGAAATGGCAAAGACTTTTAGTTAATGCTCAGCGTAAACATCAGAGAAAACATGGTGTAGAGAAAACGTACGATTCAAAGCAATTTGCAGATGCATTTAGTTCTGGATCACAACTTATTCAGCATTATAAACTTTCTACTGAATAGAAAACTTATTAAAGTAAGGAACATGGAAAGACCTTAGCCAATACTCACTTCTTACTCAACATTAGAGAATTCATATCAGAGAGAAATCCTGCAAATGTGTTGAATTAGCCAATCCTCATATCTTACTCAACATCGTAGCATTCATACTGAAGTGAAACTCTAAATGACATGAATGAGGGAAGGCCTACAGATATGACCTCTGTGTTGCTGAGATATGAGAATTCTTGCAGGAGAGAATCCTACAAATGTATTAAATCTGGGAAATCCTTTAGATGTGGCTGCACTGTTGCCATTACCAAGCATGAGAGAATTCATACTTCAGAAACCCTGTGAATATAGTGAACGTGGATGGGAGGGATGTGTTCTTAGAAAACGCATATAAAATAAAATATGAATCTCCTCTATACTCTTTTAAGCATACCTCATACTTTATTCACCAACAGATAATTTAATAAAATCTAAATAATTGTAATTCATAGGTTGTCCTTTTTTTTCTTAAAGAATCAAGCATTTTTAAGGGAACTCCCCCATCTTATTATTATTATTTTAAAAAATTATTTTAATTTTGGCTGCGTTGGGCTGTTGTTGTTGCACACAGGCTTTCTCTAGTTGCAGTGAGTGGGGGCTACTCTTCGTTGCGGTGCACAGGCTTCTCATTGCGGTGACTTCTCCTGTTGTGGAGCACGGGCTCTAGGCGTGCAGGCTTCAGTAGTTGTGGCCCACGGACTCAGTAGTTGTGACTCGCAGGCTCTAGAGCACAGGCTTAGTTGCTCCGCGGCATGTGGGATCTTCCCGTACCAGGGCTCGAACTCATGTCCCCTGCATTGGCAGGGGGATTCTTAACCACTGCACTACCAGGGAAGCCCTATAGGTTTTTCTTGGTTTAGCATGTGAAATTCACACTGGAGATGGACATTAAGAATTAGTTTTGTGCTACTACATTACAGATCAACAGGAAACTCGTACAAAAATAACTGAAGCAAGCAGAAGTATAAAAATACATTTGGCTACAGGCAATAATTTTAATATATTAACCAGTGGTAAGACATCTGGCAAAAACCACTGTTAAATTCAGATGAGATAGTGACATCAACATAGGACATGACGAGTACAGCAAAATGACTGAAGAGAGGGGCACAAGAGGAAAGGGCCTTCACTTCTGAAAACAGCAGCTCTACTCATTCTACATACTCTCCTGCCTGTTTCCCACAGTACATATTATTACACACTGGCTTATTACAACATCTTTCAATAACAGAAAGAGACCTTGAAAGTAGAATCGTCATCAGCTAGCTGAAGTCTTCCTCCTTTGGGGTTTATTGTGGTACACACACTTCTCAACTAACAGACACAGTCATCCAAAGACTAATGCTCTAAACTCTGTGCCACCTGACAGTCATGTGATTGGCTTCATGCCAACATATTGAAGCCATCAACCAGTTCCCTGGGGTGGATTCCCATTTTGTCTATTCCAGCCCCATTCACTCTGCACACTCCCCTGCCTGTGGGAAATCTGCAGAGGCAGTGGCACACACAGCGATGCAGTGCAGCAGGAGATGGACACTTGCAACTGGCCTTCCCTTTCCTACAGGAACTCACGCAGTTCAAAGAGCAGAACGTCATCAAGACATTGCTTGATGGACCTGTCACCTCAGTCACTGCAGGGAAGAATTCCAGGAAGAGGCAGGTACCAGGGACCCTCAGCAGAACCCTGCACCACAGCAAGACAGCAAGCTCCCTCAGCTGCCGCCCACTGCAAGTGCTCAGGACCTCTGCTCCTCGGAGGCGGGAAAATCACAGCAGTGCCCTCCGGCTGCTGCTCCTCAGGTCTGCAACCTCCGCACAAACACCAAGCAAGTGTACTGCTGGGGGCGGAGTCACACTGTGTTCATGAGGTCCACCCACTGGGATGGTTGAAACAAACCAACCTCAGAATCTACAGGAACAGTATGTTCGGGTTCCCCAGGACCACCCTCAGGCTTAAAGATTCCCTAGAAGGACTCGGAACTCAGAAAAGCTGTTAGTTCTTTTCAGAGTCTGTGAGTCCAGCTGAGCTGTTATATACAGAATTATTATTATTTTTAAAAGAAATTTATTTATTTGGCTGCACCAGGTCTCAGTTGCGGCATGCGGGCTCTTTAGTTGTGGCATGCGGGCTCTTTAGTTGTGGCATGCGGGCTCTTTAGTTGTGGCATGCGGGCTCTAGTTCCCTGACCAGGGATCGAACCCAGGCCCCCTGCATTCGGAGCATGGAGTCTTAACCACTGGACCACCAGGGAAGTCCCATACACATAGTTAGGATTTATGACAGTGAAAGTAAAATCAGCAAAGGCAAAAGGTGCAGGGGTGAAGTCCAGTGGAAACCAGTGGTGAGATCCAGTTGTCCTCTCCCAAAGGAGTCACATGGACAATGCTTAATTCTCCCAGAAATGATGTGTGACAACACATGCAAAGTGTTGCCAGTCAGGGAAGCTCACCCATGCCTAGGGGTCCAGAGATTTGACTGGAGGTCAGTCGTGCAGGCATGCAGCTTCCACGTCACTCACTTTAGCTACTCGGTCTACAGCCCCCAGATGTCAAACTAATACAGCACAGCCGAGGGCCTCAGACATACAAAACAGACCCTCACCATACGTCACACCATTAGCATGAAGCACCTGGTCAGATGGAACAGAGGTGCCTGGATTACAGAAATACCCTACTAGGCAGAACACGCCAGGCTCTTTGTGGTGCTCTCCCAGGAGTGGGGCAAGGACCAGTCTTCCCGAGACAGGCTTTTCCTGGAACGTAAGGGCTTGAGTAACCTGGGCCTGCTGGGGTTACACTTTACAATGAATTTTAACTTAGAGGCCTAATTGCCATTTAAAAACATGTTTTCAGGGAATTCCTGGCGGTCCAGTGGTTAGGACTCTGTGCTCTCACCGCCAAGGGCCCGGGTTCACTCCTGGGCCATGGGCAAAAAAAAAAAACAAAAAAACAAAAAGACGTTTTCAGTGGTGACCCTGGGCAAGGTTGGTGGCGAAGGGGAGGGAAGCACACAGTGCAGGAAGGAGCAGCATTGGCACCAGCACGCCCCCTAGTGTTGGGGAGAGGACAGCAGAAACTGCCACGGTAACCAAGCAGGACCCTAGAGGCCTTCCCGGGACAGACCCCTCCCATGTCCTCCACCTGCTTCTCATCTGTAGAAAAACTCTAGCCTCCTTGGTCTTCCCCAAGTTTCAAAGAATAATTTAATCAGAGAAGTGAGAAAATGCAGAAACAAAGGAAAACAGTCAAGCAAGACAAAATAATAGTTTAGCCATTAAACAAAGTCAAGGACCTTTAGTTCCTCCCCAAGGGCTATAGATAATATCCGGAGCCATACCCTGTGAGCTGTTTTGCAGATACTGAAATCCCCATCAGGTGGAAGACCTTAACTGCATGCTGACCACAAGCACTTAGACCCCAGACTGGTTGGAAGCAGAAGGTTGATGAGGTTGACTCCCCGATTACCTCACCAGCAACCAATCAGAAGAATGGCCATCAGCTGATCACACATCCCACAACCTCCTGCCTCACTCTGTCTTTAAAAACCCTTCCCTGAAAGCCATCAAGGAGTTCAGGCCTTTTGAGCACTAGTTGCCTGGACTCCTTGCTTGGTGCCCTGCAGTACACGCTGTACTTTCCTTCACCACGACCTGCTGTCAGTACATAAGTTTTATGGGGTGTGGGTGAGTGGACCCAAGCTTGCTTTGGTAATACCACCACTTACCAGGTGCCTGCCTTAGGACACATTCAGGGCTGGGGGCGCTAGAGATGTTCCTTTAAACAATCCTGACAGCCCGTTGGGATGTGCGGTCTTTAGCTATGATGTACAAGAGGCCCAAAGGGCCGGTAGGTGGTGGAGGCAAGCCTTCACTTCTACGGATCGGTAGATCCCAACAGCTGGGCAGAGTGTGGGCTGGAAGAACACCTTGGCATGTTTCTTGGTTCCTGGATGCCCAAGTCACACTAGGACATGCTGGCACGGCATGAGCAACAACTGCACGCCCTTCGCCAGCCCCTTCTCTTTCTGAGAAAGCACTCATTCCTGCAGAGTCAGGATATGGGGAGCGTCTGACCAGGGCCAATGACCAGGTCTTTCTGAAGCTGGGGGTTTCTCTACTGTCCTCAGGACACTGTCATACTAATTCTATTAACTTTCTCCTGCCTCCTGACAGTGGTGTCAGAAAAACTTATCAGGTCACCTCTCTTCTGGAAATAAATAGGTTAGCATCCCTAAACCTGGCCAACATTTAAAAAGGTACAAAGAATCACAGTGGGGGGCAAGTCCCCAGTCACGTGCCTGACAGAAAACACACTCTTCTCCCGGGACTTCTACACAAGACTGGGACAGAGTCACTTCCCAGGAGAACTCCAGGTTGTAGATCTGGGCAATGATTCATCCAACCAACCTGGGAATATCACACATGCCACCACCTCCTCAGAGGCGAAAGGGAAAGACAGGGAGAAAGCAGTATGTTCAGATGGAAGAGTAAATAAATGTATGTTGGCTTCCATGACTGCTTTCGTCACTTGCTTCTCTCAACAGTGCCTGGCACCTGTTGGCTGTAGCACAGAAGGAATTGGGTGTACTGAGCCCAGATCCTGCCTTGACCAGCCCAAGGAGTTCTGCTTGGTGACCAGGCAGGTACCACAAGCACACGGCACACCCTTGGTCTCTTTCCCCAGACCCCGACAGGGAACAGAAAACTTTCCTCAAGGGCACTACAGGACTTTTAGCAGGCCACGTTGCCACTGGCTGACATCGTCAGAGAAACAGCTCTCCCTCCACTTTATGCTGTGCTTTCCAACCGGCAAAGCCCAGATTCTCCAAGGATCCCCAAGGTCCCAGAAATCGGAGTTCCTCGATTTATTTCAGGAGAATCAGGCATCATGGTTTCCTCATTTGTGCATGCTGCCTGCCCTGCAGCACAACTCCCAGCCCCTCCTGCATGCTGCTTCCCCGACTGAGCTTGAACCCTACTCCCCGACCCCTGGCCTGAGACCAGGGCCTGGCTCCGACGGTTCCACCCCGCGCCCAAGATGGCCGCGCCCATGTGCCGCAGTGGAGGCAGCAGGCACGACTACCGGTTTTTTATTCTGAGGATCTAAAGAAAGAGGAGAGCGTGGCTTTGGAAGATGGAGGGGCGGGAACTCCCCAGGGAGCACAGCAACAAGGAGGCCCGGCCGCGCGGGAGAACGGACTGGGAGAGCGGGCCTCGGCCTCGGAGGCGGCGGACTCGGATCGCCACGACAGTCCGCGCGGAGCCCGCTCGCCTCCCCAGCCTCTCATACGACTCGTCGCGGAAAATGCTCGCACGCTCTCGTCGCTCCATCTAACCTCAGAGGGAACCACGTCAGAATCCTTTGTCCCCGAAAGGCGCCGTGTTGCCCATTGGCTGTGTTGCCTCCCCCCGCCCCCAAAGCCCGCTCCTGCGCCTGCACAGCGCTCGGGCTCCCGGGGCGACGGCGAGCGGAAGTGCCCTGCTGACCCCGAGGGCGGTGCCAGTTGACGCTTCCGGTTGTTTCCTGCCCTGAGACCTCGGGTTCCTGGCGGTGGAGTAAGGGGAGGCGGAGTTGGGGATGGGCTGGATGGGGAGGTCGGAGGAGCCTTGGGCAATGAGGTCGCGCCCCTGGGGGGTTGAGTGACAGGGCCGCGGTGGTGAGGGGAGGGGGGGGGCTACGGGGGTCAGCGAGTGGTTGGTTCATTTCTTGATTCATTCAGCGACCATTTCCTCAGTGCCTAGTAAATGCCGGGCACCCCTGTGTTTCACAGTAGTCTGTTCACAATAGCCCTGTGAGTATGTACTACGATGCTCTTTGTTTTACAGAGAGAAAGCAAGAACAGAAAGGCTGGGAAACCTAACCAAAGTCACACAGTAAAGTGGAGGGATCCTTTTTCTTTTTTCGTTTTTTCGGCATAACGCTTATGCCTTTCCGACAAACGCACCCTAAATTTATCACTTTGCTGGCTCACTGTCTGTATCTCCCCTGCTAAGAGTATGGCTCCGCAAGATGGCGGAACTCTGAAGTTTTGTTCACGTAGAACAGTAGAACCCGTAGAACAGGCACACAGTAGGCCCTGACCTCTTATGAAACGAATAAAAGCGGCAGAGCAGGCAGTCAGTTTCGTTCCAGAGCCCAGACCTTTTCGGGCGGTAATTGAGCTCTTACTGAATGTCAATTCTTAAAACTACAGTGAGGCACTGTGCCTTCTGATGGCAAGGAAAACTTTGGGGTTTTCCTCAACTTCGCTCCATCATGGAGGTTGCTAATTGCATCGCCTGTGTGGTCATTGCCTTTCCAGGGTCAGGGTTCATAAGTGAGCCCACGGCTCAGCAGCTTCAGACACCAGCTGATCTGCCATGGGCTTCCTTAGTTAGACTACAGAAGACCCAGTCTGAGGCCTCAGAAGGAGGTGAGCTCCTCGGGTCAGAGGCAGAGACATAGTCCTGAAGTGATGGTCCCAGCAAAGGTACCTTTTTTGAATCCTTGGGTCCTGCCTCCTTAGAAATAAAATAGCTCCTCTGAGGGGAGTTGGAAGAGGAGCGCCAGCCCAGACCCCAGGGGCAGAGGGGGAAGGCTCACAGGACAGACCCAGATGCTCTGGTTAGAGGGAGGGGGCTCACAAGATAGCAGGTCCTAGAAGAACTGGACCTGCAGTGCCCTCTGTCCCTTCCTTCAGCTGAGAGAGAGCAAGGCTGACTCGGTGACTCAACTTCTAGCCACCATCAAGAGCTGTGTGATGGTGGTCAGTTGAACCCCTATTGGAGGAGAGGGATGAAAGTTACAGACGGATGGAGGGACGCTGCCCTGCGGTAGTGCCTGCAAAGGCAGGATCAGGCTGGAAAGATTGACCACCTGCCTCACGGGACTTTCTCCACTCCTGACACATTTGTGCACACATCATTATATTTCCCTCTTGTGCCATGGGCTATTTTTGTTTTGTTTGTTTGTTTTTTTGCGGTACGCGGGCCTCTCACTGTTGTGGCCTCTCCCGTTGCGGAGCACAGGCTCCGGACGCGCAGGCTCAGCGGCCATGGCTCACGGGCGCAGCCGCTCCGCGGCATATGGGATCTTCCCGGACCGGGGCACGAACCCGTGTCCTCTGCCTCGGCAGGCGGACTCTCAACCACTGCGCCACCAGGGAAGCCCCCTGTTTGTTTGTTTTTTGTTTTTGACCGCCCCGCGCGGCATGCGGGATCTTAGTTCCCCAACCAGGGATGGAACCCGCGCCCCCTGCGGTGGAAGCACAGAGTCTTACCCACTGTTCGGCCAGGGAAGTCCCCTGGGCTATTTTTGGATTTGAGTCAGTCCCGTAGTATACACAACCCACTTACCTGTAGCAGAAATGTTGAATCTCCTCTACCCTGACTAGATGACCAAAGAGGTGTCTTTGGTTTCTGTGTGTCTGTGACCTTTCAGCGTGGTCTCTAGGTAGGCCATCACCTAGCTCTGCTGCCTCTCATTTTGATGCTAGTAACTGGGTCTGGGAAGTGACTCATTAAGCTGCATCTTGCTGAGCCCTGTTGTCCTGATCCTAAGGCAGGGATTGCTACAGTAGCAATGGTTAACAAAAGCTCCTTGCTGAAACTGTGTTTTGAACACCGCCAAATAAGGGAGAGCATGGCGATCAAATGGACATAATGGGAAATAAGGAAGTATTGGGGCGGGAACAGGGTGGCGGTGGCCCACTGTAGGTCCGAAGGAGCCTGGCGCAAGGTCAGTGGTTTCCAGCTCCATGTGGAAGTGACCAATGCCTGGCCCTTAACCTCCCTCTACCCCCCGCCTCTCCTCCCTCCTCGCCCCTCCCTTCTGCCCTGCGCTCAGCTCTGGTTTGTCTCCTTCCTCCAAACCACAGCAAGCTGTCCCTGTCCTCCAGACTTTGCTCAGGGTCTATCACCTCCAGGGCTCAGTGTGATAAGAGGTGATTTGTAATAATTTCTCCTTTCTATTTTACTAGTAAATGATATTGTGAAAAATGAAAAAATGCAAGTAAATAAAAGAGGAAAGGTGGAATTACCACTGGAATGTAAGCACTCTCAACGTTTTCATAAATGCTCTTCTGGACTGCTCTTCCTCAATAAATACATATTGCTTAACAAAGGGGATCGCACTACACTTGCTTTCTGGTAACCTACTTTTAAATATGTTAAGAAATGAGAACAGGATTGCATTGCATTTTTAAAGCCCATGCGGTATTTCCCATGTTGTGTGTCTAATTTTTGATCTGAGTCCCCTTTGCTGGAGGTTTAGTTGCTTCCAAATTGTTGAATGGTGGAAACACCTACAGTTAACATCCTTGTAGCCTGTGCTTATTTATGATTGCCTTTTTACGATAAATTTCCAGGCATAGAATTCCTGAGAGAAAGGAGATGTCAGGTTGTTAATGGCTTCCGAGGAGATGTCTTTAAACACAAGTCATAAATGTGTCCAGGAAGAGAAAATAAATTCACGTGGAAAACCCACAGGATCTTAGCCGTGTCCCAGGGGAACAGGCTGGAGCTACCAGGCCACGTGTCCAGATCATCCCCTGTGTGCGGCAAGAGTGATTGTTATTAAGCTGGTGATGGTGGTCTCATGGCTGTATGCACTGATCTCGACCCTCCTAATTCTGCCTTCCTAGATCTCCATCCTTTGTCAGGGCAGAGCCAGATGGCCGTGTCCCAGGTGAGTTCCTAATTTACCCCCTACTTTGTTTCCAGTGAATTTGAGGCAGCAATTAGGAAATTATATTGCAGCCTTGAAAAATCTATTAGTCCTCTTAGCTCTGGCTGTTTTCTGTTCAACCTGTCATCCACCTCAGATTCTCCAATCCTTCCCCTCCCCAGCAAAAAAAAAAGAGAAAAAAAAAAAGGAACAAGATAGAAAGGAAAAGACTTTTAAAATCTACTTCTTACTCTTGGGACTGCTCTTCTTTTTTTTCTTTTCCTTCTCAGAGAAGATTGTTTAAATACATAGACTCATCTTGCTTTTTCTATTTCTTCACTTTCAGTTCACTTTTTGCTTTTTCATTATGTTTGAAATAATGAAAGTAAATCCATGTCTCATGTTCCAATATGCATAAAAACAGTATCCAAAAGATCCCTACTTCTTCTCTCCCCAGTACCACATCTTCCTCGCAGATGCCCACTGTTAACAATTTGGTGATAAGGTGCTGTAGATGCATTTACGTCAATTTAACTAAAAATAGACATATGTGTAACATGTGTTTTTGCACAAGTGCCATCACACTCCCATACCCATCTTGCTTTTCCCACCTGATTATATTCTGGGTTTTGTCCCTCATCAGTACATAAAGATTATTTCAGTTCCTATTTCGTGGTATAGAAGTATCATTTAACTATTTCTCTACAAATGGACACTTAGATTTTTAATTTTCTTTTCTATTATATACAGTGCCTCATGAACAACTTTCTATGTATCTCTTGGCCCATTAGTACAGGTATTTATGGAGAATACACCTGGAAGTAGGATTTTTGAATCAAAGGTGTTCACACTTTAAATTTGCTCTTCCAAATCCTGGACTAATTGCTGCTTTCACAAAATTTTAAAGAGCAGATAATTTCTGTGTTCAACTTTTCCAGGCTGTTAAAAGATGAAAAGGGATCCAGTACATGTTATGATGCCAGTTAACTTAAATTCAAGGAAGGTACTACAAGAAAGCAAAAAGTGAAAGACCACTTTCACTTAAGAATATGGATGCCAAAATTCTAAAAGCATGTTCTGAATAGAGCATTAATAAATTGAATTGAGTCTTTTAAAAAGTACTCTGTGCATATGGCAAAAAATTCAAACAAAACTTTGTTCATCAAAAGGTGAAAAATAATTTTCCCTCTCACCCTGTCTTTGTGTCTCCATTTTTTCATGCATTCTTCCGAAAATCATGTGTGCCTATTTATCTATCTTGATATGAATCCCTTTTTATTTTTATGTTCTTCTTTTCGCATATTACAGCACATTCTAGTCCTTTTCATGATCATTCCATTTCACTGCTCAACCCCAGGTTTTCTCACCTCTGCCCTCTTGACCTTTGGGCAAGATAATGCTGTGTTGTGGAGGGCTGCCATGTGCATTGGAGGATATTTAGCAACATCGATGGCCTCTACCCTCTAGATGCCAGTGCCCCCCCCCACTGCCCACCTTGTTTTGACAGTGGGCTAAGGAGGAGTGTGCTGTTGCAGGAAATGTTGACCTTCAGGGATGTGTTTGTGGACTTCACCCTGGAGGAGTGGCAGCAGCTGGACGCCACTCAGAAGAACCTCTGCAAGGATGTCATGCTGGAGAACTACAGCCACCTTGTCTCCGTGGGTGAGGGACCCTTCACAGGGTGACTGGAACGCACCCCCCGGGGCTCCCTCTCTGTCAGCTGCTGCAGCTCAGGGGCGTCTGGGCCCTGAATGAATCGGGCCTCAGGCTCAGGGTCAAGAATCCATAATGGCGTTTGCACCCTGCACGGGATGTCTGTGCTCTCACCTTCTCTGTGGATGGTCTGCACTGAGGGCCCACTAGCTGGGCTCACGGGGCAGTCACCGAGGCAAGACCATCTCTGCCCTGCAAGGATGGGCCTCGGTTCCGGAATGCCTCATGTGTCAATTAGAAAGTCCTCTGTCATTTCCCCTTAACAGGATTCCTCGTGGCCCAACCAGGTAGGACCTTCAGGTTGGGACAAGGAGAAGAGGAGGCCAGGATGGCAGCTGGAGAAAGCCCAACACGGAGGTGTCCAGGTGAGCCCGTGCCGGGCCAGTTGGGCCAGGGCAAGGGGACCTGGTGGGTCAGGGAGAGCTTGGCCTCGGGGGCACGCCCAGGAGTTCTTCTCAGAAACCCCAGACTTGGGGACACAATTCGGGTCTGATGGAACGAGCTGCTGTGATAGCCACACGATGCCCCACCTGCTGCCCCTCTGCAGCCCCTTGTCCTTGGGGTTTAGACAGAGGCAGCCACTGCTGCTCTGTAGATCCCGTCTCCACCGTCCAGCATCTGGGTGGCTAGGGAGACGTGCCCAGCCTTGTCTCCTTCCTCCTCCCTCTCCTTTCTGGAAGCTGTTGGGACTTTCCCCATCTCTTGGGCATTTGTGTGTTCATCAGAAGACAAGCAGATGGAGGGGTGATGTTTCCTCTTTACTTGGCATACTGTGGGCCCTCGAAGTCTGAAACGCAGAGTCTTTAACCTCAGGGAAATTATCCTACCTGGTTTACTGGTGTTGGGATGGACAAAAAAGCTTTGCTAGTGACCTTCAGCTCCACCAGGCCAAGTACCACCATGCCCTTGTCTGCCCTCACTTTGTGGTTAAACTGTCCAGTTCACACAGGTTTCTGTTTTCTTATTTCTCTGAGGCTCTTCCAAATCTGACTTGATTCCGCCTGTTGTTAGATTCCTCCTCTTGTCAATACTTCCCTCCCACTCAATTATTTTGTCTTTTGTGTTATCTCTATTTATTAAAAAATAAATAAACTTGAGAGCATATTACTCCCACGATGGCATGCTTCAGTGAGCAGTGTCTCAGTTCTGGACAGAGCTGCTTCTTTCCTTGTCTGTTGTTTCTTTGTTTTTTTTCTCAGGGCCCCTTATCCAGAAAGTCTTCAGACATTGGTCTTCCTCCTTTTCTCTCCCACTCACAGTGGCCACTCAGTGGCCCCTCCCGAAGAAGTCTGTCTGGAGCGCTGTAACTATTCACTGTGGTTCGTGGACCAGCAGCCTGGGCATGGCCCGGCCTCAGAGTAGAAGTGAAGACTCTTGGGAGCCACCTCAGATTGACTGAATCTGAATCTGCTTTTCAACAGCTGTTTAGAGTTTAGTTTCACAGCTGCAGCTATAGTCAGACGCGGGCCCAGCTGATCCCAGGTGACTCCCCAGCTGTCTTTCCCAGAGCCCACTCCTGCCTGGCAGATGCACCCTCTCGCTCAGAGCCTCCACAGTTTTGCTGGCGTGTGCACCCACCTCCCTGTACCTTCTCCCAGGGACTTTTTGGGCTACAATTCCCTCTTTATTGCTCCGTCAATCCCATATCTGCTGCCCTGTAGAGATTCATCAGGGTTTCTTGTCTGGTAATGGCATGCCTTAACATGCTTCCAGTGTTTACAGGAAGGAGGAAGCAAACTCAGAGGCACCTTCCACCCTTTGAGTCACATTTCACTTATATTACAAGCTGTATTATATTAGAAGTGTCACATGCGCATGTTCAGTCTAAGTCTGCAGAACATTATGGAGTACAAAGTAATCTCGGCGGTGCATTCCCAGTCACACCTCCAAGCACAGCTTGTTTTCAAGGTTTTTGTTTTTAATTCCTCTCATGTGCATCTCCGTAGGTCCAGCGTATACCTACACACCTGCATTTCTGGAGCTCTCAGTTTTCTCTCCCCTCTATGAAAAAATAAGGATTTACCTCAATTACACGGCCTTCTGCTCCCGTTCTTCTCAATGTTTATTAAATTTTTATTTTTTGTTGTTTTGTTAGCTACATTTGTAACTTTAAATAACATAGCTAAACTTCTAGGTTTGCATTCCATTTGGTAACTTTTTTAAAACCTAGCCAAGTGCCTGTGGCTTTTTTCTCTGCCTGGAACACAAACCCCTAGAGGCGAGAGCCTGCATCTTATTCTCATTCATCCAGGCGGGGGGCTGGTAGAAGCACTGGATAAATATTGCTTTCATTGTTTTGGACCGGAGCAGAGGAAGGAGGTTTGTTATTCTTCTACAGCCCAGTGGTGAAGAGCTTGGGCTTTGGAGCTCACAGCCTGGATTCAGATTCTGGCTTCTTCACTCACAAGCTGTCGCTTTGCACGCATGGCTTAGCCTTTCTCTGCCTGTTTGTAGAATGGGGCTAATGCTAGAATTTACAGGATTGTCGGAATTTAATGAGTTGATGAATGTAAAGCACCAAAAAGGGTGCTTGGAATAAGGGAAGTTCTCAGTATATATTATCACGCTTTTTATTATTGTTATTAGCCATACGGAATATTTTTTTAAACGTAGTGGTCGTCAACTGGAGGTGTATCACATAGTGACCTGTGGAACCCTTGGGATACTCATGAGTAGGCCCCACCCTCTAGAAATTGTTTCAGAAATCTGGGGTAGGCCTAGTTATGCACGTTGTGAATAACACCCCAGATAGTTGTGAAGCCCATGTCTAGTTCAGATTCATTGCTTTAAATGTCCGCTGCAAAGGGTTCAAAGGACTGGGAGACTTAGCAAGGCCATCACCTAGGAGCACAGGTCAGGTGGGATGGAAAACAGGAGCGCAACAGCTTGGTTCTCTTCCCCCATTCCTCCATTCTTTAAGCTACTTCAGGGCCTGTATTCTCCTCTGGCCCCTGGATGAAATCTCTGACAGGTCTCATAAATTCTCTGGTCATTCTGAGATAATAAAAATCTTCTATCAAGATCCAAGTATCAAGAGTAGCCTCACTGTCGTATTTATTATTTTAAGTTTGTTGAGCTTTTCACAGAAAGAACTTTTACCTTTGTTAATTTTCTCTATTGTGTGTTTTCCATTTTCCTTTTACTTTTATTTCTACTTCTACTTCTTTGAGCTTACTTTGCTGTTCTTTATCAGCTCCTTTTTCCCCCAACATTTTATTATGAAAATTTTCAGACAAAACAAGCAAAAGAATTATGGTTTGAACATCCATATAATACCACCTAGATTCTACAATGAATGTTTTGCCATATTTTCTTTATCTCCTATTTGTGTACTAATTCCTCTGTTGTTCCATCAGTCTCCCTTATTTTTTGTGTGGGATGCATTTCAAAGTAAGTTGTGGAGATCAGTACACTTCACACCTAAATATTCCCACAGGCATATCATTAACTAGAATTAAATATTTGTTAGTATTTTTTCTATCCTTAATACTTAACATGTAGTTTAATAAAAGGAAATGCATAAATAGCACAATATGATAGTGGGTTGTATATGGTAATTTTTTTTTTTTTGTGGTACGCAGGCCTCTCACTGCTGTGGCCTCTCCCATTGCGGAGCACAGGCTCCGGACGCGCAGGCTCAGCGTCCCTGGCTCACGGGCCTAGCCACTCCGCGGCATGTGGGATCTTCCCGGACTGGGGCACGAACCCATGTCCCCTGCATCGGCAGGTGGACTCTCAACCACTGCGCCACCAGGGAAGCCCCTATATGGTAATGTTTTAACGTAATTTCCATATGCATTTTCCATGTATTGTCATGATATATTTATTCTGATGTAACTGCATTCTTTTCTTTAAAATGAGGTTTATTGAGGTATAATTTATATACCATGAAGCTCACCTCTCAAGTGTATAGTTCTATAGGTTTAACAAATATATAGTCATTTAAACACCATCACAATCAAGATATTGGACATTTTCATTCCCCCTAAAACACTCCCTTGTTCCCCTTTACAATTAAACTTCTCCCCTACTCCCACACCTGATCTTGTTTCTTCTTCTAGTTTTGTTTCTTCTAGAATGTCATATAAATGAATCTTATAGTATGCAGCCTTATGTAACTTGCTTCTTTCATTTACCTTAATGCTTTTTAGGTTCATCCATGTTGTGACATGTATCAGCAGTTTGTTCCTATTTGTAGCTGAACGATACTCCATTTGCTTATCCATAGACCAGGGTATGCACTTTTGAATTTTTTCCAACTTTTGGTTATTATGAAAGAAGCTGGTATGAACATTCATGTTCAGGTCTTTGTGTGGACATATATTTTCTTATTTCTTAGGTAAATATCTAGAGTGGGATTGCTTGGTCATGTGGTAAGTGTATGTTCAACTTCACAAGACGCTACCAAACTGCTTTCCAGTGTAACTGTACCATTTTGGATGCCCAGCAGCAGCATATGAGAGTTCTGGTGTTTTGCTACTTTGCCGGCACTTGGTATTATTAATATTGTTAGTCTTTCTTTCTAGTAGCTGTATAAGAGTATCTCATTGTGATATTAATTTGCATTTCTCCAGTAACTGATGTTCGGCATCTTTTCATGTGTTTATTTGCCATCTCTACATCTTTGGTGAACTGTTTCTTGTAATCTGTTGCCATTTTTGTTATTATTAAGTTGTGAGAGTTCTTTATATATTCCGGATGCAAGCCCTCTATCAGCTATGTGTTTTCCAGGTTTTTACCCCCATGCTGTGGCTTGATTTTATCTTAACAGTGTCTTTCCATAAAAAGACATTTTTAATTTTGATAAAGTCCAGTTTATCAAGTTTTTCTTTTATGGTTCATGCTTTTTGTGCCCTATATAATAATTCTGTAACCCAAGGTAACAAAGATTTTCTCATATGTTTTATTTCAGAGGATTTATAATTTTAGCTCTTATATTTAGGCCTATGGCCAATAATGAGATGGATATTTTTACCTGGTATGAGGCAAGGGTCATTGTTTTTCTTCTTTTTTTGGCATATGCATATTTAATTGTTCAAGCAGCATTTTTGGAAAGACTGTCTCTTCTCCACTGATTTACCTGGGCACCCTTGTCAAAAACAGTTGAGCACATAAGCGTTGGTCTACCTGCCAATACCGCAGTGTCTTAATTACTGTAGCCTACATTAAGTGTTCACATCAGGTACTGTGACTTCCAACTTTGTTCTTCCTTTTCATAATGTTTTGGTCCTTGATATTTTCATATAAATTTTAGAATCAGCTTGCCAATTTCTGCACAAACGCCTACAGGAATTTTGTTTGGGATTACTTTGAATCTGTGGGTCATTGAAATACTAACAATATTGAGTGTTCCGATTCACAAACATAGTGTATCTCTCAATTTATTTAGGTCTATAAAAATTCATCTCAGTAATATTTGGTAGTTTTGAATGCATAGGTCTTGCATAGGGAATGCAACTGCAATTTAAATATTTCATTTTAAACGTATCTATTTGCTTTTTGTCAATATCTCCTTTTTTTTTTTTTTACTTTAGTGGTTGCTCTGGGGATTAAGATATACATACTTAACCCTTTCACCACCTGTAGTTATATTTTAACTTTTCAAGTCATATGTAGAAGGTTTACAGTAATATAGGTCTCTTACCTTCCCTCCTTTATGTTATAGGTTTTCATATTTTAAACCCCTCAGACGATGTTATAATGTTTGCTTTCAACTGTCATACATACCTTAAAGAATTCAAAAGGAGAAAAATAGTCTCTATATTTACCAGATATTTTACCATTTCTGTTGATCTTTATTTATTCCTGAAGTTCCACGTTTCCTTCTGATATGATTTCCCTTCACCCTGAAGAAGATCCTGTATCATTTCTCTTAGAACAGGTCTGCTGGTGACAAGATCTCTTACTTTTTGTTCTCCTGAGAATTTTAAAATTTTGTCTTCGTTCTTGAAGAATATTTTTGCATCAGTGTAGAATTCTGGGTTGACATTTCTTTTCCTTTAGTATTTTTAAGGTGTTCCATTATCTTCTGGCCTCCATTGTTTCTCATGAGAACCTCACAGTCATTTGAATCATTGTTTCCTCATATGCAGTGTGCTTTTTTTATTTCCTGGCTATATTCAAGATGTTTTCTTTAACTTTGCATTCCAGATATTTGATTGTCATATTTCTGGGTGTTTCTTTGAGTTTACGTTGTTTCTGGTATGCTGAGCTTCTTGAATCTGTCAATTTACGTCTTTCTCCAAATTTGGGAAGTTTTTTGGCCATTATTTCTTCAGACATTTTTTTCTGCACTAGTCTCTTTTCCTTTGAGGACTCCAATGACATGAATGTTGGACCTTTTGATATTGTCCTAGGAATACTTGATGCTGTAGTTCTTTCTTTTATTTTTCCCAATTTTTTTGTCTCTACTCCTCACCTTGGCAGGTTGGATCATTTCTGTCAGTTTAACTCCACGTTCATTGACTCTTGCCCCTGTCATCTCTGTTCTGCTCAGTTCATCCCATGTGTTGTTTTTGTTTGTTTGTTTTTAATTTCAGATATTGTCTTTTTTAGTTCTAAAGTTTCCATTTCTTTATTTTTTTTTACAGTTTCTGTATCTCTGTTGAGAACTTCTGTTTATCCATTCATTTCAAGTGTGTTTGCCTCATAGAGCTTAGTTTCAACAGCTGCTTAAATGTCTTTGGTATTTCCAGCATCTGGCATCTGTTGATTATCTTTTCCCTTGAGAATTGGTCACATTTTGCTAGTTGTTTGTTATGTTGAATGATTTTGGATTCTATCTTAGATAGGGGTGATTGTTTTGTTCCTTTTAATCTTTGTTTATCATGTAATAAACCTAGTTAGATTCAAACCACTAGTTTTGTCTTGCCTTCTGTGGGTGTTGATTCCGGTTGGTTCGGTGTTCAAAGCCTTTGTTGTGCTTGTTTGCATCTGTGTTGTGTATGCACCATTTGGGGGTTAATTTGAGACTTTAGTCTTGTGTGGTGGTTTAAGTCTTTGTGCAGTTTTCAGAGCCTTTGCTCTCCTGTTTTACGGTTGTCTCCATGCATTTCTCACTCAGGTGTTAGACTTGAGCTGTGGTTGAAATCTTAGTTTTGTTCAGTTCTTAAAGCTTTGGTGTGAGGCTTGGCTTTCCCTTGTACACACAGCTCTTGGATGAGCTCAGGACTTCTGGAGTTTTGTATGCCATTGGGACAGAGTCTTGTGAAAAAAGAGCAGGGACAAAAAAGAAACTCACTGGTGTATGGGCTGCTTCTCCACTTTTTGACTCACCTTCAGAGTCTACCTGCTTTTTTTTTTTTAACTTGTCAAGAGTCCTAAGTAGCTGCTTTATATATTTTGTCCAGAGTTTTTAGCTGCAATAATCAGCAGGAGACAGGGGCTGTAGTAGACATACTCCACTGTGGCTAGAAATGGAAACCTTGATTTCATTCGTTCTTGCTTTTATCTTTATTATTTCTGTTCTTCTGCTAGTTTGAATTTAATTTTCTCTTTTCCTAGTTTCATAAGGTAGAAGCTTAGATCACTGATTTGATAGCTTCCCTTTCTAATGTAAGCATTGTGAATGCTATGACTGCCTAAGTACTGATTTAGCTGTTTTAGCCTCTGTATTTGTGGTATAACTGACATACAACAAACTGCATATATTTAAAGTGCATAATTGGATAAGTTTTGACATGCACACACCCAAGAATCCATCACTACAATCAAGACAGTGAAGTCATAGAGTGAGCTAGGAAGTATTCCATCCCCTCTTTAGTTCTTTGGAAGAATTTGTATGGAATTGGTGTTATTTCTTCCTTAAAAGTTTGATAGAATTCCCCAGTGAACTCATCTGGGCCTGGAGTTTTCTTTGTGGGAAAGCATTAAACTACAAGGTCAATTTCTTTAATAGATATTGGGTTATTCAGATTATTTCTTCATGAACAAAAACTTTGGTAACTTGTCTTTCAAGGAGTTTGTCCATTTCACCTAAGTTGTCAAATTTATTGGCATAAATTTGTTTACAATATCTCCTTATTATCCTTTTAATTTCTGAGGGTGTGTGGTAGTCTCATTTTAGTTAAAAAAAAAGTCTAATCACATGTAGAAGTGAAAACTATGAACTTCATTGAAAGGGAAATCTCTCCCCCAGCTAATGCCTGCTTCAGTGCTTCAAGCTGGAGTTTTTAGTAGCAAAGGAAGCATGCTCAGCTTTTTCTTTCTTTACTCCCCCTCACTCCCCTATGCAACAACTAGGCCATCTCTGGCTCCTTGGGTGAAGCAAGTGAGGAAGGAAGGACATACAAAGGACAAAAACAGTTTGCCCTAACTGATACAGATGTCATCTGATATCGATGCCCTCTGCATGTGGCAGATTTCCAAAGACTGATTCTTCCTGTCCCTGGAATGTTTATGGTTTCCTTGGAGACGTCCCAGCTAGGAACCTTGACTGCAGTTTCCTCAATATAGACAGTGCCTCTTTTCCAGCAAGTTATTTAATATATCTCCTCCCCACCCTCACCCTGCAGCACCATTGTATACTTCCAATCTCTTTTTGCTGAGGTCACCTTGATACTAGCAGAAAGCTCTCTCTCCAAAGTAACCCAATCCTGTTCCTATCCAGAGGGTCCACATCTGGCTTGTGGAGTATGTGTGTGTGGTGGGATCTGCACCTTGATCTCTTCACCCCCCATGCAACCTCTTCTGCGGTCACAGACTGCCTAACCCTGCCTGTCACCTGTAGAGGTTTTCTAGGTGCAAATCGGGTGCCAAGTCCCCTGCATCCCCAAAACTCTACTGGGCGTATATCAAGCAGGTTGTCTCCTTGAAGTTTTTCTTACTAGATTAGGGCTGAGGCGAATGTACTCCTCCTGCCCCTATTGTTAGAGAAAACGCCACAGCTTTCCAACAGCTCTCTCTGAAGAAAGTTTCTTCCTCAGCTTCTTCAACCTTAATACTCATAGTTTTAAGGTGTCTGTTACTGCTGAGGGACATTAAGTGGTTTTGGCCTACTCATTTTAAGTCCTGCAAAGGCCTCTGGACTGGGGAAGCACTTGGTAGTATTTTATTACCAGCCTTTGAAACAAAAAGAGTGGGGTTTTAAAAATGTTTTTATTTTCTTGTGATGAGAACATTTAAAAAATTATTTATAAAACAATTTCATAATAGATTTTTTAATTGAGGTATAGTTGATTTACGATGTTGTGATTCAGAGGTACATATATACATACATATACGCATCCTCTTTTATATTCTTTTCCATTATGGTTTATCACAGGATATTGAATATAGTTCCCTGTGCTATACAGTAGGACCTTGTTGTTTATCCATTCTATATATAATGGTTTGCATCCGCTAACCCCAAACTCCCACTCCATCCCTCCCTCACCCCGCTTCCCCCTTGGCAACCACAGGTCTGTCCTCTATGTCTGTGAGTCTGCTTCTGTTTCGTAGATAGGTTCATTTGTGTCATATTTGAGATTCCACATATATGTGGTACCATATGGTATTTGTCTTTCTCTTTCTGAACCTACTTCACTTAGTATGATAATCTCTGGGTCCATCCATGTTGCTGCAAATGGCATTATTTCATTCTTTTTTATGGCTGAGTAGTATTCCATTGTATGTACGTACAATATACATACTTCTTTATCCATGTGATGAGAACTTTTGAGATTCACTGTCTTAGCAACTTTCAAGTATGCAATACAGTATTATTAACTATAGTCACCGTGATGTTATATGGGTTTTAATAAATATCATGTTAAACCAATTCCCTAAGAGCATGGATTGCAGCTGGGTTGGCAGATGTAGCTTCTCAAA
This sequence comes from Delphinus delphis, assembly GCF_949987515.2. Lineage (NCBI taxonomy): Eukaryota > Metazoa > Chordata > Mammalia > Artiodactyla > Delphinidae > Delphinus > Delphinus delphis. The sequence goes on from NC_082704.1 coordinate 87,020,932, forward strand.
TATCTGAAACTTCAGCTTTTGAACAGGAAGTGTCAATGTAAAAATGCAAAGCTCTGTAACCTTATGCAGCCATACTGATGATACAGACAATGTATGACTCAGACCAGTGCTACCCAATAGAACATTCTGCAGTGATGGCACTGTTCTTTCTCTCTAGAATTGTAGTATGGGCACACTCTTTACATTTTGGTAATCTGCTAAGTATGAGTTGGTATCTTATTATAATTTTCGTTTCCCTGATTATGAGTAAAAGTATTTGTCATTTCATATTTGGTGTTGACTGTTTGGATTTCCTCTTCTGTGACTTAACCTGTGCATACCCTATATTTGTGTTTTTCTTGGGGTGTTTGTCTTTTTGGATTTATATAGATTCTTTTTTTTAACATCTTTATTAGAGTATAATTGCTTTACAATGGTGTGTTAGTTTCTGCTTTATAACAAAGTGAATCAGTTATACATAACACATGTTCCCATATCTCTTCCCTCCTGCATCTCCCTCCCTCCCACCCTCCCTATCCCACGTCTCTAGGCGGTCACAAACCACCTAGCTGATCTCCCTGTGCTACGCGGCTGTTTCCCACCAGCTATCCACTTCACGCTTGGTAGTGTATATATGTCCATGCCACTCTCTCACCTCGTCATAGCCTCCCCCTCCCCCTCCCCATATCCTCAAGTCCATGCTCTAGTAGGTCTGTGTCTTCATTCCCGTCTTACCCCTAGGTTCTTCATGACCTTTTTTATTCTTTCTTTCTTAGATTCCATATATATGTGTTAGCATACGGTATTTGTTTTTCTCTTTCTGACTTACTTCGCTCTGTATGACAGACTCTAGGTCCATCCACCTCACCACAAATAACTCAATTTCGTTTCTTTTTATGGCTAAGTAATATTCCATTGTATATATGTGCCACATCTTCTTTATCCATTCATCTGTCGATGGACACTTAGGTTGCTTCCATGTCCTGGCTATGGTAAATAGAGCTGCAATGAACATTTTGGGTATATGACTCTTTTTGAATTATGGTTTTCTCAGGGTATATGCCCAGTAGTGGGATTGCTGGGTCATATGGTAGTTCTATTCGTAGTTTTTTAAGAAACCTCCATACTGTTCTCCATAGTGGCTGTATCAATTTACATTCCCACCAACAGTGCAAGAGGGTTCCCTTTTCTCCACACCCTCTCCAGCATTTATTGTTTCTAGATTTTTTGATGATGGCCATTCTGACCGGTGTGAGATGATATCTCATTGTAGTTTTGATTTGCATTTCTCTAATGATTAATGATGTTGAGCATTCTTTCATGTGTTTGTTGGCAATCTATATATCTTCTTTGGAGAAATGTCTATTTAGGTCTTCTGCCCATTTTTGGATTGGGTTGTTTGTTCTTTTGTTATTGAGCTGCATGAGCTGCTTGCAAATTTTGGAGAGTAATCCTTTGTCAGTTGCTTCATTTGCAAATATTTTCTCTCATTCTGAGGGTTGTCTTTTGGTCTTGTTTATGGTTTCCTTTGCTGTGCAAAAGCTTTGAAGTTTCATTAGGTCCCATTTGTTTATTTTTATTTCCATTTCTCTAGGAGGTGGGTCAAAAAGGATCTTGCTGTGATTTATGTCATAGAGTGTTCGTGTGTAGTCAATATCTTTTCTTTATCTTGGTTATTGCTGGTGTGCTGGTGTCTTTTTTTTTTTTTGCTGGTGTCTTTTTAATAGAAGTTTTCATTGTAATTAGATCGATCAACTTTTTACTCTGTGCTTTTTGTATAATTTTATGTAACTTTTTTCTGACTGAGCTCATAAAGATGTCATATAATTTTCTTCTAAAAGTTTCAAATTTTGCTTTTTATTTTCTTAAAATCTGCCTGGAATTTATTTTTATATAACTCGTGAGGAAGGAAACTATTACATCACCTTATTTCCCCACGTGGACATACACTTGTATCATGCTGCATACTGAACCCTTTCAACAGTGAGTTGCGATGCCCCTTCAGCTACAGGTCAAATTCCATATCCATGTGGGTCTGTTCCCAGGCTATGTTGTTCCATTGATCTGTTTGTCCCTTTTCCATTTGCATGTTTTTATAACTTTATTCTAATGAGTTAAAGTATGTAAAGCACTTACAAGTGCCTGATACTGAGTGAATGCTATATAAATGTCAACTGTTACACACACCATTCTTACTGTTACTGATGTTGTAAATAGTTGGTAGGATGATTCTCCTTATCTCTTTGGACTCTTTGGTCTTCAAATAGGAATCATAGGATTCGTTTGTGAAGTTCCATGGAAAACTAGTAGGAATTTCAATTGCAATTGCACTGTGTTTGGAGATGAGTTGGAAGTACGTTGGGGTTTGGTATCTTTACTCTATTGAATTTTACCATCAGTGAACTCTTATTCAGCCTGTGTTTTCTGCCATTTAGTAATGGTTTGAACTTGTCTTCAGGAAGTGCTTGCACATGTTTTCTTAAATTTATTCCTAGATACCTCTTAGGTATGATTGCAATTGTGTTTGGGATCTTTTTTCCTATTATGGTTCCTAATTAGTTAATACTAATGTATGACAATGCAGTGATATTTATATATTCAACTTGTGTACAGAAACCTCTCTGAATGCTTTTATTAATACTAATAGTTTTTAGATTCTCTTGGGTCTTCTGTGTAAACAATTATCTTCATAAAAAAAATTTTGTATTTTCCTGTCCAATTATACATTTTCTTTTTCTTCTCCCATTCTATTAGTCAGGGCCTGTATTACAGTGTTTTAGATACGGTGATAGCGAATTCCTTGTTTGTTTCTGATTCTAATGGAAATAATGATGAGGACAATGCTAGAAATGTAATGATAGTCAATGTGTGAGCACTTGCTGTGTGCCACAAGTGCAGCATTCTGTGTGCTTTGTACACATTACAGAGTTTAATCCTCCAAATGACCCTGTAAAGGAGACTGGTTGTTATCCTTATTTTATAGATGAGAAACTGAGGCACAGAGAGAAAATGTAACTTCTAAAACTTTCACCATTAAGTATATTTGCTGTGGTTTTTTGAAAGATACCTTTCATCAAAAGCTCCTTTTATATCCCTAGTTGACTAAGACTTTTTTTTTTAACATCTTTATTGGAGTATAATTGCTTTACAATGGTGTGTTAGTTTCTGCTTTATAACAAAGTGAATCAGTTATACATATACATATGTTCCCATATCTCTTCCCTCTTGCGTCTCCCTCCCTCCCACCCTCCCTATCCCACCCCTCCAGGTGGTCACAAAGCACCGAGCTGATATACCTGTGCTATGCGGCTGCTTCCCACTAGCTATCTATTTTACATTTGGTAGACAATGGAATATTACTCAGCCATAAAAAGAAATGAAATTGAGTTATTTGTAGTGAGGTAGATGGACCTAGAGTCTGTCATACAGAGTGAAGTAAGTCAGAAAGAGAAAAACAAATACCATATGCTAACACATATATATGGAATCTAAGAAAAAAGAAAATGTCATAAAGTACCTAGGGGTAAGACGGGAATAAAGACACAGACCTACTAGAGCATGGACTTGAGGATGTGGGGAGGGGGAAGGGTAAGCTGTGACAAAGCAAGAGAGAGGCATGAACATATATACACTACCAAACGTAAGGTAGATAGCTAGTGGGAAGCAGCCGCATAGCACAGGGAGATCAGCTCGGTGTTTTGTGACCACCTGGAGGGGTGGGATAGGGAGGGTGGGAGGGAGGGAGATGCAAGAGGGAAGAGATGTGGGAACATATGTATATGTATAACTGATTCACTTTGTTATAAAGCAGAAACTAACACACCATTGTAAAGTAATTATACCCCAATAAAGATGTTAATAAAAAAAAAAAACAAACAAACAAACAAAAAAAATAAAGCAGAAACTAACACACCATTGTAAAGCAATTATACTCCAATAAAGATGTAAAAAAACAAAAAACAAAAACATTAGTTCCTGTAAGAAAATAGTTTTCATTCAGAGTTTCATTTTATTACCTTAAAATAAGGAGTAATATAATATTGATTTTCCTGAGAAAGAATGTCTATGAATATACACAAAGTTTTTGCCAAAGATCTAGAAGATGAAAATTATATTAAGTCTAAATTATTTTGTCTTATTTCTGGTTATTTAATTTTTTTTCAGCTTTATTGAGATATAATTGATATACAACCATGTATTTGTCAACAGATGAATAAACAAAATGTGGCATATATGCACAGTGGAATATGTTTCTGCTTTAAAAAGGAAGGACATTCTGACACAAGCTACAACATGGGTGAACCTTGAAAACATTATGCTAAGTGAAATAAGACAGTCATGAGAGGGTAAATGCTATATGATTCCACTTATATGAGGTACCTGGAGTAGTTAATAGAGACAGAAAGTAGAATGGTGGTTTCCAGGGGTTAGGGGAAGCAAGGAATGAAGAGTTGTTGTTTAATGGGTACAGAGTTTTGGTTTTATAAGATAAAAAAAGCTATGGTGATGGATAGTGGTGATTGTTGCACAACAATGTAAGTGTATTTAATGCCACTGAACTATATACACTTAAAAATGATTAAAATGATAAATGTTATATTTATTTTACCACAATTAAAAATAAATAAGAAAAAAATCATGAGTGTGTGTTATATTTTCTCAAATGCTTATTTTCTGCATCTATTGGGAAGATAATTTTTTTGTCCTTTAATCTATTAATGTGGTGGATTATATTAATAGATTTTCTCATGTTGAACTGTTCTTGCATTCCTGCACTAAACTCTACTTAGTTGTAAAACATTTTTTTAATAAATTGAATTCAGTTTACTCATATTTAATTTCAGAGTTTTCCGTTAATGTTCAGAAGTGAGACAGATCTTAGATTTTCTTTTCTTGTACTCTGCTCTTACTCTGGTCTATGGTTATCCTAGCTGCATAAAAGAGACTGCGTAATCTTCCCTTTTTTTTTTTCCTAGTTTCTGAAACTGCACTGACTGAAGTATACCTGTTCTTAAGAGTTTGATAGCAGTCATCTACAACAACATCTGGATAAGAGGCCCCATTTTAGGGCAAGACTTTTGATTACCTAGTGAATTGTATAGTTATTTAAAATAATTACTGATTTATTCATGTTTTCTGTATCTTCTGTCAATTCTGGTCATTTTTTTAGACAATTATGTTTCATCTGAGATTTCAAATTTACTGACCCAAGGCAGTAGTCTCTTTTGATTAAAAAAAAGTTTAATTTTTATCAAATTAAATCATGCCCGAGGTTTAAAGAATAAAATAAATGTGCTAAAACTATAATGAATGTCAAGGGCATGATAGTGTACTTGGTCTTAGCCAAAAGGCTGAGAAGCAGTCAGGGCATGACAAACATAAAAATTCAGAATAGTGATTATCTGAGAAGAGAATGAAATGGGCATATGAAGAACTTCAAAGGTAAAAATAATTTGTTTTTTAATGAGTGGTGGATGTGCAGATACTTTTTGGTATCTCTGTTCTTTATAATTTACATATATCTTACAAAAATTATTTAAAATTTTCTGCTATGGAAGATGAAGATTTAGCTCACTTCATTGTTTTTGCCACTCATACACATACAAACACACAAAGACTTCTTTTTTGAATGTTTTTTTTTCTTTTTTATTGAAGTATAGTTGATTTACAATATTATATTAGTTTTAGGTGTACAACACAGTGATTTGATATTTTTATAGAATACTCCATTTAAAGTTATTATAAAATATTGACTATATTCCCTGTGTGTACATTACATCCTTGTGTCGTATTTATTTTATACCTTGTAGTTTTTATCTCTTAATCCCCTGCTCCTATCTGGCCCCTCCCCATTCCCTCTCCCAATTGGTAACAACTAAATTGTTCTCAGTATCTGTCAGTCTGTTTCTGTTTTGTTATATTCATTTGTTTTAGTTTTTAGATTCCACATTTAAGCAAAAACACGGTATTTGTCTTTCCCTGTCTGACTTATTTCACTAAGCATAATACCCTCCAGGCCCATCCATGTTCTTACAGATGGCAAAATTTCATTCCTTTTTATAGCTAAGTAATATTCCATTGCATGTATATGTGTGTGTGTATGTATGTATGTGTGTGTGTGTGTATCTTCCTTATCCATTCATCTCTTGATGGACACTTAGGTTGCTTCCATGTCTTGGCTATTGTAAATAATGCTGTTATGAACATTGACATGCATGTATCTTTTCAAATTAGTGTTTTCGTTTTCTTCAGATGTATACCCAGGAGTGGAATTACTGGATCATATGGTAGTTTCTATTTTTGACTTTTTGAGGAACCTCCATAGTGTCTTCCATAGTGGCTGCACCAGTTTGCATTCCTGCCAACAGTGTACAAGGGTCCCCTTTTCTCCACATCCTCACCAACATTTGTTATTTGTGTTCTTTCTGATGGTAGCCATTCTGACAGGTGTGAGGTGGTATCTCATTGTGATTTTGATTTGCATTTCCCTGATGATTAGTGATGTTGAATATCTTTTCACGTGCCTGTTGGCCATCTCTATGTCTTCTTTGGAACACAAAAACTTCTTGTTCTCCCATGTTCCCAATATGATTATACCATAAATTTGGTTTACATCAGTACTACTGTTTATAATATAATGACCATATAAACACTATAGACAGCTTAGCCATGTAGTCATCTATGATTAATTTACCTTTTCTGCATAACTTTTAGTTTCCTTTGGTTAAAAATTGTCTTGTTTCTTTCATTTGCTTCTTTCGCTATGTACTTATCACCAGTTTAACTTAAACATGACCAGTTGTCTAGAGTGATTCTGAATGCTTTCAGAGCTTCAAGTGTCCCATCAATGTCATACCCCTGAGTTTCTCTGGAGGCCTCTGATCACTTCCTTCTGGGTGGATTATCCTCATTCCTGTTTGCTCAGCTACCATCCTGACATCTCTTCACCATCATTCTGGTAATTCCCTCCACTTTCTGCATTGTTGGATTCCTTCGTTTGCTTTATGCCATGCCTTTTTCCACATTTCACTGGAGCACATTCTTCCAGTACTTTCCTAAGAAAGAATGTAGGTCCATGGGAGGTAAATTTTTTGAGATTTTTGAATATCTGAAAGTGTTGAATCCTCATCCAAGATGGAGAGTTGAGCTTGGTTGGGGTAGAGTTCTAGGATGGACATTTCTTTCCCTTAGACTTTTGAAGGCATTGTTCCATTGTCTTCTGATTGTAATTTTCCTTTTGAGAACTCTGAAGCCTATTCTGATTATTGATACTTGGTATCATTTTTTTTCTATCTGTAAGCTTGTAAGATTTTTTCCCCTTTATTTCAATGCTTGCTGGCATTTCTTCATGTGTCCTAATAGGGGTTCATTTTCACCAGCATTGCTGGGCACTTGGTAGAGGAGACAAATCCCCGCAGGGATAGTTGCTCCTTTCTCGTGCAAAGCCAAGATGCTACAGGGCTAGACAGCTGCAATTCAAGTCCAAGCGGCAAGTAAGGCTTTATAGAAAGCCCTTTTCACTTTGTCTGTGGGAGATTCCAAATTGACCCACTAAAAATAGGCACCGCCAGGCATCTAGTTACCCAGAAGAAAATCAGGTGTTCAGTGCCCCAGGCAGGCAAAAAATCATCTTATCATCATAGGGAACATTCCACAATCTGCATTCCCAAACTTCAGGCAGGAGCCAGGCCTGACTTGTTAACACTTTGCTGCACATTACCTTTACTGGTGCTGTTTATTTCTTCATGGGGATTGGTGTTACCATATACTCTCCCTTCTTTCTTGGAGCTGAGCTCCAAGTTAGGTCAAGTAATGACAGCACTCTGGAGATGAGGCTTTTGGTGGAACTCCCTTCAGTTGCTGTAACAATGCCAGTTTTCACTGCTTCCGGACCACAGAGCTGAGGAGCCAGGGGTTTGGGGTGGAGGTGGGGGTGGGGGAAAGTAGCACCAAGTGGAAAACCACACACTTGGCTGCTCTTAGTGAGGTTCACTGGTTCTTCTTGAATAAATGATTTTTAATCTGTTGTGTGCCTTTGGTTAATTTCCAAAGTCCTGAAATGACAGATTTTGATAATTTTGCCAGTATTTTCATTGCTTTTATGGGGAAGAGGATTTACTAAGGTCCTCACTCCACTGTTCCAGAAGCCCTGCCTTAAGGCATTTCTCTTAAAACTGCAGAAAAGTATAGAAAATCATAGTCATAACAAATACCCTTGTAGTTACCTCCCAGAATTAGCAAGTGCTAAGATTTTGTCATTTGGTGGCGGTGGTTTTGTGTTTATAAAAGAAATAGAGGTTTACAGTTAAAGGTGAAGCCTCCCTTTTCCTCTCCTGAATCCTGCTCCCTTCATTCCCACCCCAGGCAAACAATATCGTGAATTTGGTGCATTATCTTTCTAACCCATGTTTTTAAACTTTTACTACATAAATTTGCATCTGTAATCAATATAGCATTCTTTTTTGTAAATTTACCAGATTAGTGCTCTAGAACCATAGGGGTCTTTCTACAGCTTTCTTTCGGTATGCAGTGTTACCCTTTGAGTTTAGCTATGCTGATATGTTAGATTTAGTTCATTCATTTTTCACTCCTGCATAGCATTCCAACATCTGAGTATCACAGTCCATCAATCCAAGCCTCTATTGCTGGACATTTGGTTGTTTCTAATATCTTGTTGCCATTCTTGTACATGTACATATTTGCAGAATTTCTCTCTGGTATAACTATAAGTGGAATACATAGTAGGGTATATACATTTTCAACATTACTAGATGTATAACCTTTTTTTCTGTCATAAATAGAATCAATTTGCCTTGTATGTTTAAGAGTTTTGCATCTATGTAAGTGAAATTGCTTTATAATATTGTCATATTCTGTCCTTACTTGCTTTTGGCATCCAGGTCATTCTGTTTTGTATAACATAAGCATTGTTTTACCAATTTTCCTTTGGTTAAGTGCCAAGTATATTTCTATGATTTTATTTTCAACATTTCTTTCTTTTTGCTCTAATTGTCTTTTGAAAACTTATAGCTGATTTTTAAAAGTACAATTTAATATGGTTGGCCTATAATTAATGGGATTAATATTTATTGTGCTACTACTTTATTTGTATTTCTTATTTTATTGTATTTTCTAGATATCCTGCTTTTCCTTTACCTCTTTTTTCCTGCCTTTGCTGGATTTTCTTTACCTTCCCCCCTGCCTTTTTCCCCTTTGGTCATTTTCCTCCTGAATAATTCAATATTAAGCATTATTCTTAGCAGGCTTTGTTTGTGGCAAATTCTCTGTCTTTTCTTGTCCAAAAACATCTTTATTTTGTCATCTTTCATTGCAATAATTTATCTGGGGATAGAGTTCTAAGGTGACATCTTCTCTTAGGACTTTGAAAATATGTAATCTTTTGGCTTCTTTTTTATCTGATGAAATCTATTGCTGACCTAATTGTTTCTTTATAGGTGATTTTTAAAATTTCTTCATGGTAGCTTTCAATACGTACTTTCTTAAAGTCTTACAGTTACACAGAACTGTGTCTAGGTACAGATTTGCTTTTATTTACCACACTCAGGACTCTGGACATTTAAGAGTAGGATACATGCCTTTCTTCCATACCAGAAAACTGCCAGTCATTGTTTCTTCAAATATTGCCTAGATTGGGGGTCCCCCAAGACCACTACCACATTCAGAGATTCTCGAGAGGGACTCCCAGGACTTGGCATCTAGTTGTATTTACAGCTAAAATTTATTACAGTGATATAGTAAGGATATACAACTAGAGCATAAGGGAAAAAGACATTAGCAGAATCTGGAGGACTCCATGTACAGGGTTCCTTATGCTCTATCCCTCCCACCTAGGGTCACACAGGGCACACTTCTCCCAGCAGTGAAAGTGCAGCAACATGTGTGTGATGTTTATGCCCAGGGAAGCCCATTAGAGACTCGGTCAGCGTCCTCACATCACAGACTGCCTAGCACATACCAAAATTCCAGACCCCCAGAAGGAAAGGAAATGTTCTGCTTAAATCACATTGTTTGTACAAGCAGCCATATCCGTTAGGCAGTGGTGGGGACATTCCTGAACTCCAGATTCCCAGATGGCAGCCAAGGGCCAACCTTGCAAGCTTCCCTGTCTAAGTATAGCAGTCTCAGGGTTGCTCTGTTAACCCGTTTCTTGGCATATTGCCCCCTCTCCCTTTTTCTCTAGTCTTCCATTTGGATTTGGTATTAAACCTATTTTGGAACTTATCATTTCTCTATTTCTCTTACCATATTTCCATTGTTAGCTCTTCATGCTGCATTTTGGGTGATTTCTCAAGATCTGTCATCTAATTTGTTAAATCTGTCTTTATCTGTGACTAGATAGAAGTAGTAGTTAGAAGTTCAACTTCTATCTACTGTTCAACCTCTTTATTTAGAGTTTTTAAAATAATGCCTGTATATAATTTTCCTAGTTTTTTCCCCCATAGTCTAGTTCTTACCTTATTTCTTTGAATAGTTGAAATATATTTATTTTGAAGTTCACATGGTTCTACTAGCTACAGTTCTAGGAATGTGAGTATCTTTAAATGTATCTGCTGATTCTCTTTCATGACGGGTCATTTCCTTGTGAAGTTGTTAATTTTTTACTGTGAACTCTTCAGTGAAAATTGGTATTCCATAGATATCCTGTGATTCCTAAGCTATAAAAACATAATATACCTTTTGGAAAGCTTGCCACTACTAGGAACCTACTAATACAGGACCAATTTTTAGTTTAATTTTTCAGCTTATGGGCTCTGTACTACACTTATAATCATTTGGATTGAGTTATAGAACTAGGCTTTTGATTTTTTTAAATTTTATTTAAGTATAGGTGATTTACAATGTTGTGTTTAATTTCTTCTGTACAGCAAAGTAACTCAGTTATACATATATATTCTTTTCCATTATGGTTTATGACAGCATATTGAATATAGTTCCCTGTGATATACAGTAGGACCTTGTTGTTTATCCATTCTATACATAATAGTTTGCATCTGCTAGTCCCAAACTCCCAATCCATCCCTCCCCCGTGCCCCCTCCACCTTGGCACAGAGACCCTGGAACAGACCACAAGTCTGTTCTCTATGTCTGTGAGTCTGTTTCTGTTTCATAGATAGGTTCATTTGTGTCATATTTTAGATTCCACATATAAGTGATATCATATGGCATTTGTCTTTCTCTTTGTGACTTCACTTAGTATGATAATCTCTAGGTCCATCCATGTTGCTTCAAATGGCATTATTTCATTCTTTTTATGGCTGAGTAATATTTCAGTGTGTGTGTGTGTGTGTGTGTGTGTGTGTGTGTGTGTGTGTGTGTGTATGCAACATCTTCTTTATCCATTCATCTATCAATGGACATTTAGGTTGCTTCCATATCTTAGCTATTATTAATAGTGCTGCTATGAACATAGGTGTGCATATATCTTTTCGAATTATAGTTTTGTCCAGATATATGCCCAGGAGTGGGATTGCTGGATCATATAGCAACTCTATTTTTAGTTTTTAGAGGAACCTCCATACTGTTCTCCATAGTGGCTGCACCAAGTTACATTCCCACCAACAGTATAGAAGGGTTCCCTTTTTTCCACATCCTAATGCAGCTTTTGTTATTTGTAGACTTTTTAATGATGGCCATTCTGACCGGTGCGAGGTGGTACCTCATTGTAGTTTTGATTTGCATTTCTCTAATAATTAGCGATGTTGAGCATCTTTTCATGTGCCTATTGGCCATCTGTATGTCTTCTTTGGAGAAATGTCTATTTAGGTCTGCCCATTTTTTTTATTAGGCCGTTTGTTTTTTTGTTATTGAGTTGTATGAGCTCTTTGTATATTTTGGAAATTAAGCCCTTGTCGGTCACATCACTTGTAAATATTTTCTCCCATTTCATAGGTTGTCTTTTCATTTTGTTTATGGTTTCCTTTGCTGTGCAAAAGCTAATGTTTGATTAGGTTCCATTTGTTTATTTCTGCTTTCATTTCTATTGCCTTGGTAGACTGACCTAAGAAAACATTGGTAGGATTTATGTCAGAGAATGTTCTCTTCTAGGAGTTTTATGGTGTCCTGTTTTATATTTAAGTCTTCAAGCTATTTTGAGTTTATTTTTGTGTGTGGTGTGAGGGTGTGTTCTAACTTCATTGATTTACATGCAGCTGCCCAACTTTGCCAAAACACCTTGCTGAAGAGACTGTCTTTTCTCCACTGTATATTCTTGGCTGCTTTGTCAAATATTAATTGACTGTAGGTGTGTGGGTTTATTTCTGGGCTCTCTATTCTGTTCCATTGATTCATATATCTGTTTTTGTGCCAATATCATGCTTTTTTTTTTTAACATCTTTATTGGGGTATAATTGCTTTACAATGGTGTGTTAGTTTCTGCTTTATAACAAAGTGAATCAGTTATACATATACATATGTTCCCATATCTCTTCCCTCTTGCGTCTCCCTCCCTCCCACCCTCCCTATCCCACCCCTCCAGGCGGTCACAAAGCACGGAGCTGATATCCCTGTGCTATGCGGCTGCTTCCCACTAGCTATCTACCTTACGTTTGTTAGTGTATATATGTCCATGCCTCTCTCTCGCTTTGTCATGGCTCACCCTTCCCCCTCCCCATATCCTTAAGTCCATTCTCCAGTAGGTCTGTGTCTTTATTCCTGTCTTACCCCTAGGTTCTTCATGACATTTTTTCTTAAATTCCATATATATGTGTTAGGATACGGTATTTGTCTTTCTCTTTCTGACTTACTTCACTCTGTATGACAGACTCTGGGTCTATCCACCTCATTACAAATAGGTCAATTTCGTTTCTTTTTATGGCTGAGTAATATTCCATTGTATATATGTGCCACATCTTCTTTATCCATTCATCCGATGATGGGCACTTAGGTTGTTTCCATCTCCGGGCTATTGTAAATAGAGCTGCAATGAACATTTTGGTACATGACTCTTTTTGAATTTTGGTTTTCTCAGGGTATATGCCCAGTAGTGGGATTGCTGGGTCATATGGTAGTTCTATTTGTAGTTTTTTAAGGAACCTCCATACTGTTCTCCATAGTGGCTGAACCAATTCACATTCCCACCAGCAGTTGAAGAGTGTTCCCTTTTCTCCACACCCTCTCCAGCATTTATTGATTCTAGATTTTTTGATGATGGCCATTCTGACTGGTGTGAGATGATATCTCATTGTAGTTTTGATTTGCATTTCTCTAATGATTAATGATGTTGAGCATTCTTTCATGTGTTTGTTGGCAGTCTGTATATCTTCTTTGGAGAAATGTCTATTTAGGTCTTCTGCTCATTTTTGGATTGGGTTGTTTGTTTTCTTGTTATTGAGCTGCATGAGCTGCTTGTAAATTTTGGAGATTAATCCTTTGTCGGTTGCTTCATTTGCAAATATTTTCTCCCATTCTGAGGGTTGTCTTTTGGTCTTGTTTATGGTTTCCTTTGCTGTGCAAAAGCTTTGAAGTTTCATTAGGTCCCATTTGTTTATTTTTGTTTTTATTTCCATTACTCTAGGAGGTGGGTCAGAAAGGATCTTGCTGTGATTTATGTCATAGAGTGTTCTGCCTATGTTTTCCTCTAAGAGTTTGATAGTTTCTGGCCTTACATTTAGGTCTTTAATCCATTTTGAGCTTATTTTTGTGTATGGTGTTAGGGAGTGATCTAATCTCATACTTTTACATGTACCTGTCCAGTTTTCCCAGCACCACTTATTGAAGAGGCTGTCCTTTCTCCACTGTACATTACTGCCACCTTTATCAAAGATAAGGTGTCCATATGTGCATGGGTTTATCTCTGGGCTTTCTATCCTGTTCCATTGATCTATCTTTCTGTTTTTGTGCCAGTACCATACTGTCTTGATAACTGTAGCTTTGTAGTATAGTCTGAAGTCAGGGAGCCTGATTCCTCCAGTTCCTTCTTTCGTTCTCAAGATTGCTTTGGCTATTCGGGGTCTTTTGTGTTTCCATACAAATTGCAAAATTTTTTGTTCTAGTTCTGTAAAAATGCGAGTGGTAGTTTGATAGGGATTGCATTGAATCTATAGATTGCTTTGGGTAGTAGAGTCATTTTCACAATGTTGATTCTTCCAATCCAAGAACATGGTATATCTCTCCATCTATTTGTATCATCTTTAATTTCTTTCATCAGTGTCTTATAATTTTCTGCATACAGGTCTTTTGTCTCCTTGTGTAGGTTTATTCCTAGATATTTTATTCTTTTTGTTGCAATGGTAAAAGGGGGTGTTTTCTTGATTTCACTTTCAGATTTTTCATCATTAGTATATAGGAATGCCAGAGATTTCTGTGCATTAATTTTGTATCCTGCTAGTTTACCAAATTCATTGATTAGCTCTAGTAGTTTTCTGGTAGCATCTTTAGGGTTCTCTATGTATAGGATCATGTCATCTGCAAAAAGTGACAGCTTTACTTCTTCTTTTCTGATTTGGATTCCTTTTATTTCCTTTTCTTCTCTGATTGCTGTGGCTAAAACTTCCAAAACTATGTTGAATAAGAGTGGTGAGAGTGGGCAACCTTGTCTTGTTCCTGATCTTAGTGGAAATGCTTTCAGTTTTTCACCATTGAGGATGATGTTGGCTGTGGGCTTGTCATATATGGCCTTTATTATGTTGAGGAAAGTTCCCTCTATGCCTACTTTCTGCAGGGTTTTTATCATAAATGGGTGTTGAATTTTGTCAAAAGCTTTCTCTGCATCTATTGAGATGATCATATGGTTTTTCTCCTTCAGTTTGTTAATATGGTTTATCACATTGATAGATTTGCGTATATTGAAGAATCCTTGCATTCCTGGAATAAACCCCACTTGATCATGGTGTATGATCCTTTTAATGTGCTGTTGGATTCTGTTTGCTAGTAATTTGTTGAGGATTTTTGCATCTATGTTCATCAGTGATATTGGCCTGTAGTTTTCTTTCTTTGTGACATCCTTGTCTGGTTTTGGTATCAAGGTGATGGTGGCCTCGTAGAAGGAGTTTGGGAGGGTTCCTCCCTCTGCTATATTTTGGAAGAGTTTGAGAAGGATAGGTGTTAGCTCTTCTCTAAATGTTTGATAGAATTCGCCTGTGAAGCCATCTGGTCCTGGGCTTTTGTTTGTTGGAAGATTTTTAATCACAGTTTCAATTTCAGTGCTTGTGATTGGTCTGTTCATATTTTCTATTTCTTCCTGATTCAGTCTTGGCACGTTGTGCATTTCTAAGCATTTGTCCATTTCTTCCAGATTGTCCATTTTATTGGCATAGAGTTGCTTGTAGTAATCTCTCATGATCTCTTTTATTTCTGCAGTGTCAGTTGTTACCTCTCCTTTTTCATTTCTAATTCTATTGATTTGAGTCTTCTCCCTTTTTTTCTTGATGAGTGTGGCTAGTGGTTTATCTATTTTGTTTATCTTCTCAAAGAACCAGCTTTTAGTTTTATTGATCTTTGCTATTGTTTCCTTCATTTCTTTTTCATTTATTTCTGATATGATTTTTATGATTTCTTTCCTTCTGCTAGCTTTGGGGTTTTTTTGTTCTTCTTTCTCTAATTGCTTGAGGTGCAAGGTTAGGTTGTTTATTCGAGATGTTTCCTGCTTCTTAAGGTGGGCTTGTGTTGCTATAAACTTCCCCCTTAGAACTGCTTTTGCTGCATCCCACAGGTTTTGGGTCGTTGTGTCTCCATTGTCATTTGTTTCTAGGTATTTTTTTATTTCCTCTTTGATTTCTTCAGTGATCACTTCATTATTAAGTAGTGTATTGTTTAGCCTCCATGTGTTTGTATTTTTTACAGATCTTTTCCTGTAATTGATATCTAGTCTCATGGCGTTGTGGTCAGAAAAGATACTTGATACAATTTCAATTTTCTTAAATTTACCAAGGCTTGATTTGTGACCTAAGATATGATCTATCCTGGAGAATGTTCCATGAGCACTTGAGAAAAATGTGTATTCTGTTGTTTTTGGATGGAGTGTCCTATAAATATCGATTAAGTCCATCTTGTTTAATGTATCATTTAAAGTTTGTGTTTCCTTATTTATTTTCATTTTGGATGATCTGTCCATGGGTGAAAGTGGGGTGTTTAAGTCCCCTACTATGAATGTGTTACTGTCGATTTCCCCTTTTATGGCTGTTAGTATTTGCCTTATGTATTGAGGTGCTCCTATGTTGGGTGCATAAATAGTTACAATTGTTATATCTTCTTCTTGGATTGATCCCTTGATCATTATGTAGTGTCCTTCTTTGTCTCTTCTAATACTCTTTATTTTAAAGTCTATTTTGTCGCATATGAGAATTGCTACTCCAGCTTTCTTTTGGATTCCGTTTGCATGGAATATCTTTTTCCATCCCCTTACTTTCAGTCTGTATGTGTCTCTAGGTCTGAAGTGGGTGTCTTGTAGACAGCATATATAAGGGTCTTGTTTTTGTATCCATTCAGCTAATCTGTGTCTTTTGGTGGGAGCATTTAGTCCATTTACATTTAAGGTAATTATCAATGTGTATGTTCCTATTCCCATTTTCTAAATTGTTTTGGGTTCGTTATTATAGGCCTTTTCCTTCTCTTGTGTTTCTTGCCTAGAGAAGATCCTTTAGCATTTGTTGTAAAGCTGGTTTGGTGGTGCTGAACTCTCTCAGCTTTTGCTTGTCTGTAAAGGTTTTAATTTCTCCATCAAATCTGAATGAGATCCTTGCTGGGTAGAGTAGTCTTGGCTGCAGGTTTTTATCCTTCATCACTTTCAGTATGTCCTGCCACTCCCTTCTGGCTTGTAGGGTTTCTGCTGAGAGATCAGCTGTTAACCTTATGTGGATTCCCTTATGTGTTATTTGTTGTTTTTCCCTTGCTGCTTTTAATATGCTTTCTTTGTATTTAATTTTTGACAGTTTGATTAATATGTGTCTTGGCGTATTTCTCCTTGTATTTATCCTGCATGGGACTCTCCGTGCTTCCTGGACTTGATTAACTATTTCCTTTCCCATATCAGGGAAGTTTTCAACTATAATCTCTTCAAATATTTTCTCAGTCCCTTTCTTTTTCTCTTCTTCTTCTGGAACCCCTATAATTCGAATGTTGGTGCATTTAATGTTGTCCCAGAGGTCTCTGAGACTGTCCTCAGTTCTTTTCATTCTTTTTTCTTTATTCTGCTCTGCAGTAGTTATTTCCACTATTTTATCTTCCAGGTCACTTATCCGTTCTTCTGCCTCAGTTATTCTGCTATTGATCCCATCTAGAGTACTTTTAATTTCATCTATTGTGTTGTTCATCGTTGCTTGTTTCATCTTTAGTTCTTCTAGGTCCTTGTTAACTGATTCTTGCATTTTGTCCATTCTATTGTCCATTCTATCTCCAAGATTTCGGATCAAGCTTACTATCATTATTCTGAATTCTTTTTCAGGTAGACTGCCTATTTCCTCTTCATTTGTTAGGTCTGGTGCATTTTTATCTTGCTCCTTTGTTTGCTGTGTGTTTTTCTGTCTTCTCATTTTGCTTATCTTGCTGTGTTTGGGGTCTCCTTTTTGCAGGCTGCAGGTTTGTAGTTCCTCCTGTTTTTGATGTCTGTCTCCAGTGGCTAAGGTTGGTTCAGTGGGTTGTGTAGGCTTCCTGGTGGAGGGGACTAGTGCCTGTGTTGTGGTGGATGAGGCTGGATCTTGTCTCTCTAGTGGGCAGGTTCACATCTGGTGGTGTGTTTTGGGGTGTCTGTGGCCTTATGATTTTAGGCAGCCTCTCTGCTAATGGGTGGGGTTGTGTTCCTATTTTGCTAGTTGTTTGGCATAGGTTTTCCAGCACTGTGGCTTGCTGGTCATTGAGTGAAGCTGGGTGCTGGTGTTAAGATGGAGGTCTCTGGGAGATTTTCGCCGTTTGATATTATGTGGAGCTGGGAGGTCTCTTGTGGACCAGTGTCCTGAAGTTGGCTCTCCTACCTCAGAGGCAGAGCCCTGCCTCCTGGCTGGAGCACCAAGAGCTTTTCATCCACACGGCTCAGGATAAAAGGGAGAAAAAGTAGAGGGAATTAGTAGAAGTATGAGGAAAGAAAGAAGGAAAGGAGGGTAGGAAGGAAGGAAGAAAGAAAGAAAGAAGCAAAGAAGCAAAGAAGGCAAGAAGGAAAGAAAGGAGGGAGGGAGGGAGGGAGGAAGGAAGGAAGGAGGGAAAGAAGGAAAAAAGACAGAAAGAAAGAAGATACAGTGAAAATAAAATAAAGTATAATAAAGTTATTGAATTAAAAAATTCTTATTTAGAAAAAAAAAAGGGACGGATAGAACCTTAGGACAAATGTTGTAAGCAAAGCTATACAGACAAAATCTTACACAGAAGCATACACATACACCCTCACTAAAAGAGGTAAATGGGGAAAAATCATAAATCTTGCTGTCAGAGACCACCTCCTCAATTTGGGATGATTCGTTGTCTAAAGGAGGGAAGGAAGGAAAGAAAGAAAGAAAGAAAGAAAGAACGAAGGTAAAGTATAATTACGTTATTAAAATTAATTATTAAGAAAAAAAATTTAAAAAAAAAACATGGACGGATAGAACCCTAGGACAAATGGTGGAAGCAAGACTATACAGACAAGATCTCACACAGAAGCATACACATACACATTCACAAGAAGAGGAAAAGGGAAAAAATCATAGATCTTGCTCCTAAAGTCCACTTCCTTAATTTGGGATGTTTGGTTGTCTATTCAGGTATTCCACAGATGCAGGGTATATCAAGTTGATTGTGGAGCTTTAATCCGCTGCTTCTGAGGCTGCTGGGAGAGATTTCCCTTTCTCTTCTTTGTTCTCACAGCTCCCAGGGCTCAGCTTTGGATTTGGCCCTGCCACTGCGTGTAGGTCGCTGGAGGGCATCTGTTTTTTGCTCAGACAGGATGGGGTTAAAAGAGCCGCTGATTCGGGGGCTCTGGCGCACTCAGGCCGGCGGGTAGGGAGGGGCACGGAGTGCGGGGCGGGCCTGCGGTGGCAAAGGCCGGCGTGACTTTGCACCAGCCTGAGGCGCGCTGTGCGTTCTCCCGGGGAAGTTGTCCCTGGATCCCGGGAACCTGGCAGTGGCGGGCTGCACAGGCTCCGCAGAAGAGGGGTGTGGAGGGTGACCTGTGCTCGCACACAGGCCCCTTGGTGGCGGCAGCAGCAGCCTTAACGTCTCCCGCCCGTCTCTGGGGTCCGCGCTTTTAGCTGCGGCTCGCGCCCGTCTCTGGGGTTCGCGCTTTTAGCCGCGGCTCACTCCCGTCTCTGGAGTTCCTTTAAGCAGCGTTCTTAAACCCCTCTCCTCACGCCCCAGGAAACAAAGAGGGAAGGAAAAGTCTCCTGCCTCTTCGGCAGGTGCAGACTTTTCCCCGGACTCCCTCCCGGCTAGCCGTGGTGCACTAACCCCTTCAGGCTATGTTCAAGCCGCCAACCCCAGTCCTCTCCCTGCGCTCCGTCCGAAACCGGAACCCGAGCCTCAGAGCCTCAGCTCGCAGCCCCGCCCACGCCGGCGGGTGAGCAGACAAGCCTCTCGGGCTGGTGAGTGCCGGTCGGCACCGATCCTCTGTGCGGGAATCTCCCCGCTTTGCCCTCCGCACCCGTTGCTGTGCACTCCTCCGCGGCTTCGAAGCTCCCCCCTCCGCCTCCCGCAGTCTCCGCCCGCGAAGGGGCTTCCTAGTGTGTGGAAACTTTTCCTCCTTCACAGCTCCCTCCCACTGGTGCAGGTGCCGTCCCTATTCTTTTGTCTCTGTTTTTTCTTTTTTACTTTTGCCCTACCCAGGTACGTGGGGAGTTTCTTGCCTTTTGGGAGGTCTGAGGTCTTCTGCCAGCCTTCAGTAGGTGTTCTGTAGGAGTTGTTCCACGTGTAGATGTATTTCTGGTGTATCTGTGGGGAGGAAGGTGATCTCCGCGTCTTACTCTTCCGCCATCTTCCGCCTTCCCCTTTGATGTGATTTTAAGAGGGGTTGTTTATTTACTTTCCCTTTCTGATATTTCACTGTTAGTGTAAAGAAATGTAACTGATTTCTGGATGTTAATCTTGTATCCTGCTACCATGCTGAATTTATCAGTTCTAGTAGTTTTTGTGTGGAGTCTTTAGGGATTTCTATATATAGTATCATATCAGGCTTTTGATTTCTTATATATAACATCCTTCTTTCCAGTTTCCTTGACCAGTGGGGAATCTTTCTAGTTCCTGTTTAACACACATGGATGCCCTTTGTGGCTCCTACTTTTAGTGCAAATTATATTCTAGTTTCCTGAACATTTGTGCCCTGTGGTCTGGATTCCCCTGCAAATCTTCAACCTTCAGTTTCTGTTCACCCCATCCCTTTAAACTCTCACTTCAGTTTTGACACCTAAAAACTTTCTTTTCTTGGTTTTGAGCTTGACTGGGTATTAAATTATTTTCTGTTAAATGTGGGCCAGCATTTGTTTGTATTTACAGTTGAGGGAGGTGGTGGTGGTGGAGCATAGGGAGGTTTCATCCACGTCAGCTCAGGTCCATTAATAGGAGTTCACAGCAGGGCATTTATGAATGAATTTTATGCCATAACATTATAGAAGAAATATTTACAAGTTTGATGATTCATTGCATTTTTTTCCCTAGAATTCTGGCAAGTTGGTGACCCAACAGATAATCATAAGGAAAGCCAAGACAAACCTCTGTGGCAAGCTGCATCCGTTGATAAGGAAACACTGAAGGATGGAAGTGGCCCAAAATTCAGAACATACAGAAAAATCATTTATCCAAGCACAAACTTTGTTTCTATAAGACAAAGACTCCCTAAATATGATTCATGGGGAAAGTGTTCAAAACATAATTTAAATTTTCTTAGTCAAAGTAGAAGCTATGTAAGAAAGAAAGATGATGAATGTAAGGCATATTGGAAATTATGCTTCCATTCTAATCTTGATAAAGCTCAACCTGGAGAGAAATTCTTTGAGCTTAATGAACATGGAAAAGCCTTCCACCATAAGCAATCCCTTAATAAAAGTCCAAGAATTCAAACTGGGGAGAAACTCTATAAATGTTCTGAATGTGGAAAAGTATTTATCCAGAAAGCAAACCTTGTTGTACATCAGAGAACTCACACCAGAGAGAAACCTTACGAATGCTGTGAATGTGCAAAAACCTTCAGCCAAAAGTCAACCCTCATTGCACACCAGAGAACTCATACAGGGGAGAAGCCGTATGAATGCAGTGAATGTGGGAAAACATTTATCCAGAAGTCAACTCTGATTAAACATCAGCGAACTCATACAGGAGAGAAACCATTTGTATGTGGTGAATGTGCAAAAGCTTTTAAGAGTTCATATCACCTTATTAGACATGAAAAAACACACATTAGACAAGCATTTTATGAAGCTATCAAATGTGGGAAGTCCAGCCTTACACACCAAAGGACTCATACAGGTGAGAAACCTGAGTGCAATAAACATGGGAAAGCCTTTGATGAGACGCCCACCCCCATTAAACATCAAGGAACTCATACAAAAGAGAAACCTTATGAGTGCAGTAAATGCGGAAAAGTCTTCAGGGGAAAGTCACACCTTTCTGTTCATCAGAGAGTTCATACAGGAGAGAAACCCTATGAATGCAGCATATGTGGGAAGACTTTCAGTGGAAAATCACACCTCTCTGTCCATCAGAGAACTCATACAGGAGAGAAACCTTATGAATGCAGAAGATGTGGGAAAGCATTTGGTGAGAAGTCAACCCTTATTGTACATCAGAGAACTCATACAGGAGAAAAACCCTATAAATGCAACGAATGTGGGAAAGCCTTCAGTGAAAAGTCACCACTGACTAAACATCAGAGAATTCATACAGGAGAGAGACCCTATGAATGCAGTGACTGTAGGAAAGCATTCAGTAGGAAATCAACTCTCATTAAATATCAGAGAATTCATACAGGAGAAAAACCCTATGAATGTAGTGAATGTGGCAAAGCCTTCAGTGTGAAATCAACTCTCATTGTACATCACAGAACTCATACAGGAGAGAAACCTTATGAATGCAGAGAATGTGGCAAAGCCTTCAGTGGGAAGTCAACACTCATTAAACATCAGAAAAGTCATACAGGAGAGAAAACCTATTAAGATACTTTACTGTGAGATAATTTCACTAGTTACACCTCATTATATTATATATCAATTCATCCTGGGGAGTAACCTTATAAATATCAAAAAATGTCAAAAACTCTTCATATATTATTTAATGTTCATTTAACTTAATAAAAGGCACAAAAGTATAATTCCAGAAGGATATAATAAATGTGATCAATTTTTCATGCAGAATTCTTACACAAGTGGAGAACTGTATACCAGAGAATTCAAAAGTGGCAAAACTGTGAATATATTGATGTGGAAAAGACTTTAGAAAGAATTTAAATATCCTTGCCTATCAGAGTATTTATGCTGACCTATCAGAGTATTTATGCTGAGGAAAAACAAAGAATTTAATGAGTTTAGAAAACTGTGTTAGAAATTATGAGAGAAATATGTTCCATAGTCTATACCACACATTTTGTGTGAAAGGTGCAGAGGTTGCAAACAAGCACTCAATAATTAAGATATGTTCACTGTGGAGTAGAGGATGACATTTTTGAAAGAAAAATATAAAGCAAAAATTGTTAATCCTAGCTAGGGCAAACTCCCAGTTTACTTCTTAAACAAAATAGAAAAATTGCTTCCTTAAGTGGTGTGACGGAGGATGAGTCATCATGATCCCTGAAACAAAGGAGCTCAAACAGGAGATCTCACACATATTCATCAACACTTTCAGTGCAGAAATGCAAACCCCTTACAGAAAAGGCATATATTAAGCTTTGACACACCTCACTTAGGAACAGTGCTTATAACTTAATATTTAAGGGTAATCATTTTATGGTTACATTTATGCCTCATTTTATTAGTCAGTAAAAGTTCTTTAATTTTCAGCTTATCTACCTTAACATAATACTATTTAAAATAGAAAAAAAATAAATTGAATATCCAATAGTCAATTGATTAAAAACTGACATATCAATAAGATAGAATAGTATACACTAATGAAAAATTTTTTCATGTTTGAGGATTTGGGGAAATGTTCATGGTAATTGGCTAAGTGAAAAAACATAAAACAATGTACCACATAGTTTACATTATAAAAAAATACATCAAGGATGGATAATGCACCATTATATCAGTGACTCTGGATGGCAGAAAAGTAGCAGTTTTATGCTGAGTAAAATTATTTGCACATATATATGTATACAAATATATTTGTTTTATATTTGTATCTGTTGTAGGTGTGTGTGTATAGGTAGACACAGAACAAAAAGCTCGGAAGGAAATACAACAAATTATTAAGCAGATTATCCAGATTATCGTTTGGGTGGTAGGATTATTGAGTTTTTAATTTTTTAAATGTCGTCTGCAGAAACTACCCATAAAATGATCTTGTGCATAGTAGATTCTGTTTTCCAATCCATTTTCCCATTCAGCTTTGTCTTTAATATGTGACACAATTCTCTTCTTAAAATGACCCCATTTTCACATATGTCTATATATTCCCTATTCCTTTTCCATGTGGTTGTCTGAGTGTATGGTTTTGAGTATAGGTTTTGCATCTTAAAAATGGGTATCCTGTGATTGTAATATCTGTGTGTGATTTTTTTGGGTAAAAATAAGTTATCTCCATAGTTCTTTACACTGTAACCACTGAATACTGTTACATAAATTATCAGCTAACAAACATTACAGGTGAGGAGAGAGGTAGTAAATGGTCCAACTGATAAGTATATGAATTCCAATTATACACTAGAAGACTGAGGAAATCACCACTGGATGGGTCTGCATGTGCAGTGGGCCACTGTGAATCAGGTTTAAGCGAGGACTCAGTGTAACACCTGTACCCAGTAAGCCCCCACTCTTAACAGGAGGGCCATGGTGATGCTTTGCATATCTGGGTATTAATGTCAACTCAGAAAGCTGTGTCCAATAGTCCTAAAAATATTCCCTTTTCCCCAATGACCATAGTCACCCAGATAAATGGCCATAGGTTCCCTCGGAAAGGGACTAAGGTAAGTATTTTATGTTTGCTACAATGTTGTAGGGTTCTTCCTATAAGGGACATGGGCACCTCTCTAGACAATTGGTTCCAGATCTAAAATTTGGCTCAGGTCTGGGAACTCAGCAAGGGACCCTCACTTTTTAATGAAGCATTTGCCCTCAGACTTCTCTCTTTGAATCTTGCCTTTTTTTTTTTTTTATTTTTCGCCGTACCAGCTGGCTTGCAGGATCTTAGTTCTCTGACCAGGGATCGAACTCGAGCCCCCTGCAATGGAAACGCGGAGTCCAGTGGTTAGTCCCTGGTTAGGCCAGGGAATTCCCAAATCTTGCCCTTTTCTGATTGTAATATTAAACTGCAATTCTGTTGGTGCCCATCAGTCTTACTCCTAGGGATGCCAGGCTCATCATAGATTCATTACAACCAAGGAAAGAATTAATGAGCTTGAGAGAAAGTGTTTAGGCTTGTACCATTCAATATGGTGTTGGCGTTTTATAAATGCCCTTTAACAGACTGAGGAAGTTCCTTTCTATTCCTAGTTTATTAAGGGATTTTTTAAAATCATGAACATATATTAATTTTGCCATATTATTTTCCTGTAACCATTGAGATGATCATATGCTTTTGCCTTTATTCTGTTAATATATTTAATTAAATTGAATTCTGAATGTTAACCTTGCATTCATTTTCAAATATTATTGGATTCCATTTGCTAAATATTTTGTCAAGGGTTTGTACATCAATATTCATGAGATTTATTGGTCTGTACTTTTCTTTCCCTTTAATTTCTTGGTCAGGTGTCAGGGTAATGCTGGTCTAAAAAACTTGCTGGGAATTATTTCCTCCTTATTTTCCTAAAGGGTTTGTATAGGATTGATATTATATCATTATAAATATTGGAGGACAATCTCCATGAGACCATTCTCACTTGCCTGGTAGAGCTGCAGGCCACTAGCAAAGCTTTTTTTTTTGTCCATCCCAACTCCAGTAAACCAGGTAGGATAATTTCCCTGAGGTTAAAGACTCTGCGTTTCAGACTTCGAGGGCCCACAGTATGCCAAGTAAAGAGGAAACATCACCCCTCCATCTGCTTGTCTTCTGATGAACACACAAATGCCCAAGAGATGGGGAAAGTCCCAACAGCTTCCAGAAAGGAGAGGGAGGAGGAAGGAGACAAGGCTGGGCACGTCTCCCTAGCCACCCAGATGCCGGACGGTGGAGACGGGATCTACAGAACAGCAGTGGCTGCCTCTGTCTGAACCCCAAGAACAAGGGGCTGCAGAGGGGCAGCAGGTGGGGCATCGTGTGGCTATCACAGCAGCTCGTTCCATCAGACCCGAATTGTGTCCCCAAGTCTGGGGTTTCTGAGAAGAACTCCTGGGTGCGCCCCCGAGGCCAAGCTCTCCCTGACCCACCAGGTCCCCTTGCCCTGGCCCAACTGGCCCGGCACGGGCTCACCTGGACACCTCCGTGTTGGGCTTTCTCCAGCTGCCATCCTGGCCTCCTCTTCTCCTTGTCCCAACCTGAAGGTCCTACCTGGTTGGGCCACGAGGAATCCTGTTAAGGGGAAATGACAGAGGACTTTCTAATTGACACATGAGGCATTCCGGAACTGAGGCCCATCCTTGCAGGGCAGAGATGGTCTTGCCTCGGTGACTGCCCCGTGAGCCCAGCTAGTGGGCCCTCAGTGCAGACCATCCACAAAGAAGGTGAGAGCACAGACATCCCGTGCAGGGTGCAAACGCCATTATGGATTCTTGACCCTGAGCCTGAGGCCCGATTCATTCAGGGCCCAGACACCCCTGAGCTGCAGCAGCCGACAGAGAGGGAGCCCCGGGGGGTGCGTTCCAGTCACCCTGTGAAGGGTCCCTCACCCACGGAGACAAGGTGGCTGTAGTTCTCCAGCATGACATCCTTGCAGAGGTTCTTCTGAGTGGCGTCCAGCTGCTGCCACTCCTCCAGGGTGAAGTCCACAAACACATCCCTGAAGGTCAACATTTCCTGCAACAGCACACTCCTCCTTAGCCCACTGTCAAAACAAGGTGGGCAGTGGGGGGGGGGGCACTGGCATCTAGAGGGTAGAGGCCATCGATGTTGCTAAATATCCTCCAATGCACATGGCAGCCCTCCACAACACAGCATTATCTTGCCCAAAGGTCAAGAGGGCAGGGGTGAGAAAACCCGGGGTTGAGCAATGAAATGGAATGATCATGAAAAGGACTAGAATGTGCTGTAATATGCGAAAAGAAGAAAAGAAAAAGGGATTCATATCAAGATAGATAAATAGGCACACATGATTTTCGGAAGAATGCATGAAAAAATGAAGGAGACACAAAGACAGGGTGAGAGGGAAAATTATTTTTCACCTTTTGATGAACAAAGTTTTGTTTGAATTTTTTGCCATATGCACAGAGTACTTTTTAAAAGACTCAATTCAATTTATTAATGCTCTATTCAGAACATGCTTTTAGAATTTTGGCATCCATATTCTTAAGTGAAAGTGGTCTTTCACTTTTTGCTTTCTTGTAGTACCTTCCTTGAATTTAAGTTAACTGGCATCATAACATGTACTGGATTCCTTTTCACCTTTTAACAGCCTGGAAAAGTTGAACACAGAAATTATCTGCTCTTTAAAATTTTGTGAAAGCAGCAATTAGTCCAGGATTTGGAAGAGCAAATTTAAAGTGTGAACACCTTTGATTCAAAAATCCTACTTCCAGGTGTATTCTCCATAAATACCTGTACTAATGGGCCAAGAGATACATAGAAAGTTGTTCATGAGGCACTGTATATAATAGAAAAGAAAATTAAAAATCTAAGTGTCCATTTGTAGAGAAATAGTTAAATGATACTTCTATACCACGAAATAGGAACTGAAATAATCTTTATGTACTGATGAGGGACAAAACCCAGAATATAATCAGGTGGGAAAAGCAAGATGGGTATGGGAGTGTGATGGCACTTGTGCAAAAACACATGTTACACATATGTCTATTTTTAGTTAAATTGACGTAAATGCATCTACAGCACCTTATCACCAAATTGTTAACAGTGGGCATCTGCGAGGAAGATGTGGTACTGGGGAGAGAAGTAGGGATCTTTTGGATACTGTTTTTATGCATATTGGAACATGAGACATGGATTTACTTTCATTATTTCAAACATAATGAAAAAGCAAAAAGTGAACTGAAAGTGAAGAAATAGAAAAAGCAAGATGAGTCTATGTATTTAAACAATCTTCTCTGAGAAGGAAAAGAAAAAAAAGAAGAGCAGTCCCAAGAGTAAGAAGTAGATTTTAAAAGTCTTTTCCTTTCTATCTTGTTCCTTTTTTTTTTTCTCTTTTTTTTTTGCTGGGGAGGGGAAGGATTGGAGAATCTGAGGTGGATGACAGGTTGAACAGAAAACAGCCAGAGCTAAGAGGACTAATAGATTTTTCAAGGCTGCAATATAATTTCCTAATTGCTGCCTCAAATTCACTGGAAACAAAGTAGGGGGTAAATTAGGAACTCACCTGGGACACGGCCATCTGGCTCTGCCCTGACAAAGGATGGAGATCTAGGAAGGCAGAATTAGGAGGGTCGAGATCAGTGCATACAGCCATGAGACCACCATCACCAGCTTAATAACAATCACTCTTGCCCCATAGCGGGGATGATCTGGACACGTGGCCTGGTAGCTCCAGCCTGTTCCCCTGGGACACGGCTAAGATCCTGTGGGTTTTCCACGTGAATTTATTTTCTCTTCCTGGACAGATTTATGACTTGTGTTTAAAGACATCTCCTCGGAAGCCATTAACAACCTGACATCTCCTTTCTCTCAGGAATTCTATGCCTGGAAATTTATCGTAAAAAGGCAATCATAAATAAGCACAGGCTACAAGGATGTTAACTGTAGGTGTTTCCACCATTCAACAATTTGGAAGCAACTAAACCTCCAGCAAAGGGGACTCAGATCAAAAATTAGACACACAACATGGGAAATACCGCATGGGCTTTAAAAATGCAATGCAATCCTGTTCTCATTTCTTAACATATTTAAAAGTAGGTTACCAGAAAGCAAGTGTAGTGCGATCCCCTTTGTTAAGCAATATGTATTTATTGAGGAAGAGCAGTCCAGAAGAGCATTTATGAAAACGTTGAGAGTGCTTACATTCCAGTGGTAATTCCACCTTTCCTCTTTTATTTACTTGCATTTTTTCATTTTTCACAATATCATTTACTAGTAAAATAGAAAGGAGAAATTATTACAAATCACCTCTTATCACACTGAGCCCTGGAGGTGATAGACCCTGAGCAAAGTCTGGAGGACAGGGACAGCTTGCTGTGGTTTGGAGGAAGGAGACAAACCAGAGCTGAGCGCAGGGCAGAAGGGAGGGGCGAGGAGGGAGGAGAGGCGGGGGGTAGAGGGAGGTTAAGGGCCAGGCATTGGTCACTTCCACATGGAGCTGGAAACCACTGACCTTGCGCCAGGCTCCTTCGGACCTACAGTGGGCCACCGCCACCCTGTTCCCGCCCCAATACTTCCTTATTTCCCATTATGTCCATTTGATCGCCATGCTCTCCCTTATTTGGCGGTGTTCAAAACACAGTTTCAGCAAGGAGCTTTTGTTAACCATTGCTACTGTAGCAATCCTTGCCTTAGGATCAGGACAACAGGGCTCAGCAAGATGCAGCTTAATGAGTCACTTCCCAGACCCAGTTACTAGCATCAAAATGAGAGGCAGCAGAGCTAGGTGATGGCCTACCTAGAGACCACGCTGAAAGGTCACAGACACACAGAAACCAAAGACACCTCTTGGGTCATCTAGTCAGGGTAGAGGAGATTCAACAGAAAAGGAAAGAAGCAGCTCTATCCAGAACATGCCATCGTGCGAGTAATATGCTCTGAAGTTTATTTATTTTTTTAATACATAGAGATAACACAAAAGACAAAATAATTGAGTGGGCGGGAAGTATTGACAAGAGGAGGAATCTAACAACAGGCGGAAAAAGTCAGATTTGGAAGAGCCTCAGAGAAATAAGAAAACAGAAACCTGTGTGAAATGGACACTGTTTAACCACAAAGTGAGGGCAGACAAGGGCATGGTGGTACTTAGCCTGGTGGAGCTGAAGGCCACTAGCAAAGCCTTTTTTTTTTCTCCATCCCAACTCCAGTAAACCAGGTAGGATAATTTCCCTGAGGTTAAAGACTCTGCGTTTCAGACTTCGAGGGCCCACAGTATGCCAAGTAAAGAGGAAACATCACCCCTCCATCTGCTTGTCTTCTGATGAACACACAAATGCCCAAGAGATGGGAAAGTCCCAACAGCTTCCAGAAAGGAGAGGGAGGAGGAAGGAGACAAGGCTGGGCACGTCTCCCTAGCCACCCAGATGCTGGACGGTGGAGACGGGATCTACAGAACAGCAGTGGCTGCCTCTGTCTGAACCCCAAGAACAAGGGGCTGCAGAGGGGCAGCAGGTGGGGCATCGTGTGGCTATCACAGCAGCTCGTTCCATCAGACCCGAATTGTGTCCCCAAGTCTGGGGTTTCTGAGAAGAACTCCTGGGCGCGCCCCCGAGGCCAAGCTCTCCCTGACCCACCAGGTCCCCTTGCCCTGGCCCAACTGGCCCGGCACGGGCTCACCTGGACACCTCTGTGTTGGGCTTTCTCCAGCTGCCATCCTGGCCTCCTCTTCTCCTTGTCCCAACCTGAAGGTCCTACCTGGTTGGGCCACGAGGAATCCTGTTAAGGGGAAATGACAGAGGACTTTCTAATTGACACATGAGGCATTCCGGAACCGAGGCCCATCCTTGCAGGGCAGAGATGGTCTGGCCTCAGTGACTGCCCCGTGAGCCCAGCTAGTGGGCCCTCAGTGAAGACCATCCACAGAGAAGGTGAGAGCACAGACATCCCGTGCAGGGTGCAAACGCCATTATGGATTCTTGACCCTGAGCCTGAGGCCCGATTCATTCAGGGCCCAGACGCCCCTGAGCTGCAGCAGCCGACAGAGAGGGAGCCCCGGGGGGTGCGTTCCAGTCACCCTGTGAAGGGTCCCTCACCCACGGAGACAAGGTGGCTGTAGTTCTCCAGCATGACATCCTTGCAGAGGTTCTTCTGAGTGGCGTCCAGCTGCTGCCACTCCTCCAGGGTGAAGTCCACAAACACATCCCTGAAGGTCAACGTTTCCTGCAACAGCACACTCTTCTTTAGCCTAATGATGGGCTTGCAGACGGAGACAGTATGTTACATCAAGTGCCCACTGTGTGCCCATCCTATGTCCTTCACACGTAGAAAGATTTCAGTCCTCCCCACCACCCAGGAGAACCCTGACAGATGAGGACAGGAAGGCTCACAGAGTGTGAGGTCACCTGCTCAGGATCACACAGGTAGGAATTAAGGATTAAAGTCCATTCAGTCTGGTTTCCGCATGCACTTTTTAGACACTGCATTGCCTTTCTCTACGTAATTGTTCTTATGCTATTCACCATCCACAATTTGACACAGTATAGTATATAGGGTGCTTATGTAACTAAAATTATTTTAAACTCTATGGGGAAAGAGATCGAGTGTTAGAAATATTTTACCCTGGAAATTCATTCTTCCAACACATATTTATTGACTGGAGAGCAAGCTGGTAAGTTCTAAGGATGTAAAGGTTAATAAAAGCAAACACCTCCTGAACTGAAGGAGCTACATACAGTCTAGTAGAGGGAGAAAAACAACACTTACAAACTCATACATGAAAGGGTGGGAGGAAAGGAAGGAGGCAATGGCAGAGGTAGGGCAGGGAACCCAGAAGAGGAAGAAGTCAGTTCTGCTTAGGGCTGACAGAGAAGGCTTTGAAGGGGATGTAGATCTAGAAGAAACAGTTCGAAACACAGCTACTCAATCATGACCAACAGTGCTGATTATCCAATCAATCATGAGTCAAAGAACAGGACTATATCTGGCCTGGTCAGCAGATTGAGGTAAAAAAGGAAAGGTCTGTACTTGATCTTATCACCACCAAATAAGAATTTACTTCTCTAAGTGCCTGGATTCCTATCAGAGAGCAATAATCCACCTATTTACATTCTGGATTCCATCCTGTCCCACCCACACTTGGTGGCCTTAAATTCAAGGAGACATTTTGCACCCACAAGGACCCCATGGGCCATATGTGGCACCAGTTTACTCAGCTTTGCAGAGGGAGACAGGAAACAGTGGGCCAAAGGGCAGTGACGCCAGCAAGAGGAGTTCTCAGTACAATCCAGTAGCTCAACCTGCCCCTGCCCACCTGAGGCGCCCGGGAACAGGGCCACACTGGCAAGTGCAGGCAGTATCTGGCTTGGAAGCCAGAAGCTGCTCCATGTACCAGTATCTCTTGTAACAGGCCCCTGAGCACATCTTCCAAGGTCCTGGCAAAGGACATGCCCAGTTATGAGAGTTACACTGGACTCAGGAAAACCCAAATCGGTGGCTTCCTATCAGCAATTTTCAGTTATTCACAGTCCTCCCAGTCCAGGTGCAGTTTGTTTACCAATCAAGAGTCATTGTGGCTTTTACATCCGGGAAGCTTCGAGTTTAGGTTAAGGAAGCTGAACTAATTGTTCCAGTGGATGATGGAAACTGTAACAAGGTATCAAGAAATCCAAAGCGATATGAGTGAAGTCTTATTTAGCATCCTGCAGTACACTGCTAAACGTGATCTTAAATCTCAAGTGTGGTATTTAAATGGAGAATAAATGAGTGCTTCCTTGCTATATAAATAAAATGCTTGATTTGTACAGATTAAAAAGAAAAGAGTCATTTTGATCCTAAGTAACAACGCCTGGTAATACAGCTGTCATTCCACCATTATTGGGTTTCCAGGGACACAAAGCTAAAACCAGGTTAACTCAAGGTCAGATTTCCCTAATGAGGAGGAAGAATTTTATTCATGCTATACTTAGTGTTATGCTTCAGTAATGACAATGAAGAAAGTTAAAAACCCCTAACAGATCCTACACACACACGGTCAGAATTTAGTTCAGAATGAAAGTATCTCAAATCGCTGTAGAAAAGAAGTCATTAGCAAAATCTGGCTAGGTATTTATGCAGGGAAAAAGCATACCATAAAGCTGCATTAGCTATCTCACTCCGAACTCCAAAATAAATTACAGATATGTCAGAGATTTAAATGTGTGCAGGATGACCATAAAATTACTAGTTGAAAGTTTTTATAATTCTAGAGTGGCGAAAGTCTTTCTAAGCCATCCCCAAATTCAGAAGACATATAGCTAAAGACTGGCAAACTTGATTACCTAGACATTAGAAATTTCTAAATAGCAGAAAGAAAATAATTTTTTAAATTCTCAAACATCAGTATCAAAGTGGTAAAAATATTTGTAAGCTACATAACAATGATCTAATTTCCTCCATACACTAAAATTCTAACAAATCTTTAAGAAAGAGACCACAACCTAATACAGTATAACTGGAGGAATGTGGAATAAATTTATAATAGTATACCATTTATCACCCTTCAGATTCTTTTTCTTCTTGAGATATAATTAACATATAACATTGTGTAAGTTTAAGATGTACAATGTGTTGATTTGATACATTTATATTTTGCAGTATGATTACCAACAGTCCAGTAGCATTAGCTAACATCTCTATCATGTCACACAATTATCATTTCTTTTTTGTAGTGAGAACAATTAAGATCTAGTCTCTCGGCAACTTTGAAGTTTATAATACAGTACTGTTGACTATAATCACTATGCTGGGCATTAGATCTCCAGGATTTATTTATACCCTTCAGCTTCTTAAACATTCAACAGGTTGATAATACCTACTGCAGTCAAGTGTGTAGAAAAACACCAAAGAAGTTATAAACTATTTATTGCCTTCGGGGGGAGGGGGTGGAGCAACAGGTTAATATACATCAAAATGTATGTTGCAAATACTCTTTAATGCAGCAATGCCCTTTCTAGGATTGTTACCCTAGACTTTTTGATGTCAGTTAAGAAAAGACAACTCAATAAAATAGACAAAAGATTCATAGCAACAAAAATATAAGCATAAACATACAAATAGATTATAAACCTCATTAAAGTTCAAATACATGCTAATTAAACAGTAAGATACTGTCTTTTACCTATAAGGTTGGTAAACATTCAAATGATAGAGAAGAGCCACTGTTCACGAGCGGCTCACTGTTCATGAGCTACTGTTCCTCATATAGGAACATGAATACTCTCATAGAAGGCTGGTTGACAGGTAGTTTGACAGTACCTATTACATTTTTTCTCATATTTTAACCAGGACTCTATCCTACTGAAATATTTATATGGGCATAAGGATGGTCAAGGCAGCATTATTTGTATTAGCAAAAAATAAGGGGAGATGACCCTCAATGTCCTGTGTTCCTGGGAATCTAATAATGGTGGCATGACAGCTATATCACCAGGCAACATTGATTCTGATAAGAATGAACCCTGATAGTCAACAAGCTGCATCTGGACTGGTGGATGACAGAGTGGTTAAATAAATTGTTATGGCTATACTCTAAAACGGCCATTATAAAAATTGGCTGACATGAAAGGATGTCTGATATATTTTTGTTAAATGAAAAAAAGCAAAGTATGCATAGTAGTAGCATATTTTCATTAAAAATAACCCGTGCAAAAATTTTGGGTTTTTTGTACACACACACACACACACACACACACACACACAGACACACACACACACTTCCACCTGGAAGGCAAACAGTTAGTAGAAGGGCCAAGACTGGTTTCATTTGTTGGAATGCAACAGAAAAGGAGGAATAAAAATGAGCCATAAGGAAAAGGTAAACATCTTCCCTTATGGCATCACCCACTTTTTTTTTTGGATTGTCTGTACTATCTTTCTATTTTTCTATCACATTTTTGGTCTTTTTTGTATCATCAGTTTGCATTTTCTGTATATAAATCCTCTGTGTACCATATGCACCGCCTTTCAGCCTCAAATGTCTTTTGACTGTACAGATTTTAACATTTTAATGCAGTCTAATCTGACAGTCTTTCTCTGTATGGTTTCTGGGTTTTGTATTTCATTAAAAATATTTCTTGCATTGAGCAAGGTTACAGAAATATCCTCTTAAATTTTCATCTAATTTCTCAAATATATATGTAGTTCTTTAATCAATCTGGCATTTTACTTTCCTATGATGTAGAAGAGTCTAGCTTTGTTTCCATCCAGATGGAAACTCAGTTGTGCCACCAGCATTCATTAACCACTCCTTTTCCCATAACTGAAATGACATTTTTATAATCTTGACTCACAAAAGCCTTTTGAAGCAATACATGAAATCTGGAAGCCACTAAAGATTGTGAAATTAGATCACATTTTAAAAATTTAAGTGTCTACTCTCCAAGATATGTAAACCCAGTCAAATGAGAAACCATGAAAAAATATTTACAACATACATGATAGAGGTCTAATTTACTTATTAAGTTAACATAAAGAGCTAGCAATCAGCAATCAAAGTAATTCCACACCCAAGAGAAAAATGTGCAAACAACTTAGAATAATCATCTGAAAGGAAAAAGTGCAAATGACATTTAAAAATATGAACAGACACTCAATTCAAGAAATGCAAATTAAAATGCACCACTCTTTTTTCCCCTCACAATGGCAAAAATCACTGTGATTGCCTGTTTATGGGAAAAGGCATCATACTGCTGCTAGGAGTACAAACTGCTACGTGCTATTTGGAGGGCAATTTGACAATCTTAAATCAAAATTCAAAATGTCTGTAACCACTGACCTAGAAATGTCACTTCTAGAAAGATATACTCATATGCATACAACTGGAATGTACATGGATATTCACTGCTATGTTGTTTATGGTAGCAAAAGCCTAGAAATATCCTAAATATACATCACTAGTAGAAAGGTAAATAATAAATGGCATTTCCATCCAGTAGAATATCAAGTGGCTATTTTTGTAAATAAGGTAGACCACTGGTTTGAAACCTTGTGTAATTTTGTCCCCCAGGAGACACTTGGCAATGTCGGGAGACATTCTGGTTGTCAAAACTGGGGGAGGGAGTGCTACTGGCATCTAGCGGATAGAGGCCAGGGATGCTGCTATACATGGTAAAATGCACAGGACCGTCCCAAACAACAAAGAATAATCTGGCCCAAAATGGCAAGAGTGCCACAGTTCAGAATCCCTGGGATAAGCTATGTACAACTGCAATGGAATGATCATTAAGACAAGGACCACAATGTTTAATTTGCAAAACAAATTTTTTAAGAGATTCATATATCTAGATAGAGATGCATACATTATCTCTGGAAGAATGTATGAAACACTGAAGGAGACATGGGGACAGAGTGAGAGGGAGAATTACTTTTTACCTTTTCTTGAACAAAGCTTTTGCTTGAAATTTTTACCCTGTGCATGCATTACTTTAAAAAATGTGTAATTCAATTTATTACTGTTCTATGCAGAATATTTTTAAATTTTGGGAATTCATATTCTTAAGCAAAGCTGGTCTATAATTTTCTTTTTTGTAGTATCTTCATCAAATTTTTTTTTTTGGCGGTATGCGGGCCTCTCACTGTTGTGGCCTCTCCTGTTGTGGAGCACAGGCTCCGGACGCGCAGGCTCAGTGGCCATGGCTCACGGGCCCAGCTGCTCCGCGGCATGTGGGATCTTCCCGGACCGGGGCACGAACCCGTGTCCCCTGCATCGGCAGGCAGACTCTCAACCACTGCGCCACCAGGGAAGCCCTCTTCATCAAATTTAAGTGGCTTCATAAAATGAATTGGGTGCCTTTTCATCTTACATTTAAATTTGTACTCCCAAATCCTTCATAATTACTACTTTCATTAATTTTCGAAGACCAGATAATTTCTGTGATCCAATTTTCCAGGCTTTTATTCAGCAATCTGATTTCCATGTGAACACTCCACAACACTTATACTACTGAGCTTATAGGTATATAGAAAGCTGTTCATGAGGCACTGTTTATAATAGTAAAAAAAAATGAATAAAAACCCCAATATCTACGAATAGAGAAATAGTTAAATGATACATCCATACCACGAAATAGGAACTGAAATAATCTTTATGTATTGATGAGAAACAACACCCAGGATATAATCATGTGGGGAAAGCAAGATGGGTATGGGAATGTGATGGCATTTGTGCAAAAACATGTTACACATACGTCTATTTTCACTTAATTACACTGATGTAAATGCATCTACAGTGCCTTATCACCAAAATGTTAACAGTGGGCATCTATGAGGAAAATTGAGGTACTGGGGGAAGAAATACGGATGATTGGGCTATTATTTTTATATGCATTTTAAAACATTAAGCATCAATTTACTTTCATTATTTTCCCTAATTAAAAAGAAAAAAGTGAACTGGAAGAAAGGTAAGTCTATGTATGTAAACAATCTTCTCTTAGAAGGAAAAGAGGAAAAGATGAAGTGCAGTTCCAAAAGGGAAGTAGTTGGGGCTTCTGGGAAGATGGCGGAAGAGTAAGACGCGGAGATCACCTTCCTCCCCACAGATACACCAGAAATACATCTACACGTGGAACATCTCCTACAGAACACCTACTGAACGCTGCAGAAGACCTCAGACCTCCCAAAAGTCAGGAAACCCCCCACGTACCTGGGTAGGGCAAAAGAAAAAGAATAAACAGAGACAAAAGGATAGGGACGGGCCCTGGACCAGTGGGAGGGAGCTGTGAAGGAGGAAGGGTTTCCACACACGAGGAAGCCCCTTCGCGGGCGGAGACTGTGGGTGGCGGAGGGGGAAGGCTTCGGAGCCGTGGTGGAGAGCGCAGCCACAGGGGTGCGGAGGGCAAAGCAGAGAGATTTCCGCACAGAGGATCAGGGCCCACCGGCACTCATCAGCCCGAGAGGCTTGTCTACTCACCCGCCGGGGCAGGTGGGGCTGGGAGTTGAGGCTCGGGCTTCGGTCGGAGCGCAGGGAGAGGGCTGGGGTTGGCGGCATGAACACAGCCTGCAGGGGGTTAGTGCACCACGGCTAGCCGGGAGGGAGTCCAGGGAAAAGTCTGGAGCTGCCGAAGAGGCAAGAGACTTTTTCTTCCCTCTTTGTTTCCTGGTGCGCCAGGAGAGGGGATTAAGAGCACTGCTTAAAGGAACTCCAGAGACGGGAGCGAGCCACGGCTAAAAGCGCGGACCCCAGGGACGGGCATGAGACGCTAAGGCTGCTGCTGCCGCCACCACAAAGCCTGTGTGCGAGCTCAGGTTACTATCCACACCCCCTTTCGGGGGAGCCTGTGCAGCCCGCCACTGCCAGGGTCCCGGGATCCAGGGACAACTCCCCCGGGAGAACGCACAGCTCGCCTCAAGCTGGTGCAATGTCATGCCGGCCTCTGCTGTCGCAGGCTCGCCCCACACTCCGTGCCCCTTCCTCCCCCCCCGGCCTGAGTGAGCCAGAGCCCCCGAATCAGCGTCTCCTTTAACCCCATCCTGTCTGAGCGAAGAACAGATGCCCTCCAGTGACCTACACGCAGAGGCAGGGCCAAATCCAAAGCTGAGCCCCTGGGAGCTGTGAGAACAAAGAAGAGAAAGGGAAATCTCTCCCAGCAGCCTCAGAAGCAGCGGATTAAAGCTCCACAGTCAACTTGATATACCCTGCATCTGTGGAATACATGAATACACAACGAATCATCCCAAATTGAGGAGGTGGACTTTGAGAGCAAGATTTATGATTTTTTCCCCTTTTCCTCTTTTTGTGAGTGTGTATGTGTATGCTTCTGTGTGAGATTATGTCTGTATAGCTCTGCTTCCACCATTTGTCCTAGGGTTCTATCCGTCCATTATTTTTTAACAATTATTTTATTTTAATAACTTTATTATATTTTATCTTACTTTTATTTTACTTTATCTTCTTTCTTTTTTTCTTTTTTTCCTTCCTTCCCTCCTTCCTCCCTTCCTTCCTCCCTCCCTCCCTCCCTCCTTTCTTTCTTTCTTTCTTCTTCTACTAATTCTTTCCTTCTACTTTTACTCCCTTTTATTCTGAGCCGGGTGGATGAAAGGCTCTTGGTGCTGCAGTCAGGAGTCAGTGCTGTGCCTCTGAGTTGGGAGAGCCAACTTCAGGTCACTGGTCCACAAGAGACCTCCCAGCTCCACATAATATCAAACGGCGAAAATCTCCCAAAGATATCCATCTCAACACCAGCACTCAGCTTCACTCAACGACCAGCAAGTTACAGTGCTGGACATCCTATGCCAAACAACTAGCAAGACAGGAACACAACCCCACCCATTAGCAGAGAGGCTGCCTAAAATAATAAGTCCACAGACACCCCAAAACACACCACCAGATGTGGACCTGCCCACCAGAAGACAAGATCCAGCTTCATCCACCAGAACACAGGCACTAGTCCCCTCCACCAGGAAGCCTACACAACCCACTGAACCAACCTTAGCCACTGGGGACAGACACCAAAAACAACGGGAACTACGAACCTGCAGCCTGCAAAAAGGAGACCCCAAACACAGTAAGATAAGCAAAATGAGAAGACAGAAAAACACACAGCACATGAAGGAGCAAGATAAAAACCCACATGATGTAACAAATGAAGAGGAAATAGGCAGTCTACCTGAAAAAGAATTCAGAATAATGACAGTAAAGATGATCCAAAATCTTGGAAATAGAATGGACAAAATGCAGGAAACATTTAACAAAGACCTAGAAGAACTAAAGAAGAAACAAACAATGATGAACAACACAATAAATGAAATGAAAAATACTCTAGATGGGATCAATAGCAGAATAACTGAGGCAGAAGAATGGATAAGTGACCTGGAAGATAAAATAGTGGAAATAACTACTGCAGAGCAGAATAAAGAAAAAAGAATAAAAAGAACTGAGGACAGTCTCAGAGACCTCTGGGACAACATTAAACGCACCAACATTCGAATTATGGGGTTCCAGAAGAAGAAGAGAAAAAGAAAGGGACTGAGAAAATATTTGAAGAGATTATAGTTGAAAACTTCCCTAATATGGGAAAGGAAAGAGTTAATCAAGTCCAGGAAGCACAGAGACTCCCATACAGGATAAATCTAAGGAGAAATATGCCAAGACACATATTAATGAAACTGTCAAAAATTAAATACAAAGAAAACATATTAAAAGCAGCAAGGGAAAAACAACAAATAACACACAAGGGAATCCCCATAAGGTTAACAGCTGACCTTTCAGCAGAAACTCTGCAAGCCAGAAGGAACTGGCAGGACATATTTAAAGTGATGAAGGAGAAAACCTGCAACCAAGATTACTCTACCCAGCAAGGATCTCATTCAGATGTGATGGAGAAATTAAAACCTTAACAGACAAGCAAAAGCTGAGAGTTTAGCACCACCAAACCAGCTTTACAACAACTGCTAAAGGAACTTATGTAGGCAAGAAACACAAGAGAAGGAAAAGACCTACAATAACGAACCCAAAACAATTAAGAAAATGGGAATAGGAACATACACATTGATAATTACCTTAAATGTAAATGGACTAAATGCTCCCACCAAAAGACACAGATTGGCTGAACGGATGCAAAAACAAGGCGCATATATTTGCTGTCTACAAGACACTGACTTCAGACCTAGAGACACATACAGACTGAAAGTAAGGGGATGGAAAAAGATATTCCATGCAAACGGAAACCAAAAGAAAGCTGGAGTAGCAATTCTCATATGCGACAAAATAGACTTTAAAATAAAGAGTATTAGAAGAGACAAAGAAGGACACTACATAATGATCAAGGGATCGATCCAAGAAGAAGATATAACAATTGTAACTATTTATGCACCCAACATAGGAGCAGCTCAATACATAAGGCAAATACTAACAGCCATAAAAGGGGAAATCAACAGTAACACATTCATACTAGGGAACTTTAACACCCCACTTTCACCAATGGACAGATCATCCAAAATGAAAAGAAATAAGGAAACACAAGCTTTAAATGATACATTAAACAAGATGGACTTAATTGATATTTATAGGACACTCCATCCAAAAACAACAGAATACACATTTTTCTCAAGTGCTCATGGAACATTCTCCAGGATAGATCATATCTTGGGTCACAAGTCAAGCCTTGGTAAATTTAAGAAAACTGAAATTGTTTCAAGTATCTTTTCCGACCACAACGCTATGAAACTAGATACCAATTACAGGAAAAGATCTATAAAAAATACAAACACATGGAGGCTAAACAATACACTACTTAATAATGAAGTGATCACTGAAGAAATCAAAGAGGAAATAAAAAAATACCTAGAAACAAATGACAATGGAGACACAACGACCCAAAATATACGGGATGCAGCAAAAGCAGTTCTTAGAGGGAAGTTTATAGCAATACAATCCTACCTTAAGAAACAGGAAACATCTCGAATAAACAACCTAACCTTGCACCTAAAGCAATTAGAGAAAGAAGAACAAAAAACCCCCAAAGTTAGCAGAAGGAAAGAAATCATAAAAATCAGATCAGAAATAAATGAAAAAGAAATGAAGGATACAATAGAAAGGATCAATAAAACTAAAAGCTGGTTCTTTGTGAAGATAAACAAAATTGATAAACCATTAGCCAGACTCATCAAGAAAAAAAGGGAGAAGACTCAAATCAATAGAATTAGAAATGAAAAAGGAGAAGTAACAACTTACACTGCAGAAATAAAAGAGATCATGAGAGATTACTACAAGCAACTCTATGCCAATAAAATGGACAACCTGGAGGAAATGGACAAATTCTTAGAAATGCACAACCTGCCGAGACTGAACCAGGAAGAAATAGAAAATATGAACAGACCAATCACAAGCACTGAAATTGAAACTGTGATTAAAAATCTTCCAACAAACAAAAGCCCAGGACCAGATGGCTTCACAGGCGAATTCTATCAAGCATTTAGAGAAGAGCTAACACATATCCTTCTCAAACTCTTCCAAAATATAGCAGAGGGAGGAACACTCTCAAACTCATTCTACAAGGCCACCATCACCTTGATACCAAAATCAGACAAGGATGTCACAAAGAAAGAAAACTACAGGCCAATATCACTGATGAACATAGATGCAAAAATCCTCAACAAAATACTAGCAAACAGAATCTAACAGCACATTAAAAGGATTATACACCATGATCAAGTGGGGTTTATTCCAGGAATGCAAGCATTCTTTAATATACGCAAAACAATTAATGTGATAAACCATATTAACAAATTGAAGGAGTAAAACCATATGATCATCTCAACAGATGCAGAAAAAGCTTTTGACGAAATTCAACACCCATTTACGATAAAAACCCTCCAGAAAGTAGGCATAGAGGGAACTCTTCTCAACAAAAGAAAGGCCATATATGACAAACCCACAGCCAACATCGTCCTCAATTGTGAAAAACTGAAAGCATTTCCACTAAGATCAGGAACAAGACAAGGTTTCCCATGCTCACCACTGTTATTCAACATAGTTTTGGAAGTTTTAGCCACAGCAATCAGAGAAGAAAAGGAAATAAAAGGAATCCAAATCGGAAAAGAAGTAAAGCTGTCACTCTTTGCAGATGACATAATACTATACATAGAGAATCCTAAAGATGCTACCAGAAAACTACTAGAGCTAATCAATGAATTTGGTAAACTAGCAGGATACAAAATTAATGCACAGAAATCTCTGGCATTCCTATACACTAATGATGAAAAATCTGAAAATGAAATCAAGAAAATACTCCCATTTACCACTGCAAGGAAAAGAATACAATAGCTAGGAATAAACCTACCTAAGGAGACAAAAGACCTGTATGCAGAAAATTATAAGACACTGATGAAAGAAATTAAAGATGATACAAAGAGATGGAGAGATATACCATGTTCTTGGATTGGAAGAATCAACATTGTGAAAATGACTCTACTACCCAAAGCAATCTACAGATTCAATGCAATCCCTATCAAACTACCACTGGTATTTTTACAGAACTAGAACAAAAAATTTCACAATTTGTATGGAAACACAAAAGACCCCGAATAGCCAAAGCAATTTTGAGAACGAAAAACGGAGCTGGAGGAATCAGGCTTCCTGAATTCAGACTATACTACAAAGCTACAGTAATCAAGACAGTATGGTACTGGCACAAAAACAGAAAGATAGATCAATGGAACAGGATAGAAAGCCCAGAGATAAACCCACGCACATATGGTCACCTTAGATTTGATAAAGGAGGCAGTAATGTACAGTGGAGAAAGGACAGCCTCTTCAATAAGTGGTGCTGGGAAAACTGGACAGGTACATGTAAAAGTATGAGATTAGATCACTCCCTAACACCATACACAAAAATAAGCTCAAAATGGATTAAAGACCTAAATGTAAGGCCAGAAACTATCAAACTCTTAGAGGAAAACATAGGCAGAACACTCTATGACATAAATCACAGCAAGATCCTTTCTGACCCACCTCCCAGAGGAATGGAAATGAAAACAAAAATAAACAAATGGGACCTAATGAAACTTCAAAGCTTTTGCACAGCAAAGGAAACCATAAACAAGACCAAAAGACAACCCTCAGAATGGGAGAAAATATTTGCAAATGAAGCAACTGACAAAGGATTGATCTCCAAAATTTATAAGCAGCTCATGCAGCTCAATAACAAAAAAACAAACAACCCAATCCAAAAATGGGCAGAAGACCTAAATAGACATTTCTCCAAAGAAGATATACTGACTGCCAACAAACACATGAAAGAATGCTGAACTTCATTAATCATTAGAGAAACTGAAATCAAAACTACAATGAGATATCATGTCACACCAGTCAGAATGGCCATCATCAAAAAATCTAGAAACAATAAATGCTGGAGAGGGTGTGGAGAAAACGGAACCCTCTTGCATTGTTGGTGGGAATGTAAATTGATACAGCCACTATGGAGAACAGTATGGAGGTTACTTAAAAAAGTACAAGTAGAACTACCATATGACCCAGCAATCCCACTACTGGGCATATACCCTGAGAAAACCATAATTCAAAAAGAGTCATGTACCAAGATGTTCATTGCAGCTCTATTTACAATAGCCCGGAGATCGAAACAACCTACGTGTCCATCATCGGATGAATGGATAAAGAAGATGTGGCACATATATACATTGGGATATTACTCAGCCATAAAAAGAAAAGAAATTGAGCTATTTGTAATGAGGTGGATAGACCCAGAGTCTGTCATACGGAGTGAAGTAAGTCAGAAAGAGAAAAACAAATACCGTATGCTAACACATATATATGGAATCTAAAAAAAAAAAACAAATATGGTTTTTCTCCTTCAATTTGTTAATATGGTTTATCACACTGATTGATTTGTGTATATTGAGGAATCCTTGCGTTCCTGGAATAAACCCCACTTGATCATGGTGTATGATCCTTTTAATGTGAAAGACAAATACCGTATGCTAACACATATATATGGAATTTAAGAAAAAAAAGCTCATGAAGAGCCTAGGGGTAAGACAGGAATAAAGACACAGAACTACTAGAAAATGGACTTGAGGATGTGGGGAGGGGGAAAGATAAGCTGTGACAAAGCGAGAGAGCGGCATGGACATATATACACTAATAAACGTAAGGTAGATAGCTAGCGGGAAGCAGCCACATAGCACAGGGAGATCAGCTCGGTGCTTTGTGACCGCCTGGAGCGGTGGGATAGGGAGGGTGGGAGGGAGGGAGACGTAAGAGGGAAGAGATATGGGAACATATGTATATGTATAACTGATTCACTTTGTTATAAAGCAGAAACTAACACACCATTGTAAAGCAATTATACTCCAATAAAGATGTAAAAAAAAAAAGGGAAGCAGTTGAGAGGTGTCTTTCATTTTACCCTTTTTTTTTTTTTTTTTTTTTTTTTGGTGGGGAAGAGAAGGATTGGAGAAACCTGAGGTCGATGACAGGTTGAACAGAAAACAGGCAGAGCTAAGTGGACTAATAGATTTTTCAAGGCTGTTATATAATTTCCTAATTGCTGCCTCAAATTCACTGGAAACAAAGTAGGGGGTAAATTAGGAACTCACCTGGGACACGGCCATGTGGCTCCGCCCTGACAAAGGATGGAGATC
Organism: Delphinus delphis; assembly: GCF_949987515.2. Taxonomy (NCBI): domain Eukaryota; kingdom Metazoa; phylum Chordata; class Mammalia; order Artiodactyla; family Delphinidae; genus Delphinus; species Delphinus delphis. Next base: position 87,065,008 of record NC_082704.1, read on the forward strand.
TAGGAAGGCAGAATTAGGGGGGTCGAGATCAGTGCATACAGCCATGAGACCACCATCACCAGCTTAATAACAATCACTCTTGCCCCACAGCGGGGATGATCTGGACACGTGGCCTGGTAGCTCCAGCCTGTTCCCCTGGGACACGGCTAAGATCCTGTGGGTTTTCCACATGAATTTATTTTCTCTTCCTGGACAGATTTATGACTTGTGTTTAAAGACATCTCCTCGGAAGCCATTAACAACCTGATATCTCCTTTCGCTCAGGAATCCTATGCCTGGAAATTTATCGTAAAAAGGCAATCATAAATAAGCACAGGCTACAAGGATGTTAACTGTAGGCGTTTCCACCATTCAACAATTTGGAAGCAACTAAACCTCCAGCAAAGGGGACTCAGATCAAAAATTAGACACACAACATGGGAAATACCACATGGGCTTTAAAAATGCAATGCAATCCTGTTCTCATTTCTTAACATATTTAAAAGTAGGTTACCAGAAAGCAAGTGTAGTGTGATCTCCTTTGTTAAGCAATATGTATTTAGTGAGGAAGAGCAGTCCAGAAGAGCATTTATGAAAACGTTGAGAGTGCTTACCTTCCAGTGGTAACTCCACCTTTCCTCTTTTATTTACTTGCATTTTTTTCATTTTTCACAATATCATTTACTAGTAAAATAGAAAGGAGAAATTATTACAAATCACCTATTATCACACTAAGTCCTGGAGGTGATAGACCCTGAGCAAAGTCTGGAGGACAGGGACAGCTTGCTGTGGTTTGGAGGAAGGAGACAAACCAGAGCTGAGCACAGGACAGAAGGGAGGGGCGAGGAGGTAGGAAAGGAGGTGGGTAGAGGGAGGTTAACGGCCAGGCATTGGTCAGTTCCTCATGGAGCTGGAAACCACTGACCTTGCGCCAGGCTCCTTCGGACCTACAGTGGGCCACCGCCACCCTGTTCCCGCCCCAATACTTCCTTATTTCCCATTATGTCCATTTGATCGCCATGCTCTCCCTTATTTGGCGGTGTTCAAAACACAGTTTCAGCAAGGAGCTTTTGTTAACCATTGCTACTGTAGCAATCCTTGCCTTAGGATCAGGACAACAGGGCTCAGCAAGATGCAGCTTAATGAGTCACTTCCCAGACCCAGTTACTAGCATCAAAATGAGAGGCAGCAGAGCTAGGTGATGGCCTACCTAGAGACCACGCTGAAAGGTCACAGACACACAGAAACCAAAGACACCTCTTTGGTCATCTAGTCAGGGTAGAGGAGATTCAACATTTCTGCTACAGGTAAGTGGGTTGTGTATACTATGGGACTGACTCAAATCCAAAAATAGCCCAGGGGACTTCCCTGGCCGAACAGTGGGTAAGACTCTGTGCTTCCACCGCAGGAGGCGCTGGTTCCATCCCTGGTTGGGGAACTAAGATCCCGCATGCCGCGCGGGGCGGTCAAAAACAAAAAACAAACAAACAAAACAAAAATAGCCCATGGCACAAGAGGGAAATATAATGATGTGTGCACAAATGTGTCAGGAGTGGAGAAAGTCCCGTGAGGCAGGTGGTCAATCTTTCCAGCCTGATCCTGCCTTTGCAGGCACTACCGCAGGGCAGCGTCCCTCCATCCGTCTGTAACTTTCATCCCTCTCCTCCAATAGGGGTTCAACTGACCACCATCACACAGCTCTTGATGGTGGCTAGAAGTTGAGTCACCGAGTCAGCCTTGCTCTCTCTCAGCTGAAGGAAGGGACAGAGGGCACTGCAGGTCCAGTTCTTCTAGGACCTGCTATCCTGTGAGCCCCCTCCCTCTAACCAGAGCATCTGGGTCTGTCCTGTGAGCCTTCCCCCTCTGCACCTGGGGTCTGGGCTGGCGCTCCTCTTCCAACTCCCCTCAGAGGAGCTATTTTATTTCTAAGGAGGCAGGACCCAAGGATTCAAAAAAGGTACCTTTGCTGGGACCATCACTTCAGGACTATGTCTCTGCCTCTGACCCGAGGAGCTCACCTCCTTCTGAGGCCTCAGACTGGGTCTTCTGTAGTCTAACTAAGGAAGCCCATGGCAGATCAGCTGGTGTCTGAAGCTGCTGAGCCGTGGGCTCACTTATGAACCCTGACCCTGGAAAGGCAATGACCACACAGGCGATGCAATTAGCAACCTCCATGATGGAGCGAAGTTGAGGAAAACCCCAAAGTTTTCCTTGCCATCAGAAGGTACAGTGCCTCACTGTAGTTTTAAGAATTGACATTCAGTAAGAGCTCAAATACCGCCCGATAAGGTCTGGGCTCTGGAACGAAACTGACTGCCTGCTCTGCCGCTTTTATTCGTTTCATAAGAGGTCAGGGCCTACTGTGTGCCTGTTCTACGGGTTCTACTGTTCTACGTGAACAGAACTTCAGAGTTCCGCCATCTTGCGGAGCCATACTCTTAGCAGGGGAGATACAGACAGTGAGCCAGCAAAGTGATAAATTTAGGGTGCGTTTGTCGGAAAGGCATAAGCGTTATGCCGAAAAAACGAAAAAAGAAAAAGGATCCCTCCACTTTACTGTGTGACTTTGGTTAGGTTTCCCAGCCTTTCTGTTCTTGCTTTCTCTCTGTAAAACAAAGAGCATCGTAGTACATACTCACAGGGCTATTGTGAACAGATTACTGTGAAACACAGGGGTGCCCGGCATTTACTAGGCACTGAGGAAATGGTCGCTGAATGAATCAAGCAATGAACCAATCACTCGCTGACCCCCGTAGCCCCCCCTCCCCTCACCACCGCGGCCCTGTCACTCAACCCCCCAGGGGCGCGACCTCATTGCCCAAGGCTCCTCCGACCTCCCCATCCAGCCCATCCCCAACTCCGCCTCCCCTTACTCCACCGCCAGGAACCTGAGGTCTCAGGGCAGATAACAACCGGAAGCGTCAACTGGCACCGCCCTCGGGGTCAGCAGGGCACTTCCGCTCGCCGTCGCCCCGGGAGCCCGAGCGCTGTGCACAAGCAGGAGCGGGCTTTGGGGGCGGGGGTGCAACACAGCCAATGGGCAACACGGCGCCTTTCGGGGACAAAGGATTCTGACGTGGTTCCCTCTGAGGTTAGATGGAGCGACGAGAGCGTGCGAGCATTTTCCGCGACGAGTCGTATGAGAATCTGGGGAGGCGTGTCGGGCGGCGGGAGGCGAGCGGGCTCCGCGCGGACTGTCGTGGCGATCCGAGTCCGCCGCCTCCGAGGCCGAGGCCCGCTCTCCCAGTCCGTTCTCCCGCGCGGCCGGGCCTCCTTGTTGCTGTGCTCCCTGGGGAGTTCCCGCCCCTCCATCTTCCAAAGCACGCTCTCCTCTTTCTTTAGATCCTCAGAATAAGATACCGGTAGTCGTGCCTGATGCATCCACGGCGGCACATGGGCGCGGCTATCTTGGGCGCGGGGTGGAGCCGTCGGAGCCGGACTCCGGTCTCAGGCCTGGGGTCGGGGAGCAGGGTTCAGGGTCAGTCGGGGAAGCAGCATGGAGGAGGGGCTGGGAGTTGTGTTGCAGGGCAGGCAGCATGCACAAATGAGGGGAAACCATGATGCCTGATTCTCCTGAAATAAATCGAGGAACTCCGGTTTCTGGGACCTTGGGGATCCTTGGAGAATCTGGGCTTTGCCGGTTGGAAAGCACAGCATAAATTGGAGGGAGAGCTGTTTCTCTGACGATGCCAGCCAGTGGCAACATGGCCTGCTAAAAGTTCTGTAGTGCCCTTGAGGAAAGTTTTCTGTTCCCTGTCGGGGTCTGGGGAAAGAGGCCAAGGGTGTGCCGTGTGCTTGTGGTACCCGCCTGGTCACCAAGCAGAACTCCTTGGGCTGGTCAAGGCAGGGTCTGGGCTCAGTACACCCAATTCCTTCTGTGCTACAGCCAACAGGTGCCAGGCACTGTTGAGAGAAGCAAGTGACGAAAGCAGTCATGGAAGCCAACATACATTTATTTACTCTTCCATCTGAACATACTGCTTTCTCCCTGTCTTTCCCTTTCGCCTCTGAGGAGGTGGTGGCATGTGTGATATTCCCAGGTTGGTTGGATGAATCATTGCCCAGATCTACAACCTGGAGTTCTCCTGGGAAGTGACTCTGTCCCAGTCTTGTGTAGAAGTCCCGGGAGAAGAGTGTGTTTTCTGTCAGGCACGTGACTGGGGACTTGCCCCCCACTGTGATTCTTTGTACCTTCTTAAATGTTGGCCAGGTTTAGGGATGCTAACCTATTTATTTCCAGAAGAGAGGTGACCTGATAAGTTTTTCTGACACCACTGTCAGGAGGCAGGAGAAAGTTAATAGAGTTAGTATGACAGTGTCCTGAGGACAGTAGAGAAACCCCCAGCCTCAGAAAGACCTGGTCATTGGCCCTGGTCAGATGCTCCCCATATCCTGACTCTGCAGGAATGAGTGCTTTCTCAGAAAGAGAAGGGGCTGGCGAAGGGCGTGCAGTTGTTGCTCATGCCGTGCCAGCATGTCCTAGTGTGACTTGGGCATCCAGGAACCAAGAAACATGCCAAGGTGTTCTTCCAGCCCACACTCTGCCCAGCTGTTGGGATCTACCGATCCGTAGAAGAGAAGGCTTGCCTCCACCACTTACTGGCCCTTTGGGCCTCTTGTACATCATAGCTAAAGACCGCACATCCCAACGGGCTGTCAGGATTGTTTAAAGGAACATCTCTAGCGCCCCCAGCCCAGAATGTGTCCTAAGGCAGGCACCTGGTAAGTGGTGGTATTACCAAAGCAAGCTTGGGTCCACTCACCCACACCCCATAAAACTCATGTACTGACAGCAGGTCGTGGTGAAGGAAAGTACAGCGTGTACTGCAGGGCACCAAGCAAGGAATCCAGGCAACTAGGGCTCAAAAGGCCTGAACTCCCCAATGGCTTTCAGGGAAGGGTTTTTAAAGACAGAGTGAGGCAGGAGGTTGTGGGATGTGTGATCAGCTGATGGCCATTCTTCTGATTGGTTGCTGGTGAGGTAATCGGGGAGTCAACCTCATCAACCTTCTGCTTCCAACCAGTCTGGGGTCTAAGTGCTTGTGGTCAGCATGCAGTTAAGGTCTTCCACCTGATGGGGATTTCAGTATCTGCAAAACAGCTCACAGGATATGGCTCCGGATATTATCTATAGCCCTTGGGGAGGAACTAAAGGTCCTTGACTTTGTTTAATGGCTAAACTATTATTTTGTCTTGCTTGACTGTTTTCCTTTGTTTCTGCATTTTCTCACTTCTCTGATTAAATTATTCTTTGAAACTTGGGGAAGACCAAGGAGGCTAGAGTTTTTCTACAGATGAGAAGCAGGTGGAGGACATGGGAGGGGTCTGTCCCGGGAAGGCCTCTAGGGTCCTGCTTGGTTACCGTGGCAGTTTCTGCTGTCCTCTCCCCAACACTAGGGGGCGTGCTGGTGCCAATGCTGCTCCTTCCTGCACTGTGTGCTTCCCTCCCCTTCGCCACCAACCTTGCCCAGGGTCACCACTGAAAACGTCTTTTTGTTTTTTTGTTTTTTTTTTTTGCCCAGGGCCCAGGAGTGAACCCGGGCCCTTGGCGGTGAGAGCACAGAGTCCTAACCACTGGACCGCCAGGAATTCCCTGAAAACATGTTTTTAAATGGCAATTAGGCCTCTAAGTTAAAATTCATTGTAAAGTGTAACCCCAGCAGGCCCAGGTTACTCAAGCCCTTACGTTCCAGGAAAAGCCTGTCTCGGGAAGACTGGTCCTTGCCCCACTCCTGGGAGAGCACCACAAAGAGCCTGGCGTGTTCTGCCTAGTAGGGTATTTCTGTAATCCAGGCACCTCTGTTCCATCTGACCAGGTGCTTCATGCTAATGGTGTGACGTATGGTGAGGGTCTGTTTTGTATGTCTGAGGCCCTCGGCTGTGCTGTATTAGTTTGACATCTGGGGGCTGTAGACCGAGTAGCTAAAGTGAGTGACGTGGAAGCTGCATGCCTGCACGACTGACCTCCAGTCAAATCTCTGGACCCCTAGGCATGGGTGAGCTTCCCTGACTGGCAACACTTTGCATGTGTTGTCACACATCATTTCTGGGAGAATTAAGCATTGTCCATGTGACTCCTTTGGGAGAGGACAACTGGATCTCACCACTGGTTTCCACTGGACTTCACCCCTGCACCTTTTGCCTTTGCTGATTTTACTTTCACTGTCATAAATCCTAACTATGTGTATGGGACTTCCCTGGTGGTCCAGTGGTTAAGACTCCATGCTCCGAATGCAGGGGGCCTGGGTTCGATCCCTGGTCAGGGAACTAGAGCCCGCATGCCACAACTAAAGAGCCCGCATGCCACAACTAAGACCTGGTGCAACCAAATAAATAAGTAAATAAATAAATAAATTTCTTTAAAAAATAATAATAATTCTGTATATAACAGCTCAGCAGGACTCACAGACTCTGAAAAGAACTAACAGCTTTTCTGAGTTCCGAGTCCTTCTAGGGAATCTTTAAGCCTGAGGGTGGTCCTGGGGAACCCGAACATACTGTTCCTGTAGATTCTGAGGTTGGTTTGTTTCAACCATCCCAGTGGGTGGACCTCATGAACACAGTGTGACTCCGCCCCCAGCAGTACACTTGCTTGGTGTTTGTGCGGAGGTTGCAGACCTGAGGAGCAGCAGCCGGAGGGCACTGCTGTGATTTTCCCGCCTCCGAGGAGCAGAGGTCCTGAGTACTTGCAGTGGGCGGCAGCTGAGGGAGCTTGCTGTCTTGCTGTGGTGCAGGGTTCTGCTGAGGGTCCCTGGTACCTGCCTCTTCCTGGAAGTTTTCCCTGCAGTGACTGAGGTGACAGGTCCATCAAGCAATGTCTTGATGGCGTTCTGCTCTTTGAACTGCGTGAGTTCCTGTAGGAAAGGGAAGGCCAGTTGCAAGTGTTCATCTCCTGCTGCACTGCATCGCTGTGTGTGCCACTGCCTCTGCAGATTTCCCACAGGCAGGAGAGTGTGCAGAGTGAATGGGGCTGGAATAGACAAAATGGGAATCCACCCCAGGGAACTGGTTGATGGCTCCAATATGTTGGCATGAAGCCAATCACATGACTGTCAGGTGGCACAGAGGTTAGAGCTTTAGTCTCTGGATGACTGTGTCTGTTAGTTGAGAAGTGTGTGTACCACAATAAACCCCAAAGGAGGAAGACTTCAGCTAGCTGATGACGATTCTACTTTCAAGGTCTTTCTGTTATTGAAAGATGTTGTAATAAGCCAGAGTATAATAATATGTACTGTGGACTTAGACTATGCCAGGCACTGTGCTATGTTATTTATATTCATTTGTAATTTAAAATTATCAGTAGAATCCCTCACTATTATTATACCATACCTTCCAGATCGGCAGACTGAAGCATACAGATGTCAAGTGAGTTATCCAACACTTCACAGCTAGTAAATGAAATAAAGAGTTAAGATTAGGCGGTTTGGCTCCAGAATGCATACCCTTGACTTCTATACCATTCAGTAGTCATGAGCACATCGTCATTTAAGAAAAGGATCTGGATGTTTACATGTCTTGGTGAATTTTGTGGAGTAAGTGGCAGAACTCAAACTAGAATTTAGATGTCCTGACTCCAGATCCCATTCATTTTTCAAGGTGATTCGTCTTTTCCCCCCATCCCCTGGAGCAGTACATCTTAGACTTGAATTTACATAGGGTTCCCCTAGGGATCTTGTTAAATTGCAGCTTCTGATTCAGCAGTTCTGTTGGGGATGCTGAGTGTCTGCATTTCTCACAAGCTCCCAGGTGGTGCTAATATGCTGGTCCTCAGAACACACTTTGAGTCCAAATAAGGTTTTACGGACCCTCTGGTTTAGCAGCTATGACTTCTGCTTGGAACACACACACACACACACACATGCACACGCACACACGCACACATGGAGACACAGTGATGAGGGAGTAGGATTGGGGTGCTCTCTGATCTCACTAGTGAGACCCCTCACTAATTCCCTTTTGGGGTTGAAGACTCTGAGGCCCGTGGAGGGAGAGGATGCTTCAGGGAGTTGTTAACAGGCTGAGACTGGGACCTGTTCCACTTGACTTCCCAGCCAATGTGCCCCTCTCCTCCTTCCCTCCTTCTGTTGCACAGGAGCTTCTGGGGGAAGAGAATAGTAAAGGAATGGGCATTGTTCAATGATGGATTATTTAAGACTTTATAAGAACCACCAGGGTGATCTCCATTCTAGGCCTCCTTGTCTCCATGTTGTACTGAACACAGGTCTCAGCTGCCCAAGAGGACCCAGCTATACTGAGCCCAGGTCAAAAGGTCAAAATATTGCGTTGGCCAAAAAGTTTGTTTGGGTTTTTCCATAAGATGTTACAGAAAAACCGGAACAAACTTTTGGGCCAACCCCAATAGCTCTCCTCATAGGTCTGCATACCCATGCAGGCACCACTCTGGGGAAAACGGACCCACAGAGGTCTCTCTGATGGTCAGACACTATTTGTAAGCACACCCCTGTCTACAACCCCAGGGACTACCAGTAACTAGATACATGCTACAACTCTTGTATTAGTCTGGGTAAGCCAAACTACTGGAATAATTAGATGGAAAATATAATGGCTCAGACACAACCTTTCTTGCTCACATAAGAATCAACCATGGGTAGTCCATATTGACCGGTGGTGTTCCTCCATATAGATCGAGGCTGTTGGCATCTCTGCCCTCTTCAACATGGCTTCCAGGGCACTCTAGTTGTCATCATTCCTGGAAGTGAGAAAGAGAATGGAGGAGCACAAGTCAGGAGCCACCACTAGCTTTCAGGATCACCATGGTACAGAAAGTCAGGAAGTTTTTTCTGAGACCCAGAGGTCAAAAAACTGCAGAAAACCATTGCTGACAGCACAGGTGTCCCATGGCCCCAGGGTGGTTGGGTGATTAGCATAGCAAGGAGTCTAGCAGGTGCTGCAAAACTCACATCTGCTTACAGCAGAAATTAATACAACATTGTAAATCAACTATACTTAAATAAAATTAAAACCAAACAAAACTCACATCTGCTGAAAAATACTTGCCTACTCTTCCTGCTAGAGGAAAAGTATGGTTTCTAACTCCCTTCTTCCAAATTTCATGCAGAGAGGTCACATTGGCAAGCAAGTCTGAGAAATGTAATCTCAATGCTTCCAGCCCCGGCAGTACAGGAGAGGGGATGGGAATGGGAATGTCGCAGAGTGCCAACAGACAATACCTGGCACATCTTTGAAAATCCCATTAAAATTGAAAGATTTGTCTCCCTTTTCCTCCTTCCAGACTGAAGTTGATCCCTGCCGATGTCTCCAGTGTCACTCTGCAAACTGAAGCATCAACTGCTGAGGCAAGCAACAGTGGTTTGTGTCATGGAATTGTCTTCTTCTCCTGGCCCTGGACCCTATGGATATCAAGTGAGCCCTAATTTGTGCTCCCCACTATCTTTGTACACACTTGTACATGTATGTTCTTATAGATGTGTGGGTACATACACACAGACCCACATCTCAGACAGCAGATCCTCAAGTGCAAAGTACTGGCCTCCAAAGCCCTGAGCAGCTTCACAGTGGAGAAGCCCAAAACATTCATAGGTGTTAGGGCCAAGGAGGCTTCAGAGAGTTGGGAGAAATTCCTAGATTCTGCCCAAATGCCCCTGACCTCAGAGGCCAAGGCTGTAGTCATGGGGGCATTCGGGTAAAGAGCATCCTCCTGGGTACTGAGCTTGGAGATGGATTCCAGGATTTATTTTATATGACACCTCTGAGAGCATTCCTTTCAATGGAAAGAATTTTCTTCCCTTCCTGAGGGACCAGTCTACTCAGTAAAGACTCAGTGAACATGAGCAAATTATAATGAATGAAGACTCACATTTCCCAAGTTGTGTTCCTGTTGGAGGAATTCTTAAGTCACCGATTCTGACCTAGAGGAATCTTTTGCCAGAGAAAATAAAGCTAGAGAACCTATATCAAGACTGGCAAATCTGTTGCCCTTATGCTGCCATTATATTCTACATACACGGCAGCTATCGTTTGTCAATAATGTGAATTGGGAGATTGGGATTGACATATATACACTAATATGTATAAAATAGATAACTAATAAGAATCTGCTGTATAAAAAAATAAAATAAAATTCAAAAAAAATAATGTTACTCTTTCTGGTCAAGGTCAGACAGGCTCTTAGAATTCTTCTCAACAGTATGTTCTAGTCTACCTCTACCAATCAGAGTTGGTAATTATGTTGAAACCTATTTGCTATGCCTGCCCTAGGTCAGCATTTCACAAAATGTCTTCCATGAAACACTGGTTCTCTAGCTTATTAACAATCATGATGTGAGTAAAAGGTTCTATGATCATAAAAACTTGGGAAACATTGTTTAGATGTGTTTTTTTTTTTTAATGGAGAGACTTCTACAACCACTAGGATACTATGTAGGTAGGATACTATATAGATCTCCCAAAAGGTCTGTAAAATACAGCATTTTCCAGGGGCTTCCCTGGTGGCGCAGTGGTTGAGAGTCCGCCTGCCGATGCAGGGGACGTGGGTTCGTGCCCCGGTCCGGGAAGATCCCACATGCCGTGGAGCGGTTGGGCCCGTGAGCCATGGCCACTGAGCCTGCGCGTCCGGAGCCTGTGCTCCGCAACGGGAGAGGCCACAGCAGTGAGAGGCCCGCGTACCGCAAGAAAAAAAAAAAAGGTGGAAAAAAAGGTAAAAAAAAAATACAGCATTTTCCAAATGTATTTCACCATAGAACTCTTTCCAAAGAATGTGTTGGGAGACAAAAAGGATTATACGTGGAATAATAAGAGGCTTTCTCTGGGTGGCCTGACAGTGGGCTAGGCGGGACCAGTGGCTCCTCCTCCCCCAGACAGAGTGAGGGGCCGCTCATGATCTCAACTTCCCACAAGGTTGCTGGGCAGCTGTCATTTTCAGCATTCCCCTGAACATCTGGCATCTGAGCTCAAATACTTTTCCTCTGCTTACAATGGCACTTTCATGCTCATGCTGTGAAAAGGAAGATTGTCAGGGGTGGTCCTGGTCCAGCTGCACCCAACCCAAGCATGTCTTTCTACAGGATAACGAGAGAATGTGAGACTTGTGCTTTGTGCTGATCCATGTGTCTGTGACCCAGCCTGCCTCAATGATGCTTGCTGGTGATTGAGCCCTTTGCCTGACAGTGGTACCTAATGTGGAGTGAACATGGCAGAAAAGTTGAACTGTTTCACTTGAGGGGTGAGAAGCATCCTCTCTGGGGTTGAGGACAAATCACCAGTAGTGCTAATGATTGAATGGCCTCATTTTCTGTGGGCCACAAATGCCCCTGAACTGGCAGGCCATGTGAACTTATGGCCTTATGATTGTATGGCCACAATGTCTATAGGTCCCAGAAACACTGCTGAATGGGCAGTTCATTTGCTTCTTGGTGGCTAGTCACTGTGTAGTTAAAATGTGTAGGGGCCACAGATGCACACCTGAATGGGCAGATAATTTGGCTGTGTCACTATGAAAAATTGAGGCTGAGAGACAAGGCTGCCTGTTGTTAGATCTCTCGTTTACTCTACTTTTGAGCTTTTTTTTTTTTTTTTTTTTTTTTTGCGGTACACTGGGCTCTCACTGTTTTGGCCTGTCCCGTTGCGGAGCACAGGCTCCAGACGTGCAGGCTCAGCGGCCATGGCTCATGGGCCCAGCCGCTCCGCGGCATGTGGGATCTTCCCGGACCAGGACACGAACCCGTGTCCCCTGCATCGGCAGGCAGACTGTCAACCACTGCGCCACCAGGGAAACCCTACTTTTGAGCTTTAAAGATGAAAAGAAAGGGACAAGAGAGGGCCCCTCAAATCCGGACACCACTGTGGCAGCTGATGCAGCCCAACCCCTCAGATTTTATCATCATTCAGTGTACCAGATAGAGGACTTTTGGAGAAAGTCAGGTGCATGTAAAAATGTGACACTTCATGGAAATAGGAAGGCTTCTCCCAAGACTGGTACTATGGAGGGCTGAAGGAATCTGAGAGATTGGATAATTTGTCTAGATGAATCAATTAACTTTTTTTTTTTTTTTAATTTTTGGCTGTGCCACATGGCATTCGGAATCTTAGTTCCCCGACCAGGGATCGAACCCATGTCCCCTACACTGGAAGCACGGAGTCCCAACCACTGCACCACCAGGGAAGTCCCTTGATTAACTTTTATCATTCCATTTCCCTTCTATTGCCCTGTTAGTTATGCAGTCTTTAATTATTCTTTTTTCTTTTTTTTTTTGCTGTACGCGGGCCTCTCACTGTTGTGGCCTCTCCCATTGTGGAGCACAGGCTCCAGATGCGCAGGCTCAGTGGCCATGGCTCACAGGCCCAGCCGCTCTGCGGCATGTGGGATCTTACCAGACCGGGGCACGAACCCATGTCTCCTGCATCGGCAGGTGGACTCTCAACCACTGCGCCACCAGGGAAGCCCCCTAATTATTATTTTAGTGGTTACCCTAGAGATTACGACATACATGCCTCAATTTATGTCTTCTGTAGATTAATACTTTTACTGCTTCTTCCACAATTCAATGATAGAAAATATTTTAGGTCAATCCCCTCTTATCATTTATACTATTGTTGACCTGAATTTTAATTCTACATATATTTTAAGTCTCTCTATGCATTATTATAATTGCTTAATACAGTCAGTGTTCATATAGTTTTATCCACATATTTACTCTTTATTCTTCATAACGCTTTCACTTTTTATTTTTTAAGCATCATTATTTCCTAACTTTAAGAAATCCCTCTAGTGTTTATTTTAGTGTAGGTCTGCTGGCAATTAATTATATCAGTTTTGGTTTTTCTGAAATCAGCTTTATTTCATCTTCGTTTAAAAGGATATTTTCCTTGAGAATAGAATTCTAAGTTAGCAGTTATTTTATTTCAGCACTTTAAAGATATCATTTCATTGTATTTGTTGAAAAGTCAGTTGCCGTTCTTATTGTTTCTCCTTTGAATGTAATGTGCCTTTTTTCTCTGGCTGCAATTAGATTTTCCTTTTTTCTCTTTTGTTTTCAGCAGTTTGACTATGATGTGCCTAGTTATGATTTCCTTTGTATTCATTCTGTTTGAGATTAGTAGAGCTTTTTGAGTCAGTGGCTTGATATCATTTGTCAATTCTGGTATCTTTTCAATCTGGTATTCCTTCCAATTAAACATATATTGAACCTTTACACCATGTTCCATGTCTCTTACACTCTTCCATTATTTTTCGTTCCTTTTTTTCATAATGCTCCAGCCTGAATAGTCTCTGCTAACTCATTTCCAGTTCACTAAACTTCTATTATGCTATATCTAACATCTACTTAGTGCTTAATTTAAGCTGTGTTTTTTAGTTCTAGAATCCCCATGTGATTCTTTCTAATGTCAATAATTTTGTCACCTAATTTCATTTTATTTTTATGTGGACCATTTTAAAAGTTTTTATTGTATTTGTTACAATATTGCTTCTGTTTTATGTTTGGTTGTTTTGGCTGCGAGGCATGTGGGATCTTAGCTCCCTGACCAGGGATCAAACCTGCACCTCCTGCTTTGGAAGGTGAAATCTTAACCACTGGACCGCTGGAGAAGTCCCTGTCACCTAATTTCTTGAACATAGTAATCATAGTTTTTTTTTTAAAGTTGTGTCTGATAACTCAAATATTTGGATCACTATTGGGTTTATTTATATCACCTGTTTTATCTTGGTTTCCTTCATCTGATTCATGGCATGCCTGTGATATTTTTTTGTTGTTGAATGCCAGAAATTGTATATGAAGTGTTTTAAAAATTTTCTCTGGATAATGTTTCATCCTCTAGAAATAATTTACTTTTCTTCTGGGGGCCAGATATAGTAGAAGCAGATAACCTTGGTCCATCAAGGATTAAGATGAGGGCTTCCCTGGTGGCGCAGTGGTTAAGAATCTGCCTGCCAATGCAGGGGACATGGGTTCGAGCCCTGGTCTGGGAAGATCCCACATGCTGTGGAGCGACTAAGCCCATGCGCCACAACTACTGCGCCTACACTCTAGACCCCGTGAGCCACAACTACTGAGCCCACGTGCCACAACTACTGATGCCCATGCTCCTAGAGCCCATGCTTCAGCAACAAGTGAAGCCACCACAATGAGGAGCCCACGCACCTCAACGAAGAGTAGCCCCTGCTCGCCGCAACTAGAGAAAGCCCGTGTGAAGCAATGAAGAACCAACGCAGCCAAAAATAAATTAAATAAATAAATAAATAAATTTTAGAAAAGGATTAAGATGATCTGAGAATCTATTTCATCTTCATGAGGGCTGATGTATAACTGGTTTGCCTCTCCTAGGACAAAGCCATTCAGGATTTTTACCTGAAAGCCTGGTAGACCCTGATCTCTAGTTTTCTAGTTTTTGTCTCTATTACTATGAGACTTCCAAAAGCTCTGCTTAAGTTTTTAGCTTTTTAGTTGCTGCTTTCTGCTTGACTTCATGACATCTTGTCTTGTGTAGTTTAGAAATTGAACTATGCTCACAATTTGGAGCTCAGTTTTCTGTGGTTCTTTTTTTTTTGTTGGATCTTGACCTTCAAGTCTTGGCTGCCTTAATAACAAGCAGTAAATCCAATTTTTGTGCCCTACTTCATGAGACTTCTCAAAGCTATGAATCGCTATTTTCTGCTCTTCACCTTGGCTCTTCACCTTGGCTCCACACAGCTTAGGAACTGACAAATGCCTCAAGGGAGAAAGAAGCAGCTCACCTCAGTGTGTTTCCCTTTACTTAATCATCTAGACCTCTCTAATGCTGGTTTCCTTGCTTTATCTCTGATGCCTTTAAAAAGCTGTGATCTTTTGGTGTTTTGTCTAGTTTTCATAGTTTCTATCAGCCAAAGAATTGGTATGAGAGAAGATAACCTGTCACATTTGGAAGAAAAAAATCCTTGCTATAGAATTTCTATAGATATCAGTTACCAGTTGAAGAAAGATTCCTTCTATCCCTGGTTTGCAAAGAGGCTTTAATATGAATGGATGTTACATTTATTAAATGCCTTCTCTGTATCTATTGAGATGTGATTTTTCTTCTTTATTCTATCATTATAACATTGCATTCATTGATTTATGAATGTTACATTCCCAGAATAAACCCAGTTTACTAATGACCTATTATCTTTTAATATATTTATGGAGTTAATTTACTAATGTTTCATTTAGAATGTCATGAAAAAGATTGAACTAAATTTTCCTTTCTTGTAATGTTCTTGTCAGCTTTTGGATCAAAGTAATGCTGACCTCATAAAACGAGATGGAAAAGGTGCCCTTCATTCTTCTCTTTGAAAGAGTTCCTTTTCTTTTTGTTTTGTTTTGTTTTTGCGGTACGCGGGCCTCTCACTGTTGTGGCCTCTCCCGTTGTGGAGCACAGGCTCCGGACGCGCAGGCTCAGCGGCCATGGCTCACGGGCCCAGCCACTCCACGGCATGTGGGATCTTCCCGGACCGGGGCACGAACCCGTGTCCCCTGCATCGGCAGGTGGACTCTCAACCACTGCGCCACCAGGGAAGCCCTGAAAGAGTTCCTTTTCTTTGGAAGAGTTTGTGTAATATTGGTGTTAGTTCTTCCTTAGCTCCCTGATAAAATTTGTCAAGTAAGCCATGTGAACCTTGAGTTTTCTGTATGGAAAAGTTTTAAATTATGGATTAAATGTTTATAAATAGATGCAGGAAAATTTAGATTCTCTACTCATGTGTCAGTTTGTTACAGTATTTCCTTAGAATTTAGCTCATTGCATCTCAGTTTCATATTTTTAGTAAAAGCTTTTCATAATCTTTTCTAATGACCTTTTTAGTGTCTGTAAGATCTGTGGTGATATTCCCTTTTTCATTCCTGATATTAATTTATTTGTGACCTCCCACCTTAATCCAGTCAGGTATTGAGCTAATTTAAGTCCAAACTTCGTTCCTAGGAATGATCTATTTCAGTTCACACTTATTCCAGTTAAAATCTTGGAGTGTTTATAAAGACCTCTCTGCATTGGCATGCCCTGAACTTTCAACGACCACGAGAGTGCTGAAATCGCTGAGTTGCAGCTCTCACTTGTAGAATGCGCAGAATGGTGATCACTTTGAGAGGAAAGCCAGCCGTTCTTGGCTTCCTTCTACTTCTGGGTCTTAGCTGTACAAAGTCTTAATGCCTATGATTCTATGATGCCTTCAAACAGTTGTTTTTATATTTTCCCCAGGTTTTCTAGTTGTTTTCCCTGGGATAGTTGGTCCAAAACAAGTAATTCATCTTTTGTTAGAATTTTTTCTTACATGATGTTAATATTATACCTCAGTTATATTGAGAAAACTAAATAAAAATTCTTCTCCAGTGAACAAGGATCACATTTTTTATAGCGTATCTTGTCTTCAGATACACATACTAAATATAAGTACTTTGAGGTCTTTTTGTTCAAAGGAATCCTTTTTTACATGAATCAAGCTTTGTCACACTTTGTCAAAGTTTTACCTAACGGAATTATCTAGTGGGAAGAATGTTGGCTTTAGTGCAGATACCACAAGAGGTACTTTCAACATCCATTCTTGACTCCTTCTAACTTTCCCTCCTTTTAACAGTTATTGGAAGTTAAGAAATAAAACCCCTCAGTTTTCTCACCTACCTTATATTGAGTTGGACTCGTGACAGTTCTGTCCATTAATGATTAAGTGGAATTATATGGAGAGGGCATCTTTCTCAAATTAAAAAAAACAAAGCCTGGAAAGGAGAAAACTTTTTTACCATTAACCTCTTTATCTTTGCTTATTTTTGCCTAGAATATAGATAATATCTGGTAGGAGCCTAGTCATTTTGTAAGAACAAGAAAAGAAACATGAGAACAAACTAAGAAGTGGTTAAATAGTAACAATCTGGGTCCCTGACAGGATTATTGAGCCATTGCATCAGTCCCAGACTGGCTATCATCAGACTCCTTATTAGAGGAGCTAACTAAACATCTTGTTTTTCCCAGGCCATTGTGAGTCAGCTTCCCATTATTTGCAGCTGAAAATATTTCTAACTAATAGAGACTGAGATTCAGGAGAACTTGGTTCTAATTCTAATGTGACCATAGTGAAATGTCTATGCAAAAGTAAATTGTATTTCTGTATACCAGCAAAAAGACATTTAGAAAATGAAATTAAAAGAAAACATTTTATCCCTAGTGCCCAGATCTTGATCTTTAACCACCATTCCCACTAAAAGGGAACCAGAGATTTTTAGAGAAATATCTGATTCTGGGTCTGGACCTAGAAGAATATATGATGAGCATAGGTTATCTTCTTGTGCTAGAAAAGACACACTTAAAGATTAATGTCTAGGGCTTCCCTGGTGGCGCAGTGGTTGAGCGTCCGCCTGACAATGCAGGGGACACAGGTTCGTGCCCCAGTCCGGGAAGATCCCACATGCCGCAGAGCGGCTAGGCCCGTGAGCCATGGCCGCTGAGCCTGCGCGTCCGGAGCCTGTGCTCTGCAACGGGAGAGGCCACAGCAGTGAGAGGCCCACGTACCGCAAAATAAATAAATAAATAAATAAAAGATTAATGTCTAAAGGACATAGGAGGCATCATGAAGGGCCTTCACTGGCCACATTTGATCATTTGAGCACCAAGATGAAAATGGCTGCAATTTGTTGTAATACATTAAATAAATACAAAACCAGGAGTTCATACTGATACTCCAAAAACAGTCAAATGAAAAAAAGATGAAAGAAAAAGAGAAGAAAGCTCTTTGTCGTTGTCTTAGAATGAGTTCTGGGTTAACAAAAATGGAAAGTTACATACAGAAGGTTTATTGGGGAGAAACATCTGTAAGAGGTTGAGGAAGATAGGATTGGACAGAGGGAGAATTTACCCTCAATGCAGTTGCAACTGAGGCCTCAGACAGTCTTACAGGGAGCTCTGGAGCTGGGATGGCCCTTCAGAGTTGTCCCAAATGGAAGGCTGGACCTTTGTGTTCCTGCATAAGACACTCATTTAATACTGCCTGCT
Source organism: Delphinus delphis (assembly GCF_949987515.2). Taxonomy (NCBI): domain Eukaryota; kingdom Metazoa; phylum Chordata; class Mammalia; order Artiodactyla; family Delphinidae; genus Delphinus; species Delphinus delphis. The sequence continues at coordinate 87,082,960 of NC_082704.1, forward strand.
CCCTGAGCAGAGGTGGGGAGGTGAGGGCATAACTTTGAGTGAGGCAGTTGCCTGTAGCTGAGGGCAGTTCCCAATGAGAGAGATAGCTGTGAGGTCAGTAGCTGATTTTCCCAGAAACTGGGGGATAATGTATTGGCCCCAAAAAAGAGATTTGAGTGGAGCAACACAGTATTCACTACAGCAATTATTTATAGAAGAATGCCACCCAATAAATAGAGAAAGAATTAGATAATTGATTCAGGTAAGGAACCTCAAGAGATGTTACCTTAGTCAGCTTAAGCTGTTAAAACAAAATGCCATAAACTGAGTGGCTTATCAACAACAGAACTTTATTTTTCACAGTTCTGGAGCCTGGAAATTGGAGCTCATGGTGCCAGTATGGTTGGGTTCTTGGTGAGGGCCCACTTCTGGGTTGTAGCTAGCTGAACTTCTTGTATCCTCACATGGTGGAAAAGGAGCAAGCTAGCCCTCTGGTCTCTTCTTACTAGGGCAGCAATCCCATTCATGAGGCTCCACCCTCCTGACCTAATCAACTTCCAAAGGCCCCACCTCCTAACACTATCACATTGAGGGTTAGGATTTCAACATATGGATTTGGGGGGGACACATTCAGTCCGTAGCAGATGTTAAATGCATTTGATAAAAGGTTGTTTGAACAAGATGCTCACATAGAACCAAAATGTTATTCTACAAATTATTTGCTAATTGCATCCTTAATAGGGGGTTGCATAGTAGCACCTATGAAATATTCTTGGCAGTTATTAAGTATTTGTGTTAAAAATGCTTAACCTGGGCTTCCCTGGTGGTGCAGTGGTTAAGAATCCGCCTGCCAATGCAAGGGACACGGGTTCGAGCCCTGGTCCGGGAAGATCCCACATGCTGCGGAGCCACTAAGCCCATGTGCCACTACTGAGGCTGCGCTCTAGAGCCCATGAGCCACAACTACTGAGCCCACATGCCACAACTACTGAAGCCCGCGCACCTAGAGCCCGTGCTCTGCAACAAGAGAAGCCACCGCAACGAGAAGTCCGCACACCGCAGCAAAGAGTAGCCCCCGCTTGCTGCAACTAGAGAAAGCCTGTGCACAGCAACAAAGACCCCATGCAGCCAAAAATAAAATAAATAAATTTAAAAAAATGCTTAACCTAAAACTGATCAAACTTCTGTACCTAACTTCAAGTCTGTAGAAAATACAGGAGAGAAAAGAAAAGTTGAGATGAGATCATAGGAAACAATCAGATGACATGGAACATGGGACATTCTACAAGTCAACTAGCACTGTTTCTTCAAAAAGTCAGTATTAGGCTAACAGGTCATGGCAAGGTGATGATGGTGTAGATTTGATTTCTCTAAATACTGTCTTAAAAATAGAACCATTATGATAGCAAAAGAAAAACTTCACAGACTACATTTTGAACAAAACAAGGTGACAAGCATCCCCAGGAACCTTATAATGCAAATGAGTGAAACCAAGACATTAATAACAGCAAGATCTTTGCACAGGTTTAGCAGTACGGAAGAGTACCAGAGGGAATATAGGGTCATTCTGATGGTCCATGATCCCAAGAGCACTGAATTCCTCAGTGTTTACTCCTCAGCTCACTTACTTACTGCCTCAGTTTCTACCACAGGGGTTACCCCTACCCCTAGTGTCCTCACCTGACACATTGTCCACTTGGGTCAAGACCCTTTAAGATTCTTCCAGCTGGATGCCTTCTGTGGCATCCACTTGGCCCCTGGGAAAACCCAAACCCTCTCACTCCACCAAACTCTGGACATGCAAACTGTCTTCACCACTGCTCTTTCTTCATCTTGCCATTTCAGGCTGCTATACCAGCCTCTGCTCTACAAGTTCATCTAGGTGGGAGAAGTCATCAGTCATTATCTTCACCAACACTCCAAAGTCCTGAGGACAAGTTTTACCAACAACTCTCTCAAGTTGCACCCAAGAGACAGGATTGGTCTGTGAATTTCTGCAGCCCAGCAGCTGGGGAAGAAACAGATGTCAGCCTCCCCATCTGAAAGGCAACCTCCATTATTCTGAGTTATCTTGGGACTCCCCTTCTTAACTTGAGGTGGTGGTGGTGAGATCCAAAAGAAAGCAGCAAAGTAATCTCTAAAGCAAGATTTCCTTTCAAAAAATACTTTTTTTTTTTTTTTTTTTTTTTTGCGGTACGTGGGCCTCTCACTGTTGTGGCCTCTCCCGTTGCGGAGCACAGGCTCCGGATGCGCAGGCTCAGCAGCGATGGCTTATGGGCCCAGCCGCTCCGCGGCATGTGGGATCCTCCTGGACCGGGGCACGAACCCGCGTCCCCTGCATCTGCAGGCGGACCCTCAACCACTGCGCCACCAGGGAAGCCCTCAAAAAATACTTTTAAGAAAGAAATATCCAACCTACTCTCACAAAGGTTGAAGGAAAATGATGGACTGATAACCCAAGAACTTGGCCACCTTACAGTTAAATTTTCCAGAGTATGTCTAGACACCACATAAGAGAATGAATCTTCCAGAAATTAATAGATATAAATAAAATATTTGTACTCTTCCCATTTTATCTTTGTACCTGCCTGTAGGATGGGATACCTAGTATTTTGTAAAGCCAAAATAACTTTATTTTTAATTTTTAAAAAAATTTAATTTAATATTTTTTAACATCTTTATTGGAGTATAATTGCTTTACAATGGTGTGTTAGTTTCTGCTTTATAAAAAAGTGAATCAGCTATACATATACATATATCCCCATATCTCCCCCCTCTTGCATCTCCCTCCCACCCTCCCTATCCCACCCTCTAGGTGGTCACAAAGCACCGAGCTGAACTCCCTGTGCTATGCGGCTGCTTCCCACGAGCTATCTGTTTTACATTTGGTAGTGTATATAAGTCCATGCCACTCTCTCACTTTGTCCCAGCTTACCCTTGCCCCTCCCCATGTCCTCAAGTCCATTCTCTACGTCTGCGTCTTTATTCCTGTCCTGCCCCTAGGTTCTTCATAACCATTTTTTTCTCAGATTCCATATATATGTGTTAGCATACGGTATTTGTTTTTCTCTTTCTGACTTACTTCACTCTGTATGACAGACTCTAGGTCCATCCACCTCACTACAAATAACTCAATTTCGTTTATTTTTATGGCTGAGTAATATTCCACTGTATATATGTGCTACATCTTCTTTATCCATTCATCTGTCGATGGGCACTTAGGTTGCTTCCATTTCCTGGCTATTGTAAATAGAACTGCAATGAACATTGTGGTACATGATGCTTTTTGAATTATGGTTTTCTCAGGGTATATGCCCAGTAGTGGGATTGCTGGGTTGTATGGTAGTTCTATTTTTAGTTTTTTAAGGAACCTCCATACTGTTCTACATAGTGGCTGTATCAATTTACACTCCCACCAACAGTGCAAGAGGGTTCCCTTTTCTGCACACCCTCTCCAGCATTTATTGTTTGTAGATGTTTTGGTGATGGCCATTCTGACTTGTGTGAGGTGATATCTCACTGTAGTTCTGATTTGCATTTCTCTAATGATTCGTGATGTTGAGCATCCTTTCATGTGTTCATTGGCAATCTGTATGTCTTCTTTTGCGAAATGTCTATTTAGGTCTTCTGCCCATTATTGGATTGGGTTGTTTGTTTTTTTCATATTGAGCTGCATGAGCTGCTTGTAAATTTTGGAGATTAATCCTTTGTCAGTTGCTTCATTTGCAAATATTTTCTCCCATTCTGAGGGTTATCTTTTCATCTTGTTTATGGTTTCCTTTGCTGTGCAAAAGCTTTTAAGATTCATTACCTCACATTTGTTTATTTCCATTTCTCTAGGAGGTGGGTCAAAAAGGATCTTGCTGTGATTTATGTCATAGAGTGTTCTGCCTATGTTTTCCTCTAAGAGTTTTATAGTGTCTGGCCTTACATTTAGGTCTTTAAGCCATTTTGAGCTTATTTTTGTGTATGGTGTTAGGGAGTGTTCTAATCTCATTCTTTTACATGTAGCTGTCCAGTTTTCCCAGCAGCACTTATTGAAGAGGAGGTCTTTTCACCATTGTATATTTTTGCCTCCTTTATCAAAACTAAGGTGACCATATGTGCGTGGGTTTATCTCTGGGCTTTCTATCCTGTTCCATTGATCTATATTTCTGTTTTTGTGCCAGTATCATACTGTCTTGATTACTGTAGCTTTGTAGTGTAGTCTGAAGTCAGGGAGCCTGATTCCTTCAGCTCCGTTTTTCTTTCTCAAGATTGCTTTGGCTATTGTGGGTCTTCTGTGTTTCCATACAAATTGTGAATTTTTTTTTCTAGTTCTGTGAAAAATGCCATTGGTAGTTTGATAGGGTTTGCACTGAATCTGTAGTTTGCTTAGGGTAGTATAGTCATTTTTACAATGTTTATTCTTCGAATCCAAGAGCATGATTTATCTCTCCATCTGTTTGCATCATCTTTAATTTCTTTCATCAGTGTCTTACAGTTTTCTGCATGCAGGTCTTTTGTCTCCTTAGGTAGGTTTATCCCTAGGTATTTTATTCTTTTTGTTGCAGTGGTAAATGGGAGTGTTTCCTTAATTTCTCTTTCAGATTTTTCATCATTAGTGTATAGGAATGCAAAATATTTCTGTGCATTAATTTTGTATCCTTCTACTTTACCAAATTCATTGATTAGCTCTAGTAGTTTTCTGGTAGCATCTTTAGGATTCTGTATGTATAGTATCATGTCATCTGCAAACAGTGACAGCTTTACTTCTTTTCTGATTTGGATTCCTTTTATTTCTTTTTTTTCTCTGATTGCTGTGTCTAAAACTTCCAAAATTATGTTGAATAATAGTGGTGAGAGTGGGCAACCTTGTCTTGTTGCTGGTCTTAGAGGAAATGGTTTCAGTTTTTCACCATTGAGAACGATCTTGGCTGTGAGTTTGTCATATATGGCCTTTATTATGTTGAGATAAGTTCCCTCTATGCCTACTTTCTGGAGGGTTTTTATCATAAATTGGTGCTGAATTTTGTCGAAAGCTTTTCCTTCATCTGTTGAGATGATCATATGGTTTTTCTCCTTCACTTTGTTAATATGGTGTATCACATTGATTGACTTGCGTATAGTGAAGAGTCCTTGCATTCCTGGGATAAACCCCACTTGATCATGTTGTATGATCCTTTTAATGTGCTGTTGGATTCTGTTTGCTAGTATTTTGTTGAGGAGTTTTGCATCTATGTTCATCAGTGATATTGGCCTATAGATTTCTTTCTTTGTGACATCTTTGTTTGGTTTTGGTATCAGGGTGATGGTGGCCTCGTAGAATGAGTTTGGGAGTGTTCCTCCCTCTGCTATATTTTGGAAGAGTTTGAGAAGGATAGATGTTAGCCCTTCTCTAAATGCTTGATAGAATTTGCCCGAGAAGCCATCTGGTCCTGGGCTTTTGTTTGTTGGAAGATTTTTAATCACAGTTTCAACTTCAGTGCTTGTGATTGGTCTGTTCATATTTTCTATTTCTTCCTGATTCAGTTCTGGCAGGTTGTGCTTTTCTAAGAATTTGTCCATTTCTTCCAGGTTGTCCATTATATTGGCATATAGTTGCTTGTAGTAATCTCTCATGATCCTTTGTATTTCTGCAGTGTCAGCTGTTACTTCTCCTTTTTCATTTTTAATTCTATTGATTTGAGTCTTCTCCCTTTTTTTTTCATGATGAGTTTGGCTAATGTTTTCTCAATTTTTAAAATTTTCTCAAAGAACCAGCTTTTAGTTTTATTGATCTTTGCTATTGTTTTCTTCATTTCTTTTTCATTTATTTCTGATCTGATGTTTATGATTTCTTTCCTTCTTCTAACTTTGGGGATTTGTTTTGTTCTTCTTTCTCTAATGGCTCTAGGTGTAAGGTTAGGTTGTTTATTTGAGATGTTTCTTGTTTCTTGAGGTAGGATTGTATTGCTATAAACTTCCCTCTTAGAACTGCTTTTGTTCCATCCCATAGGTTTTGGGTCATCGTGTTTTCATTGTTATTTGTTTCTAGGTATTTTTTGATTTCCTCTTTGATTTCTTCAGTGATCTCATGGTTATTAAGTAGTGTATTGTTTAGCCTCCATGTGTTTGTATTTTTTACAAATATTTTCCAATAATTGATATCTAGTCTCATAGCATTGTGGTTGGAAAAGATACTTGATACGATTTCAGTTTTCTTAAATTACCAAGGCTTGATTTGTGACCCAAGATATGATCCTTCCTGGCAAATGTTCGATGAGCAATTGACTTGAAAGTGTATTCTGTTGTTTTTGGATGGAATGTCCTATAAATATCAGTTAAGTCCATCTTGTTTAATGTATCGTTTAAAGCTTGTGTTTCCTTATTTATTTTCATTTTGGATGATCTGTCCATTGGTGAAAGTGGGGTGTTAATGTCCCCTACTATGATTGTGTTACTGTTGATTTCCCCTCTTATGACTGTTAGCATTTGCCTTATGTGTTGAAGTGCTCCTTTATTGGGTGCATAAATATTTACAATTGTTATGTCTTCTTGGATTGATCCCTTGATCATTATGTAGTGTCTTTCTTTGTCTCTTGTACTAATCTTTACTTTAAAGTTTATTTTGTCTGATATGAGAATTGCTACTCCAGCTTCTTCTGATTTCCATTTGCATGGAATATCTTTTTCCATCCCTCACTTTCAGTCTGTATGTGTCCCTAGGTCTGAAGTGGGTCTCTTGTAGACAGCATTTATATGGGTTTTGGTTTTGTATCCATTCAGCCAGTCTATGTCTTTTGGTTGGAGCATTTAATCCATTTACATTTAAGGTAATTATCAATATGTATGTTCCTATTACCATTTTCTTAATTGTTTTGGGTTTGTTTTTGTAGGTCTTTTCCTTCTCTTGTGTTTCCTACCTAGAGAAGTTTCTTTAGCATTTGTTGTAAAACTGGTTTGGTGGTGCTGAATTCTCTGAACTTTTGCTTGTCTGTAAAGGTTTTAATTTCTCCATCGAATCTGAGTGAGATCCTTGCTGGTTAGAGTAATCTTGGTTGTAGGTTTTTCCCTTTCATCACTTTGAATGTGTCCTGACATGCCGTTCTGGCTTGCAGAGTTTCTACTGAAAGATCAGCTGTTAACCTTATGGGAATTCCCTTGTGTGTTATTTGTTTTTTTTCCCTTGCTGGTTTTAATATTTTCTCTTTGTATTTAATTTTTGATAGTTTGATTAATATGTGTCTTGGTGTGTTTCTTCTTAGATTTATCCTGTATGGGACTCTCTGCGCCTCCTGGACTTAATTAACTATTTCCTTTTACATATTAGGGAAGTTTTCAATTATAATGTCTTCAAATATTTTCTCAGTCACTTTCTTTTTCTCTTCTTCTTCTGGGACCCCTATAATTCGAATGTTGGTGAGTTTAATTTTGTCCCAGAGGTCTCTGAGACTGTCCTCAATTCTTTTCATTCTTTTTTCTTTATTCTGCTCTGCAGTAGTTATTTCCACTATTTTATCTTCCAGGTCACTTATCCGTTCTTCTGCCTCAGTTATTCTGCTACCGATTCGTTGTAGAGAATTTTTAACTTCATTTATTGTTTTGTTCATCATTGTTTGTTTGCCCTTAAGTTCTTCTAGGTCCTTGTTAAACGTTTCTTGTATTTTTTCCATTCTATTTCCTAGATTTTGGATCACCTTTACTATCATTACTCTGAAATATTTTTCAGGTAGACTGCCTATTTCCTCTTCATTTGTTTGGTCTGGTGGGTTTATACCTTGCTCCTTCATCTTCTGTGTGTTTTTCTGTCTTCTCATTTTGCTTAACTTACTGTGTTTGGTGTCTCCTTTTCGCAGGCTGCAGATTCGTAGTTCCCGTTGTGTTTGGTGTCTGCCCCCAGTGCCTAAGGTTGGTTCAGTGGGTTGTGTAGGCTTCCTGGTGGAGGGAACTAGTGCCTGTGTTCTGGTGGATGAGCCTGGATCTTGAATTTCTGGTGGGCAGGACCCTGTCTGGTGGTGTGTTTTGGGGTGTCTGTGATCTTATTATGATTTGAGGCAGCCTCTTTGCTAATAAGTGGGGTTGTGTTCCTGTCTTGCTACTTTTTTGGCATATGGTGTCCAGCACTGTAGCTTGCTGGTCGTTGAGTGGAGCTGGGTCTTAGCATTGAGACGGAGATCTCTGGGAGAGCTTTCGCTGTTTGATATTATGTGGAGCTGGGAGTTCTCTGGTGGACCAATGTCCTGAACTATGCTATCCCACATCAGAGGCACAGGCCTGACACCCAGTCAGAGCACTAAGACTTTGTCAGTCACACAGCTTAGAAGAAAAAAAAAAAAGAAGAAAGAAAAAATAAAATAAAGTTATTAAATTTAAAAATAAAAAATAATTTTTAAAAATGAAAAAAATTTAAAAGTAATAAAAAAAGAAAAAAAAAGAGAAGGAAAGAAGAGAGCATGCAAGCCAAATAACAAATCCACCAATGAAAAGCACCAAAAACTGTACTAGAAAACAAAACCACCACCACCAACAACAAAATAATGGGCAGGCAGAACCCTAGGACAAATGGTAAAAGCAAAGCTATACAGACAAAATCACACGAAGAGGCATACCCATACACACTGACAAAAAGAGAAAAAGGAAATATATATATATATATCGTTGCTCCCCAAATCCACCACCTCAATTTTGGGATGATTCATTATCTATTCAGATATTCCAGAGATGCAGGGTACATCAAGTTGATTGTGGAGATTTAATTCACTGCTCCTGAGGCTGTTAGGAGAAATTTCCCTTTCTCTTCTTTGTTTGCACAGTTCCTGGGGTTCAGCTTTGGATTTGGCCACGCCTCTGCATGTAGGTCGCCTAAGGGTGTCTGTTCTTCGCTCAGACAGAACGGGGTTAAAGTAGCAGCTGATTATGGGGCTCTGGCTCACTCCGGCCAGGGGAAGGGAGGGCCATGGAATGTGTGGTGAGCCTGCGGCGGCAGAGGCCCTCATGACATTGCAACAGGTGTGCTATGTGTTCTCCTGGGGAAGTTGTCCCTGGATCACGGGACCCTGGCCGTGGTGGGCTGCACAGGCTCCTGGGTGGGAAGGTGTGGATAGTGACCTGTGCTTGCACACAGGCTTCTTGGTGGCTGCAGCAGCAGTCTTAGCTTTTCATACCCATCTCTGGTGTCTGCGCTGATAGCCACAGCTCACACCCATCTCTGGAGATTGTTTACGCGGTGCTCTGAATCCCCTCTCCTCGCGCACCCTGAAACAATGGTCTCTTGCCTCTTAGGCAGTTTCAGACTTTTTCCTGGACTCCCTCCCAGCTGGCTGTGGCACACTAGCCCATTCAGGCTGTGTTCATGCAGCCAACCCCAGTCCTCTCCCTGGGATCTGACCACTGAAGAAGCCAGAGCCTCAGCTCCCAGCCCCCACCCGTCCCAGCCAGCGGGCGAGCAGACAAGCCTCTCAGGCTGGTGAGTGCTGTTCGGGCACCAATCCTCTGTGCGGGAATCTCTCCGCTTTGCTCTCTGCACCCCTGTTGCTGTGCTCTCCTCCGTGGCTCCGAAGCTTCCCCTCCACCACACCCCATCTCCGCCAGTGAAGGGGCTTCCTAGTGTGTGGAAACTTTTCCTCCTTCACAACTCCCTCCCAGTGGTGCAGGTTCCATCTGTATTCTTTTGTCTCTGTTTTTTCTTTTTTATTTTGCCCTACCCAGGCGTGTGGGGAGTTTCTTGCCTTTTGGGAAGTCTGAGGTCTTCTGCCAGCGTTCAGTAGGTGTTCTGTAGGAGTTGTTCCACATATAGATGTATTTCTGATGTATTTGTGGGGAGGAAGGTGATCTCCAAGTCTTACTCCTCTGCCATCTTGAAGGTCTCTCCAATAACCTTATTTTTTATAGACAGATTTTTTTTCTAGAAATAATACATATAGTCCTTTAAGCTGACAGGAAATGACACTAGGTGGTAACTCTAATTCACCTAGAAAAATTAAAAGTTCCAGAAAAAGATAAAATGTAGGTAAATATAAAATGCTATATATATTTAAAACATTTTCTTAACAAATTTAAAAGAAATAAGGTTTCATAAAATAATAATTATAAGCCTCTTTTGTTCAGCTTGTAACATATAAAGATATAATATATGACAATAATAGCACAAAGAAGGGGGAGGAAGAAATGGAGCTACGTTAGTGTAATTTTTCTATATTTTGCCAAAGGTAAGTTAGTATTAATATGAAGTAGATAGTGACAAGTTAAAATACATATAGTAATCCCTAGAGCAACAACTAAGACCGTAACTTAAAAAAAATAGTGAAACAATTCAGCAAAGGAATTTACATGGTATAATATAGAAAAATGTATAACAGCAAAGAAGAAAGTAAAGGAGGAACAGTGAAACAAAAAAGACATGGGACATATAAAAAATAACAAAATGGGAGATGTAAATTCACCATATAAATAATTACATTAAATGTGAGTAGATTAAGCATTCCAGTCAAAAACCAGACATTGTTAGGACAGAAAACAAGATCCAACTTTATGCTGTCTGTAAGAGACACACTTTATTTTGGAGGACACAGGTACATTAAAAGTAAAAGGATGAAAAAAGATATACAATGCAAACAGCAACTAAGAAAGTGTTGAAGTGGCCATGCTAATATCTGACAAAATAGAGTTTAAGACAAAAAAGTATTATCAGAGTTAAAGGAGGATATTTCATGATGATAAAAGTGTAAATTGACCAGGAATCTATAACAATTATGAACCTATATGCACATGACAATAGAGCCCCAAAATGCACTAAGCAAAAGCTGATAGAACTGAAAGGAGAAATAGACATTTAACAATCATAGCTGGAGATGTCAACACCCTACTCTAAATAATAAATAAAAATCTAGATAGAAAATCAGCAAGGATATAAATGACTTGAACAAGATTAGCAAACTTGAACTGACTGACATCTATAAAGCATTCCATCCAACCAAAGCAGAATACATATTATTTTCAAGTGCAAATGGAACATTCTCTAGGATAGACCATATTAGTCCATAAAAAGTCTCAGTAAGTTTAAAAGATTTGAAATCATGCAAAGCATATTCCCTGGCCACAACAGAAATGAATTAGAAACCACAAAGAATGAAATTTGGGAAATTTCCAAATATTTGGAAACTAAGTAACAAACTTCTAAATAACTCTTGAGTGAAAGAAAAAAATCAGAAAAGGAATTTAAAAATATGTTGAAGTGAAAGAAAATGAAAATATAACATATCAAATTTTATGGGATGCAGCTAAGGCAGTGCTTAGAGGGATATTTTATAGCTTTAAACACGTATATTAGAAAAGATAGAGAAGATACCAAATCAATAACCTAAGCTTATGTCTTAAGAAATTAGAAAAAGAAGAACAAACTGAAACAAACAGAAGGAAGAATATAATAAAGATTAGAGGAGAAATCAATTAAATAGAAAACAATAACAAAAACAAAACTTTTGAGAAAATCAATGAAACCAAAAGTTGGTTTTTAGAAAAAAATCCACACATTTGAAAAACCCTTAGTTAGACTGACTAAGAAAAAAGGAGAGGCACAAATTACCACAATCTGGCATGAAAGAGGCATCATCATTATTGATCTTTCACTATTGATGAAAAGAACGGTTGGGGAATACTATGAACAACTTTATGCGAACAAATTAGAAAATGTAGATAATATGGACCAATTATTAGAAATATATAAATCACCAAAACTGATAGAGTATAGATAAAACTGATAGAAATAGAGAATCTGAATAGACTTGTAATAAGTAAATGCAGTGAATTTAGTAATTAAAATTTTGCCCACAAAGAAAAGTTGAGGCTCAGATTGTTTCACTGGTGAATTCTATGTAATATGTAAAGAAGAATTAACATTGATTCTCACAAACTTTTCTAGAAAACAGAGAAGGGAACACTTCCCAATTCATTCTATGAGACCAGTATTACCCTGATACCCAAACCTGATAAGGATAGCACAAGAAAAAAGTAAACAATACTGACTGATAACCTTCATGAACACAGATACAGTAATCCTCAACAAAATATTAGCAAACCAAATCCAACAGCATATTAAAAAGATTATACACCATTACCAAGTGGAATTTATTTCAAGAATGCAAGATTGACTTTATCATCTCAAAATCAATTTGTATAATAAATTGTATTAGCAAGTAATGGATTAAAAATGCATGAATCATCTCAATAGATACAGAAAAAACATTTAATAAAATCTAACATTCAAGATAAAAACACAAACCAAAACCTGTCAGCAAACTAGTAATAAGCAGGGACTTCTCAATTAGATAAATGGCATCTATGAAAAACCTACAGCTAAAATCCTATGTAATAATGAAAGACTGAATGCTTTCCCTAAATTGGGAAAAAGGCAAGATGTTTACTCTTGCCACTTTTATTCAACATTGAACTGTATGTTCTAGCCAATGCAACAAGAGGAAAAATTAAAGGTATCAAGATTGGAAAGAAAGAAGTAAAACTATCTTTCTTTGCAGATTATAGGACCCTGTATGTAAGAAAATCCTACGGGAATCTACAAAAAGCAATTACTAGATCTAATAAACAAGGTGAACAAGGTTGTGGGACACAAGATTGATACACAAAAATCAATTGTATTTTTATATACTAGCAATGAACCATCTGAAAATGAAATTTAAGGGAAGGATTCCATCCACGCTAGCACCAAAGACAATAAAATACTCAGGAATCAATGTAACAAAAGAAATGCAAGACTTGTACACCGAAAATACAAAATATTGCTGAGGAATTAAAGAAGATCTAAGTAAATGGAGAGACAGTCCATGTTCATAGATTAGAAAACCAAATTCTGTTAGCTAGATCTATAGATTCAACTCAATCCTTACAAAAATCCTAACTGGCTTCCCCCTGCCTCCCAGAAATTTACAAGTTGATCCTAAAATGGCCCAGAATAGCAAAAGGATTTTTGAGAAAGAAGAAAAAGGTGAAGGACTTTCACTTCTTCATTTCAAAAACTTACTAAAAAGCTACAGTAATCAAGACAGTGTGGTACAGGCAGACAGTGGTACAGAATCAAGACTCCAGAAATAAACCCTTATATTTATGGTCAGTAGATTTTTGACAATTGAAATGCCAAACCCAGTAATGCCAAGAGAGAAGAGGAGACCAAGATGGTGGAGAAGGAGGAGGTGGAACTCAACTCCTCCTATGAACACATCAAAAATACATCCACATGTGGAACAATTTTCCCTGAAAACTAACAGGAGACTGGCAGAACTACTCCTGTACAGCCAAGGCTGTAAGAAAGATCCACACAGAATCGGATAGGAAGAGAAGAGAAGTGATTAGGGTGGGACCTGTGCCCCTAGGAGGGGACTCAGAAGAGGAGGGGGATTACACAGGTAGAGATCCTCCCTGGGGAGTGGTGGTTTGAGCCACAGATTGGGTGCCTCAGCCCTTGGGTCTGACACTGGGAAGATGAGTCCCCTTGGCTGGTTGGAGGGTCAGTGGGACTAACAGGAGGGCTGTGGGAAGCCTGGACTTCACTCATGAAGAGTGAGCACACATTTACTCCTGAAACAGGGTAGAGAGGGCAGGTTGAATCTTCATGGATCACTGGCCAGTTTCCCCCACCACCCTGGTGTGCACCCCAGTCTGAGCTGAGTGACAGCTTCATGGCACAGCTCCACACTGGGGCAAGGACTGCTGCAGCCGAGGATAAAGGTGGCCCAGTCCCAGAGGAGCATCTGAGCAGGGCAGGGGCAGCCATTACTGGTGCTTACACAGGCAGGGCATCAAAAGCGGTCAGGGTCACTGACTGTGGCTTGACCCCCACAGCCTGTACCCCAACCCATGCCCAGCACCTGCATCAACTCCTGCCCCAGCACTGCTCCCCTCTGGGGCGAGGGTGCTGGTGCTGGGAATGGGGAGAGCACACACTTAAAGGGAATGGAGCCAGCTGGGACTCAACCCTCAGGGTTTCTACTCCAGCAACTTGAGATCCAGTCCCAACCCAGAAAGGGCAGGGATGGCCACTGAGCAGAGGAGAACCCTCAGCTCACACCTGGCTCAGCCCCTAGCCCCTCAATCTCCAGCCCTACCTCCTATCAAGGTGATAACTGCCTGCACACCCTGGGGAAAGATGTGACTTGTGTTCGTGTCAGATCCAGTTCCTCCTTCAAAGCCACAGGACACATGCAGGCAGTATAGTGTTGCTCCCACACAAGGACACCCCTTCAAGACCGCAATAGGTAACTGTTTCACTTACTTTCATAGAGACAGAGAAAGTTAAGCAAAATGTGAAGACAGAGGAATTTGTTTCAATTGAAAGAGCAAGAGAAAACCCCTGAAAAAAGCAACTAATGAAACAGAAATAAACAATTTACCAGAACAAGAATTCAAAACATTAGTAGTAATAATGTTAACTGAATTAGGGAAAAGAATAGATGAACACAATGACAATTTTAACACGGAAATAGAAAATATTAAAATGATCCAGTCAGAACTGAAGAATTCAATAACTGAAATGAAAAACACACTAGAAGGAATTAACAGCAGACTAGGTTATATAGAAGAACACATAAGTGATCTGAAAGATAGGATAATAGAAATCACCCAATCAGAACAGCAAAAAGAAAAGCAAATAAAAAAATTAGAAAGGGATCTTTGGACAATATTAAGCATACCAACATTTGCATTATAGGGGTCCCAGAAGGAGAAGAGAAGAGAAGGAGGTAAAAAATGTGCTTGATGAAATTATGGCTGAAAACTTTCCAAAAAAGAAGAAGGAAACAGATATCCAGGTATAGGAAGCAGAGAGTCCCAAACAAGATGAACCCAAACAGACCTACACCAAGACATAATTAAAATGGCAAAAGCTAAACATAGAGAATTCTAAAGGCAGCAAGAGAAAAACAAAGAGTAATATACAAGGGAACCCCTGTAAGGCAATTGCCTGATTTTTCTTCAGAAACGTTGCAGGCTAGAAGTGAGTCACATAATATATTCAAAGTGCTGAAGGGAAGAACCTGCAACCTAAGATACTCTACCCAGCAAGATTATCATTTAGAATTGAAGGAGAGATAAAGAACTTCTCAGACAAGCAAAAGCGAAAAGAGTTCATCAACACTAAACTGACCCTAAAAGAAATGGTAAAGGGTCTTCTCCAAGTGGAAAAGAAAAGGCTATAACAAGAAGTATCTATAGGAAAAGAAATATCGCACTAGTAAAGACAAATATATGTTAAAGGCTGAAGATCAACCAGTTATATAAGCTAGTACAAACATTAAAAGACAAAAATTGTAAAACAACTATAACTACAATAATGAGTAAGGGGATGAACATGAAGATGTAATATAGGACATCAAAAACACAAAATGTGTCAGAGGAGAGGAAAAATGCAGATCTTTTAGAATGTATTTGAATTTAAATGACTACCAGTGTAAAACTAGTAGATATAGTTATAAGTCAACATATATGAACCCCATGGTAACCACAAATCAAAAACCTAGAGTAGATACATAAAAACTAAAGAGAAAGGAACTCAAGCATACCACTAAAGGAAATCATCAAACCACAAATGAATAAACTAGAAGACTTAGAAAAGAACAGAGAAGAACTACAAAACAACAAGAAAACGAGTAACAAAATGGCAATAAGAACATACCTATCAATAATCACTTTAAATGTCAATGGACTAAATGTCCCAATCAAAAGACATAGGGTGGCTGATTGGATTAAAAAAAAACAAGACCCATCTATATGCTGCTTACAAGAGACTTACTTCAGAGCTAAAGACACACAGAGACTGAAAGAGAGGGAATGGGAAAAGGTATTTCATGCAAATGCAAATGACAAGAAAGCAGGTGTAGCAATACTCAGACAAAATAGACCTTAACACAAAGTCTATAACAAAAGACAAAGAAGAACATTATATAGTGATAAAGGGGTAAATATTAGAAGAAGATCTAACGCTCATTAACATATATGCACCTATTACAGGAACACCTAAATACATAAAGCAAATATTAAGAGACATAAAGGAAGAAATTGACAATAACACAATAATACTAGGGTACTTAACACTCTACGCATATCAGTAGACATATCATCCAGACAAAAAATCAATAAAGAAACAGTAGTCTTTTAAGACATATTAGACCAGTTGGACTTAATAGATATTTACAGGACATTCCATCCAAAAACAGCAGAATGCACATTCTTTTCAAGTCCACATGGAACCTTCTCCAGGATAGATCACATACTGGGGCACAAAACAAGTCTCAACAAATTTAAGAGGTTAGAAATCATACCAAACATTCTTTCTGACCACAACAGCGTGAAATCAGAAATCAATTACAGGAAGAATAGTGGGAAAAGCACAAACATGTGGAGACTAAACAACATGCTACTAAGAAACCAATGGGTTGGGCTTCCCTGGTGGCACAGTGGTTGAGGGTCCACCTGCTGATGCAGTGCACACGGGTTCATGCCCCGCTCTGGGAGGATCCCACATGCCGCAGAGCGGCTGGGCCCGTGAGCCATGGCCGCTGGGCCTGCGCATCTGGAGCCTGTGCTCCGCAACGGGAGAGGCTGCAGCAGTGAGAGGCCTGTGTACCACAAAAAAAAAACCCCAAAAAACAAACAAAAAAAATGGGTCAATAAGGAAGTCAAAGAGGAAATCAGAAAATACCTTGAGACAAATGAAAATGGAAACACAATTTTCCTAAATCTATGGGATTCAGCAAAAGCAGTTCTAAGAGGGAAGTTTATAGTGATATAAGCCTACCTCAAGAAACAAAAATCTCAAATAGACACTCTAACCAACCATCTAAAGGAATTAGAAAAAGAAGAACAAACAAAGCCCAAAGTCAGTAGAAGGAAGGAAATAATAAGGATAAGAGAGGAAATAAATAAAATAGAGATCAAAAAACAATAGAAAAGATCAATGAAACCAAGAGCTGTTTTTTTTGAAAAGGTAAATAAAATTGATAAATCTTGTCAGGCTCATCAAGAAAAAAAGAGGACCCAAGTAAAATGAGAAATGAAAGAGGAGAAATAATAATCAATATCATAGAGATACAGAAAATAATAAGAGAAATTATGAATGGGTATATGTCAATAAATTGGACAACCTAGAAGACATGGAAAAATTTCTAGAAACATAAAATTTTCCAAGGCTGAATCAAGAAGAAATAGACAATCTGAACAGACTTATCTCTAATAATGAAATTGAATTTGTAATAAACTCCCAGCAAGCAGAAGTCCAGGACTGGATGGCTTCACAGGGGAATTCTACCAAACATATAAAGAAGAGCTAATACCTATCTTTCTCGAACTATTCCAAAAAATTGAAGAGGATTGAATACTCCCAAATTCATTCTATGAGGCCATTATTACTCTGATACCAAAAACAGATAAAGACACTACAAAAAAAGGAAATTACAGGCCAATATGAATTAGATGCAAAATCCTCAAAAAGCTATTAGCAAACTGAATTTGACAATGTATAAAAAGGATCATACACCATGATCATGTGGGATTTATTCCAGGGAGTTTCAATATTTGTCTACAAATAACAAATGTTGGCGAGGATGAGGAGAAAGGGGAACACTTGTACACCTATAGTGGGAATGTAAATTGTTGCAGCCACTATGGAAAACGAGTGTGGAGGTTCCTCAAAAAACTAAATATAGAATTACCATATGATCCAGCAATTCCACTGCTGGGTATATATCTGAAAAAAACCCCAAAAACACTAATTCAAAAAGATGCATCACCCTAACAGTCATAGCAGCACTATTTACAATAGCCAAGATATGGAAGCCATCCAAGTGTCCATCAACTGATGAATGGCTAAAGAAGATGTGGTACATATATGCAATGGAATATTACTCAGGCATAAAAATGAATAAAATTCCGCTACTTGCATCAGTGTGGATGGACCTAGAAGATATTATGCTTAGTGAAATAAGTCAGATGGAAAAATACAAATACTTTATGTTATCACTTATATGTGGAATCTAAAAACTAGGGACTTCCCTGATGGCGCAGTGGTTAAGAATCTGCCTAACAATGCAGGGGACACGGGTTCGAGCCCTGGTCCAGAAAGATCCCACATGCTGCGGAGCAATGAAGCCCGTACGCCACAACTACTGAGCCTGCACTCTAGAGCCCGTGTGCCACAACTACTGAAGCCCGTGCGCCTAGAGCCTGTGCTCTGCAACAAGAGAAGCCACTGCAATGAGAAGCTCGCGCACCACAACGAAGAGTAGCCCCCTCTCTCCACAACTAGAGAAAGCCTGCGCACAGCAACGAAGACCCAATGCAGCCAAAAATAAAAAAATAATAAGTAAAATAAAGAAACAAACGAATGTATATAACAAAATAGAAACAGACTGACACGTAGAGGACAAACTAATGGTTACCAATGGGGAGAGGTAAGGGGGGGAGGGGTAAAATAGGGATATGGGATTAAGAGATGCAAACTACCATGTATAGAATAAATAAGCATCAAGGATATATTGAACAGCACAGGGAAATATAGCCATTATTTTGTAATAACTTTAAATGAAGTATAATCTATAAAAAAACTGAATCACTATGCTGTACACCTGAGACTAATATAATATTGAAATCAACTATACTTCAGAAGAAAACAGTGCCAAGACAATTCAATGGAGAAAGGGTAGTCTTTTCAACAGATGGTGCTGGGATAATTGGATATCCATATGTAAAAGGATAGATTTGTACCCTTAATTCACAACATACACAAACATTCAGTTAAAATGGGTCATAGACCTAAATGTAAGTGCTAAAACTGTAAAACTTTAAAAGGAAAATGCAGGAGAAAATCTTGGTGTTGTTGGGTTAGGCAAAAATGTCTTATATATAACACCAAATGCAAAATACATGAAAGAACAAATTAACAAATTGGACTGCATCAAAATTATAAAACTTTTGTGTTTCAAAGGACATTATTAAGAAATTGAAAAGACAATCCACAGACCAGAAAAAAATATTTGCAAATTGTGTTTCTGGCAAAGGACTGTGTCCAGAATGTAAAAAGAACTTTTATAACTCAATAATAAAAAGACAACTAAATTTTAAAACGGGCAAAATTTTGAATACACATTTCACCAAAGAAGACATACAAATGACCAATAAACACACGAAAGGTTGCTCAACACTCATTAATCTTTAGGGAAATGCAAATAAAAACCACAATGACATACCACTTCATGCCCATTAGAATGTTAGTAAGGATGTGGAGAAATTGGAACATTCACACATTGCTGGTGAGAATATATAATAAAATGTGACAACCACTTTGGAAAAAACCAGTTTGGCTGTTTCTTAAATAAAGTTACCATAAATTCAGCAATTCTCTAGGTATCTAATGAAGAGAAATGAAAACATAACATAGAAAGACTATATCTTGACCTTCAATGTTCATAGTAACATTATTCATAATAGTTGAAAAGTGGGAAGAATTCAAATGTCCATCAACTGACATGAATACAAAATGGGTTATATCCACTCAATGGACAAGTAAAAGGAATGAAGTACATATACATGTAATAACATGGAAGAAGCCAGAAGCAAAATAACATGTATGATTCCATTTATATGAAATGTCCAGAAAAGGCAAATCTATAGGGATGGAAAGCAGTTTAATGGTTGCTTGGAGTGAGGAGTTGGAGTGGGGATTGCAAACATCATACAGGATATTTTTGTAGTGATGGAAATGTTCTTAAACTCAATTGTGTTGATGGTTTCCCAATTCTATAAATTTACTAAAAATCATTGAATTGTACATTCAAAATGGGTGAATTTTGTGGCATATAAATTATTCATCAATAAACCTGTTTTTTTAAAAATCAAAGCAGGCATGGTTCATACCCATGAGATGCAAGGTGCCTGACATTTAGCTGAGGTAACAGACAGATCTCTAAATGTAATATTTTAAGCTAATTTCATTTATAGAAATATATTCAACGTGCTATGGTTTTCTTTCCCATTATATTTCATACCTGATGTTAAAATTCAAAATTCTTCTTGGGAAAGGTGGATTTAAATAATAGTATCCTGAACTCTCCTCTCATTATTGTGTGTCTCTCTCTCCATATATATATCCCATTGTAATAGTGTAGGAGAAGGCAAAATGGAAAGGCAACGTGCAGTCCTTACTTTTGAATAGTTTATATATAAGTTCCTACTCATTCTTTCTCTTTGTCTTTTTTTCTTTGTCTCTTTCTATCTTTGGCTCTGTTTTTTCCTTCGGGTGGAAGATACTGAATTATTGGCTTGAAATAAATATGGGAGAATAATTTGATTCAGTAGTTGTTGGCCTCTGTACAGAGAAAAACAAATGTATTTGCTTGGCTAAACTTACTGCATGGCAGATTTTTAAGGAGTGGGTGTAGGATGGAAAGATTATTTGAAGGAGACCTGAAAATAACAGATATGAAACTTGGTTGGAATTCTTCACAACTCTCACAGCACGTAGCTAAGATGTTGGTTGAAGTAGCTTCCATAATTTGCTTACTGAATTCCTGGACATGAACTGTTTTATCAGTTTGGATATTGCAGAAACTTATGGAATTTAGAATGCCAGAACAAGGGCCTTCAATTCAGAAAGATAAACCAGAATTTACTACTGGGATCTCTTAGGCTGTCTTGGAGAGATTTAATTTTTTTTCAATTTTTATCATCGGATTTTCTTAGGGACACAGAAAAAGAGAAGCCCCTTACCGAAGACTGTACCCTTATTCTCCACAATTCTTAATTTCACATTTTTGATGTTGGTGTGTGAGATGTACTTTCATGTGATTAAGGAAAGTAAAGGATGAACTGTGGCCACATGGGGGCAGCAGACACTTGGCTTTCCTAGCTTTCTCTCCTGGAACTGTGGTAAATGGAGAGATCGATTCTCTTTGATCTAAATGCCTTTTCCAGACTGCCCGACTAAGAGAAATGACTATCCTTAAAATACTAATAACAGAAACTGCACGAGTTAATTAGAGGTTGGGCAGGAGCTTGCTTTTTTTTTTAATGAATTTTTCAGTGGTCACTGAGAGCAAGGGCCTGTTTTTTAGTCATTGGATATCCTCAGGGCAATCATAGTGCCTGGCGTTTAGTGAGGGCTCAATAAATGTTTGGTTTTCATTAGTGTTTTTAGAAGGTAACTGCTACAACTCACCAAAGCATAAACTCTAAGCTCTTGGACCACCGCATACAGAGGGGGCTATATCTCTTTAGCTAAGGGTGCTCACACTGTCTAGAAGATCTGCACAGTTTCTGCAGTTCTACTGTCATGAATCTATACATAATTCAGTCCCTGGCTTCTCAAGGAACCTTATAAAATCAGTGATTCTGGGGGCAAGAACATGGTGCTGGGGCAAGAACTACAGTGGAGGTCTGAGGTTGGGAGGGCCAAGGTTGCCATCCTGTGTGTATCACGCCCTTCGTCCTGCCTGTCCCCCTACCAGGCTTAAACATCAGGGCCTCCTAGAGGAAGTGAGACACTTATGCCCACTCTGCCAACTGCCTAGCTCTTTAGCTCTTTCACTGGCTCTACCTCATTTGTTTCACCCATTTGTTGAATGCCTACTCTTCCTTAGGTGCTCCTCACATATATCTCATTTAATATTTCACTACATTGTGGGAAAGCTGGTTCATGTCTTATTTATTAAAAATAATTTTATTTATTTGTTTGGCTGCATCGGGTCTTATTGCAGCATTTGTGATCTTTAGTTGCAGCATGTGGGATCTAGTTCCCTAACCAGGTTTCGAACCCAGGCCCCCTGCATTGGGAGTGTGGAGTCTTAGCCACTGGACCACCAGGGAAGTCCCTGTTCACATTATTTTTGCAGGTGCTACTCTTTCTGCCCAGAATACCCTTTCCTTTTTCTCAATCTAATTCCTATGTGTCTTTACAGTCCAGCTAAAAGCACACCCTGTTCTGGGAACCCCGGTACAATTTAGATGTGGCCTCAATAGACTCTCATAGCACCTGGTCTTACCCTGAGCACAGTGCTAGATCACAGAGCTCCTCTTCCTCTCCTATGAGACCATAAACTCCCTGAGGCCAGAGCTCTGCCTCATTTGGCTTTGCCTTCCCAGAGTCTAGCAGAGTTTCTGGCACCTTGGAGCTGCTCCATACATGTTTGTGGAATGAGTAAATGAATCAATCCATTTATCACTGAATGAGATGTTTCCCTTCCCTTCCTTTCCCGAGTTAAAATGCCTTGATATTTAAAAAAAAAATCTTCCTTACAAAATTATTTTTAAAACAAGCAGTCAGCTTTTACCTCCTACACAAGGGACATCAGAAAATACCAATGAACTGTAATTTATAAGTGGGACTTGCTGAAGGAAGAAGCTTGTAGTGTAAACTTCTCAACATCCCAGGCTCTGTGCAGTCCTATGGTGATATGGGCCTAGCTCCAGGCATGCAGCCCTGGGAGATGCCCCCTATCGGGCTTCCAGAAGCCTCTCAGTGTTCTAAGGATGCTATTTGTCAATTCTCCCAGCATCTCTGAATGATAAGCAGGAGGAATGGAGAATTTCTTTCCTTCCTTCTCTCTCTGTCTTTCTCTTTCTCCTTCTTTCTTCCCCCGCCCCTTCTTACAGTTGGAGAGTTACAACACAGAGAAAGACCTAAGCAAATTGCCTAGCATCACTTAAAAGAGAACAGTCAAGCCAGGACACACTCTGGTGCTCATTCCACAAAGCTGTGCTTCCTGTAGCAGAAACAGGTCTGTGTTTTAATGAATTCGTGGCATATGGGCCATAATAATCAAAGTGCCTGGCATTTCCTGGAATTTATGATCAGGTGGGGGATAGGTTATTTCTACTTTTGAATCAATTCTCACATGCCTAGCTCTGGAGTTAAGAAACTTGACATAAGTGAAAATAGTTTCTGGAATAAGTAAGGCTTTTTTGTTTGCTTTTTCTACTATCTGGGCCCATATCTTCTCTTTCTCACCTCAGACCTCATCCCTACCCATGAACAGCCATAACTCTTTCTTCCCTGGCATTTTAATAGTGAGTGCAAGATATTGTCCTCAAAGTCGGTGTCATGGGGGAAGAAACATTATTTTGTTTGTTAGCTTCTCTGTGAAGAGAAGTTCACAGTCCTTCATCAACCTACAGTTGTTGCACACTTGCTTGTAGACAAAGAACTCTCCTTCTGTCTATTTTCTTTTTCTGGTTTCCAAAAAACCTTGTCGAGCCAGGTAGCAGTGAATGTCTGTGAATTCCAAACTAGCCTGACCAATGTTTTCTATGTTTGGCGGTCTTCTGGAGTTTTCTTGAGTGTAAGAACAGTAGCTGGATCCCGAGGATCTGTTTGGTCCCACTTGCTGAGAAAGTTGCCATTGAGTATTTGTTGTGGCCATTTAATTCTCAGTAAAGTTTACACCAATTGATGCAGTGAGCTTAAGCAAATACCTGTGCTACTGATATTGATGTTTGTGTTATGTTCTTGAAGTGAATTGAAGTTCCCCCTAAGCCTGACCTTTTCTTCTCCAGCAAATCTCTGGTTGCAATGATGGCAGATTGTTTTTCCTAAGAACTTCAAATTGAGTTTCTCAGGAGTACCTTTGAAAGGAGATTTTTCCATGCTTTTTTTTTCCTTTCTTTCTAATATCTTATGTGTGCAGTTCTTACCAGCTTATAAGAACTCTTTAAAGTGGAATCCCTGAATATGTCTGTGAAGTGCATTCTTTTCTAAGACAGACTGTCATGGGAGCTATTTAGAGCCCACATCATTCTGTTTCAGAGCTGAATGATGCACTTTTCCAAGCATATTCTTAACTCAAACAACAAAAGCCTGCAAGTTTGTTGAATATTTCCAGGCCCAGGCAATTTGTCAGTGAACGGTAGATCTTCAGGATCTTCTCTCGCACCAGCAGCCCTCCAGAAGCATCCCTGGAATTTCCAGAATGAGTCCTCAGCATGTTGAAGCCACTGGCATGACCCTAGGTTCACTGGCATCCAGGAAAGTCCTTTTCTCTGTGTTAAAGTTACCCCTGCCATACACCTTGGTTAAAATATTTGGAATTCCTAAGCTAATATAATAATGAGGAAACTTCTAGGTTTCAGAGGTCCCAGTTCAAATCTAAACATCAGGAAAAGTAGAAAGTAAGTCTCCTGGGTTTGGAATTCATTATAGATGTGCAAGTCTTGGGGTGTATGGGGGCACACAAAGCCCTCCTCTAACTGAGGAGAGACAGATGCTGGGGGAGAAAAGAGAAGCATCTCCCAGGGAACTCAATTCAGGCAGGTACACAGTATCTGCATCGGATCTTGTTAGTGTCTGATGGGGCAAGAGGGTTCCCATGGCAATTCCCTGAGGTTAATCAGCTGTGACAGGAGAAAGTGATAGCCACATGATTCATGAATGTGTATAACCAAACTGTCCCAGGCAAAGTTCACGGGGTCGCATAGAAACCAGTGTCTGAGGTCAGGTTTCAGGCCGCTGCATGTGCTGTCCTCTGAGCAGACAGAAAGAGAAGCAGTAAGTGTCGACCTGAATAATACCCCCATCCATGATTCAACACCACTGAGGATGGAATTTGTTAGGGGCATAAGATGAAGTGTTTTTTCTCTTTCTTTCCTTCTTTCCTCTCCTAGGAGAAAAATAGAAAGCTCATAATTTTACTTGGATTTCATTGAGAGTAGACTGGTATCATTTAATTGATTTGGATCTTATAGGGCTTCTCAGATTCACAACTGACTTACCTGGTTTGTGAATTGGTTATTTTAAAACTTGAATGATGCACGATAACATTCCACAGTTCACCGTGGGAAGAATTTAGAAGGGGAAAAAAATGACCCATGGTGTAAGGCCGTAGGCATGTCAAAATCAGAATCTGTACTAGCTAAAATAACTTCCTCTTGAATCTCAGATTACCTTGGGAAAATGTATGATTTTCTGTACCAGTACTTCAAAACATTTAAGCTTCCGTAATGCCTGCTTGATTTAATTCCAAATGCATTACCTTCTACAGATAGAACATGAGAGCAGGGATTGACTTTGTAAATAGTGTAGATCAAATGAGGCCCAGTGACTTGCCCAAGCTAATAAGTGCCGAAGCCAAGACCAGAAAATCAGAATACAGGGTTTGTTTTTCTTTTTTTAATTTATTTATTTAATTTATTTATTTTTGGCTGTGTTGGGTCTTGGCTGTTGCGCGTGGGCTTTCGCTAGTTGCGGCGAGCGGGGGTTACTCTTCGTTGAGGTGCACAGGCTTCTCATTGTGGTGGCTTCTCTTGTTGTGGAGCACCGGCTCTACACGTGCGGGCTTCAGTAGTTGTGGCTCGTGGGCTCTAGAGCACAGGCTCAGTAGTTGTGGTGCACTGGCTTAGTTGCTCTGCAGCATCTTCCTGGACCAGGGCTCGAACCCGTGTCCCCTGCATTGACAGGTGGATTCTTAACCACTGTGCCACCAGGGAAGCCCCGGGAATACAGGGCTTTATCTTCTGAGCTAGTTTACCTTAGTTTTTACTCCCTTTGGCTGCCCAAACAGTGTTAAATTTTGAGGTGATACATTTATCAGATGGATTCTACTTCAGTCATTCAGTCGTATACTTTCCTCTTTTTCTTACAAATAGTAGTACAGGAAAGAAATGTTGATATTACATTTTCAGATTTGTTATTTACATTTTGTATCACATGAAGCACAAGCAAAATTGAAGTCACTTTTGTGTGCTTTTATAGTGTTAGGTTTAGAAATCTTATCTTAGTAGAATAGACATGTTTATAAATGTTCTTGAATTTTTTTGAGTAAATCTAGTGTTATAAGAAACTGCTCTTCAAGCCAGTAGTTTAAAAACTTGCTTTCCTATAAGCATAGGCTTAGAATAAGCCGAAACCAGATTGAGCAGGCTTATCAACTGAAGTTCAAGAGGCATTGCTGATCTCATTATAACACATTTCTATTTTGACAGTTAAGTTAGTGAATTCTTTACTTTAAAATGGATTCTGTTAAGAATGATATATTAAACAATGAGATTGCTTAATCCAGCATAAGTTTTGCCCTGTATTTTCAACTAGTCCCACAATTGGTAGGGAAAAGTCCTGGTTTATAATAATGAGACAGTCCCTTTTACTCTTTTAATTTATTTTTTGATTTTTATTTTCAAGTAATACTATTATATTTTTGCTTGTAGCGGAATTGTGGAATGCCTTTTATCCTTTCACAGAGAATGGAAATCCTACTCATGTTCCATGAATATGTTCAAATACTAGTTCCTTTGTGAGGCATTATTGATTTCTACCCCTCCACAGATACTGGAATAGATTCCGTCCTCTTCAATATTCTCAAGGCTGTTTCATTACACATCTATTCTGGTACTTAATTTAAATCTGCCTTCTGAGTTGATTTATTTGTTGGGCCCCTCTATGTATTAGGTGCTAGTCTGGGCCTAGGGATAGAACAGTGAATGAAATAGACTGAAGTGAATGAAATAGACAGTCTCCAGTCTCATGGAGATTATGTTCTAGTGAATAAATGAATAACCATTGAGAAGAAAACAAAACAATGTAAGAGAGTTAGGGAGTGCTAGAAAGAGATAGGTTACTATTTTTTATTGGGTGATTGGGGAATGCCTTGGTGGGAAGGTGACATTGGGTAAAAATCTTAAAGAAGGGAGGAAGTGAGCCATGCAGATATTTTGGGTAAGAGCATTCCAAGCAGAGGGAAGAAAGGCCCTAAGGTAGGATGGTGCTTGGCGTGTTTGAGGAAGGGCAAGGAGGACAGAGACGTAGAGTGAGTGAGGGGGAAAGCAGAAGATAAAATTGGACTATGGAAAGGACTTGGGTTTTTACTCTGGTGGGATGTGAAGCCACTGGAAGGTGTTGAGTTGAGGAATGACAGGGCTGCAGTGTTGATAGACTGTTGATGGGCAAAGAGTGAAGAGCTGATAGTGGCTTGCACTGGGAAGTGGTGAGAAGGGATCATCTGGATATAGTTTTTGGGTAGAGCAGAATTGTAGAATTGATGGATTGGACATGGGGTATCAGAAATCAAGGATGACTCCAATGTTTCTGCCCAGAACAGATAGAAATACTGAATTGCTAAATCCCAGGATGGGTAAGATGGTGCAAGGAGCAGGTGAGGGGGGCAAGATCAGGAGTTTTATTTTGGATTTGTTACAATTTTTTTTTTTACTTTAAAAATAATTTTAATTGAAATATCACATTCTAACAGAAAAGTGCTCATTGAATTTTCACAAAGTGACTGCATGCATAACCTGCATCTGGCTCAAGGAATAAAACACTATAACAGACACAGAAGTAGAGATTTCAAGTAGGCATTTGGGTATACAAGTCTGTAGCCCAGCGGAGAAATAAATTTGAGATTTGTCAGCATATAGATGGTAGTTAAAGCCATGAAACAAGATGAAATCACCTAGGAAGAGGATGTGGATAAGGAGGGGGTTTGAGGACCGAACTGTGGGAACTTCTAACCTTTAATGATTGGGGAGATGAAGAAGACAACAAAGGAGACTGAGAAGGAGCAGACATGGAAGTAGGAGGAGACACCAAGAAAGAATGAGAAGAAAGGAAGAGCACCTACTAAGTATAAGATTTCTGCTAGGTATTGGGGATAAAGCAGTGAACAAGATCGACCATGTCCCTGCCCTCATGGACCTTATGTCAAGTGGGGTATACAGACAGGTTAAAAAAAATCATCCATATCATCTATCATCTCTCTCTCTCTCTGTGTCTCTTTCTCTTGGTCTCTCTCTCTCTCCCCCCCTCTCTCTCATTATGGAGTATAATACAGGCTCTGAAGGAAAAGCATAATGAAAATATATACAGGGGGGATCTGATTTAGTTAGGAAAGGCTTCTCTGAGGAAGTGATATTTTAGTCAAAGATTGAAGGATAGAAAGGGATCATCCAAGATAAAATTGGGGGGATATATTAGTTTGATAGGGCTGCCATAACAAAATACTATAAGCTGGGTGGCTTAAAACAACAGAATTTTATTCTCTTGTGGTTCTGGAAGTTAGAAGTCAGAAATCAAGGTGCAGCAAGACCAGGTTCTCTCTGAAGGCTCTAGGGAAGAATCCTTTCTTGCCTCTTCTAGCTTCTGGTAGCCCCAGGCATTCATTGGCATGTGGCAGCATAACTCCAATCTCTGCTTGTGTCTTCACATAGCCTTCTTCTCTGTGCATATGTCTCCGTCTCCTCTCCTCTTATAAGGACACCAATTATTTGATTTAGGGCCCACCTTAAATCTAGCATGATTTCATCTTGAGATCCTCAACTAATTAAATCTGCAAAGCCCCTATTTCCAAATAAGTTCACATTCAGAGCTTCTGAGTAGACGTGAATTTTGGGGGAATACTATTCAACCTACTACAGGGGATGACCAGAAGAAATAATATGTTTGAAGCAGTGACGTGCGGAAGTTGGCTCGAATGCACTCTTAAGAGCTGATTGTTAAATTTTCAGCAATTTTGTTATTTGGTTGACTTTACATCAGTAACTTGAAATTGGCCGTGATGGGAGTATTTACACCATGGAAATTGTTGAATGCTACAAATCAGATTTGTTTATTTTTCTTCTGGAGAGGCAATTGTTAAACATTCAATCAGTGCACTACTGTTTTAAAGACCTTGAGTCCAAAAAGAGATGTGTCTCACTAATTATTAGAGAAATGCAAATCAAAACTACAATGAAGTATCACCTGACACAGATCAGAATGACTATCATCAAAAAGTCTACATGTAAATGCTGCAGAGGGTGTGGAGAAAAGAGAACCCTCCTACACTGTTGGTGGGAATGTAAATTGGTGCAGCCAATCCTCAAAAAACTAAAAGTAGAGCTACCATATTACCCAGCAATCCCACTCCTGGGCACATATCTGGAAAAGATGAAAACTCTAATTCGAAAAGATACGTGCACCCCAATGTTCATAGCAGCACTATTTACAATAGCCAAGTCATGGAAACAACCTAAATGTCCATTGACAGATGAATGGATAAAGAAAATGTGGTATATATACAATGGAATATTACTCAGCCATAAAAAAGAATGAAATAATGCCACTTGCAGCAACATGGATGCAACTAGAGATTATCATACTAAGTGAAGTAAGTCAGAAAGAGAAAGACAAATATCATATGATATCACTTATATGTGGAATCTAAAATATGACACAAGTGAACCTATCTACGAAACAGAAACAGACTCATAGACATAGAAAACTAACTTATGGTTACCAAAGGGGAAAGTGGGGAGGGATAAATTAGGAGTTTGAGATTAACAGATACACACTACTATGTGTAAAATAGATAAACAAGGACCTACTGTATAGCACAGGGCACTATATTCAATATCTTGTAATAACCTATAATGGAAAAGAATCTGGAAAAGAATATATATATATAACTGAATCACTTTGCTATACACCAGAAACTAACACAACATTGTAAGTCAAGTATACTTCTATTAAAAAAAAAGACATGTGTCTCCTATGGCTGGACCATAATGAAGTGTGGCTGGAGGGGAGGTGCAGACCAAGTCATACAGGGCCTTGAAAACCACAGCAAGGATTTTGGATTTTAACCCAAGTATATCTAGGGGCTATCTGAGAGTTTAAATCAGGAGAGTTGCAGGGTCAGATTTGTGTTCTTGTTCTAGTTGTTTATATGCCAGTCTTTCCTATCAGAGAGAAAGCTCCTTTTATTTTCTGCTTGTTTTTTTTAAGAGTGCAAGCTCCTTGAGAGGGATTTCATCTTCATTATTTTTAAAAAAATTATATATACATTTATTTATTTTTAGCTGCATCAGGTCTTAGTTGCAGTATGCAGGATCTTTCGTTGAGGCACGTGGGCTTCTCTCTAGTTGTGGTACGCGGGTTCTCTTAGTTGTGGTATGCAGGCTCAATAGTTGCGGTGCGTGGGCTCTCTAGTTGTGGCACATGGGTTCTGTAGTTGTGGCACACAGCCTCTCTAGTTGTGGCGCGTGGGCTCAGTAGTTGCAGCACGTGGGCTTAGCTGCCCCGCGGCATGTGGGATCTTAGTTCTCCGACCAGGGATCGAACCCACGTCCCCTGCATTGGAAGGTGGATTCTCAACCACTGGACCACCAGGGAAGTCCCTATCTTCATTATTTTTTGTATCTCCTGTAAAATTTTGCACACAATAGACAATTTATAAATGCTGGTTGATCTAATGGAGTTTCATAAATACCATACAGATTGGTAAAAATAATGGTTAGTGAAGCCAGCAAACATGATCAAACAGGAGTATGTCATGGAGGAATTACAAGACAGTTGTGTCATTATTATATGCCATCCATTTAGCAGGCATGCACTTAGAACTTACTGTCTACAGGCACTGTGGTGAGATTGCAGTGGAGAAGACAGATTCCTACCCATAAGTTGGAATCTTGTAGAGAACACAACAAAAGCCTGTTTGAGCCCCTTGTGACAAACTGTATGACAAGGTAAACATTAGAGGATCTCCTGAATTTTGGGGGCTTGGGGAAGCTCCCTTAGGAAACACAAGTTTTAGAGTACTGTGCTCTGAGTTCAGTATTGCCCTCTAAAAAGGGTGGTAAGCACGCTTGGAGGAATAAGGGAGCTGAAGGGTTTGTGCTTTTGAAATGACCCTGGAGGCTTGTTATACCCACTACTTGCCCACATTCACTATTTCTGTCACCTTTATCCGTTTGGGCTGTGGTAGGCAGAATTCTAAGATGGCTCCCCATGAGCCTTGCTCTTATATAATCCTCTCCCCTTTGAGTGCAGTTGGAACCTGTGAATATATTACTCCTGTGCTGATGTTATGTTATGTAGCAAAGGGAGGTTATCCTGAGTGGGCCTGACCTAATCAGGTGAGCCCTTTAAAAGCAAAGAGTGAGGACTTCCCTGGTGGCGCAGTGGTTGAGAGTCCGCCTGCCGATGCAGGGGACACGGGTTCATGCCCCAGTTCGGGAAGATCCCACATGCCGCAGAGCGGCTGGGCCCGTGAGCCATGGCCACTGGGCCTGCGCGTCTGGAGCCTGTGCTCCGCAACGGGAGAGGCCACAGCAGCGAGAGGCCCGCTTACCGCAAACAAACAAAAAAAAGCAAAGAGTGTCCTCTGGCTGGCTGCCAAAAAGGAGGGCAGAGTTTTGAAGCACAAGAACCAAGGTGGAGAAAGACAAATATCATATGATATCACTTACATGTGGAATCTTAAAAAAATGATATAAATGAACTTATTTACAAAACAGAAACAGACTCACAGACATAAAAAACAAACCAGAGGGGATAGTGGGGTGGGGAGATAAATTGGGAATTTGGGATTAACAGATAGACATTACGATATATAAAATAGATAAACAACAGGGAACTACTGTATAGCACAGGGAACTCTATTCAATATTTTGTAATAAGCTATAATGGAAAAGAATCTGAAAAATATATATACATAAAACTGAATCACTTTGCTGTACACCTGAAACTAATAAAACATTGTAAATTAACTATACTTCAATTAAAAAATGGTTAAAAAAAAGTCAAGGCACTGAGAAATAATGATGTATTTCTAAGAGCAGGGCATGGCCCCCCATTGAGAACTAGCCAGGAAATGGGGACTCCAGTCCTACAGCTTGCAAGGAACTGAATTTTGCCAACAATCAGAATGAGCTTGGAAGTAGATTTTCTCCCCAGAGCATCCAGACAAGAACCCAGCCAGGCCAACACCTGGATATCAACCATGTCACACCCTGAGCAGAGAGCCAGCCATGCTGTGCCTGACTTACAGAACTGTGAGGTCCTAAATTTATGTTGTTTAAGCTGCTGCATTTGTGGTAATTTCCTACCTAACGATAGAAAACTAATACAAGGACCTCCACTCTGGAGGTCCAGCTCAGACACAGTGAGGACAAAATTTCTTTCACTCCTACTAAGTTGAAGAGAGGAAAGCTTAGTGCTAGTTTGCAGCACAGGAGCTGAGAACAAAGAAATGTGCGTGAGGCTCCTAAGGGGACAGGAGTGACATTATTTTACAAGGTGTTATTACATATGATTATGACTTCACAACTGTCCTGTAAATTACAATCACATTTACGGTTTTCTGTCCTAGTTCTTATGTGTTGTGCTGTTACAAATAAGGATAATGCCAGGATTTGCATGTAAGCCCTGATGCAAATCCTGGCCACGGAAAAGGGTCTCATGAGACACTGCATCGTGTTCTTTCAGAATCCAAGTTGCTCTCTTGGAATGTAGTTGTTCTCTTTTTGCAGGTTAGGCAGGGGCTCTTGAGGATGTGGGGCCTTGGAGAGAACTCCAGACTTCTATTTGCTATATAGAAGCAGCAGCTTTCACAATGGAATCCTAGTGACAAAAAGAGAATCGCAATGTTTCTAGAGGTTTCCAGTCTGTGTAGGGGGAATAGCTTGGCCCTTGCATGAATGTATCTCAGAAGAGAATTTCTGATTCAGTGATCCATGATAGACATTTATTTTACTTTGTATGTATTGATACAACTGGCTTTATGAAGCATGCTCTGATGAACAATGCTGACGAGTGATAGATGGTCCATGGCTGCACTTTGAGTTAGTTTTTTGATGTCCATTTCCTTCAGACCCTCCCTAAACATGAGTTCTGACTCGAATTTCATGCTACCTAGCTTCTCTCATTTACTTAAGGTTAGGTCTCTATAGGAATAAGCAATCTTACTTGATTCTATGTAAAATCAATGCATGTTGTAGGTATAGATGATGGGGGAATGGCTTGTAGGAAATCTTTAAAGGAAACAAAAGCATCTGCTCCCATGCAGATGTCTTTGAAAAATAATATAATAATGACATAATACCTTTCCTTTCTATAGCACTTTTGAATCAAAAGCAGTTATTATCTCTATTTCACATATACATAAACAGTGAAGATCAATAGCTTCCCATTGAGAAAAAATAAATCTGAAACTAGATATGTGAATGAGAAGAGAATTATCAGAGCAGAGCACTGGGTAACAATACCAATGCTAATGATAATGATGAGGACAATGATTTTGGAAGAGTGTTGGAATGAGAGGGACCTTCCCAGATGCGTAATATTGAAAACCACACAACTCAGATGGGATTTGAATGCAGCCAAAACTCAGATTGGGACTTGAACCCACAGATTGGGACTCAAACCCACTACCTTTTAATTGAAATTGCACACCTGGTCTCAGGACTTAATGAAGCTCAGGTTCTTTATGTCTCAGCACAGAAGGAATTCAGCCAGAGGCAAAGTGATAGGTAAAAAGTGGATTTATTTAGAGAGATACACATTCCATAGACAGAACATGGTCCGTCTCAAAAGATGAGAGAGGCCCTGAAATATGGCGTGGTTAGTTTTTATGGCCTGAATAATTTCATAGGCTAGAGTGGGAAGATTATTCCAACTAATTTGGAGAAGGGGTGGGGAGTTCCAGGAATTGGGCCACCGCCCACTTTTTAGCCTATTATGGTTAGCCCCAGAACTGTCATGGTGCCTGTGGGTGTGTCATTTAGTGTATGCTAATATATTAAAATGAGCATATAATGAGGCTCAAGGTCTACTGGAAGTTGAATCTTCTGCCATCTTGGGCCTAGTTGATTCTAACCAGTTTATGTCATACCCACAACGGCTCTGTCATTCTTTAAGGGTCGTGCCCTGCCCCCTTCCCTCCTGTTTCAATATGGATCTTGATTAAAAAATTTTTTTTTCATTTCAGATAACTTCTAGTAGTGGACTGAGAAGGAAGGATATCTCCCACTTGATAAAGATAAATTCAAAGGGGCAAACTGAGTTTTATTAATTTGACCTAAAACATTTCTTGCAAAAAATATTTCCTGGCCTGGTAGTATAGGGGAGGAAATCTCTTTCCCCCTCTATCCTCCTGGAGCCTGTGAATCAAATTGATAAAATACCAATTAACAAGAGAAAAAAACAATTTTAATTATGTATGTGCACATGAGAAATCACAAAGAAAACTGTAGCTCAAGTAGGTGGCCAGATGATGGAAGCTTTATATACCACCTTAGGCTAAACAAAGGAAAAGGGGTTTGGGGCTTCTGGGTTGGGGAGGTAAATTATGGGGAGGGGAGGGGAGGAAATGTGTGGTAAATAAGGGTTATCTTGTATGCAGATAAGAGTCTCTCAGGTGCTGAGTTGTCTCCTGAGAAGTAGCTCTCTTCCTGAT
The DNA here is from genome assembly GCF_949987515.2 of Delphinus delphis. Taxonomy (NCBI): domain Eukaryota; kingdom Metazoa; phylum Chordata; class Mammalia; order Artiodactyla; family Delphinidae; genus Delphinus; species Delphinus delphis. The sequence goes on from NC_082704.1 coordinate 87,117,093, forward strand.
GGGAGACAGCTTTACAAATGGAAATTTCCTTTATAAATGTAAATTTCCTATACAAAAGGGGAAATTTATACTCTATTTTCAGGCTGCGAGGGGGAGATAAAGAGCTTTCCCTGTGTCTGCTGGTTCTCAATTGACTCAAAATAATCCATATGTCAAAGATGCATATTTTCGGGTGGCATGTTCTGATCTCTTCAGTAGGCACATATCAACTTTCCTTTAGAAGTGGCTTTTTCAATGTCATTTTATTTTGCACATATTTTTTCCACATATTTTTGCCTCTTTAAGTTAAAGATAGAAGAAAAAACCTGTCCAGTCGATTTACAGCAATATTCCTTTATACATTACTTGAGGTAAGACATATGTGGGGGAACACTTGGGCAGAGACAGAAGAAATCCAGGTCAGTTCATTCAACAAATAACTATTGAACCAACCGTACAGATAAGGTCCCTGCCTTCACAGAGCTTACAGTATAGTGATGAGGAGATAGCAATTTAAGAAAATGAAACTTAATAAGAAAATTTAAGGTGGGAAAGGGGATCAGAATATGTCATCCCAAAGTATGCCACTTTGGTGTATTATTTTGAGCTGAAAGCAATTAAGAAACAGTAGACACAGGAGGATCTCTTTCCCTTCTCCCTTTCTGCCTTAAAGCAGGGCAAAAATTTCCATTTGTAATGGTGTCTCCTTTTCACAAAAGAGGAAGAGGAGAATACTCTTAATCACCAGTGATGACTCTTATCACTGGAGATGGCACTGACTTGAATCTACATAACAAACCTTACTAAACAACCCTCATCTAGCATTAGTTTCCCCCATATATTTACCTTCCCACAATTTATAGCCCCTAGGAGCTCAAATCCCTTTTTACTTTGACTAGTTACTGTTCCACAATTTATCACTCTTTTGTTAAAATGGTAGCTAAGCCCTGGAGTCTAACCGGGGCTTAGATAAAGTCTAACACTTTGGAGTTTTCACTTCTTTTCTGTATAGCACCTCCCCCCAACATAAAATTAGAAATATGAATTAACTATGTATGCCTTTTTCTCCTGTTAAGCTGTCTTTTGTCTGTTTAATTCAAGGTCTCAGGTACTGACCCTAAGAGGGTAGAGGAAAAGTCCCTCCCACCCCTATAGTGATAACTGTTATGAAGATAAGAAAAGAAAGTAATGAGATAGGGGATTGAGGAAGGTGACTTTTTAAAGTATTTAGGGAAGGCTCCTCTGAGGAGATGACATCTGAGTTCAGACCTGTAAGATGAAAAGGCATAGGCCATACCAAGACCTCAGGAAATGCATTCCAGGCAGAGGGAGTAAGAAGTGAAACATTCCCGAGTTAGACATCAGCCTGGAGTATTTAACAGGCAGAAAGAAGGCCAGAGTGGTTAGAGGGTTAGAGCAGAGTGGACGAGGCGGGGAGCAGAACTAGATGAGGTCAGAAGTGTTGGCAAGGACCAGACTGTGTGGCATCTGGTAACTCAGTGGTTCCCACACTTCAGTGAGCATCAGAATCACCTGGAGGGCCTATTAAAGATAGGTTATTGGGCCCCATCCTTAGAGTTTCTGATTCTGAGAATCTGGAGTGGGTCCAATAATTTTCACAGGATGAATGAACTCAGGTTAGAATGACCTGAGTTCTTATCCTACTTTGCTTCTTCTTGAATGAAACCATTGATGTCACTGAGCCTCAATTTCCTACCTGAATATTAAACATCAGAAATGAAAACTTCATAGGGTGTTAAATGATTTCATATATGCGCTAGAACTGGGAAAACTTAAAGTCTTATGATTCTTAACAAAGATTACATTTCTGGGTTGCAAACAAAGGAAATCAAAAAGTAGTTGTGGGCTGTGGTAAATGAAAGGATGTAAGTAAAGAAGAAGGAGGAGTCATGGAGAGTTACAGGCAGGCATGATTTTAAAAGAATTTATTTTATTCACTTATTTTTGGCTGTGTTGGGTCTTCGTTGCTGCCCAAGGGCTTCCTCTAGTTGCGGGGAGCGGGGGTCACTCTTTGTTGCCGTGCGCGGGCCGCTCACTGCAGTGGCTTCTCTTGTTGCAGAGGGTGGGTTCTAGGCGTGCGGGCTTCAGTAGTTGTGGCACACAGGCTCAGTAGTTGTGGCTCGCGGGCTTTAGAGCACAGGCTCAGTAGTTGTGGCACACAAGCTTAGTTGCTCTGCGGCATGTGGGATCTTCCTGGACCAGGGCTCGAACCCATGCCCCCTGCATTGGCAGGCAGATTCTTAACCACTGCACCACCAGGGAAGCCCCAGGCATGATTTTTTTTAATTAAATTTAAATTAAAAATTTTGTTAAATTGAGAGCCCAACTTGGGCCAGAGATTAGATTTTTAGACTGAACTTGAATGCCTTCATGAATTTACTTATTCATGGAATTATGTGACTTTGACCTTTTGAAAAATAAAATACTTTCTTAGAGGCTCAAAAGACTTTTGTCAGATGAGACCAGTAAGAAACTCTTAAAACCTTTTCGAAGTGGAAATGATTCAAAGTACCTAATATTTCACCCATCAGGGGAGAGGGTTTGGTGAGGATCACCCTAGGGGCTGTCTTTGACTGTACCCTTAATGCTGATAACAGCTGGGAATTTAACCTAAAGATATTTGAGCATAATGTGTGTGTATGAGAAGAGTCAATATTTATTAATTTTAGATAACACAATTGAGAAAGACTGGAGGTGGAAAAGAGGTGTGTGTGTGTGTGTGTGTGTGTGTGTGTGTGTGTGTGTGTGTGTGTTTACATGTATGTAGGATACTTCTGTTTCCAGTCTGATACCATTCTGAGGAAATCTACTTGATCTGTGGAGAAGTTGGAGAGGAGTGTGGTAGTTAAAGCATCCCTGTTTTCTTAAATGCCTTTTATGACTGGTGTCAACCAGTCCTCACACATTTCTAGGGACAGAGAGACCAACAATCTTATAGTTTTATATTTAGGAAATCCCTATGTGTCTTGGTTTGGTCACAGCTTAATAGTAACCCCAAGTGTTTTACGTTTGAACTGTTTGAAACTAGAACCTGATGGCAGAGGGACTTTCTCTGAAGGTTTCTGAGGAAAGGGTAGACTCCTGTCTCGTAGGAATAGTGTCTGTGTCATGCTTTGTGGATGTGAGCCAGATCAGGATTTCAAGATACATGTTCTCAAGAGAGAGAGATGGGGCTGGAGAAGGCTTTGCTTGGGTATCCCTTATTGGAATTGAGATATTCCAGGAACCCGTCACACTTTCAATTCTGATCAGTTAACAGGGATTGAGACTGACACCTAGATAGGTGGGGTGGGAACCCAGGAGCAAAAAGGGGGTGATGTCAGAAGTGGTGGGCTGGTGTTGCCAACAAAAGAATGTCACTCGCCATCTGGCTCTGCAAGGATTGAGTTATTGGCCACTGCAGTTGCTGACCTTTAGAACCCTCTGAAAGGAGTTCAGGGTGGAGATCAAGAATGAGGCATTCTGTGCTCTGGGAAAACTGGCAGAAGAAGGCTTCAGATGGTTAGATATTTTCAGGAGAAATTTTTATGAACCCCATTTCTTGCATCTTCCCATACTTAGAAAAGCACTAAAACCATTAACTAAGATATCTGTCCCTCATGACTAGCAGCAACCTGACGAGATGTGTGCTTGGTTGCATGTACCCCCTTTGCCAGTATCACATATATACTAACATCTCCCCTTACCTCTCTGGAACAGTTTCTCAGAGCTCTCTGAGATGCTGTGTCCCAGGCTGTGGTCTTCAGTAAGACACTGAATACATTCGACTCACAGCTTTTACATTGTGCTTTTCTTTTTCAGTCGACAGTGTCAAAGGCAGACTTTGACCAAAGTTTGGCTTGGAGCCCTCTCCTTCACCCCAGATGCAGCAGGTCCTACATGATGGTGGGGAAGGGTTTGGGTAGGACTCGGGTTACTTAGGCTAGATACTGGCTCCATTGTGGTGTCATTTTGAAGAAACTTTTTTGTTTTGTATTGTACAGAATAAATAGCTACCTGATATCACGTTCTTTTGACATTTCTCTCCTTGTGTCCAACAGCTACATAATGTGCTTTTCCCCTCTGGAGGTTGTACTGGAGGACTCATTCTCCTCATGCCTCCTCTCATCTCTCTTCCTGCTCTCAAAACTCCATTGTCAGCCTCCATGAAGTAGGTCATTCCAGGATGGATGATTTGTGGTGCAGGGAACTGCTGGCGAACCAGGGAGGTCTTAGGCAAGGAACTTGGTCTATGGAGTCAAACAGAGCTGGATCAAAAGTCTAGCTCTGTGCTTCCAGGGTCTGTAGCATCAGGCACCCCTGTATCAGTCAGGATTAGGACAACAAAACAGAAATTACTCTCGGTATTTCAATCAATAAGGGTGATAACACAGAGACTTGGGTGCTTATGTGACTGTTGGAAGGGCTGGAAGAGCAAAGGTCAGGGAAAGCCACTGGTAGCTCTCAGATTCCCTGCTGGCTCTCAGAGACTCAGGAAGTTGCTTCAGCTGTTCAGCAAAGGAATTGCAGGACACTGCCACCAGTGGTCGCAGCTGCTGGCACCATCAGGGAGGGTGATTAGCAGAGAAACATCTGGAGGCTAATTAAAAGAATTCATATCTGTTGATACATATAGGTCTACCTGCTGGTACCTTTTCTCCACCTACCCAATTTCGTGCATATCCATTTCATTAGGGGAACCTAAACTGAATCCAGAATCCTATTGGCAAGGAAATCTGGGGAATGTGGTTCCCAGATTTCTAACCCCTGAAAACCAGGCAAGGTATAGAAGGAGGTACAAAGAATGCTGAGTGCCAGCACAGCCCAGCACAACTGGACTACACAGGCATTATGTCCCTGAGCCTGTGTCGTCATTAGTAAAATAGATATCATAATATTCACAACTACAGCTATCACACACACACACAAAATGTGCACAAAGTAACTGTGATACAAAGCTCAAAAATGATTTGTCCCTTTTCTTCCAATGGAAAAATCATCATAGGATCACAGAAATCCAAAACACTTTTTGAACGAAAAACTAAAAAAGAACTTTTGTACTATTTATTCTTTTAAAATATAAGAATAGGGCTTCCCCGGTGGCACAGTGGATAGGAATCTGCCTGCCAATGCATGGGACACGGGTTCGGTCCCTGGTCCAGGAAGATCCCACATACGGTGGAGCGGCTGAGCCCGTGTGCCACAACTACTGAGCCTGTGATCTAGAGCCCACGAGCCACAACTACTGAAGCCCACGCACCTAGAGCCCGTGCTCCGCAATGAGAGAAGACACCACAGTGAGAAGCCCGCGCGCTGCAATGAAGAGTGGCCCCCACTGTCCGCTACTCCAGCATAAAGGTTGTTTTGAGCTGAAGGCAATTGAGAAGAAGCAGACACAAGAAAAACTCTCTGCCCTCTCCTTCTTTACCACGAAGGGCAAGAAGAGTCTTAATCCCTGGAGACAACTCTAGACTCTTATCAGCCCAGAAAGGGCACCAGAAGAATCTACATAACAAACTTTACCAGCTAGCCCTGATTTTCCATTAGTTTCCCCATGTATTTGCTGTCCCACAGTTTTTTGCCCCCCAAAACTCAAAGTCCTCTCCTTTGTCTTGTCACTTCGCTAAAATGTATTGTTCTTTAGTTAAGATGCTATATAAGCCCAAGTTCTAACCACCTCTTTGAGTTACTCATCACTGAGTATTCCTGTGTATATGCACAATGCACATGTTAATAAACTCTGTTTATTATCTCTTATTAATCTATCTTTTGTCAGTCTAATCTGCAGAGCCCCAACTGAAAAACCTAGGAGAGTAGAGGAAAAAAGTTTTTCCTGTCCTACAATAATCAATACTGATTGTAAAAATTTTGAAAATACCATCAAAGACAAAATGCACTGGACAATTAAGGAGATGATTTTATGCAGACTATTGCAGTAAGGAGAATGTTCATTAATAACGAACATCTCAAAGAAGAAAGAGAACACCTGAAGTTTTACACAGGCAAGTCGTAAACAAGGGAGTCATGGGGCAGGGTAGACAGGGAGTCTTGTGAGAGTCAGGAGGAGCCACAAGGAATGGTGGAGGTGGGTCTTTATCTCTGAATACCAAGGGCAGGTGGTCCTTTGCACTTACTCTTTTCTGGAAAGGGATGGTGAAATTCTTAACCCTTGCTGCTTTCTAGGAGCACAGGCTTCAGATAAAATTCAGTGCAGTCAATCTCCGCTTTTGTTCAAGACAAATATCATGAGTCAGTTAACAACACAGAGGTGATCAGAAACTTCCTGAGTGGAGGAAGCAGGGTCTAAGAAATAGTCTTTCCAGGACTCTTGTTGGCATTGTTCCTGTAAAACCAGTGAAACCATCTGTTGAGATTTGCTGGCAAAGGTAAGTTGTTTTAGGATCCTGGAGACCAGGCATTTCAAAAGAGGGTTGCCCCAAGTGAAAAAGAGAAACACCAATATAAAAATAAAAAGTTCTGTTGAAGTGTCAGGAGTTGAACACTGAGGGTAACCAGTCCACTAGATGCCAAGAAATGGGTGGAGGAAAATATTTAGCTCAAGAGTCAGGAGAATTGCAGACACCTGACAAATTTCTTTGTTGGCCTCTCAAATGTGATTATATGAAGATGTCAAAGAAGTTTCGGGAAACAAGTTTAGAATAGTTGCTTCCACTTACTGTGCATGCACCCTGTCTGGAAGCCAGCATTATGTGAGCACCAGTTGGTTAGGCAGCACAGCTCACTGACTTTCTTGAAGCTCTCAAGTTAGTATGTTCATGCTCATGGCCATGTTGTCCACAGTCTTGGTTGCCTCTCATATAAGGGCATGTGTGGCCTGATCATTTCACTGGACATCCTTAAGTGGTCCAGGCAGTGGCTTGTCCATGCAGAATTCTAGCCCATGCCTGGTCTGCTGGGGTAGTGAGTCCTTCAAGGTTTTTATGGAGTCTTGCTGATTCAGCTTGCAAGGTTTCTTCAAGTCCTAGGGGAAAAGGCCAGCTGCAAGGGAGCCCAGGGTCTCAATAGGGATCTGGGTAGTCAGGTTTTAGCTCTTGGTGACTCTGAGTCAGGCAGGAGGGAGAAAACTTGGATATGTTAGTTTGGAGGGTTGTAGCCAGATTTTGAAGAAAACTGGAAGAATGGACAATGTGTTAAGAATGGACAATTTGGGTAAGGTAATAGGATCCAGTCCAGTTTGCAGGTAAGAACCCAAACTGGTTTTTCCAGAGGGAGAGGAAGTCAATTAAATCTCCCGTCAGACAAGGTAGAGTTTGAATATTTACTATTTACCTGTAATTTACAAAGAGATGCAAAACGGTTCAAAGACAATGAACAGGACCAGAATCTGATAACCCAAAGGGTGTGCTATAAAAGATGCAGTGTTCTCCATTGAAACAAAATTTTTCTCTGTAATACTGAAGAGTATTTACTTACCAATTCTGTGAACATTTGTTATATAGTTGAGACCATAATGAATATTCAATTCAGTATTTGGATTTATTTTTTGTGTGCTTTTTTTCCCTCTCAAAAAGGAATTCTTTAGAAAGGGAAAATATTATATATGTCTAGAATGGCAAATCACTCTGAAAACAGAATCTATTTTCAGTGCCAAAAAGTTAACAAAGTTCAAAAATCAACAGGACAGGGCTTCCCTGGTGGTGCAGTGGTTGAGAATCCGTCTGCCAATGCAGGGAACACAGGTTTGAGCCCTGGTCTGGGAGGATCCCACATGCCGCGGAGCAACTGGGCCCGTGAGCCACAACTACTGAGCCTGCGCGTCTGGAGCCTGTGCTCCGCAACAGGAGAGGCCGCGACAGTGAGAGGCCTGCACACTGCAATGAAGAGTGGCCCCCGCTCGCTGCAACTAGGGAAAGATCTCGCACAGAAACGAAGACCCAACACAGCCAAAAATAAATAAATAAATAAATAAACATTTTTAAAAATCAACAGGGTATAAATTGGGAAATAGAGGGGAAGGAAATGATACTACAAAATGCCAAATATTTATGTACTGGATGCTCACAAGTACTTTTCACATATTTATTTTTGCATCCCTCCAGCAGGAACATAGTCATCAGCACTGAGAAGCCCTTTATTGAAGTATAGGAATGAGTGTTTTTTGATCTTAATTGGAAACAGAATTTTGTCTGCCTCAGTGAAAGGAGAAACTGAAGAAACACAGCAGCCATTGTTCCTGCTAATTTGATGTTATGATTCAATACAGGGCTGGAAAACTATGCCCCTTGGGGCAAATCCAACTTTTGGGGAGAAAAACACCTTTTTATCTACCCTCTTAGGTTCAGTGCTCAGAGACCTGCAAATTAAACTGACAAAAGAGAGATTAGCAAGAAAAAAAAGACAGGTGTTTATTTGCATAGGTACTCAACAGTTTGCAGAAAAATGTGACTCAAGGCGGTGGTTAGAGTTTGGAGCTTATATATCATCTCAATAGGAGATGGGGAGGGGCAGGGGGTACTTCTGGGAGGACAAATGACTTTTTAGAGAGGGGTTGGGGACAGAGAAAGGGTACTAATGGAAACACAAATGACTTTTTGGAAGAATAAATGGGTCCTTAGGAACATAGATGGGAGTTATGATAGTTTATGGTAATGTCTGTTTGAGTGTGATGTCAACTCCTCCTCTCCTGGAGAAGAGAAGATGGGATTTGCTCCTGGGGAGAGATTTGTGACAATTGAGTTCTTGTGGGAGGCTCTGCTTTTAGGCTGATAAGGAATTTCTGGAACTCAAATGCTTCAGCTCAAAATAATTCTTAATGCCAGGGTGACATCCTGGTCCCTTTCATGGCCCACTGCCTGCTTTTATAAATAAAGTTTTACTGGAATACAGTCATGCCCATTTGTTTATACGTCTATGCCTATTTTTGCCATAAAAGTAACAGAGATCTTATGGTTCATAAAGCCTAAAATATTTACTGTCTGGCTCTTTTCAGGAGAAGTTTACTGATCCCTGATTTAGATATATACATATGTTTGTATATTCCACAGTTTGTCCCTGAAGATAAAATAAATCTCATACAGATAAAAACCATGTACACAGGAATGTATTGTGTGGCCTGGCTGTTGTTAATAAGCTTCAGTTTAATACATGATTATGATTATCCTTTTGAGCTCCTACTATGTGCCAGGCCCCATGCTTGAAGTACACACTTTACCTCTGCTTTCCGAGGGCTTTTCTAGCAGAACAAGAGGCCGGAGGGCCTGTAATCTGAGGCAGCCTGTGGAAATGTTAGAACAGAGAAGAGCCAATCAAGGGAAGAGCAGACATAGTCAAGGGACGGACTCTGTAAGGGTCATCAGGGAAGGATTGTGGAGGAGGAATGATTTAAATGATGTATGGAGGGAACTGATAGTACATAGACAGGTAAGGATGGGAGAAAAGACCATTCCACACAGGGGGAACACCATTCATTCACTCATTTATTTAACAAATATTTATAGTACACCAAGCAAAATTTCCATTTTCACAGAACTTATAGTATTTTGAAGCAAAAAAAAAAAAAAAAAAAAAAAGCCCTAGTAGGAGAATGCAAGGTGTTTTAGGGACCTATTGCATTGTCTTCTGTGACTACAGAGTATGGTGCAGGGGATGGGATATTGGGAAGCCATCTTGTCTGGAAAAATAAACAGTGATCAGATCATGGGAGGCCTTTAATGCGAAACTGAGAACTGCATTTTGTTTTGCATTTTGTTTTGTATTGTTTTGCTTGTTTCTGGTTTGGCAATAGGGAATCACTGGAGGTTTTGAAGATGATCTATGTGCTTTATGTTAATTGACTGATGTGCTTTTGTAGATAAAACTCTCTGGCTAAATATAAGACAGAGTAGGAAGAACTGGGCACAGGGAAAGAAGCCACTTCAGAGGCAAGAGTTAAAAAGGATCTGAAGTAGGATACAGGTGGTTGCAACAGACAGGGAGCAGGAAGGAAATGATTGCAGAGATAGAATTATTGTAACTAGTAAACTGACAGAACATAGAGCTGTTCAGATGTTTTAAGCCAGAGAGAGAAGTTATTGCTATTAGAGAGATTGGAAGTACGGGAGGGGGAGGTTGAGGTGTGGGTTATTATAGATTACTTACCTGCTTCCCTCTGCCAAAGGACAATCTAGAACTTCACAGTTCCAAGATGTGAGCTTCATCTGGATAAGTCTGCTAAACTAATTATTTTTAAAAAATCATTCAAACTAGCTGTTTCCAGCTCTGATTTTGAGACTTCCCCTCTAAAAAATAATAATTTGAAGCACATTCACAATATCTTTAACAGTTTGAAACCTATATTTTTTCCATTTTAATTTAAAACAAAAATGTCAGCTATCCAACACTTTCAGGAATGGGATACATTAGCAAATAAAAATTGTAGCACTCAATTCTTCAGACGTGGCAAATTAATGTCAGATTGACTGTGAATTTTATTTTTCATACCGATATTTTGGCTTTCTCTAGAGAGAGCCTCTGTAATTTTTACAATGACAGTTTCCATGCTGAATGAGTTAATCATGGCATTGTCCTTTGCATGTCTGCGAAAGAAGAGGCTGTAAAGACCTGGGAGTAAAGAATCAGTCTCAATACAGGGAGCAAGAGTTGCTTAAAGGGAGAAATCAGAAAGACATGGGCTGACTCCTGACTGTCACTTGCTAGTTGTGTTAGGCTCTATACAGCTAGCTTGACAGGTTAGTTAGTCTCTTGATGCCTCTGTCTCCTCGTTTTAAGATGGAAATAAAAATATCTATTTCAGATGGTTGCCATGAGAGTTAAATAATCAAATGCAGGTATGAAGTAGCCAGTGTGGGGCCTGACCTTGGTCAACGCCAGCTATGGTTATATTTCTATTGGACGTTCTCAGCCCTTGGTCCATGAGCAGGGCTACTATTTTCACAGGCTTGTACTCTGTGTGCCTCTGCTCAGTCAACCCAAAGGATTCCTGTTTTTGTTTTCTGCACACCATCAACGTAGTGAAGCAGAAGCTTGGTGTGAAAACAGGAAATTCCTTTTAGAGATGTTACCCTTTGTATTCTGATTTTCTCTTTTAAGGATACGGTGTTAGCCCTTCTGTCTCTTTTGGGGAAATTGTTTACGTACGGGAAAGAGAGATTTGTTTCTTGACAGGTTTGATTTTTTACTTCCCAGTAGGGTTCTGTTCCCACATTTCCAAGTACTAGAGCTAATCACTCTTACTTAAGCTCAGGTATTCAGAAGGTGTATTTGAGGCTAGTGTTAGGATGGGATTTCTGATGATTGATGTTTTATAAACGTCTGTGGTGAGTTTCTATGTCTTCCCTATGGATATTTTAACAATTTGAATATGACCATCCCTTCCCACTATCACTTTATACCTTGGAAGTTTGGGGTTAACCTTCTGAGTATTTATATCACCAGGTGATATAAAAAGCCATGCTTTCTACATTCCACAAAAACATTGGTATATTATTTAGGATGCTCCAGAGAAGCAGAACCAATAGGATAGATAGATAGATAGATAGATAGATAGATAGATAGATAATTATAGGAATTGGCTCATGCAGTTATGGAAGCTGAGAAGTTACCTGATCTGCTGCCTGCAAGCTGGAGAACCAGGAAACCTGGTGGTATACCAGTCTGAGTCCGAAGGCCTGAGAACCAGAAGCACTAACGTCCAAGGGCAGGAGAAGATGGATGTCTCAGCTTAAGCAGAGAGAGTGAACTTTCCCTTCCTCCCCCTCTTTGTTCCACTCAGACCTTCAATGGATTGGATGCTGCCCACCTGCATTGGTGAGGGGAATCTTCTTTACTCAGTCTACTGATTCAAATGCCAATCTCTTCCAGAAACACTCTCACAGACACATCCAGAAATAATGCTTTGCCAGATATCCGGGCATCCCTTAGTTCAGTCAAGTTGACACATAAAACTAACAATCACAATTGGCCACCTATCGAAGGACTTTCCACTTTCAGTTGTGTGTTTTGTGAGGAAAAAAATGCCTTAAATCAAGTTGCCAATAGCCAGTATTATAGAAAATAAGGCCTTTCCTCATCCCCTCACCACTTCCATGAGCACAAGTAAAGTGGTGGTAAAATAGGTAAGAAAAGTACCTGTTTTGTTAGGTTGTTTTCAAATGCACTCCCTTCTAGTTTCTTGAGTCCTTTCAGCTTGGTTTCCATTGGATTTGGGAATTTGTGAGGAAACATGCTGGGGTTTTTGCTCTGGGCAGGTACTTGTACTCTTGGCCTTATGATAGGAGAAGTGTGGGAGGGCAGATCAAGGCTGTGGCCCTGAAACTCATGTCATTGAAAGCTGGATAACTGATCCAAGCCAACGACTTAGAAGAAAAAAAAGGACTCTGAATGCTAGAATTATGTCTTCAGTTAAAATCGATCATCTTTCCATAATTGGAGAAATAATTGACATAAACAGTCATATATGTGTCAGTTGACTGTCAAAGCAGAATTGTTTCCTCCTCATCACGCTTTCAGAGAACTGGCAAATTCTACCATTCTGGAGAGTATTTATCTTTGTGATAAAGAGATAAAAAGAGATGTGTCTCTACAAAATGTAAAATAGATAGCTAGTGGGAAGCAGCCGCATAGCACAGGGAGATCAGCTCGGTGCTTTGTGAACACCTAGAGGGGTGGCATAGGGAGGGTGGGAGGGAGATGCAAGAGGGAGGAGATACGGGGATATATGTATACGTATAGCTGATTCACTTTGTTATACAGCAGAAACTAACACAACATTGTAAAGCAGTTATACTTCAATAAAGATGTTAAAAAAAAAGAGAGATGTGTCTAGAACAAGATCTAGGAGGGTTTTCCTGTCTTATGCTTACTTTGAATTCAGAGGACAATGTGTTTAAGGATGATCAGCTGTGAGGGGGAAGTTATAAACTTTGCTCCCTGCCCATCTCTGTTTCTGTACCGTTTTGAGCATGCTCTTCTCTAGGGGTTCTTGGTACATTTAGGGGCAGAACGTGACTCTGTTCCTTCTCATTTGTATTAATTAAGGCATGTTCACCTTTTATACAGTTCTCATAACTGAGTTTTAAGTCCGACATTAGCTGATCTATTGTTGTAATTGTATGTATTAACTTTCCCTTCCAACTTAATTTCATATGCATATTTTTCTCTCTCATATGTATTCTTTGAGGATAACATCTCTAAAAACTCCTTATATTCCCTGGTACCTTTGTGTGAATTAACTCAGCAAAATACTTCAGTTCATTTGTTTAAGTGTATGACCATAGCTTTCCTCTTTCTCAGTGAGAAATAATTCTTTTCTCATCTCTTTCATTTTTTTAAAGATTTTTTTTTCATGTGGACCATTTTTAAAGTCTTTATTGAATTTGTTACAATATTGCTTCTGTTTTATGTCTTGGTGTTTGGCTGTGAGGCATGTGGGAACCTAGCTCCCCGACCAGGGATCGAACCCACACCCCCTGCACTGGAAGGTGAAGTCTTAACCACTTGGACCGCCAGGGAAGTCCCTCATCTCTTTCATTTAATATCAAACTTTCTTATTCATCTCTGTGTTATGTAAGGGCCTAATCAATGACCCACAAAAGATTACTCATGGGAGTGAAGAAATTGACCTTGTCAAAGGTGCCTTTAAGTAGAGAAAATGTGACAGCTTCCTCACAGGCAGTCATAGTTTGGACGTATTGGTTTTTGTTCCCTGAGATCTAGTTTTCTTGTTTTGTTTTTAAATTTGAGTTTTTTACAGTTTGTAAACAACCATCTCAGCTCCTGCATACACAACACATATGTACGCACACTCACACAACACACACCAGCTTATTTGGTTAATGAAATTAAGCAACTGGATGGTTAGGTTTTTCAAAGTTGAGTCAGTTGTCTGACACTTAGGGAGAAAAAAGCTTTGATGGGATCAGTTTGTTGCTCAAAGCCAGGCATGAGGGAGCAGGTTCCACAAGTCCACAGCAGCTATCCCAACTCTTGCTGATACATGTCACAGATTTCAGCAGAAGAAAAACCTTTACTCAAGGATGCTGTGATAATGCCTCAAACAACTGTGGAATGATGGTTCTGCAAACCAGAAATGGATATGTTCTTCTTGTAGTCATTTATTGCTCTCACAGAAACAATATGTTCAATGGTTATTTGAGTAAATAAGTCCTTACTTGTAGAGACAAGATGAAGCAGTCTCTCAAAAGAAGTATTTTCAAAAATCAAAAAGGTCAACACTGGGACTTCCCTGGTGGCGCAGTGGTTAAGAATCCGCCTGCCAATGCAGGGGACACGGGTTCAAGCCCTGGTCCGGGAAGATTCCACATGCTTAGCTGGAGCAGCTAAGCCCACACGCCACAACTAATGAGCCTGTGCTCAAGAGCCCGTGAGCCACAACTACTGCAGCCCACGCGCCTGGAGTGAGTGTTCCGCAACAAGAGAAGCCACGGCAGTGAGAAGCCCACACACCACAACGAAGAGTAGCCCCCTCGCCTCAACTAGAGAAAGCCCGCGTGCAGCAACGAAGACCCAATGCAGCCAAAAATAAATAAAATTTTTAAAAGTTATTTAAAAAAGAAAGTCAACACTTGTAATAAAAAAGAACTATGCTAAAATCCACTGCACAGATTTTTGTAGATATTTGATTGAATATTGATATCTTGGACCACTAAATATAGAGAACAACCATTAGCAATGTTACTGATTGAGATCATATTTCTATTTTTATTATTAATTAAAAATAGTATATGTATTTGGTTGCGCCGGGTCTTAGTTGCGGCACGTAGGCTCCTTAGTTGTGGCTTGAGGGCTCCTTAGTTGCGACAGGCTGTCTCCTTAGTAGTGGCATGCAAACCCTTAGTGGCGGCATGCATGTGAGATCTAGTTCCCTGACCAGGGATCAAACCCGGGCCCCCTGCATTGGGAGCACAGAGTCTTAACCACTGCACCCACAGGGAAGTCCCAGGACCTTATGTTTCAATGAAGGGCATCAACATGAAAAGATACTGTCACTATATGATAGAAGTAACTGGGTACTATGGGGTCCAGTAGAGCATCAGCCCTACAGAAGTGGGAGATGATTCAGGAAGCCTTCTAAAGGTGATATTGAGTCTTCTTTTTCATTTCCAGAGTTTTTTTTTTTTTTTTTTTTTTTTTTGTACGCGGGCCTCTCACTGTTGCGGCCCTTCCCGTTGGCGGAGCACAGGCTCCGGACGTGCAGGCTCAGCGGCCATGGCTCATGGGCCCAGCCGCTCCGCGGCACGTGGGATCCTCCCGGACCAGGGCACGAACCCGCGCCCCCTGCATCGGCAGGCGGACTCCCAACCACTGCACCACCAGGGAAGCCCTCCAGAGTTTTTTAAAAAATTGAAGTACAGTTAATTTACAGTGTTGTGTTAGTTTCAAGTGTACAGCAAAATGATTCAGTTACACATATATATTCTTTTCCATTATAGGTTATAACAAGATATTGAATATAGTTCCCTGTGCTATACAGTAGGCCCTTGTTGTTTACCTATTTTAAATATAGTAGTGTATATCTGTTAATCCAAAACTCCCAATTTATCCCTCCCCCACCTTTCCCCTTTGGTCACCATAAGTTTGTTTTCTATGTCTGTGAGTCTATTTCTGTTTTATATATAAGTTCATTTGTATCATTTTTTTTAGATTCCATGCATAAGTGGTATATGATATTTGTCTTTCTCTGTCTGACTTACTTCACTTAGTATGATAAATCTCTAGGTCCATCCATGTTGCTATAAATGGCATTATTTCATTCTTTTTTATGTTTGAGTAATATTCCATTGTGTATATATACATGACATCTTCTTTATCCATTCATCTGTCGATGGAGACATCGAGTCTTGAAAGATGAGAAGAAGTTAGCCAGATGGAGAAGGGGAAGTCACTGTAGACAAATAAACATTATTGCTTTTGTTGTGGTGGTGAGTAAGAATGAAAAATTCCATCAGAGTTGAGTGCTTGCATACACACTCAATTATAAATGGTACCTCTAGAGAGTTGAAAAAGGCTTTTGAATTTTCACATCTAGAGATCCTTAGGAGCTAAATGTTTTTAAAAATTTGATAGTAAAAACTTACTTTATGCAACCATCTTTCCTGTACATGAGCAAAAAAATCAATGTATTTTATATATTCTATAACTTACTCCTATAGAACTATGAAGTTTATGTTTCTATTTCAACTAAATAGCGATTTACAGGACACTTATGTGGAAAGCATTAATATTGCAGGACTGCTCCATAGAGTTGGGCAGACTGTACACTGCACACCTCCAGAGGGCGCATCTACATAGAGCAGGATGCATAGCCTGCACAACTATTATATGGAGGCCCTACTTTGGGACAAAATGATAAATAAGAATCCTGAACTCAGATTTATATTATAAGAGGAAGAATAGGACAAATGCCAAAAATGACTCTTTTCTCTTTATAAAGCTTCAAAGGGCAATGAGGTCACAGTTAATTGAGGCTTCTTGGGAGAAGATAAACAGGTAGTATTCTAGTGGAGATGAGTTGGTAGGGAAAGAAATAAGGAAAGGAGTAGGGAGAGCAGCATGAACCAAGAAGGGTGTGAGAAAAGCCTGAACAAATTGATTGATGAGCATGTGGTCCCTTTAGGATGTAAGACAGATTAAGGAACGTTCAGTAGAGGGATATTTGGCTGGAAAAGGTCCATATTATAGAGGAACTCGAAGTCCTGGCAGTGATGTTGACACAAATTTGGTGAAGGAGATCAAGCAAACATTGCAAACCGCTGACCCCATGGTGTAGCACTTGTATGATTATACACTGCCTAACCCTAAGGGTACTGTTTATGTTGTGTTCTACATGAATGGTGCCTATAGGGTTTTGCAGTACATAGCCTACACAACCATACACAATGGCTCTGACCCATAGGCTCTATTCAGCTGCTAGAGGTGTTTGGCCCCTACACCAATGGCTTGCATACATATTTTTTCAATTATGTAATTAGTTGCCAATATTTAAAATATGTCATGTAATAATATGGATATCAGTGTATTACTGTACACAGGTAGTGTATTCCATCCTTAGATTCAGCCATTTCTCCAGGGAACCCGAGTTCCTTTTATTAGAGAGTAGTATTTAAAAGCCAAGATCTGGGCACTGGGAGTGCTCATTGGTACTGAGATGTCATTGCTTCTAGACCCTCTCAGCAGACAGAGAAAGGAAATATATGTATGTATACTAACTCCTGTATACACAAATATCTATAATTCTGTATCAATCTATCTATAAATATCTATCTACCTACCTTCCCACTTACCTACCTACCTGTATTCATACTGATATTTCTGATTCTAATCTAGCACCCCAGCACCTCTGGGTTTATTCTAGCTTATCCCACTTGCTTATTTGTAAGTTCTTTCTCTGACAGGGAGAAATCTGGGTCCTATTACCACAATTTGCTTACTTATTTGTTCAACAATAAAAATGTAAAGTAGTTTTAGAATTGTTGCTGTGAGAAACAAAATTATCAACTAGAATACAGTGTTTATGTAAAGTTCTTTTTGTATTTAGCCTTAGATTGTTCAGTGAAAACACTGTTTTCATAAGTTAATCAGAAATGCTTGAATAAATAGATAAATGGGGGAGGAGAGACAAGTCTTGCTTACAAAAGAATTCCAAATAATATAGGTGGATACTCCCTCCGAGGGTGGGCTAGACTTAGTGGCTCATATCCAAAGTAAAGTAGGGAAAAGGAAAAATAGTAACCCTACAGTGGAGAGACATGGCAAACACTACATTAACCAAGTGATGTGAAGGTTGGCATCATCAGTAATAAGTGAAGTTGATAATATATACCAACTGATATGATGTGATAAGAAAGACACTTCACCTCTATGGTATTCTTCCCCAAAACTAATAATACCAGTATAATCCTGAGAAAAACATCAGACAAACTCAGACTGAGGGACATTTTACTGGATATAAGGCCAGTATTCCTCAAGAGTGTGAAGGTCATGGAAAACAAGGAAAGACTGAGAAACTGTCAAAGACCAGAAGAGACTGGGGAGACATAAATAAATGCAATGTATCCTGGATTGGATCCTGGAACAGAAAAGAGAATGTTAATAGAAAAACTGGTGACATCCAAATAAAGTCTACAGTTTGGTTAATAGTAATGTACTAATGTTGGTTTCTTAGTTGACAAATGTACCATGAAAATGAGAGATGTTGACAATAGAGAAAATTGAATAAGGAACTCTGTACTATCTTTGTAACTTTTCTGTAAATCTAAAATTATTCAAAAATAGGCCTATTTTTTAAAAAATTAATGAGGTTGGCTTTTTTTCTCTCACAGCCTTCAGTGAAGTCATGTCATGCATTTGTAATATACTGAAATTCATTTGTCACATGTTTCATTCCATCCTGGGATGCCCTGATATCTTGGTTGACATTTTTTACTTGCATAAAGTTTACTTTTTGTTTTGTAAAATTCTATGGGTTTTTACAAATGCATAGAATCATGGATCCACCACTCTAGTACCATACTGAAGAGTCAGTCCCATAACAGAAAAATTTTCCTGTGCAAACCACTTGTAGTTAACTTGTCTTCTACCCCAACCTCTGGCAACTACTGATCTTTTTGCCATCCCTATAGTTTTACCTTTTGCAGAATGACATATAGATAGAATCATACAATACATAGCCTTTTGTATATGGCTTTTTTCACTTATAAAAATACATTTATGATTCATCCACATTGTTGCATGAATCAAGTATGTTCTTTTTATTGCCAACTAGTATTCCATTGCATAGATATAACATAGTTTTTTTTTGTTTTTCTTTTGTTTTCTTTGACAGTTGTGGTTGTTTCCAGTTTGGAGTGATTATGAATAAAATTACTCTGAACATTAGCATACAGGTTTTTTTGTGTGAGTATAGTCTTTCAGTTCACCTGGGTAAATACTTAAGAGCAGAATTGCCAGATCATGTGATAAGTCTATTATATGAGTTTACATTTATAAGAAACTGCCAAATTTTCTTCCGAAGTGGCTGTACCACTTTGCATTTCCACCAACAATAAATGAGATTCCTGTTACTCTGTCTTTGACAATATTTGGTATTGTTGTCAGAGGGACCCTAACCCCACCCTTAAGTTCAATAATTCACTATAAGAACTCACAGAACTCAAAAAAAGCTGTTAAGCTCATAGTTATGGTTTATTACAGTGACAGGATACAGATTAAAATCAGCAAAGGGAAGAGGTGCATAGGACAGGGTCCAGGAGAGTTCCAAGTGAGAAGCTTCCAACTGTCCTCTCCCCGAAGAGTCATGGACAAAGCTAACTCCTCTCAGCAATGATGTGTAACAATACACACAGACTATTATCAACCAGGGAAGCTCACCTGAGCCTTGGTGTCCAGAGATTTTATTGGGACTCAGTCACATAGACACAGATGACTGCCTGTGTGGCCAATCTTAGTTTCCAGCTCCTCCAGAGGGGAGCTGATACCACATGACCCAAAGCCCCACCGTAAATCACATTGTTAGAGTATCTGGTGTGGTCCAAGGCTGCCCCCCCACCAAGTAAAACAAAGACACTCATCAGGTGGGACTACTAAGGACTTAAACATTACCTCCCTAGAGCCATGGACACAAGCCAGACTTTTGTTTGGGTAAGGTTAATTCTTAACTATGCAAATAAGAACTTAATATTTTCTAATCCATTATCTGAGTTTACATGAAAAAAAAAACAGAAGCTTTTTCTGTAAACAAAAATAGTTAACTTTTCACTAAAAAGCCATAGTACTGTGGTGAGTGTGTTTGCGTGTGTGTGTATGTGTGTGTGTGTGTGTGTGTGTGTGTGTGTGTGTGTGTGTGTGTAGAAAGAAAGAGTAGTGACAAGGAGGGAGGAAGAGGTAAGGAGAGACTGAGATTATAGTAATAATATATTTAGGAAACTTTCTCAGATTGTATTACTGTCATTTATATGTTTGGTTTTCTTCTTCATTTTAGTTGCTAGGAGGTATGAGATGAAGTTACAAAGTCTTTTGTCTATTGTTTCCTCTTTTACAAACTTCTGATATCAATACTGTTGAGGTTTTAGTTAGATTGTAAATTTGTGTTTTACTTTATTTCATTGCATCTTTTATTATTTTAAGGTTGATAGGACACAAGCATCCTGGACAAATTTTTCAAATGTCATTGTTAGGTCATTGTCAGATTTCAAGCACAAGATGAGAAACCAACACTTGTATTTGTCTTGCCTTTTTCCAAAATCCTAGTGAAACATCCAAATAGATATTTTTAAAAATATTCATCCATAAAAGCTCTGAAAAAAGAAGGATATCATCAGTGGACCAGAACTTTTAAGTAATTTTTGGAAGATGGAAAGTGGAAAGGTTCCTAATTGATGAGAAAACCGAAAGAGGACAGCTGCCTGGAGAGGGCCCCCTTCTTCCCCAGAGACCCAAAGACATACCAAACTCTGAGTTCACAAGCACAGAGAGGAAGAATGGTCATAATTATAGTAAGGAGGTACTCTAGTGAAGATATAACTTGTATGTTTAGTGCCTCCAAGTCCATAACAGCACCTTCTGCATACAAGATGGTGCCCCTTCTTGGCAAATGAATTACAAAATGGCATGTCTTCCTCATGGGTTTGCCCACACCAAGACAGAGTTTTGAAAGGCGAATATAACTGATTTCAGTCCTATTCACTGCCTCAGTGGGATGTCTCTGTTCAGGGAAAAACCTCTACAGCCTTAGCTGGTTGCCCTGTTTGTTTTTTTGTGTTTTTTTTTTTTTCTGTTTTGTTGTGTCTGCAAGATAGGTACGTGAGAGTTCCTCTGTCTTTCCTAGGGAAGGTGGTTCTTCAAGTGCTACGTGGAAAGGTTCCTCTAAGGTAGCACAAACAGCATTGTATGTTTTTCACATCTGGGCCCTCTTCAGAGGTTCTCAAATCTAATATTCACTTCCAGTTCTGTCTGAGATGGAGTAGCCCCATTCCTACCACATCCTATCTCTTACAACTTAAAAAAAAAAACAAAACCCTGGAAATAGCACACAAACAAGCATAAGAAGAATCTGAAATGTGGAAAGAAGATGGTAGATGGTCCAGGGACCTCAGGACTTGAGGAACAACATGGTAGTGAGTTTCCTTGGCTTCCTTATTGCCTCTACGTTCTGGACAATGGCTGCAGAAGCCTCCAGTCTGGAACTTCCAACAGGCACAGAGCAAAAAAAAAAAAAAAAAGAAAAAAAAAGAAAAGGAACAAAAAGCTCCAAGAAAAGCCGTTTCCCTAGCCAAAGGAACAGGAAAATGGTGGCCTTCCAGAACAGAAAATCTTTTTGATAATACACACCCTACTCCAGGGGGGCCAAACAGGGAACTGATCTTCCACCCAACCCCCCTCCTTGGCCCTATGGAAACAGGCAGTGGCATTCCAATGTCCCTACCCGGTGGTATTAGGGGGCCGAGCAGATTACATTATGTAGGACCTTTTAGGTGATGGTAAAGACTTGGAGTTTTACTCTGAGAAACCAGTTGATGGTTTTGAGCAGGGAGTGACATGATCTGACTTAGTTTTAACAGGATCTGCCTGGGGAGTTGAGGATAGACAGGGAAGGGGCAGAAACAGGCTGTATTTTCTTTGTTGAACTGCAAGACAACTCAGCAAAGTTGTCAGGGCATGTTTTATCACGGCATTTTTTGGTTAAGACAACTGAGACTCAGAGAGGTAAAGTAGCCTGTTCAAGGTCACACAGCTAGTATAGGACAGAGCTGCATCTAGCACCCGGACCTTCAAGCTTCTGTGAAAGGAGTAGCTAAATTTACAGAATGCAATATCACTTCAGGAAGATTTTTAAAGAATCCCTACTAAAATGCTGCCAAGTATTTGTGAAAATTGCATCAGAAAGGGGGAAGGGGGGAAAGCAGAGATTAAAAAAAAAAAGGGTGGAAGGATGCTAAATGTAGGCCTGCACTGTCTCCCTTCCACCATTAGATGGCAATTTTCTATTTGTTACGGAGGAAATGGCGCCACAGTTTCCTGAGCAGTTGACAGAAATGAAAGAATTACGAAATGAAACTAATGAATAAGTGGATCGAGGCTTTGAAAAAAAACAAAATTCAATTGATCCAGTACATGTGTGGGGTGGTAAGAGAGCGGGATCCGGGATTTAAGAGCAGTGGTAGAATGAACAAAATAATTTAACAATCACTGCTGACAGCACAAATTAGAACATTGATTTTCAAACAGCAGGTTGTAAAGAAGAGCAGTTCCTAAAATCAATTCAGTGAGGGGCAACTAACAATCTTTTAATTCAAAAGAACAAAATAGAAAATGTTGGAATGCATTGCAAATAGTAAGATCAGAATTAATTTGTGACTCTTGTCTGGTTTTATAATAATAAATACATATGTATTGAGCCATAATGCAAAATGTATTAAAAAAATTTTATCATGAGTACGGTCAAAAGAAGTTTAGAAGACTCTGGGCTAGATGAAATGTAAATGAGCAGGATTGCACCTACTTGAAACACATGATTTTGTGGAGGTGTTTATCTTGGTTTTAAACTTCCTTTTTTCTCTCCTCCCCACCCACATCCAGTCTCAGGGCCTGTTATGGGCTGAATTTGTGTCCCTCCCACCAAATTCACACGTTGAAGCCCTAACCCCCAGTACCTCGGAATGTGACTGTATTTGGAGATAGGGCCTTTACGAAGGTGATTAAATTAGAATGAGGCCATTGGGGTGGGCCCTGATCCAATCTGACTGGTGTCAAAGGAAAATTTGAATACAAAAAGAGACACCAGGCACGTGCATGCACAGAGGAGAGAATGTGTGAGGACACAGGGAGAAGTAGGCCATCTACAAGCCAAGGAGAGAGGCCTCAGGAGACACCAAACCTACCAACATCTTGATCTTGGACTTCTAGCTTCCAGAACTGTGAGAATATTAATTTCTGTTGTTGAATCACCCAGTTTGTGGTATTTTGTTATGGTAGCCCTAGCAAACTAATACAGAGTTAGAGTGTGATATTTTGTTTCTGAGACCTGGGACAAGAAAAGACCTGGGCTAACTGAATGTCCTGCTGCTTTCCAAATGAGAGTTTCTGGATTCAATTCAGTTCTTCGCAGAGGAAAGCGCATAAGCTCTTATGCCAAATGTACCTGCATTCTCCATCATTTTAATAAAGGTGTAATTTTGGCTTAGTTAACCTCTCCAAGATGAAATTTCTTTGTATATAAAATTGCACTAATAATACTTTTCCTGCAATGTTGATGTAAAGATTAAATGATATACAATTGGCTCCCCATATCCACAGGTTCCACATCTGCAGATTCAACCAACTCTGGATCAGAAATATTTGGGAAAAAAATTCCAGAAAGTTCCAAAAAGCAAAACTTGAATTTGCTGCATGCCAGCAACTATTTACGTAGCATTTATATTGTATTAGGTATTATAAGTAATCTAGAGATGATTTAAAGTATACGGGAAGATGTGCATAGGTTATATGCAAATATCCTGCCATGACATTTTATATAAGGGACTTGAGAATCCATGGATTTTGGTGTCCACAGGGGGTCCTGGAGCCAATCCCCTGTGGATACCAAGGGACAGCTGTAATTATCTAGAATTCCTAGCAGTTAATAAATCATTGTAGTTTTTCCTGCTGTCGTCATTGTAGTTGCTTGTTAGTGTTATGTATTCATTTTGTGGCTGTTCCAATTTCTGTCTTTCCTTGAAAGTATGTTGTCTTCTGGAACATTCACTAAAATGGTTAAGAGGTAGAAAGTGGGCATGAGAGAAGTTGAAAAGACCAAAATTATTTGATCCAATGTAAAAAGGTTTGACTCGGGTAGAGGAGTTGTTGCCACATGCCACATGTTTGACTAGGGGAGAGGAGTGGTTGCCACCATGTGATGCAGCACTAGTTCAGGAGATTAAGAGGTTAATTAGTAAATGGATCAGAGATTTTAATAATAATAAAAATAATAGACAAAAACATGAATGAATTTCTTTTTAAAAATTTTGGGGTAATTGTGGATTCATATACAGTTGTAAGAAATAATACAGAGAGATCCTGTGTAGCCTTTAGCAGTTTTCCCCAATGATAACATCTTGCAAAACTATAGTACAAACAGGCAGATTCATAGAGACAGAAAGTAGAATAGAAGTTGCCAGGGGCTGAGAGGGGAAATGGGGAGTTATTATTTAATGGTTATAGAGTTTTTGTTTTGAGTGATGGAAAAGTTTTGGAAGTAGATAGCAGTGATGGTTATATCACACTGTGAATGTGCTTAATGCTACTAAATTATGCTGTTAAAAATGGTCAGAATGGCAAACTTCATGCTATCACAATAATAAAAATTTATCACAGTAATAAAAAGAAACCTTGTTATGGACTGAATGTTCTCTCCCAAAATTCATATGTTGAAGCCCTAACCCCTAATGTGATAATATTTGGAGGTAGGGCCTTTGTGAGTTAATTAGGTTTAGATGAAGTCATGAGAGTGGGGCCCCCATGATGGTATTAGTACCCTTATAAGAAGAGGAAGAGACACCAGAGTTCTCTCTCTTGGCCATGTCAGGATACAGCAAGAAGGTAGCCATTTGCAAGCCAGGAAGAGGGCCCTTACAATAAACTGAATCTGTCAGGACCTTGATTTTAGATTTCATAGCCTTCAGAACTGTGAGAAATAAATGTCTGTTGCTTAAACCACCAGTCTATGGTATTTTGTTATGGAGGCCTGAGCAGACTAACACACCTACAGTACAATATCACAACCAGGATACAGTCAAGATACAGAACACTTCTATCACCACAGGGATCCCTCATGTTGTCTTTTATAGTCACACTCTCCTCCCTTATCCCTGACCTATGGCCACTACTAATCTGGTCTCCATTTCTATAATTTTATAATTTCAAGAATGTTGTATAGATAAAGCCATGTAGTATGTGACCTTTTGGGATTGGCTTTTTTCTCTCAGCCTAATTCCCTTGAGATCCATCCAAACTGTTGCTGTATCGATAGTTTGTTCCTTTTTATTGCTAAGTGGTGTTCCATTGGTATGGACGTATCACAGTTTGTTTAACCAGTCCCCCACTGAAGGACATTTGGGTTATTTCCAGTTTTAGATTATTATTAATAAAGCTTATATGAACATTTGTATACAGATATTTGTATGAACATAAGTGTTCATTTCTTTGGGATATATGCCAAATAGTGCAATTTCTGGGTTGTATGGTAAGCCATGTTTAGTTTTCTAAAAAGGTGCTGCCCTCTTTATCAGAGTGGCTGTACCATTTTCCATTCCCACTAGCCATGTATGAGTGATCCAGTTTCTCCACATCTTTGCAAACATTAGGTGTTTGTACTATTGTTTTTTATTATAGCTATTCTGGTATTCAAATGTTGAACCAGCCTTTCACACTTAGAATAAATCCCACTTGGTTATGGTGTATAATTACTTTTATATATTGCTGGATTAGATTTGCTAATATTTTATTGAGGACTTTTTGTGTTTAAGTTCATGAGAGATATTCTACAGTTTTTCTTTTTCTTTTTCTTTTCTTTTTCTTGTTACTGTCTTTGGTTTTGGTATCTGGGTAATATTAGCATCATAAAATGAGTTGGAGAGTTTTCCCATCTGCTATTTTCTGGAAAAGATTGTGTAAAATTGGTGTTAATTCTTCTGTAAATGTTTGGTAGAATTCCCAGTGAAACCATTCAGGAGCTTTTTAATTACAAATTCATTTTTTTCAGTGCTTATAGGACTATTTAGGTTGCCTGTTTTATTGAGGTTGAGTATGGTAGTTTGTGGATTTGGAGGAACTGGTCCCCTTCTAAGTTTTCAAATTTATGAGCATACAGTTCATAGTATTCCTTTATTATCCTTTTAATGCCTTCAGGATCTGAAATGATATCCGATGTTTTATTTCTTGTATTGATGATATGTGTCTTCTCTCTTTTTTCCTCTTTGTCACTCTTGCTAAAGTTTATCAGTTTTTATCAATTTCTTAAGAAGAACTTTCTGTTTCATTGATTTTCTGTCTTATGTACCTGTTTTTAATTTCATTGATTTCTGCTCATATCTTTATTTTTCCCTTCCTCTGGGTTTATTTTGTTCTTCTATTTCTAATTTCTTGCTTTTACCCATTCTGATGTTCTTCTTTCCGTTTTGAAGTTCCAAGCCTTCTTCTCTTATCATCTCTGCTATTTAGAGAAACTTCTTTAGCCATTCTCTAAAGGTAGGTTTGCTAGTAACAAATTTTCTTAGTTTCCTTTGACCAAGAATGCCTTTACTTCCTCTTAATTCCTGAATGATATTTTCACTTGATATAGAATTCACAATTGACAGATCTTTTCTTTCACTACTTGAAAAATATTGTGCTATTTCCTGCTGGCCTCCATGGTTTCCTTTGAGAAATACCCTGTGATTCAAATTGGTATTCCACTATAAGTAATGCATTATTTCTCTCTGGCTGCTTTCATGATTTCTTTTTTTTTCCTTTTTGGTTTTCAAAACTTTTCAGAAGTTTTGTGTCTTGACATGAATTTTGTTAGGTTTATCCCTGTCTGAGTTTCACTCAGTTTCTTGAGTCTTCTTGAATTCACCACATTTGGGAAGTTTTCAGCCATTATTTCCTCAAAAATATTTTCAGTTCCATTCTCTCTCTCTCTTTTCTGCTATCCCATGATACAAATGTTAGATCTTTTGTTATTACTCCATTAGTCTCTGAGACTGTTCATTTTTTTCTCTTGTTGTTCAGATTGGGAAAATTCTATTGATGTGTCCTCAAATTCACAGATTTTTGCTTCTGTCATCTCCACTCTTTTTATTATTGTATTTTTCAGTTCTGTAATCTCTATTTGGTTTTCTTATATAACTTGTATTTCTTTGCTGATATTTTCTATATTTTTTCATTTGTTTGAAGAGAATTTGTAATTGCCTGTTGAAGCATTTTTATGACGGTTGCTTTAAAATTCTTGTCAGATCATTCCATCATCTGATTCATTTCCATGTTGGTGTCTATTGATGGTCTTTCCTCATTCATGTTGTGATTTTCCGGTTCTTGGTATGATGAGTGACTTTTTAATTGTATCCTGAAAACTTTGGATACTATATCAGTAGACTCTGGATCCTATTAATTCTTTTTTTTTTTTTTTAAACAGTCAGTCCCCTGGTTGAGTTGTAGCAGGAGGGCTGAGTGGTGTATATGTTCAGCTTCCCTCTGGTGCTCGATGATACTACCCCAGCAAAAGTAGGCAGTGACTCCACTGCCATATTTTAGATATGTGGGCTGGAAGTTCAGCTCCCCCCTTGGCTCCATGGACACCTTCCCAGTGAAAATAGGGCACTGACTCATGACATCTCATTGCCTCCTAGTGTGGATGTAAGCTCCGCTCCCCGCTGGTTCCCACTGACATTAGTGAGGGGTAAAGCCAAGGGTTGACTCACTGCTTTTTTGCTACAGGGTAGGGGCAGTAGCTTGGCTTTGTGCTGAGCCCCTCAAACATACAGGGAGAGGAAGGGGAAAGTGGAATGCCAACAAACCTCACCTCTCACCACCTCCTTCTGCCTTGTTGATGCCTGGTAGGGATGGAGGTTCATCTCCTGACTGGGTCCCACTGATACTAGGGGAGGGAGAAAGCAAAGTTTGGGTTAGCTCACCTCTCGCCACCTCATTCAGCCTCATCATTAATGTTGGGTGGTACTGGAGGCCCACCTCTCCACTGGGACCTGCTGATGGGAGCAGACGGGAGAGAAAAGGAACGCCTGCTAGCCCTGTTTCACACCAACTTATTCAATCTTGTTGCTACTGGGTTGCTGTGGAGATTCAGCTTCCTACTGGACCATGCTGACACAAGAAGCAGGAGAATAGTGGATGGTGTAGCACTGACTAGACCTGATTAGCACCACCTTGTCCAGTGTCATTGATGCCAGATGGGGGTGGATACTTAGTTCCCCACTGCTGGGCCCTGCTAACACTTGGGATGGGGGGAGATCAGAGTACTGACTAGTTTCATTTCTCACTGCCTCGTTAAGTCCCCCTACTACCCAGTGTGGGTGGAGGCTCAGCTCACTGCTGGATCTGCTGATACTACCCTATGGGGGGGGAATCAGAGCACTGCCTGCTTCCTTGCACAGGGATAGAAGCTCAGCTCTCTGCTCAGCGCCATCAGTACCCCTGCAGGGAAATTAGAACACCACCTGCTTCTTCCAGTGGGGCTTGGAAGATCCCACATAAGGAGACGTGCTTTTTTTCTGTTGGTTGGTTGGAGTAGTGCCGGTGTTGCCAAAAGAGTTTTCTGTTGTTTTGCCATCCTTTTTCTGGTCCCTCAACTAGGGGTATCCAGCTTTTCTTGAAGCTTTTTCTTTTATCTGTACCTGTTGGCAATTCTTGGTTTGAGGTTTCTACCGGGCCCTGTCTGGGATATAAGGGAGGCAGTAAGGAAACCCAGGGATCTCCCCTGCGTTGTCATGTTTCAGGTGCCTGGGAAGTTTGACTTCTTTCCACCTTTCAGAGTCTTCCTAAGCTTGTTTGTTGTGTTATAGCCAGGGTTTCTTAGTTGTAAAGGGAAAGCCCTGGGAGGAATGAAGCACTCCATCTTGGCCCAAACCAGAAGTTCCTTGTATTTCTTTTTAATATGGGAGTAGAGAAAGCTTTTCGAACTGACTCAACATTTAGAATCAATCAATAAAAGATTAATACATTTTCTTACATTAAAAACACATAATCATAATCAAATGTAAACCTGGAGAAAATATTTGACATGTATATGACAGACAAAAGATTAATTTCCCTAATAAATAAAGAGATCTTAACAATGAAGACAAAAAAGTCTAACATCTTGATAGAAAAAATTGTCAAATGGCAGAGTTTGCAGAGAAATGCAAATGAACATTTGAAAAGATGCTTACTTTCACTCATAATAATAGGAATGCCAATTAAAACTACACTGTTACCATTTTACCAAAATCACATTGGCTAAAATCCTCAAGTTTGACAGAACACACTGTTGACAGGCCTGTGAAGAAACAAGTACTCTCATACGTTGCTGGTGGGAGTGCAACATGGTACAATTCCCAAGGAAGGGAATTTGGTTTATCTAACAAAATTACACTTACCCCTTGACTTAGCAATCTCACTGCTAGGAATTTACCTGGTAGGTATGCTTCTATAATTATGAAATAATAAATGCACAAGGTTATTTATTGTGGCATTATGTTTAATAATGAAGACTGGAACTCTGAAATGTCCACCAATAAAGGACCTATTGAATAAACAAAGGTATAGCCTCATAATGAAGTATTATACAATTGTATAAAAAGAATGAGAAGTTGACTGTGTACTGATATGGAGGTTATTTTGCTAAAAAGATGTGCAGAGCATTTATATAGTGTTTTATCTTTTGTATATAAAAGAAAGGAAGTAAGAATATGTGTATATGTTTGCTCTCCCCTCCCCCCAAATACCAGAAACTAATAGAAACAGTTACCTGTAGAGAGCTTGGGAAGGGGCTGAAGAGGAGAGAATAGGAATTGGAGAGAGATTTCCCTGAGTATGCCTTTTTATATAGCTTGACTTTTGAAATATATAAATGTTTAACTTCCAAAAAATGCAATGAAATAAAAAAGAAGACAAAGCAAAGCCTAAAATTGGAAAGAAACGAATAAACCTGACTCTATATCAAAGGTAACAGAATTGCTCAGAGACAAGAATTATTTCAAATAATTTATGAACATAGTATTTCAACTGTACTGAAGTCAAAAAGAAGTGAAAAGAATCTTAAATGTTACTTTGTAGTTTTATTGTTAGTGGTAGCATTGGTATTGAAATTTTGAAACTCATGTAGGTGTATGTTTTGTATTATAGATAAAGCAAATAAGTAATTATGTTAATTATATATAGAACTAAAATCTTCAGTATAATAGGAAATAAATACATGTATAAAATAACTTTTGAAAAAGCCTTATAATGTTAAATTTGAATGGAAAATATCAGTATGATCTCATGATTAATATATATCATATATATCAAGCATGATATCATGATTAATATATATATAATATATGTTATTATATATATAAAAATATAAAACGTATATATATTTTTCAGGACCAGCGACATAATTTGTGTGACCCAGTGCAAAACGAAAATGTGGGGCTATTTGTTCAAAAACCAGGAATAAAGTGCCATTAAAGGTAAAACATAAAGGCTTTTCCTTTCTTCTACAGTCTCTCACTCACTCAGCTTGTCATGGTGTTTTTTATTTGCCATTTAATGGTGTTCTAAGTAAAGAAAAATTAAAAATTTAAATTATTAGCATGAATTTTACCCTTAGTCTTTATATTGTACAATGTCAGTTTTAAAAGCAAATGTAAGAGCATTTGACTTGCATGTGGAATAGCTGAAACGTCACAATTTGTATTTTGTGACTTATCCTGGAGACTGTCTTGAGCTGGCCGGAAGAGACTAACACAAACCAGATTTAGGAAATGCGAAGGAGGAAGAAAAGGTATCCCTTTGCATGGGATACTTAGGAGGCAAGTACAGATGCTCCCAGGCCCCCAGGGGCCCTGCCCTGTGACAATGGGGCATGACTAATGTGATATGATGTACACCCCGGGCCAGGGGCAGGGAAGTCAAGCCAGCCATTTCCCCTTCCTATGGGCCTGCTGCTCCAACTCAACAGCTAATGGGAGACCTCCAAGCATATTGGAACTTTAGTGCTGGGATACACTAGTGATCTGGATTGGTGGTGGGGGAGAGGCTATCCTTGCTTGGTCACCTGCTAAGTGTGATGTGGCACTGCTAACCTGGGGTGGGGACACCACCACCATGCCTTGTCCCAAGATGTTGTGGGGCAAATGCACCCAACCCTACCTTCCCTACACTCATACCCAGGCTCCCATTCGGGACAGAGGGCAGCCAACAGTGGTTGCTAGGAAGGGTTGGAGATGGGGAGGCTGGGCAGGGCCCAGGGCACCAGGAGGCACAGGAGCAGCCCCTGGGAACCTGTCCTGGGGACCCAAGCATGAACTGAGGCTCCAAGCCCCTGGCGCATGCTCCATTATCACATTGGACTCTACTGACCAAATACAAATATAAAGATAAAATTGCAAATAATTTCAAGACAGTGATTACAGAGTATTAAATTCCAAGCACACGGCCCTTCTGGGCACAAGTGCCTGTATGACTGTCCTGGTAGCTTGCCCATGAAGCTGGCCCATCTATTTCATAGCGCTGTTCACTTCTCTGGTCTAGAAGCAATGACATCCCAATAGCAATAAGCTTACATTGAAACCACATCTTGGTTTCTAAATTCCCTAATAGAAGGAAACAGTGCTTCTTGGAGAAATGGCTTATTTCTGGCTTGGTACAGACAATATGTAAGGTGAGGCTGGGGCTTCTTATGCCAGAAATTAAGAAAGCACCAAAAGACCAATGGGAACAGTTGAGCATCAAGAGGAAAAATGAATGCCTTTGCTTATGATGATTGAATAAATTAAAACCATGAGTATCATGAGTCCCTCATGACACTCAAATGAGAGAAAAAACTCATTAGTGATTGGTGATGACTAATTATACAAACACTTTATTCTGAAAATTGGCAACCAAAGGAAAGAGTTAAGCGTTTACCCCGACTTTTAAGGAAAAACTTGTTTGCCTCCTTTTGATTCTTCTTTATAGAAGAATGCCAGCTAACAGTTGCAAATGAATTTTTACAGTAGCATCATTTTGGCATCTTCCAAGAATATAATCCATTCAGGCAAGGATCATTAAGGAATGCTAAAACAATTGGGTGACATTGATGGAGGCCGTATACTTATGTGGTATCTAAGTATCACCCCTCAAGTTCCTTTTTAATTACAAAGAGAAAAACTTAGCTTGGTTGTCATGACCTTAACCCTGTGATCACAGTTAACACCACTTACAGTGAGGTAGACTGAGGCTATGTGGTGTAATATGATGTGATGCAATATGAAGACCACAGTGTCACCTAGGTAGCATTCTTGCCAAAAATGTTTAACCTGAATCTAATCAAGCCTCTAGACCTAACATCCAGTTTATAGCCTAGTTTACTAGGCTGCCATAACACAGTACCACAAACTGAGTGGCTTAAACAACAGAAACTTATTATCTCACAGTTCTGGAGACTGGACGTATGAGATTAAGGTGTGGGTAGGGTTGGTTCCTTCTGAGGGCTGTGAGGATCTGTTCCATGCCACTCTCCTAGCTTCTGATGGTTTGTTGGCAATCTTTCATCTTCCTTGATGTGTAGAAGCATCACCTTGATCTCTGCCTTCATGTTCACATGGTGTTGTCCCTGTGTGCACATCTATCTCCACATTTTTCCTTTTATAAGGACACCAGTCATTTTGGATTAGGGACCCACCCTACTCCAGTATGACCTCATCCTAACTAATTACGTCTACAACGACACTATTTCCAAATAAGGTCATATTCTAAAGCACTGGGGGTTAGGGCCTTATAGAGGAGGAAAAATAAATTTCCCTCTACCTTTCTAGGTTCTTGGCTGAGACCTCCCTGTAATAAAAAGACAGATGAACAAGAGAAAAACAAACAGAAGTTTAAGAACATGTATACTGCCTATTTACATGGGAGAGACCCAGGAAAGCTGAGTAATCCCCCCAAGTGGCTCAAGCCACCACCTTAAATACCATCTGCAGCTAAAGACAAAGACAGATGGGAGGACAGGGGAGGCAGTTATGGTAGGCTACCAGGAAAAGCACAAGGAAAATGAAGTAAAAAAGGGTATGGTTGTTATGAATATTTGAGTCCGTGCCTTCTCCACTGATAAGAGTTTCCAGAGGTTTAGTCATCATCTCTTCCTGGTACAGAGAGGGAGACACCCTTACAAATGGAGACCTCCCTTATAAATGTAAATGTCCCTTACAAAGAGTAACTTCTACTTGGTTTTCAGAGCTTTTCCTATGTCTGCACTTTCTTAAAAAACAATCAACCAAAAATAATCCTTATGCCAAAGAGGCAGATTTTAAGGTGACAAATTCTGCACACCTTCAGCTTCAACGTATGATTTCAGGGGACAGACACAATTCAACTCATAACAACAGGAAATCTAGGAGAGAGAAGAACAAGTTAAATATCACCACAAAGAAATAATCAGACAAGTCCAGAATGTGAGACTTCCTATAAAGTCTCTTCAGAAAGATAATGTCATTTATAAAAAGAAGTAGGGGGACTATTCCAAAAAGACTAAAGAAACCAAATGTATGAATTGTGATTGGATCCTGGTTTAAAAAAGAAACTGCTATAAGACATTATGATGGAAATTGGGGTGATTTGACTATGGTCTGGGTATTCTAAGAGTTAAATGATATTATGGAATTACTGTTAATTTTCTTAGGGGTGCTCGTTCTGTGATAGCTATATATGAGAATGAACTTATATTAGGATATGCAGGCTAAAGTGTTTGGGGTGAAGTGTCATGATGTCTCCAATTTACTTTTATTTTTATACTGCAGTCTTTTAGGAATTTTATCATTTTATTTAATTTTTATTTTATATTGGAGTATAGTTGATTTACAATATTGTGTTAGCTTCAGGTGAACAGCAAAGTGATTCAGTTATACATATATCCATTCTTTTTCAGATTCTTTTCCCAATAACTCTACGGTTATTACAGTAGAGTTCCCAGTGCTATACAGTAGGTCCTTGTTGATTATCTATTTTATATATAGTAGTGTGTGTATGTTAATGTCAAACTCCTAATTTATCCCTCTCCCACCCCTTTCCACTTTGGTAACCATAAGTTTGTTTTCTATGTCTGTGAGTCTGTTTCTGTTTTGTAAATAAGTTGATTTGTATCATTTTCTTAGACTCCACATATAAGTGATATCATATGATATTTGTCTTTGTCTGACTTTCTTCACTTAAAATGATACTCTCTAGGTCCATCCATGTTGCTGCAAATGGCATTATTTCATTCTTTTTTATGGATGAGTAGTATTCCATTGTGTGTGTGTGTGTGTGTATATATATACCACATCTTCTTTATCCATCCTCTCTTGATGGACATTTAGGTTGCTTCCACGTCTTGGCTATTATAAATAGTGCTGCTATGAATATTGGGGTGTATGTATCTTTTCGAATTAGTGTTTTTGTCTTTTCTGGGTATATACCCAGGAGTGGGATTGCTGGGTCACATGGTAGTTCTATTTTTAATTTTTTAAGGAACCTCCATACTGTTCTCCATAGTGGCTGTATCAATTTACATTCCCACCAACAGTGCAAGAGGGTTCCCTTTTCTCCACACCCTCTCCAGCATTTATTGTTTGTAGACTTTTTGATGATGGCCATTCTGTCTGGTGTGAGGTGATACCTCATTGTAGTTTTGTGTGTGTGTGTGTGTGTGTGTGTGTGTGTGTGTGTGTGTGTGTGTGTGTGTGTGTGTGTGTGTGGTACTCAGGCCTCTCACTGTTGTGGCCTCTCCCTTTGCGGAGCACAGGCTCCAGAGCGCAGGCCCAGCGGCCATGGCTCACAGGCCCAGCCACTCCGCGGCATGTGGGATCTTCCCGGACCAGGGCATGAACCTGTGTCCCCTGCATCGGCAGGCGGACTCTCAACCACTGTGCCACCAGGGAAGCCCCCTCATTGTACTTTTGATTTGCATTTCTCTAATAATTAGTGATGTTGAGCATCTTTTCATGTGCTTGTTGGCCATCTGTATATCTTCTTTGGAGAAATGTCTGTTTAGGTCTTCTGCCCATTTTTGGATTGGGTTGTTTGGTTTTTTTTGATATTGAGCTGCATGAGCTGTTTGTATATTTTGGAGATTAATCCTTGTTGGTTGCTTCATTTGCAAATATTTTCTCCCATTCTGTGTGTTGTCTTTTTGTTTTTTATTTATTTTTAAAAATTTTTATTGGAGTATAGTTGCTTTACAATGTTGTGTTAGTTTCTACTGTACAGCAAAGTGAATCAGCTATATGTATACATATATCCCCTCTTTTTTGGATTTCCTTCCCATTTAGATCACCACAGAGCACTGAGTAGAGTTCCCTGTGCTCTATAGTAGGTTCTCATTAGTTATCTATTTTATACATAGTATCAGTAGTGTATATATGTCAATCCCAATCTCCCAATTCATCCCACACCCCCCTTTCCCCCTTGACACCCATATGTTTATTCTCTACGTCAGTGTCTCTATTTCTGCTTTGTAAATAAGATCGTCTATACCATTTTTTTCAGATTCCACATATATGCATTAATACATGATATTTGTTTTTCTCTTTCTGACTTACTTCACTCTGTATGACAGTCTCTAGGTCCATCCACGTCTCTACAAATGACCCAATTTCGTTCCTTTTTGTGGCTAATATTCCATCGTATATATGTACCACATCTTCTTTATCCATTCGTCTGTCGATGGACATTTAGGTTGCTTCCATGACCTGGCTCTTGTAAGTAGTGCTGCAATGAATATTGGGGTGCACGTGTCTTTTTGAATTATGGTTTTCTCAGTGTATATGCCCAGTAGTGGTATTGCTGGGTCATATGGTAGTTTTATTTTTAGTTTTTTAAGGAACCTCCATACTGTTCTCCACAGTGGCTGTATCAATTTACATTCCCACCAACAGTGCAGGAGGGCTCCCTTTTCTCCACACCCTCTCCAGCATTTATTGTTTGTAGATTTTCTAATGATGCCTATTCTAATCGGTGTGAGGTTATACCTTATTGTAGTTTTGACTTGCATTTCTTTAATAACTAGTGATGTTGAGCATCTTTTCATGTTCCTCTTGGCCATCTGTATGTCTTCTTTGGAGAAATGTCTATTTAGGTCTCCTGCCCATTTTTTGATTAGGTTGTTTGTTTTTTTGATATTGAGCTGCATGAGCTGTTTGTGTATTTTGGAGATTAATCCTTTGTCAGTTTTTCGTTTGCAAATATTTTCTCCCATTCTGAGGGTTGTCTTTTTATCTCATTTATGGTTTCCTTTGCTTGCAAAAGCTTTGGAGTTTAATTAGGTCCCATTTGTTTATTTTTGTTTTTATTTCCATTACTCTAGGAGGTGGATCCCAAAAGATCTTGCTGTGATTTATGTCAAAGAGTGTTCTGCCTATGTTTTTCTCTTAAGAGTTTTATAGTATTCGGTCTTACATTTAGGTCTCCAATTTACTTTTAAATAGACCAGCAAAAAAATGTATATACATACATAAAGCAAATATGTATGTACAGTGTGTATATAGATAAAGCAAATATACCAAAAGGTCAGCATTTGTTGAATTTAAATGGTGGGTATATGGGGTGTTCACAGTACTATTTGTTCAACTTTCCTGTATGTTAGACATTTTTCATAATAAAATGTTGACAGCAAATAAAGAAAAAAGTTTTTTTTTTTTTTAAAAGAGAAGATTCTGCCCACCAACTCTCAAGTGAAAATGGAAAAATTCAACAGGCTTAAAGTACAGAAGGCGAAAATCCAGTTAGTGAAAAGGAGAAATTCGCCGTCAAGGTTGTTAAACAGTTGGGCTGCTTTCCAATTGATTCCTTTCCTCAAAGTCTTCATTACTGGGAGTTGGAAGCTAGAGTACAAGGCTCTCAATCAAGATGATTTGAGGGCCCCCCAAAGACCTGTTGACCTCTAAATATCTCCCCTGCTGGCTTCCCATGTGGCCTGAAATCCCTGTAACCTGGGTCAGTTCTTAGGAATAAAGTATTTTCTCACTATTCTGGGGCCTCCTTTTAAAATGCAAAGCTAGGAGGATGCTGGGGCCCATTAAGTGGGAACAAT
Organism: Delphinus delphis; assembly: GCF_949987515.2. Classification (NCBI taxonomy): domain Eukaryota; kingdom Metazoa; phylum Chordata; class Mammalia; order Artiodactyla; family Delphinidae; genus Delphinus; species Delphinus delphis. The sequence continues at coordinate 87,153,805 of NC_082704.1, forward strand.
TGTCTTCGGAGCCAGTGCCCGCCCAGAGGCCCTCCATTCTAATAGCTCCTTTCCCAACCTCTTACCACCGCTGTGACTGGACAATACGTGCTCTAGGAAACTGAAATTGGACAATGTGTGCTCTAAGCAACTTCTTAGGTGAGGATACCATTTCAAGAAAGCTTACTTTTCGTGAATAAAATGGGGTGCATAAGGTCATTGCTGTTTTTACTTTGTCAACTGGGTGGCCTCTGAAAGCTTCTTAAAACACTTCAAAGGAAGCCTTCTCAACTCTTCCAGCCCTCCACCCCTTCCCTTTGTAACTGAATTCTTACTGACCCCGAAGCTTTTCACTGAATGAAGAGTTTCCAAGGGGTCTAAAAAATACCTGAGACAATTAGAGAAATGAAAACCAGGGGGTCAAGATGAATTGACCCTTGGCGGAGGATTTACATAAATAGGTCCTAACCTCTGGCTGTGAATAAAAGATAAATGCCCCATTAGGGTCAGAACCACAGTTCAAGGGCGTTTGCAGGGCCAAGCCTGGCTTCTCTGCTATGTCAGGAATTTCAGGAATGCCACTGATCATTGTGTGTTGGCAGAGCGCAGGGGGTTGCAGGCCGGATAACAGAAACCCAGCCCTGCCCACTGGGTGAAGCTGCAGCTCTCCCACACAGCGATCTGCAAATCGAGAGCGTGAGAAACCTGCAAGTGGAGAGAGGAGCCAGAAGTAATGCCTTCGAAAATGGAACGGATGCCTTCTCCTGAAAGGTGACTAAATTCATGTTTTGGATGGTGGTATTAACCTGTAAGATTAGAGGGGAGAAAGGGCATGTCCCCTGAGAAGAGCCAGTTCGCTCCCCTTACCTGTAGATCAGATGACCCCGTGCTAGCCTCCTGCAGCCTGAAGGGCTCCACCACGTTTCCTTCTGCTGCTACCCAATAAAGAAGTCTTACAAGGGTGTTACAAGACAATTTTTAGAAAAAAGGTAAAATCCTGATCCTTATACAGACATAAAAATGAACATGTGTTAAAGATTTTATTTTACTCGTAATAACTGAGGGAACTAGGCACGTGTTATAACTGATTTAAAAAAGAAGCAGCCCAGATTTATAGGGAGTAAAGAATGTTGAAATGAATTACAAATGGAGGCAAACGTTCCCCGCCCCCAGCCCCCCACAATGAAGGAGGTAAGTTGAACCAGGCAGGACAGAATTCACATGTCTATCCTTTCTCTACAACTTACAGAGTTATAGAATAGCTCCTGTAGGAAACAAGTGCTTTAGGCAATAAAGAGTTTTCCCCTGAAGTATGAATTTTCTCTACAAGGGCAAGAAATTTTGCTTTCTACATATTGCCTTAAGAGAAGTGTCCCCTCTATCTGCTTACCTCTAACCCCTGCCCTGTCTCCGCACTCCCCCCTCCACCCCCCAGAAAACCGTATGTGTACTTTTTAACCAAAGACTGAGGTGGGCTTGAGAACCTTTGGCCAAAGTTGATTTCCCTCTTCCACAATTTTCTACCTTATTTTATTTCTTTGTCACATAAAGATGCATAGAATCCTGGTTGGGTTGTTCCTTGGCAAGATGAGAAGGATGACGAAGATGCTGCTTTGCCCATGTCATCTTGCTCTCTGTCACACCTCTTGCACTCAAGAGAAATCACAAGGAGAATGGGAACTTGGGATGGGGAACCCACTTGCTCTGCAGCTGTTTTGGCCAGCAGATGCCTTAATCCTGATGGCCATTTTGGGCTTATTTTGCTGAGAGTCTCCAAAGTGACCCATTGCATCATGGAGACAAAGAGCAGGGATATCTTGGATTCTACTGCTTAGAAAGTATGTCTTTTTTTCCCCTGTTGCATCAAAGAGATCTGTCAAGCTTTCTAAAAGTACTAACTCTGACCTGATATCTAAAGTAACAGATGGAAATATGGGCTCTTTAGATGGAGCTCTTTCCCCAAACCTGTATCTAAGTGAAGAGGTAGAGATTCAAAACAAAACCATGTTGGAGAATTACTTCTCATTCCTGGATTTAATGTCTTATTTTTATATTGTTGCATAAGAAATTGACTCTAAAAAGCATCTGTTTTCGAATTGGGGAAATATTGTTCTAGGCTCATTTATTTAAAGACAAACAACCAAAAACACCAAACCCACTAGCCCAGGCTTTGATTGACCACCTCCTCCCCCTCCCCCATTTTCCTCTGGAGCAGTGATTTTCGGGCCACTGCATGAATTTCAATCTATTATCTAACGAAGAACGCCGAGGCTGGTGATACTGAGAAAGCATGAGAGAAAAAAAGATATCACAGTGACAACACACTTCTGCAGAGTTACATCCGAAAGCAAATAAGTGACCTACTTACTGTTCTGTAAAGCACAGGGCAGATTCTCACGTGGAAAAATGCCCTCAGAAGTACATGGTATGGGTAAAAGAATTTATGCAGGGCTGTCTTCACATAGGCATGCAGGTATGTGAGTGTGGGTTAGCAGACATTCCTTTCTGACTCATTACCCATTTTGCCCCTGCATTCCCCATTCCTTAGTGCTTGAGGCACTTTTTTTTTCCAGATTTCCCTAGGCTGGGACAGAGATTGATGGTATCTTGGAGCTCTCTAAAGAGAAACTGTGCCCCTTTGCACTTTCCTTTTGTGGCTAATCATTAAGACTTGCTCCCAAGCTCTGTCATATGAGCATGGCACAGCTGCCTCTGAGCTGAGAGCTCTTACCTGTCACAGGCTCTGGTACATGTAGACTCTCCTGGCAGTCTGTCAGTCGATACATATTTTTTAAAAATATTTAATTTATTTATTTGGCTGCGTCAGTTCTTAGTTGTGGCATGTGGTATTTTCGTTGCCACATGTGGGATCTTCATTGTGGCATGTGGGATCTTTAGTTGTGGCATGCGAACTCTTAGTTGCAGCATGTGGGATCTAGTTCCCTGACCAGGGATTGAACCTAGGCTCTCTGCATTGAGAGCGTGAAGTCTTAGCCACTGGACCACCATGAAAGTCCCAGTCAACACATATTTATCAACTAGACAGACAGTGAGACAGACAGTAATTTAGGGGAGAAAAACTTTTACTCTCTCCTCTTCTGTTCTATAGCTGGGACCTGCGAATTAAAGTGACAAACAATAGATTCACAGGAGAAATTGATGTTAATATGTTTTTCATTCATGGGGGCTTCACAGAAAAGAAGTGAAATCCCCCAAAATTTATCAAGCTTGAGTGCTTATATACCATTTTAACAAAGGGTGATAAACTGTGACTAGGTAAAGGAAAGGGGGTTTGGGCTTTCAGGGGCAATAAAATGTAGGAAGGTGACTAGGAAATATGTGGGGGAAATTAATGGTGGACAAAGGCTATTTAACAGGTTTGCTTATGCAGACTCATCTTGGTACCTTCTCTGTCTCAGTGACGTGTTTTTGTCCTCTTCCTGGTATGGGAAAGGGGGACATGTTCACAAGGGAAACTTGTGAGAGAACTCTTCTTGTGATTGCTTTTTCTCAATTGTCTTCAGTTCAAAATAATCCTTATGCCAAAGTGGCATAATTTGGGGTGTCATATTCTGATCCCCTTCAGTGAGAGGCATCAGAATGTTTTACAGGGCTTTAAAATATAATACTTGTATCACTGGAATAAGGAAGTGAACTTCCTAGCATAGCCTAGAGATCCGGAGGCCGTGGTAGATGAGGCCAACTTCCCCCATTTGAGTAGAGGACTCAGAAGCCTGGGGAAGCCAAAAGCAGGGATGGGAGTCAAGGAGGAGGAGTTCCAGGAAGGGCCTGAGAAAGAGGGTCTTTGATCAAGCATTACCTGTAGGCCACAGCTGCCCCTATTGCCCCAAAGCTACATCCTGAGGCGGGATGAAGAAAAAGTCAAAGTTTAGCATCTTATATTCTGAAAAGAGACTGAGGGAGAGAAGAAGATGGAGAAAGGAGTAATGAGATGTGAACCCACTTTTGTGCCTCAAATTCCTGGGAGTTTCTCATTGGTTCCTGTGTTCTGTTGCTGTCTACCGTCTGCAAAGGAAGGATGAAATCGATTGCCTTGCAGGCATAGATATAATCACCAATGAAGGGGATGCTACCCTAGAACATGCTACCCTAAAATATGCCATTTTGGCATAAAGATGATTTGAGTTGAAGGCAATTGAGAAGCAGCAGACAAAGGAAGAACTCCCCCTTTCTGCCTAAAAGCAGGGCATAAATTTCCCATGGTAAAAGTGACATAAACTTCCATTTGTAAAGGTGTCCCCCTCTTCTATACAAGGAAGAGGACAAGACTCGTATCAGAGAGCAACTTGAGTCTGTATAACAGATTCTACTGAACAACCCTATCTACCATACATTTCCTAGTCACCTTCCCACAGTTTACTGCCCCTAAGAACCCAAACCCCTTTTCCTTGTCTAATCATTTCTCCACAATTTATTGCCCTTTGTTAAAAGATCTAACTGCCTTTGGGTTTCACTTTGTTTCTGTGAAGCCCCTGTGCACATAAAAATATTAGCATCGATAAAGAAACATATGCCTTTTCTCCCGTTAATCTGTCTTTTGTCAGTTTAATTCACAGGCCCCAAGAACAGAGTCTAAGAGGGTAGAGAAAATTTTTCCTCAGCTATACCACCATTAGTATTCCTTTGTTTGACTTTGTTTGATTGCTCAGGAAACAAGTTATTGGATTTCTTTCCCCCTGTTTCTATTAAACATATGGTTTACCATTGTGCTGGCTGAGTAGCAATTAGAGATCTCCATAGAGGCTCCTCTAACATGTTGCTTATTCTGGAAGACAGCTATTAAGACCCTCATGACCATGTGTTTAAAGTGTGCTGCCCTGAGGGATGCTGCTTTGTACCTTGGCAGTGTTGCCTTACTGAGTCCCAGCAGTCCAGGAAAATTCCTTGGATTCAGACTTTCCCATTATTCTGGAAAATTCATTTTTTCCTTTCTCCCACATGGGCCTGCTTAGACAGAGTGACTATAGACCACTGACTATAAAGTCATGGTCAATTAAAGAAAATGACTTCTCCATTTCATGCCTTCAGGGTTAATAACAGAGGCCCAGGGACTCCTGAGGTGTCCGAGGGAGGCAGTAGGCTAGTCTCCCAGTGAAACCAAGTAGAGAAAAGCAAAGAGAGGAATCATCATGGGGGCTGTTGTTTGAATTTTATGTTTGCAATTTAATTCTATAAATCAAATAAGGGAAATTCACACTGGTTCTGTATAGCACGTGATAAACCACAGCATTGCTACCAACAACTTTTTTCTCTCTTTATGATCAGTGGCCTCATCAAAAGTGCATATTTTGAGTTTTGCAATACCTGACACATAAGTTGTAAAGAAGAGGAGTTTTTCACAGGTTAAAGAGATATAAGGAAAGCAGCAAGATCTTATATCTGGAACATTTCTGAGGGGTATATGTTTATTAGAGTATCCAGTTATTCTATGACTAACTTCATTTTCTATGGTTTTTCTTAAGAAAACATTTGTGGAAGTATTCAGTTATGATCACAAACTACTTCTTGTGAATTATCTGTGATGACTACATTGATTTCCCCTGAAGATTTATACAGCCAGGATGTTTGAAAGCTTGGACATCATCTCCTCTGACATAAACAATTTTCTGTGAAACCTTTCCATGTTAACTTGTAGTACCTGATTCTCAAGCCTGATATACAATTAATGTATTCTCTTCTCCCACAAAATGTGTTTGTCGCTGTTTTGCTGTTATCCTCAAAGTATACACTTTCTTCTCCTAACCGTGGGCCCCAAATCCCACACAATGAGGGCGAACCACAGAGTAGCAGAGAGAAAAGAACATTGCTTTTCTTACATGAAGACTTTTCATCCAATTCCACCTCTCTGTTCTGTGGATACTATTTGGTGTTGGGGAAATAGTAGCATTCACAATTTGGTCTTCTAGATTTAATTTATACTACTTCAATTGGTGCCTTAAAAAAAAAGCACCTCAAAAAAGCAAAATGGGGTGCCCTAAATGCTGGGTTTTCTCCGCCTTTGGTCCAAGGGGTACCCAAGGCTCAGTGTATATTCATCATCACCAAAATATTGCCTTGTAGATATTTTTGAGAGCCAGAGATGAGTTTATAATGTTTTACAGGCCTGGTTTGGAGCTCTACATCCTTTTCCTTTTTGGTAGTCAACTTGTTATATCTGTGATGAAAACAGTCACTGTGTGTGCCTAAGTACATTCAGAACCAGAAACCAACAAAAAAATCAAGATTCCAATAACTCAGGAGAACCTACCAGATTCTGACCATCTGACAGTCTCATCTCGACACCTACCAGTCTTCACTGATCAGAAAGGTGATCAGAGCCCTGAGCTCTTGATTTTATCACAAAGCGTTTTTTCTTTGTGGGTACCTTGGATCTGGAGATAGAGCATCGGGCGATCAGATAAAGCCATGTGGAGGGCTGAAAGTTTGCTGGAATGATGCTTGGGGCACAGTTTATGCTGTTGGAGCATTTCCTGTGTGCACTTTGAAACCTCTGAACTCAGTTCTTCAAAGTGAGAGCTACCTTATTCTGTCTTTCCGCTGAACAATGCATCTGCCACTTATCATCTTGGTTTTTTTTTTTTGGCCACCTCCACCCTAATTGACTTAGCTAACATTGATTTATCAAAGCAAAAGCATGGCCCTGACTGAGTCATAAGTTACACTTTTACCTGACATTATCTGGACCTTTGGAAATGAAACATGCAAATAATGGACGTTTTGTGAACGGGTCTACACACACGCACATATATGTGTCTTTCTGTTTGCTTCATTCATCATGTTCTCTATACTCCCACTGTTTTTCTCCATACTCCCACTGTTCTTCTCCCCCCTCCCACCCCTTCTCACCCATAGTAGTTTAGGAGAGAGTTATGTTTTCTCATGAGCCAAAAGGTCATTTTTCAAGTTGAGCCCTGTTAACCTCAGTGACAAATGCTTGTTTTTCAGAAGTTTCCTCTTTGCAAAACTCTGTTTTTAGGACAGAAGATTTATTTCGCTTTAGAGAGCCAGTGTGGTAAGAGGAAACTGAAGCTGGTCTCTGGGTGTGTGTTTGTGCTAATTTGCTGTACAGTCAAATGTGGATATAGGTCAATAAAAGCTGTTCTTTGATCTATTGCTGCAAAAGATTCATTGTAAATACATTACTGGATACGAGGGTTATGGCTGTGTAACTGCCCCTTGCAAACAGTGCCGTGCCCTGTGCCATCCTTTAGCACGTACAAGAAGTGAGACATCTGGCTTCAACCTGCCTGGGTTTTTTTTTTTTTTTTGAGGTAAAAAACATAACAAAATTTACCATCTTAACCATCTCTTTTTTAATATTTAACAAATTTAATTTTTTTTAACATTATTTTGGTTCCAAAAATACCTGGCATGGTGGTTAAATATAACAACTGTTGCATCTTAACCATTTTTAAGTGTACCTTACAGCGGTGTGAAGTACAGCCTCCCTGGGTTTTACTTTGCTGATTTATTTATTTTTAATGGGTAGCCACGATATCGTTTCATTTCTGGGTATCCCCATAAAAGGATAGCATTCGGGCAGAGAAATAACCTTAAAATAACAATAACAGCAACACTTAGCAACAAGAAGTGAATAAAACGAAACAAGGCCAATATTCCTACAGCTAACTCTTCTGAGTTAATACCTGTTATTATTATGTGTCTAGCACTGGCCAAGGCATTGTAAAGAATGCAATGAGATATGATCAGTGACCTCAAGAGGTTTACCCTCCTCTTATGGGATGCAGGTATCAGAGTAAATCACGTTCACTAAAATAGGAATCAAGGCTTCAGCCATATCTCCCTTACTCAGTGATTGTATATGGAGACACATTTCCTTTTACCCATAAATGCATAGTCTGTGTAATTAAGTAGCGAAGCAGAGCAGCCAGTTGAAAAGGTCATTGTTTGAAGTCATAGGCCCTATCTAGGTGTGACAAGCAACCCATGGTGGCAGGGGATTTGGAACCAACCTCTGCTGAGGGCTGGTTGGGCCAGCGTGGCCCATAGGAATCTCAGTGGGAGAACAGGGAAAAGGCTTTGTGAGATTGATGCGATCTTGACTGTGAATTTCAGGTTTCCATGGTCAGCCTCTAAGCCTTTCTCCTCTTACCTGCCTTGTGAGACTGGAGGGCAAACTGGGTTCGAAAACCAAAAGATACAACCGCTTCCCCCCAGATTGCTTGATTGTCAAGACAAATAAACATTCCCCTCCTTCCCTTCCTTCCTTCCTCCCTCCCCCCTTCCCATATTTGGAGATATGTCTGGGTGTGGGATGAGCCGTTGGGAAGAGGTGGATCATGAAATCCCTAACACAAAGCTGGTGTGTGTTCCATGGATAAAGACCCCACCTCTCAGATCTCATTTAGAAGACATCCCTGCAATGTTTACACTGCTTGCTGTCATAGTCAGCCTTCAAATACAGGCCATTCACTTAAGCCAAGTTGATCCTCTAACAAGTGATAATTCATACGAAAGCATTTGTAATGCCTAATATGCCAAGAAAATATGAATGGTATGGTTTCAGTTTTTATATTATTAAAATCAACCTTTAAATGTCATTTCTCTGCCGTTTTCCTATAAAAAAAGCAGCATCACCCACCCTGGGTCCTGGGGGGAAAGATGGAGGAAAGGAATTGACTTTCTCTGGTTCACACTGGAAATCAAACTGGGCCCACCTCTCCTGCAGTCTGAGTCAGTGACTCTCATTTGCTTTTATTTTTTCTTGTTTGCTTTGACCTATTCTGCAGTCAGCACATACAGGTGTACAACGCCCCCACAAGCAAACGCACTCGATAAAGCGTATTGTGCTACATCATTGCTATAGTGATAACCTTGAATCTGCTCTAATCTGTGAAAGAGCACATCATTCAGAACATCCCATACTTTATTATTAACAGATTACTTATGACTCACCTCATAAATGACCCCAACAACACCCGTGATTGTGACTCAATGTTCCCAGCGTCAGTCTGATGCTCTGGCAACAGAATTGTTCTGTTTCCCCTTGCATTGACTCCAGTTCTGGGAGGCTTCCAGATCCTTTCAGTTCAATGATTTCTATTCAATTCCGCAGACATTGAGCACCTACTGTGCTCAAGTACTCAGCCTGTTCAGGGGACACAGACATAAAGCAGCCCTGGTTTCCACCTTCCTGATGCACACAGTCTAGTGACGAGTTTTTTCCGTGATGCTGTCCCCAACTTTCTCTCTTCTTCTTCCATTGGTGCTTTCTGGCCCCAGCTTTCTCCTATCTGTCCACAACTGAGGTCCCAGGAAGGCTTGTAAGGGAACTTTCAGGGGTGTCTGAGACTCCTCTTTGCTCTCATAGACCTCTGGATTTCTGTTAACCATTCCATTCCAAAGTACACTGTATTGCATCTTAGCCAATGTGCCAGGTGCTATGTACTTAGCCCTGTCTAATCCTCACAACCCTATGAAGTAGGTTCAGATGAGGAAACTAAAGCTAAAAAAGCCAAGTAGCCTGTCCAAAGTCACATAAGCAGTAGCAGAAGAGCCCCGGCCTGAACTAGGCAGTCTGATTCGAAAATCTTTGTACTATTCTAAGAGTGAAGCAAAACTTGATACCCATGACTTATAACCATCAACAAGTGTGTGGCATTTAAGCAAATATTCTGACCATGATTATTTGAAGACCCTATACTTAAAAATTTTTTTATTGAAATATAATTGATTTACAATGTTGTGTTAGTTTCAGGTGTACAGCAAAGTGATTCAGTTGTACATATGTATATATCTATTCTTTTACAGATTCTTTTCCCTTATAGATTGTTACTAGATACCAAGTATAGTTCCCTGTGCTACACAGTAGGTCCTTTTTGGTTATCTACTTTATAGACAGTAGTGTGTGTATGTTAATCCCAAACTCCAATTTATCCTTCCCCCTCCTTTCCTCTTTGGTAACCATAAGTTTGTTTTCTATGTCTGTGAGTCTATTTCTGTTTTGTAAATAAGTTCATTTGTATCATGTTTTTAGATTCCACCTATAAGCGATATCATATGATATTTGTCTTTCTCTGTCTGACTTGAAGACCCTATACTTTCTTCCATTTCCAGATATCCCTGATTCACGATATTGGGTCTTAAGAATATTTTATGACTGCTATGTCCACTAAAATCTTAATACACTTATGGCAGGGATTAAAAAAATACAAATAACTTTTAAAAGACCCACTGCTTACCACCACCACCCCACCATTCCATGAGGTGAACCAGGATTCTAGCCTAATTGGCAAGCAAGCACATTTCCTATGAGGTCCATCAACCTGTTGATGACATAGGGCCCCTGCCAGAGCCTACACAGTGGATTCAAGCATGGGGCAGAGCCTTGGACTCTGAGCAAATGTTTCTGTGGAGAAACAGCCTTCACTGCATATGTAAAAAGGCTTGGATTTGCTTTGTTTTGTTTCTGTTATGAGAAATGGCCAGAGGGTGGCCTGATGTGCCAGGTAAGGTAGAATCAATGAGAAGCAATTTACCAAATGGAGATACCAATATTATCTGTGTGGTTAATCTGTAGCACCTACCACCTTGTGACCCTCCATGAAGCTTTAAATCCTGTAAATTCAAACAGATTTTTCAATCCACTTTGCATTTAAAATCGCCCAGATCTGGGAGAAATTTGTTGTTACCATGGTAGCCAGCCTACATAACAGAAAGTTTTCCAATGTACTATTTTCTTTGCATGGGCTTCAGTTAATAACTCGTGGAGAGCTTCTACAGACCCTTAATATGCTGAGATCCACAGTCTAAGAGCTGGGCACGTTTCTCCCCCACTTATGAAAGGCTAAAGCCAAGGACTGGACTGGCTATGCAGGGAACCTGGAAGGTCCCTTGACCTCTGGTGTGAGTGCTGTTAGGCGGCAACCAGAGCTGGCAAAAAACCCCAAAGGAATACAAACCTGCCATGTGTTCAAGAATACTCCTGCACACTCAAAAAGATAGGCCCAGTGTGGGAAGCAGCAGTGCTTGTCTTCCTGTTAAAAAGCCCACTGATGAAGCCGGATGCCTTGCCCCGGGTCAGTGAAGATTATATTGTTTTATCCTACTCTGCACAGAGAAAACAGATTAAGAAATGGAATTAGGCACTCCTCCTACACTTTCCCCCAGGATCCTCTCTGTTCTGATTGCCTATTGACCTGCTTTCCAAACTGGACTGCTAATTTCAAAGGGGCCAGGGCTATGCTTGTCTTGTCCATCCCATAGCAAGGACTTAATCAATATTTGCTGAAATGGCTGAATGAATGAGGCTTTGAAAATGCTCATTCGATGAAAAATTGATAATAGACCACCATTTCTATGGAATTCAGTGATCTGATTAGAGCCGGCATGGAGAGAAAGGGAAGCTGTTGAAAGAAACTGAGGCTCCAGGATGCGAAAGCATCCTCCCACTTGTGACAACATGGGTGGACCTTGAATGCATTAAGCTAAGGAGGATGTCACACAGAGAAAGACAAGTACTGTATGATCTCACTTGTATGTGGAATCTATACAAGTGAAACCTATAAAAAACAGTAAAATGGTGGTTACCAGGGAATGGGGGGCAGGGGTATAAGAGTGATGGTGTTCAAGGGTACAGACTTGTAAAGAATAGTAAATGCACCATAGAGATCTAATGCACAGTATAATTAATATAGAAAATAATACTGTGCTGTAATTATATAATGTGATAAATAGAGATACATGGGCAAACATATTACAATATATAAATGTACACCTTCAATTCGTACTATGTTACATGCAAAATTTATTCAATAAAAGTTTGAGGTATCACATACCATTAAAAAAACAAAGAAATTGAGGCTCCAGGGGCATGCCATTTTACTCAAAGATAGAAGAGCTGTGGTGAGCGCTAGGAGAGGAACATCTTGGCTGATCAGAGGCAAATCAGTGGGATTTAGCTGCCCAGGTGATCTTTGTGCTTTGGGGGAGCAGAGAAGCACAGTGGAAAGGAGGGTGGGGATACAATCTAGACTGAAGTGAAATCCTAGAGAATCAGAAACTCCCTCAGGGAGTTAAGAGAGCTGACTTGCAAGTGGAGCAGGGAGCATGAGAGAGGAAATGGGCTGGGACAAGGAGAATGGTAGATGCCCTGAGCAGCATCCAGCTAGTTCCACGAGCAGCCAGGTGTTCCTTATGCCCAAGGCAACCCTGAGACAATTTCACAGTCAAGAGATTTTGCATCAAGGAGCTGACTCTTTAGTGGTGAGGGTCCTGGTGGGACTGCCTGCATGGCAAGCATGCAGACCCAGGATAGGCAAACTGGGGTCTTTGGGCTAAATCCAGTCTGCCACCTGTTTCCGTAAATAAAGTTTTTTTTCTTTTCTTCTTTAAATTTTTTATTGCAGTATAGTTGATTTACAATGTTGTGTTAGTTTCTGGTGTACAGCAAAGTGATTCAGTTATGTATATGTACACACACATATATATATTCTTTTCCATTATGGTTTATTACAGGATATTTAATATAGTTCCCTGTGCTATACAGTAGGACCTATTGTTTATTTATTTTATATATAGTAGTATGTATCTGCTAATCCCAAACTCCTAATTTATCCCTCCCCCAACCCCTTTCCCCTTTGGTAACCATAAGTTTGTTTTCTATGTTTGTGAGTCTGTTTCTGTTTTGTAAATAAGTTCATTTGCATCATATTTTAGATTACACATATAAGTTATATCATATGATAATTGTCTTTCTCTTTCTGACTGACTTCACTTAGTATGATAAACTCTAGTCCACCGTGTTGCTGCAAATGGCATTATTTCATTCTTTTTTATGGCTGAGTAATATTCCATTGTACATATATATACAATGGAATATATATATGTATATATATATATATATATACCACATCTTCTTTATCCATTCATCTGTTGACAGATACTTAGGTTGCTTCCGTGTCTTGGCTGTTGTAAATAGTGCTGCTGTGAACATTGGGGTGCATGTATCTCTTTGAATTAGAGTTCTCATCTTTTCCGGATACAGTAAGTCCCCTACATACGAACCTTAAAGTTGCAAACTTTCAGAGATGCAAATGGCTGTTCGCACGTCCAGTCACGTAAGTTAGTTCATGTGTCTGGTGTACACTGTCAGCGTGCGTGCATCCTCTACAAGTGGTTGTGCTTTTGTGTACTTTACTGTACAGTACTGTATAGAGTACAGTAGTACAGTATCTTTATTTCAAGCCCAGGATGTCTGAAAGCAAGTGTAAAGGCAGTGGTGATGTAGCTGGTACAGTACTACCCAGACATCACTGGATCCTTTTTTCAAGAGGCTAGATAGAACTGAATCCAGCAAGGAACCAGAACCTGTGCCATCAGCGTCAGGCGTGAGTGAAATTGCAGCTTGCTTTCCGTCTCCTATTGCTGACGATCCTTCAGCTCTACCATCTCCCACCTCCTCTCCCTCCTCCAGTCAGTAACTCTTCTTCCCTGTTCACTCGATGCCAGCCCCTGGATGTCAGCTGTTGTACTGTATTATGGTACTTTTCAAGGTACTGTACTATAAGATTAAAAATGTTTTCTTTATTTTTTGTATCTTTTTTTATGTATTATTTGTGTGAAAAGTATTATAAACCTATTACAGTAAAGTACTATATAGCTGATTGTGTTAGTTGGGTACCTAGGCTAACTCTGTTGCTTATGAACAAATTGGACTTGCAAACTTGCTCTCCAAATGGAACTCGTTTGTATGTAGGGGACTTACTGTATGTGCCCAGGAGTGGGATTGCTGGATCATATGGTAACTCTATTTTTAGTTTTTTAAGGAGCCTCCATACTGTTTTCCATAGTGGCTGCACCAATTGTAAATAAAGTTTTTTGGCTCATAGCCACTCCCATTTCTTCACATATTATGGCTGCTTTCCTGCTACAATGGCAGAGTAGTTGTAACAGAGACCATATGGCCCACAAAGCCTAGACTCTTTACTATTTGGCCCTTTATAGAAAAAGTTTGCAGACCTTGGTGTAGACAATCAGTTCAGAGGGCCTCTCTGTGTACTCCGTGGTGATGAGAGGGGAGTAGGTCGAGCACGTTGTGTGGAGTGGAAGTGGCCTGCTTGTCCTTGACTCTGGTCTTAGTTCATTGCAGACAAGTCAGTTATGGAAGCGTGCTGTACCAATCATGGTGTGGCTTGTAATTACTACCCTTTCTATTTTTCAGGGTCTTGTGAGAAGCAAATGGGTGAAGCTGTGGGAAAATTACCCACAAAGTGCTCCAGTAAGTTGTCCCCCCAGGACAGCCAGTTCAGGCATTAAGGAGTTATTTGTCACATGGGGCAGGCATGGAATTTTTGTGTTATACACCTTTTCCTAGGAAATCTGCAGCAAAGCCTCTATCCCATGATTTTTTGTCCCATTTTTTTATTGTGATAAAATACACAGAATATAAAATTTATCATCTTAAACATTTTAAAGTGTACATTTCAGTGGTATTAAATACATTCATAATGTTGTGCAACCATCACCACCATCAATTTCCAGAACTCTTCTCATCTTGTAAAACTGAAAGTCTCTATTCATTAAAAATAACTGCCCATTTCCGCCTCCCCCCCAGGCCCTTGAAACCACCATTCTACTTTTTGTCTCTATGATTTTGATTACTCAAAGTATTCAAAATATGAGATACTTCGAGTATCTCATGTAAGTAGAATCATACAGTATTTGTCTTTTTGTGACTAACGTTTCACTTAGCATAATGTCCTCAACGTTCATCCTTGTCATAGCACATGCCAGAACTTCACTCCTTTTTTCTTTTTTAAATAAATTTATTTATTTATTTTTGACTGAGTTGGGTCTTTGTTGCTGCATGCAGGCTTTCTCTAGTTGTGGTGAGAGGGGGCTACTCTTCATTGTGGTGCACGGGCTTCTCATTGCAGTGGCTTCTCTTGTTGTGGAGCATGGGCTCTAGGCGTGTGGGCTTCAGTAGTTGTGGCACGTGGGCTCAGTAGTTGTGGCTCATGGGCTCTAGAGCATAGGCTCAGTAGTTGTGGTGCACAGGCTTAGTTGCTCCGCAGCATGTGGGATCTTCCCAGACCAGGGCTCGAACCTGTGTCCCCTGCAATGGCAGGTGGATTCTTAACCACTGCGCCACCAGGGAAGTCCCTTTCACTCCTTTTTAAAGCTGAATAATATTCCATTGTATGGATATACCACATTTTGCTTATTTATTTATCTATGGACACTTGGGTTGCTTCCATGTTTTAGCTATTGTGAATAATGCTGCTATGAACATGGGTGTACCACTACCTCTTTGAGACCCTGCTCTCAATTCTTTTGGATATATACTGATTTTCTTGATTGGATTTCATCATCAAAAATTAGGAGTTTTTCATAAAATTTGAAATTCAGCCATTATTCGTAGAAATATTTTGTCTGCCCCTTTCTCCCTCTCCTTTCTTTCCAGCACTCCCATTATGCATATGTTGGTGTGCTTAATGATATCAACTGTCTCTGAGACTGTTCATTTTCTTCATTCTTTCCTCTTTCTTTTCTTCAGATTGCATAATCTCTTTTGATTTATCTTCAATCTCCTTGATTCTTTCTTCTGCCAGCTCACATCTACTGTTGAGCTCCTTTAGTAACTTTTTCATTTCAGTTATTATACTTTTCAATGCTACTTTTCTCTTTGGTTCTTTTAAAAATGTGTATCTTTTTTTTTTGGCTGCACAGCATGGCTTGCGGGATCTCAGTTCCCTGACCAGGGATTGAACCCAGGCCCCCTGCAGTGGAAGCATGGAGTCCTAACCACTGAACTGCCAGGGAATTCCCTAAAAATGTGTATTTCTTTATTGATATTCTTTATTTCATGAGCCGTGTCATCATACCTTAATTTTTTAAAACATGCTTTCCTTTAGTCTTTGGACATATTTATAATAGCTGCTTTGAAGTATTTTTCTACTAAGTTAAACATCTTGGCCCCCTCAGTGGCAGCTTCTATTGCCTGGTTTGCCCTATGCATGGGTCACAGTTTCCTGTTTGTTTTTTTTTCCTTTCTTTCTTTCTTTTCTTTTCTTTTCTTTTCTTTCTTTCTATTTTTTTTTAACTATCTTACCATTTGGGGGAAAATTGGACATTTTACAGAATATGTTGGATTAACTCTGGATTCTGATTACCCAGGTCCACTTCCCTCCTGCCCCTCTCTTACCAGCCTTTTTGTTCTTGTTGCTCATTTTATGTTGTTTGTTTGCTTATTTGTTTAGTGACTTGCCTGGACTAATTCTGTAAAATCTATTTCTCTTGCAGTGTGCAGCTTGTGATATAACTGCTCATGTTTTTTCCTTATTCTTATTTTAAGCGTGGCATCCTGGAGGTCATCCGTGGTCAGCAGAGCTTACTGGTCAGTCAGTGATTGGCCAGGGGTTGAGCTTATGCCCCCTGAGCCAGTAAGCCTTCCACCCTTTGCTGTTGGATCTGTGTGTGGCTTGGGGACTGCTTTCAAAGTTCAGAGACTTTACAAGTATGTTCCACATTCAGTCAGGGACTGGAAGCTCACAAGTACCCTTTCTGGATGCTCCTAAGAGGGCACAGTCCTGCATATGCATGCAGTTTTCTGGAGCACCAAAGAAGAGTATGATTTTAGCAGGGTGCTCTTTGCCTATCTTTTTCCTGGCTCTCCCTGTCAAATTTCTGGCTGGTCTGCCATTTTTTTGCCTGTCCTAGTATCATGTAGCTGTTAGTCTTCTCTAATTTCTAGCCAGTATAATCTCTAATGTTTTCAACATTACTCCTGGGCATAAATTTCTCCACGCTCTGTTCCAAATAAAGTCATCCCTCTTAGGCAGAGCCTCAGACCTGCCAGCCTTCACAGTTTCCCATGCCCTATCATCTCCCCCCACCCCAAGGAGAGTTTGAGCCATAGGGACATATATGGGCTACTGTTCTTCCTGGCCTGCTTTTCCCTGCTAGAGTCAACCCTTTGTGCTACAGATCTGGAGCTGTAGGGGAGACGTGCAGAGGGGAGCCACTGGCCACATGCCACCCCACCTAAAGTGGAACCTCCACACTGTGGAACCAGAACTGAAGGAGGGTGGGAGCTGCCGGTCTTCGTGGGCTGCCTTACGCATCCAGAATAGATCTTCCACAATACAGAGCTGGCGGGGATGGGAGCAGTCCCTGGCTCAAATGTTGCAGGCTCCCATTGTTCTTACTGAGATTCAGTAGATTTTATTGAATAAATGCTTCTCAATTTATTGTTGTTTTTAACAGTTTCCCCCAGTTTTATCACTGTTTTTCTGGGGAGAGCATTGCTGAATTCCTTATACAGCCACTGTGGAAGTCCCACCTCCTATCCCATGATGTTTTCACAGCAACAGCTGAATGCTTCCTATTCTGTGAAAACATCAGATTCATGGAATTTGGTGGGGCGGGGGCGGGGGGGATCATCAAAGTTCATGTGGAGACTCACAGGTTAGTTCCCTCTGGCTGTATTCCCTGATGAGGCACACTGTTTGTACCCTTTACTGAGGTGGATGGTTTTTGTTATACCCTCTGGGGCCCCTACTGATTCTTTGCCTCTCTGTTACAAGTGTTTGGCAGAGTGGATAGAATTTGTGTATCTCTAGCTCAGGGAAGATTGACAACCTGATAACAAAGGACTGTTCATACCTTTTCATGGGACCCTGGTTAGGCTCTCCTGACCTTTGCATACACTTCTCACCAGGTTCAGTGAGCACACACCCAGGTCATCTGTGGCTCCATTCCCTGCATCTTACTCTCCTCCCACTTGCCTAGATTAATTACTCTGGATACCTTTGGTCCAGCAGGCATCACACAATAGATATTGCTATTAATTGTTTATGCCTCTGCCTCCTCCTTGCCAGATTGCAGCACCTTCGAGGCAGAGAATCTCGTCTTATCCAGGAGAGTACCTGATATATTATTGAAGTGGTAGTATTTACAATAGTAATAACTAAATATTATTATGACGATGATATCTAAAATTAAGTGCTAACTATGGCCCAGAAACTGTTCTAAACACTTTACTAACTCACTGAAGCCTCACAACCAGCCTATGAGGGGTGTATTATTATTATCTCCATTTTGCAGATGAGAAAACTGAGAAACAGAGCATGTATGTAATCTCTCAATATACTATATCTGCTAAGGGAATAATAATTAGTATTTATTTAATTGAAATATAGTTGATTTACAACGTTGTGTTACTTTCTGATGTACAGCAAAGTGATTCAGTTATACATATATGTATATATTCTTTTTCATATTCTTTTCCATTAGAATAATAATTTAAAAAAAAATGTCAACTGCAGAAAAGGCAGCCAAGCCATCTCAAGTCTCAGATATAACAAAGCCCAGGGATGCAAGGGAGACAATGGAGTTTGCTGGTCTTGCTCTGATGTTAGGGGAACAATGATTTTGTGTTTCTAGGGCTTTGAAGCACACATCATCTCCCCCATGTGTCAGTCTGTGGCTCAGATACTTCATCCAGAGGCTTTGGGGTGCTACCGGGGATGGGGGTTTGAGGCTCTCCCTTGCTGCCCTCCTCTCAGAATTGCCAGGGCAACCTCCTGAGGGTGGGCTGTTCAGGTCAGGAATGAGCTCCTTGCAAGGGGCACATGCACTCTCAGGCCTGAAATCTTTTGTCATTTAAACTTCCTTCTTGGTTGTGCAACAGCAATGTATTTTTGAGACCGCACATTTTACTTTCTTTCTCTCTCTCTTTTTTTTTTTTAAGTGAAAGCTAGAAACGTGTGACTATCCTGGAGCCATTTCTAATTTCTAGCTTTTTGGAAAAAATGTGAGTAAGAAGCATCCACTTGAGGGATGCAGGGGTGGAGATTCACACCAGTGTCAGAGCCCTCACGTTACGCCTTTTGTAATTGACTTTAGACATGACTATACATTACCTTTGCCATGGTAGCCCCACAGCTTTGCCTACACTCAAGCTATAATGTGGCAGAACCTGCAGGAAAAGCATTGCTCTTTGCTCGTGGCTGTGACCATTTTATTGACTAATTTCCAGCCTCAGAGGGCCCACAGCATCAGGCCTTTCACTCTGCCCTTCCTCCTAGAGGCCAGAGACCAAAATAAATGTGACAGCTTGAGGATTTTCCTAGTGGTTAATTGCTGCTCACTCCACCCATAGAAGGAAAAACTGGCAGGGATTTTATCCTTTGGGGTCGCAATTACTTTTTGAACAGGGGCAATTGCAACTGTGGAATGGCTGAGTCAGGGAATTTCCTCTGTCTTTAAGATAAAGATGCTATGGGCTCATGTCATTGGTGACCTGGAGCCTCCCCTTCTACCCCCAAATCTCCTAAAGCCCTCTTATCGGGGTGTGGGTACCTGCCCCATATTTCCAACTCCTTCCTCTCAAAAGCCGTTTCCCGTATACAGCTGAAGTCAGATTGTTCCATTTTAATGAGGTTGAACTATATGAAATGGCTGATATTTGATCACTTTTTACCTACAAAATGGTTCAGCCTAATTCAGTTTAGAGGTTTTCTTTTGAGCAGGAGAGAGAGAGAAACATCACAGTCAATATGAACTGAGAACCGGAGATGGTGCTACTTCTTGGAGGAGAGGCCTGGGGCCAGAGGCAAGGGGTGGACGGGGGTTCCCAGCCCCGTTCCCAGGTGTGGACACTGCAGCTGGTGCACCCATGCCTTGACTTCACCCTGGAGAGAAGATGCTTATTGGAGTGGGGAGGACAAACGCCGAGGAACATCAACTTCACTGATGATGAGTCATGAAATCCTACAAAGTCAAAGCAGCTTGTTGCGGTTGAAAAATGCAAACGACTGTGTCTTCATCAGAGTTAGAAAACATTGCCCATATGCACGTGTAAAGGAGCACTTTCAACCTGCTGTATTTCCCTTGCTTGGGCAAATGCTGAGCTTTGATTTTTTTCTCTCTCTCTCATGTTCTTTATGGCAGTTGCTTTCCTAGATTAGAAAGGTTTGCATTTTCTCACATCTTTCTCTCATGCTGAGCATGGCTATGACATTACTCGAATCAAAGTAATAACCAAACCCCAATAGCTCCGCTAGAACATGTAGAGACTAGCCGGTTGGGGAACGAATGTAACCTTTTAATCTGCTAAGGAATGGGTTCTAAGTTGATTCATGCCAATGAATAACTAGGAAAACAAAGATCACAATTTGAAATGGTGGACCCTTGCTTTTCTTCCTTAGTATCACAATAAAGTGTGATTCGTGCTCCTGTTGGTTGCAGCATAGGACGCACAGGCTCTGTTGGGATTTATTTAGCTAGAGGCCACTGACAGAATTCCCTGGATTTTGTATCTTCTTCAGTAACCTACATGCTAAAGAGGATAGACTCTTTTCTCCTTGCGTCCTCATGAAATTTGCACCAAATAGCCAGAGAAACCCGAGAAGGTTTTCAGTTCTTGGGCAGTGTTCCCATCAACTGCTGGGCCCAAGGACTTGCAGCAGTGTCGCAGATGCTGGCTATTTTTCGTGCAAACCACAAATCATCCAGTGCCACGTTAGTGATCTTGATCCTGACCCTGGCTCTGCTATAGAAAACCTCCTGTCACTTGAACCCAGACCCCCAGAGCTCTCCTGGAAATAGTTTACTAGACTGGGTAAACCAATGCTCTCTACTCATCTCCTGTAAGGATTCTTATCACCTTAGTGGTGTAGCATTTGTTGTAGCCATTTGTTGTAGTTCAGCTAATCTGTAGTTCAGCTAACTAACTAACCAGTTTCTTCTTCTGCAAACTGGTGTAATAACACGGCCTTACAAAGATGTTGCTATAAGCATTAAGATTAGATTAGTTAAGGAGGGAAGGATTGGGAGTTTGGGATTAGCGGATGCAAACTATAATATACAGGATGGATAAACAACAAGGTCCTACTGTATAGTACAGGGAGCTATATTTAATATCCTGTGATAAACCATAATGGAAAAGAATATGAAAAAGAATATATATATGTGTAACTGAATCACTTTGCTGTACAGCAGAAATGAACACAACATTGTAAACCAACTATACTTCAATAAATTTTTTTAAAAGGCTAAAAGATTAGATTAGTTAAAGAGCCTGAAACAGGGGCTGACACATAACAGATGCTCAAGAAATATTTATTATCCTCAACTAAAAGCAACTCACTAATTTCAAGCATTTACTTTGTGATAACATATGAAAACTGAAATCCAGTGATTTCTACTTCACTTTGCTAATGGTTTGCTAACCATCCCGGGACTTGGACCCCACATCAACCTTCCTGGGCCCCAAGCTCAAGCCTCACAGCCTCACATTACGAGCTGGGGACCTCCTGGTGACTTTCGTCAGCTCTCTTCTAGGGCAGCTGTTCTCAAAAGCATGCTGTGGGACCAGCAGGAAGAGCAGCACCTAGGAACTTGTTAGAAATGCAAATTCTTGGGTCACATCCAGAGCTACTGAGTCAGACACCCTGGGGTTGGGGCCTAGCAGGTTTTGACAAGCTCTGCAGGTGATTCTGATGCACTAAGTGTGAGAACCACTGCTGCAAATGTGAGCCATGGGGAGAGGTAAGGGCAGGGAGGAAGGCTTGGCTTCTTTTCTCTGGGGGTCCCTTCTCCTTCCTTATCTCGAGATTTTAAAAAAAGCAGCAAGAAAATCCCCTTGCTATTGCCAGAAGAAGATGTCAGGAAACACCTTTCATTCAGCCCCTCAGTTCCCAAATGTTTTCCCTCTCCTCCAGGGACCTCGAGTTACAGCTCTAGCAGGTCTCCTTGACTCCTGTGTTCTGGGTGCCAGCAGTCTGCCTCTGCATGTTGGGCTTTAGGTGAGAATAAATTTTTCTCTCATCTCCTTTCCCTTGTTATTGGAGTCAGACATATTGAGGCATACCCCTTAAAGGCTTAATTTCCCTGCCCTCCCAATATGCCTAGCTCTGTCCTTTTCCTCATTGATGCTTGCAGTCCTAACCCCAAGGAGGTAAGGAAAATGGGGTGGACTGGAAAAAGGGGAGGAAGATGCTTAGCAAAATGGGACCACCCTGGGTTTTGCTGTTAGGTGGTGAGTAATAATTCTCAGTCCAACTTCTTGTCCTGGATTTTCTTTTTTCTTTTTTTTTAAATTGAGGTATAGTTAATTTACAATGTTGTGTTAGTTTCAAGTATACAGCAAACTGATATAGTTATACATACACATACACATATCTATTCTTTTTCTGATTCTTTTCTGTTATAGGTTATCACAAGATATTGAGTAGAGTTCCCTGTGCTATATGGTAGGTTCTTGCTGTTTATCTATTTTATATATAGTAGTGTGTATATGTTAATCCCAAACTCCTAATGGATTTCCTTTCAGGTTGTATCTGAAGTACCTTCGAAGCCATCCTTCTACTCCCTCCCCACCCACCCTCTGGGAGCCACTCCTTCCTAGTCTATTTACTAGTCCCTCTGTTGCTGAGAAGATTAAATCAGCAAATAGAAGCTCATCTGAAAGCATTAGGCAGCCCCTAGGAAGGGAGTGAAAAAGGCTGGTTATAATTTTTCCCGAGTGCAGTTTTTGTTCTGATGGAAACAAAACAGAACAAAAACAACCAAAAAACCCCACAAAACAAATATTGAACAAAAAATGAAAAAGGTTTGCCTGTTCTGTAACACACATCTGTGTCACCTCTCAGAAGTCATAGCAACCATCTACTTTCCTGAGACATGATCCCATTAAAATATTAGCTCAGTGAATGGTGATGAGAAATGAAAATTGGATGTGTTCTTATGGTTACCAAAGGGGAAATGGGGGGGAGGATAAATTAGGAGTTTGTGATTACCAGATACACACTACTATATATATATAATAAACAACAAGGACCTACTGGATAACACAGGGAACTATGCTCAGTATTTTGTAATAACCTACAAGGGAAAAGAATCTGAGAAAGAAGCACTTTGCTGTATACCTGAAACTAACACAACATTGTAAATCAATTATACTTCAATACAAATTAAAAAAAAAGAAAATTGGATGTGTAAAACATCATATAGAATATATATGTTTTAGTATTTATTTTATTATGAGAATTTCAAACATAAAAATAAGCAGACAGAATAATATAATGAAACCCCCCTACCTATCACCCAGCTTCAACAACTGTCAGTTCATGGCCAGTCTTGCTTCATTTGAGCCCCATCCACTTCTCTCCTTCCCATATATTTTTTAAAACAAATCTCAAATGTCATATTATGTTATCTATCACTATTTTAGCATGTACCTCTAAAAGGTAAGGACTTTAAAAAAATATAGTCACCATTATCAGACTTTAAAAAGGTAACAAAAATTTCTTAATGTCATCAAGTATCCATTAAGTGTTCAAATTTCTAATTTTCTCATAAATAGCATAAATTGTTTTAATCATGATCCAAATAAGGTCCACACATTGTAATTGGTTATTTGGCTTTTAGGTCCATTTAAATCTACAAGTCTCTCTCTTCTTGTAATTGATTTGTCATTTAACATGACATGTTCTCCTGTCTTCTGAATTTCCTGTAAAATGGTATTTGAACCAGACTTGATCATATTCAGGTTTGATTTTTTTTTTGCAAGAATGCTTCATATATGGTATGGCATATAGCACATTTCACAAACAAGTATTAAGGATTATAGGCTTATCAGCTATTTTGAATTACACGAATCACCATTTTATCTCTATCCTAGCATATTCTTGAGAATCTGTAGTATCTCCTAGTATATTTTAAGTCAATTTCAATGCTTCAGAAATTTGTGAATTTTTTTTTCTGTAGAAGAATTCTGTGTCTCTGGCTATGTGGAGTGGGAGGGCATTAAGCTCTAAATCAGACCAAAGGCCCTTTCAGTAAACAGTTAAGGGCTTTGCTCTTTGATTTTTTTTTTTTTGTAAATGGCTCTAGAAAAGTTTTCCAGAGGTAAAATCTAGCATAAGTCAAACAAACAAACAGTCATGTAATTTTCATCAGGGTTCTAATTCAGAATGTCTAAAGGTTTTCCAATCAACAATAAGATATTCATCTATAACAATAATTTTATTTTCTTAATGTTTTCTACAACCTCAATTTCCATATCTAAAACTGGATGATCATTGAGAATGCCACCCAAATCTATTAACTAATTGTAGAAGGGTGCCTCCTAAAGGCTTTATCTTCCTAAAAGTTTAACCTGAAAAAAAAAAGCTGGTCCAAATTATGCTTGCAAATGAATGTGTGTCCATGTTGTCAGGTCACAAAAAAAGGAAATATGATACTAAAAGAGCAAACAACTATCTGTAAAGCTGATTTAAATTTCTATTAGCTTCAAATGTGTGCTTGGAAAAACCATTTTCCCAGCTGTATTAGTTCTCAGTGGCTGCTGTAACAAGTTACTATAAACTTAGTGGCTTACAACAATACATTTTATTATCTTACAGTTCTGGAAGTCAGACATCTAATATGGGTCTCATTGGGGTAAAATCAAGATGTCTGTAGGGCTGTATTCCTTCTGGAGGCTCTAGGAGAGACTCCATTTCCTTGCCTTTTCCAGCTTCCAGGGGCCACCCACATTCCTTGCCTCCTGGTCCCTTTTCTCCATCTTCAAAGCCAGCAACATTAGGTTGAGTCCTTCTCTATTTCCATCACGCTAACCTCCTCTTCTGCATCCCTCTTTCACTTTTAAGGACCCTTGTGATTACATTGGGCACATCCAGATAATCCAGGATAATCTCCCTATTTTAAGGTTGGCTGATTAGCAACCTTAATCCCGTCTACAACCTTAAGCCCCCTTTGCCTTCTAACATAAAATACTCACAGGTTCCGGGGATTAGGCTGTGGACATCTTTGGGGGGCCATTGTACTGCCTACCATACTAGCCAAACAGTGTGTGAGATCAAACCAAATAGCTGGGCTAAATATTTGAAGTTATTTGTTTTTGTGAACTGTCTCATATTCCTTTGAGTAAGGCAAGATATAAATAAATAACCAAACCAAATGCTGTTTCAATATTGAAGATAAACATAAATAATTACCCTAGTTTGTACCAAGTAATGAACATGTATCTATATCTTGCATCCTTGTTTCTGTTTATTGCCTTTTATTTTCCAAAAGAAACCTTAAAGTTAAGTAAACCTCTCTGGATTTCCAATTTAAAACATATTCTTTAGCAGATGTTTTCATTATCTTTAGTTTTCAGAAATTCTATTTTAATATGTCTGGGTATAGATATGGGTTTATATATTTGGGTTTTTCTCAGCTTCTTGAATCTGTAGGTTTGTTTTTCACCAAATCTGGGAAACTTTCAGCCATTATTTCCTTGATTTTTTTTCAGCCCCATATCCTTTCTTTTCTTCTTCTGAGACTCAGATGACGTGAATGTTAGATCTCTTGTTATTTTCACATAGGTGTCTGAGGCTCTGTTCTCTCTCTCTTTTTCCAATGTATTTTCTCTCTGTTATTCAGTTTGGGTAATTTTTTTGATCTATCTTAACTTTCACTGATAATTTTCCCTGCCATCTCCATTTTGCTATTGAGCCCTTCTGATGAGTTTTTAATTTTGGTCAATGTATTTTTCAGTTCTGAAATTTCCATTAGTTTCTTCTTTATATTTTCTATTTCTTTGCTGAGACTACTTTTTTTATTTGTTTCAAAAATGTTCATAATTGCAAATTAACCATTTTTATGATAGCTATTTTTGTAGGTTAGGGTTTTCTACATATACAATCATGTCATCTGGGAATAAAGACAATTTTATTTCTTCCTTTCTAATCTGTATGCTTTCTATTGTTTTTCCTTGCCTCACTGCACTAACTAGTAATTACAGTACAATTTTCAATAAGAGTTGTGAGAAAAGATATCCTTGCCTTGTTACTGATTTCAGGGAGAAAACATTCAGTCTCTCACCATTAACTGTAATGTTAGCTACAGGTTTTTTCTAGAGACCCTTTATTTCATTAAGGATGTTCCCTTCTGTTCCTGGTTTGTTGAGAGGTTTTATCATCAATGGATATTGAATTTTACTGAAAGCTTTTTCTGCATTTATTGATATGATCATACGGGTTTCCTTAGTCTTTTCAAATGTTTAAAATTTTTTAAATATTGATTTTTGAATATTGAACCAGCTTCGTATTCCTGGTATGAATCCCACTTGGTCTTGATATTCTTTTTATATACATGACTGGACTCAATTTGCTAATTTTTAAAGGATTTTTGCATCTGTGTTTGTGAGAGATATTGGTCTGTATAGTTTGGTTTTGATTAGGATAATGCTAACCTCATAGAATGAGTTGGGAAATGTTCCCTCCTCTTCCATTTTCTATGAGAGATTATGTAGTATTGATATTGTTTTTTCCTAAATGTTTGGTAGAATTCACCAATGAAATCATCTGGGCCAGGAGTTTTGGGGGGGAAGGTTTTAAACTATCAATTCAGTTTCTGCAATACATGGCTATTCAGTTATCTCTTTGACCTTGGATGATATTTGGTAGTTTGTGTCTTTCATCTAAGTTATTCAGTTTATGGTCATAGGAATGTTCATAGTATTCTCTTATTAACCTTTTAGTATGATTGGCTGTGATCTTCCTCTTTTATTCCTGATATTGATAATTTGTGTCTTTTTTAAAATTTTCTTGGTTACGCTGGCTAAAGATTTATCAATTTTATTGATCTTTTCAAAGACCTAGGTTTTGCTTTTATTGAGTCCTCTCTCTTTTCAATTTCTTTGACTTCCCTAATTTTTATTACTTTCTTCCTTCTGCTTGCTTTAGGTTTAATTTGCTCTTCTCTAGCTTCCCAAAGTCTAAGCTTAAGTTGATTTTAGATATTTCTTCTTTTCTAACATTTTCATTTAATGCTATGCTGTAAATTTCCCTCTAAGTACTATTTTATCAGCATCCCGTGCATTTTTTATTGTGGTACAATATACATAGCATAAAATTTACAATTTTAATGATTTTTAAGTGAGAAATTTAGTGGCATTAAGTACATTCACAATGTTGTGCAACCACCACTATCCTTTTCCAGGACTTTTTCATCATCTCCTCCCAGCCCCGCTAACTTCTGTTCTACTTTCTATCTCTATGAATTTGCCTTTTTCAGGTACCTCAGATAAGTGGGATTATTAAATATTTGTCCCTTTGTGTCTGACTTTTTTCACTTAGCAGAGTGTTTTCAGGGTTCATCCATGTTGTAGCACTACAAATTTTTATACATTCTATTTTCATTTTCATTTTCGTTTAAAATGCCTTAAAATTTCCCTTGAGATGATTTCTTTTGACTCTCTAGAGATGGGTTACTGAGAAGTATATTATTTAATTTATAAATATTTGGTGATTTTCTGGATATCTTTCTATTATTGATTTTTAGTTTAATTTTGTTATGGTCTGAGAATGTACTTTGTATGATTTCTATTTTTTAAATTTGTTCAGCTTTGTTATATGTCCCAGAATGTGGTCTATCTTGGTGGATGTTCCATGTGCACTTGGAGAGAATGTGTATTCTGCTTTTATTGGATGGAGTCTTCTATAAACGGCAATTTGGTCAAGTTGCTTGATAGTGCTGTCCAGGTCATCTATATCCTTACTGAGTTTCTGTCTACTTGTTCTATCAATTACTGAAAGAGGTGTTGAAGTCTTCAACTATAATTGTGGATTTGTCTGTTGCTCCTTTCAGATCTATCAGTTTTTGACAGTCTTGTTTGATTGTTTAGGAAATCTTCCTCATTTTTTTGGAAAATTTGATTCTTTTTTGTGGTGTAAATTTATTTATTTTTGGCTGCATTGGGTCTTCGTTGCTGCGCGCGGGCTTTCTCTAGTTGTGGTGAGTTGCTCCGCGGCATGTGGGATCTTCCCGGAGCAGGGCTCGAACCTGTGTCCCCTGCATTGGCAGGTGCATTCTTAACCACTGCGCCACCAGGGAAGTCCGATTCTTTTTTGAATGAGGTAGAGGGTGACAAAACTCATGGGAAAAAAAAAATCTTTTCTTGAACTGAAACTGGAAACACAGTGTCTTGAACTTGTAGTTACTTGGTCATTTTGGTAAACCATTTTGTTGTTTTCACCAGGACTCTCTAGTATTAAAAGAAACTGCCTGTCTTATGGAGTTTTCATATGCACAGTTGGCTGTCAAGGTCTTCATCATGTGGCCAATGATAAATTTAGGATTAGTAGAGCCACTTCAGTGGTACAGATTTGCCAAGCTAAGACTCTTAAATATTTCAAGGTTCCAGCAACTGGTTTATGTCCCAGAAAGGAGATACAGAGATGGTGGCTTCCCTGGAGACAGGGACATTGGAGAGGTGAGAGTTTTTCTGTGGTTGCTTTGTATGTATCTAAGTATATATGTATTTGTCTTCTGCTGACTGCAGTCAGCAGCTGCCGACTACAATGCACTCACCATCTCTCCTTCAGCTTGTCACATAGACTGTATGCCTCTTACAAATATGGCATAGCTATGTGGTTTGTCCTTGGTCTCAACTTTCCTGTAGTTCTGAGACCCAGAACAGGATCCAGAGTATAAGCTACAGTTCCCTCCAGTTGTTTTGTTCCAACAAGGGTTCACACTGTGTCTTCAGGGCAGTGTCACTGGAGTTTGGAAAAGAAAACTCTAGTCCCTTTGAAGGAAACCTATCTGCTGTTCCATGCATTAAATATGGCTGTAAATTCTTTTCTACTTCCCCCATTAAGAGGTAGAGTTGATTTTCTCTCCTCTTCAGTCTGTGACTTGCTTTGTCCAGTATAATACAGTATAAGTGACACTGTGCAACTTCCAAGGCTGGGTCTTAAGATACCTGAAACTTCTGTTTTTGTGTACTTGGAAGGCTCCCTCTTAGAACTCATCTGCCATGTTATGAGAAGGCCAAGTTACATGGAGAGGCCATGTATAAGATATTTTAACTGACAGCCCCAGCTGAGTTCTCGCAGCCTATAGCCAGCACCAACTGCCATCATGTGAGTGAGCCATTTTGGATGTTTCAATGTAATCAAGTCTCCATATGTCTGCAGCCCCAGCAGACATTATGTGGATATGCAACAAAGGATTAATCTTCCCCAAAGAAAGGTTTGGTCCTGCTCAGCTTCTGAGAGGTATCTCTAAGACCTTGGAATGTCCTGTCTGGCAAGAGTGTCTTTGTTTACCTGGGGGCCATGGGCCATACCAGATAGTTTTTGCTAATAATGTGATTTATTGTAAGGGACTTGGGCCATGTGGTATCAGCTTGATCTTTGAAGGGGCTGGAGACTAAGGTCAGCCATGTAGGGGGTCAACCAAGCCTATGTGACCGAGCTCCAATAAAATCTCTGGACACCAAGTCTCAGGTTAGCTTCCCTGGTTGGTAATATTGCGTGCATGTTGCTACACATCACTGCTGGGAGAAGTAAGTTCTGTCCATCCAACTCCACTGGGCAAGGACAACTAGAAGCTCCATGCCTGGTCTCTCCTGGACCCTGCCCTATGTGCCCTTCCCTTTGCTGATTTTAATCTGTATCCTTTCACTGTAATAAATTATAACTCTGAGTATAATGGCTTTTCTGAGTTCTGTGAGTCCTTCTAGTGAACCTGAGGCTAGTCTTGGGGACGCCCAAATGCTGGCGGAAGAGAGGAACTGCCCAGCTAAGCCTAGCCAACCTATAGAATCATGAGCAATAGGAGATGGTTGTTGTTCTCTTAAACCATTATGTTTTGGGTTGGTGTGTTATGCAGCAATAGATAACTAAGACACCTGTCTTCTCTACTGGATGATAATATTTTTGAGAGCCAAGATAATTCTGTAATTTCCACTCCTTTAGCATAGCACCTTATGTGTTGCAAGTATAAACATTTGTTAAATCGTTAAATTGGAGTAGTTAGAAACATCTTTGTGGACTAACTGAGAGAGACTGAGATAGGGGACTTGCAGAGTGATTGCATTATTTCCATCTGTATATAAAAGAAAGGAATCTCCACTCCTTTTGTATGAAATCTAAAGATACTTGCAGTTTTTCAGAATTGCTCTGCTAGTAATGATTTGTTCTTTCTTCTTTCAGAATAGTTGTACCGTGGTGTAAAGAATACTGCTTGGAATATAACGGTTCAGTTCCCAGTTCTGCCTTTTCTCACTACTTTTATAAACTTGGGCAAGTCTCTTGACCTTACCAAATCTCATCTTGAAGCAGAGATAATAATGGCAGTTCCACAGGGTTGTCGTGAAGTTTTAATGCATGCAAAAAGTGTTTTGAGAAATGTAAAGTGCTATGTAGGTATAAAGTATCATTGGAGACTTTGGATTGATGGTACTTGCTTAATTTTAATTTTTTTAGCCCTTCTAGCCCATCATTTGTCATAAATACTTTTATTTTTATTTTTAAAATTTATTTATTTATTTTTGGCTGCATTGGGTCTTTGTTGCTGCGCGCAGGCTTTCTCTAGTTGCGGCGAGAGGGGGCTACTCTTCATTGCGGTGCGTGAGCTTCTCATTGTGGTGGCTTCTCTTTGTTGCGGACCACAGGCTGTAGGCCGCACGGGCTTCAGTAGTCGTGGCACGTGGGCTCAGTAGTTGTGGCGTATGGGCTTAGTTGCTCTGCGGCATGTGGAATCTTCCCAGACCAGGGCTCGAACCCATGTCCCCTGCATTGGCAGGCGGATTCTTAACCACTGCACCACCAGGGAAGTCCCATAAATACTTTAAAATATGACTGGCATCTCAATAGCATAGGGAATATGAAAATTTGTAAAATAGTAATAAAACAACTTCTAAATAGTAGTTTTCCCTCTTTTTTCTTACATCACATCCTCACCACCACAAACTACTCCACTGAATTTTTTTTCAGAAAAGAAATGGAGAAAAATAATGAGAAAATGTGGCATTGAAACAGGATTTCTTCTTTTTCCCAAACATGTCACATCTTCCTACCTCATCCTTTCACCTCTCTTATCGACATGCCTTTTAATTCAATGAAGAACGACTGCAAGGTATTGACAAGATACTATTTGTTATGCCCCAATAGCCACAGTGAACTCTGGGCCCTTCTTACTGAGTTAGTTTTGATAGTGTCAGGTGGTGATGCCCCCAGAGCTTTAGAACTGGTCCATAGGCCTATGAGAGCCACATTTGGGTTCTTCAGGTTTATACCTGCAGCTCAGAGAATAGAACCCAGAAGGGCTTCCAAAACCTTGCTGTGAACTTTCTTAACGATGCTGTAATTCCCCAGGGTCTTCCCCAGTTATGTTGCTTTGATGCCATTTATAAAACATTGGTTGTCTTCCTGGATCTCATAAGGTGCTAGCTGCCCCCTACATTTACATGCATCCTATCAACTGCAATGATTTTGAATATCTGCCAGTTTCTAACATGAATAAAAGATTAGAGCTGGAAGGAACTTTAGAGATTGGAGCCCTGACCCAGAAATTGTTTGTCATGACTTGACAGGAGTCAAGGGCTAGGAGTAATGGCTTATCGGAGTATGTGAGCAGGTTCTAAAAGTCCAGAAAGAAAGGGTTTAAACCAGAGCCTGAAGACATAGTGGTAAGTTCCAGGGATGGGGTGGGGGAGCATGGGAATGAGAATCACTCAAAGCAAGTTAATATGCTGGATGAGAAATCAGAATTGAAAGGTATTTTGACAGCTTGGAAAAATTAGCTGAAACAAAAACCAGGCAATTTCCAGAAGTAAATAAAAAATATTTCACACAGATTCCAAAATCAAGCATATAGGCACATAAGGGAAACCAGGTTTAATGGAAATTCAGTAAAACACTTAGGTTTCAGCTGCCAAGAAGGTCAGAATGAGTCAATCGTGTAACATCATTTTTTTACAATATGAATACAGTCTTAGGATGTGTGAGTTAAGCCCAGAATAAAGGAGATAATGGTCCCATTCTCCTCTGCTTGAGTTATGTGTAAACTGTATTCTGTTCTCAGTGCCATATTTTAAATTGTATGGATAAACGATACTGTATTTAGAGAAGGAATGCAATATGGTGAAAGGTTTAGAAACCACTTCACCTGAGGAATGGTAAGTTAAACTGGGCTAGTTGCCAGGTAGCAGAAGATAGTTGGGGAAACATCAGGTGTTTTAAATAATTTGAGGGATTGTTATATGAAAGAAGAATTAGGCATATTCTTATGGGTCTTGAGGATAGAATTTTGATAATTGGATGGAAGCCATAATGGGCAAATTGGAGCTCAGTGACGGTGAGAACTCTACAGTGAAAGTTGCCCATACATGAGAGATTTAGTATGAAGGGGATACACTACTCACTGGGGAAGTGCTCAAAAAGAGGCTGAATGGCCCCCTACCCGGAACTCTGAAAAGTGGATTCCTATACTGGGTGGAGGGGAGAGGTTGAACCAAATGATCTTCAAGATCCCTATCTCTTTCAAGTTTCAGAGATATCCAATGGCGGCCTAGCACTCTAACTTGCCACATAATTATGCAGTGGACTGGCCAGCAATATGGCCAGTAGGTCTAGTGCCAGAGTAGAATGCCCATACGACTCAGGCATAAGGTCCTGAACTTAACTATAAATTTCTTGAAGGCAGAGATAGCGTCTCATCTGTTTGTGTAGTAGTGTCTTGCATGTAATAAGAGATGCTTTTCAAATGTTTGTAGAATGAATGAATGGACAAATGAATGTTGGGCCTATATTAGTCCCCTAGGCCTACCATAACAAATTACCACACACGGTGGCTTAAAACAACAGAAATTTGTTCTTTCACAATTCTGGAGGCCAGAAATCTGAAATTAATGTATCAGCAGGGCTGCACTCTCTCAGAAGGCTCTAGGCAAGAATCTGTTCCTTACCTCTTCCAGCTTCTGGTGCCTCCATGGTCACATTGCCTCCTCCTCTTCCGTCTGCCTCTTCTAAGGATACTTGTCATTAGATTGAATGTCTACTTGGATAATCTAGGATGATCTCCTCATCTCAAGATCCTTAACTCACTTACATCTGCAAAGATCCTTTTTTTCAGTAAGGTCACATTCACACATTCTGGGGATTAGGACATGGACATATTTGGGGGGCCACCATTCAAGCCACTACACTTATTTTTAATGGTCATTAAACTATCACCATTATTCAAACAATAATGCTTGGCCTCTGATGATACTTTCTATGCGCAAAGCAGAATAGTATTGAGAGATTCTCAACAGAGACAGTGTAGTGCTTAATAAGGTAACTCTTGGATTCAGACAGACCTGAATCTGTTACCAATGTTGCTACTTAGTAGCAGTGTATCTTTGGCCAAGGTGTTGAACTTTTCTATATTTCATGTTCCCTATCCTAAAATGAGAATTGTAGTACCTATCTCATAGGTAAATATAAATGTTCCATGAAATAATGTTTGAAAATTACTTAACATAGGACCAGGCACATAGCTGACTCTCTGCAAGTGGTCAGTATTATTGATTAGTATGAGCTCATTCCTTTTCCCTGGTTTCAGACTGTCTGAGGTGTCAGGCTTTTGTTATTCCTTAGAAATTTAATTGAAATCAACCTATGCTTATGGAGGATTGACTCTGCACAATACACTATCATATGTAATAGGTATAAATGATAAACAAGACAGACACTGTCCTTCCCTCACAGACCTTAGAATGTGATGGCATCAGTGGTTAATAAAATATGGAATTATAATACAGCATTGCCATTATGACAACTGGGGAAACATAGAAACTGGAGAAGTCGATAGAAGGGGCACCTAACCCAGGATCTCTGTATATGGGAGGATACTTATATTTGTAGAAGAATGCCCAGCTGGGGCTGATCTGGATTCAGACCTTGGCCATGTCTAAGGAACTGGTGGATCAGTAGTTCCTCAAGTATTTACTGGTATGTGTTGATTTTGCCTGGGGAGATATGTGCTCTTTGGGTCTGGAGAGAAAGATGGGGACATGAGGCAGTCGTCTTAGTTTAGGTTCCCCTAGAAGTAGACTTGAAGACAAGGATTTGAGTGCAAGTAGTTTTGAGGGGAGATAATCCTAAGAAATACTAATAAGGGGGTAGGGAAGTGAGACAGGTAAGAAAAGAGTCACTGAATGAATGATGCCTTATCAAGCCAGTTACCACTGTGGTTAACTGGAGTTTCCTTGTATTGGGGAACTCTAGAAGCTGATGTAGAACATAGGCCTTGGAGTTATCCACACCTATTCCTGTCAGTCATTGGCTGAGGACTGCACCCAAGAAGACTGCCTGCAAGCAGGGCAGGCAGGCTACTGAAGAAGGCCTCAGGCAAAGTGATGCAGCTGTTGGCCATCGGTAAGGCCTGAGGAGATATGGGCATGACACAGAGGGCATGTGACACAGGAGGAAAACATGGTATGTGTCCCAGCTTGTGGCCAGCGAGGAAGTATGTGGCCCATGAGCAGAGGGGCTTCTGGCAGAAACTAAAGAAGGTTTTCTCATGAGGCTTCCTGTAATACTCGGGAAAAAAATAGTGCTTCTTAGGGACCAGGTGACAAAATGCAGCACAGAGCTGGGAGGAGGGGCTTTTCCGCCATGAATGCCTAGAACGCAGTGTGGCGCATCAGAGTAAGGACTCAAAACAAACCAGTTCTGTTCAAATACCTCATGATCCACAGCTTTGAGGAGAAGCAAAAGCTGCTTCCATGGCATGGAAAATGATGCTCTTCTGGAGAGCACTGAAGCTGGGGGAAATGGTGAAGGGAGGACTGTTTTTGGCTTCACAGGTCTTGGGGACTCCAAAACCAAGGCCAAGGTGGGTGAAGATTTTGAGAACACATATAAAATTTTTCTAAGAATTCTCAGAAGTAAGTGGGGAGACTTTGGGGAGAAAGGTGTCCTGGTGCAGGTGACGGGACTGAACCAGTGGGATTTGAGTTTCTACTGTCTACACAAAGAATTGGGCAGCCTGTGGAAATTTAAGTTACACGTGACTCCCTTCCTATACCTCCTCCAAAAGAGGCTGCTAATACTTATGGACCACCTATTAGGGTGCCAAGCATTCTACAGATCTTATCTCATTTATTCGTTGAGATAAACCCAATGCATGGGTGAGAAAATTGAGGTTCATTGAGGGTAAATAGTTTGCCTACTAAACACAGCTAGTAAATGGCAGACCTGGTATTTGAGCCCTAACTTGTTTGACTTGGGAACCCATGCTTTTTTTACACTATCTCCTTATGCTACCTGGTAACATAAACACATCTGCATGTGTGGTTTTGCACATATATACAGTTTGAACCCAGAAATGGATTTCAAATTAATAATCTTAAGAAGCTGAAACCGTAACCATATTTTGAGTTATATGAGATGCTTAAGTTATGCAAGACAGTTTTTTTTTTTTAGGAACAACCCCAGCAACATTTAAAACAGAAGAATAAAGAACTGAGGATGAAGGGAGTAAATGTCATTATTATTCACTGACATGAAAAAAAATGAGAAATGAAAGAATGGCACACCTCTGCCTTTTCTCCTAAGGTGAATAATAGCTATTTGCTTTACAATGACTTTTTTTTCTATAGGTGGATGAAATCTGGGTCCATATATTGAAGGATCGCTTTTCTGCCTGGGATATAGTGAATTTTTTCAGGGCTAAAAATTCCCTTTCTAAAATGGTTACCCAAACCATTTTTAAAACAGAGACCACGTGCTCATATTGGGATTTCATTCTTGTGCTAAAAGCTCTGGCACTGTGTCTCTGACTGCTATTATACCTATGAGAAGAGTTGACTTTATTTTGGGGGTTGAGCCCATTTGTTAATCCATGATGCCCTTGAGAAGAAGGGGAAGGAAAAGAGAAATGGGGTTTGGAGTGTGGGAGTGAAGAAACTTATGCTCTCAAGTATCTGGAGTGAGCAAAATCTAAGTGAGGCCAAGTAAGACATTTAAAGAAAGTGTTGGGATCCTATATTCTCCTTGGTTTTGGCAAGAAAGATGTCAAAGATGTAAATAAGTGGCTGAATAAATACATGGAGAAAATATAAACCTGAGCCTTCTTTCATAATGTGAGTGTATCCTCAAGGAATGGAAACTAATTTTATTATTACTTTGATCCATAGTTAATAAAATTACAGATAACATTAACTAAGCATTCATTATATAGGAGGCAGTATGCTTTTTTTCCCCCACCAATTTGTGACTTTTTGTTTGTTTGTTTTGTTTTGTTTTGTTTTTGGCCACGCTACGCAGCTTGTGGGATCTTAGTTCCCTGACCAGGAATCGAACCTGGGCCCTCGGCAGTGAGAGCGTGGAGTCCTAACCACTGGACCGCCAGGGGATTCCCAGGCAGTATGCTCTGTTATGTATCTCAGTTATCTCAAGGGCACCCCAAAGCAGGCTTTATTTTTAAGTGAGGAAACTGGGACTTAGAAAATTTACATGACCCAAGGTCTTACAACTTCTAAATGGTAGAGTTGAAATTTGAACTCAGGTAGTCAGACTTTAGGACTTGTTTTCCAAGATGAGTATGTTATACTGCTTCCCTGTATGCTAAAATAAGACCATGGTCCTGGTCATAAAAATTTTTTCTTGAAGTGTAGGGTTGCATATTTTTGGACTATCTTCTAGCATTGCTCACCCCTGTGAGTAAATTTCTGAAATATTTATTCAATTTATGTGTCTGTCTTGTCCATCTCTGTATTTCCAGCACCAGGACAGTTAATTACGATACAGAATAGTTACTGAGAAATTTTTGTTGACTGAATAAACTCTTCATTCCTCTATTTCTCTCTGTTAATGGGGGTGGGGGGAACCCAAGAGTTGCTGAGGAATGTAATACATTTTTTTTTTTTTTTTTTTTTTTTTTTTTTTTTGCAGTACGCGGGCCTCCCACTGTTGTGGCCTCTCCCGTTGCGGAGCACAGGCTCCGGACGCTCAGGCTCAGCGGCCATGGCCCACGGGCCCAGCCACTCCGCGGCACGTGGGATCCTCCCGGACCGGGGCACGAACCCGCCTCTCCTGCATCGGCAGGCGGACCCCCAACCACTGCGCCACCAGGGAAGCCCTGTAATACATTTTTAATTGGTTGGTTTCTAAAACAATGGTGTCCTGTCCTGATAGCTCTTTACACTTGTAATATCTAATTATTCCGAAGGCAACATTTGTTAGCTGCCTTATTTTAGGCAGAATGTCAACTCTTAGATGTGAATTATATTTTCATATTCATAGGGTTCAGAAATGTACCTTTTGAAGCATTCATGGGGGTGGTACTTTAAATGTACTTTAAAAAAGCTGCACTCAAAGGAACTAATTTGGGTTTTGCTTTTGGCTGACAAAGCTTTTCCTAGGTGTGGCTGAGACTATAACAAATCTACCCTTCCAGTAATGTATGCATATCATAGGGTGCTATACGAGGAGATGCCTTTGTGTGCTCCTTCCCTTCCCTTGGAACCTTAGGAAAGGAGCCTATGTTCGATCTTTCCATACTCTGCAGTTGTGTGACCTATAAAATGTTTTGCTGACATGCATTCACAGTATCCAAGATGAGGTTTATGGTGCCAAGTACAGTGCACGGTACATGGTAGGCCCTCAGTAAACGCTGGTTGGGTGATTAACTGAATGAATGAATGCATGAAGATATGGTTTGAATCAACTTGATATAATTTGAAGAGACAGAAATGCTCTCCCTTTGCCTGAAGATGACTAAAACCCTCATATGCCTCCATTTGGGGGCTAAAGCTTTGGAAGGCAGTTAGAATGCAAATATACTGAATGAGTTCCTAACCCACTACCTTGAATGAGTATTCTGGATTTAGAACTTTCCAAGCTCTAGATGAAAAGGAGGATTCAAAAAG
Organism: Delphinus delphis; assembly: GCF_949987515.2. Lineage (NCBI taxonomy): Eukaryota > Metazoa > Chordata > Mammalia > Artiodactyla > Delphinidae > Delphinus > Delphinus delphis. The sequence continues at coordinate 87,191,465 of NC_082704.1, forward strand.
ATGGGATGCGGGACAGGTCCATTTTGATGAGGAATAGGGGATGTGGGGAGGTTCAGAGAAGCTATGTGCAGGATAGGAAATCAACAGAAGGGAGGATACCATAATAAGACTGCAGATAGAGAGGATAAGGGGATTTCAGAGGCACCAAAAGTCATTCTCGCTTCCCATTCACCATGTGGGTCCACTCAGATTGTCACGTGTGGCAAGCAGAATGAGACTGCAGCCCAAAGGGACAGGCTGCTATCCATGACTTTGGAGCAAGTAGTTTTAACTTGGTGAGAGTGTCATGTGTATGTCTGTGGTACATGTGGGACTGAACGCTTGGCAACTCCAGTTCTCTCAGCCCTCCCAGAGTGAGCTGAACCTTTGCTGTTAGCCAGCCTCCAAGAGGGACTGTGATGATCCTCTCCTCTTGATATTTATGTTCTTGTGGAGACTCTTCCTACACTGAATAGGACATTGAAAAAATGATGGTGTGTGACCTTGGAGGTTAGGTCATAAAAGACAACACAACTGCAACTTTGATCTCTTGGACAGCTTGCTCTGGAGGAAGTGGGCAACCGTGTCACGAGGACACACATGCAACCCTGTGGAGATGACTGTGTACAGAGGAACTAAGGCCTCCCACCAACAGCCAGCACCAGCTTACCAAGCATGTGAGTGAGCCCCCTTGGAAGTGAATGCTCCAGCCTGAGTTGAGCTTTGAGATGACTGCAGTCCTGGCTGACATCTTGAGTGCAACATCATGAGAAACCCTGAGCTACAACCACCCAGCCAAGCCAGCCCCAGATTCTTGACCTACAGAAACTGCAAGATAATAAATATTTATTGTTGTTTTACATCACTAAGTCTAGAGTAATTTTTTTTACACAGAATTAGAGACTAATACACTTTCTTTGTCTTAAAGTCTGTGATCATAATTGCTATTGTACTTACTATTCTGTCAAATGGGTATCAGGTCTTCCAGATCTCTTTAAAGGTGGTGGTTTGTTCTTTTTTTCTAGCTTCATATTAATAGATAAGAATATAGGGATGTACAGCAAGGACTCTAGAGTCAGGCAGACATTAATTTAAGTACTGGTTTGGCCACCTGTGTGACTTTCATGACGTTACTAAATCAAACTCAAATTTATTATGAGCATTAAAGGAGCAAATGCATTTCAAGTGCTTAGGGTAGTTTATGGCTTATGGTAAGAGCTCAATAACTGTGATAGTTATTATGGTTAGTAACTGTATAAAGAGATGCTTCTAAGGGCCTTGCTTTACAAAGTAACTGAAGTATGTTTTGTACCTTAAGTGGGGAATTTGGTTTCCATTAGAATTATTAAATCAATTTATTGAGGTATAATTTGTATACTGTAAATGCACCCATTTTAAGTGTACGATTAATGATTTTTTTAATTTACTGAGTTGTGCAACTATGACCATCATCCAGTTTTAGGATATTTTTTCATCATCCCAAAAAGAAATCTTGTGCCCAGTTGCAGTCAGCCCCAGGCAACCACTAATCTACTTTCTGTCTCTATATATTTGCCTTTTCTGGATATTTCACCTAAATAGAGATGTACAATTTGTGGCCCCTGATGTCTGGCTTATTTCTCATAGCATGTTTCTGAGGTTCTTCTATGTTGTAGCAATTATCAGAACTTCATTTCTTTTTATTGTCAAATAAAATTCCATTGTTTGGATATACCACCTTTTGTTTATCCATTCATCCATTGATGGACACTTGCGTGGATTCCACTTTTTGGCTTTTATGGATAATGCTCTCTGAATATTGGTGTAGAAATTTTTTGTGTGGGCATATGTTTTCATTTAGCTTGGGTAGATACCAAGGAGTGGAATTGCTCGGTAATATAGTAAAGGTATGTTTAACTTTTTAAGAAATTCCAGTTTTTCAAAGTGGCTGCACCATTTACATCTCCCCCAGCGATGTATGAGAGCTCTTATTTATCCATATCCTTGCAACATTTCTCATTGTCTGTCTTTTTGATCATAGCCATTCTAGCAGATATGAAATGGTATTTCATTGTGGTTTTAATCTGCATTTTCCTAATGACTAATGATGGTGAGCATCCTTTCATGTGCTTATTGGTTATTCATATATTTTCTTGGGGGAAATATCTATTCAAATCATTTGCCAATTTTTAATTGTTGTTTATCTTATTATTGTGTGTAAGAGTTCTTTGTATGTTCTGTATACACATCTTTTACTGGATATGTGATTTGCAAATATTTTCTCCCAGGCTGTGGCTTGTCTTTTTATTTTCTTAATGGTATCTTTTGAAGCACAACAGTTTAAAATTTTGATGAACTCCAATTTAACAATTTTTTTGTTTTATGGGTCATGTTTTTGGGATCGTATCTAGGACATTTTTATAGAACCTAAGGTCTTAAAAAATTTTCTCCTAAAGGTTGTTATAGTTTTAGCTCTAACATTTAGATCTACAATTCATTTTGAATTAATTTTTGTGTATAGTGTTAGGTAAGGGTCTAAGTTCATCTTTTGGCTTATAGCTGTCCATGTGTACCAGCACCATTTGTTGGAAGGACTATCCTTTCTCAATGAATTGCCTTGGTACCATTGCTGAAAAATCAATTGACTGTAAATATAAGAGTGTAGTTCTGGACTCTCAGTTCTGTTCCATTTATATATGTCTATCCTTAATGCAGTATCATGTTGTCTTGATTGCTGTAGCTTCATAGTAAGCCTTTTTTTTAACTTTTTATTTTATATTGGAGTATAGCCAATTAACAATGTTGTGATAGTTTCAGGTGCACAGCAAAGCAACTCAACCATACATATACATAGTAAGCTTTTAAAGTTTTAACATGAAAGTCTGCCAGATTTCTTTTAAAAATTGTTTTTTAGCTATTCTGAGGCTTTTGGTTTTTCATATAAGTTTTAGGATAATCTTATCAATTATAGAGAGAGACACATACACATTGCTGGAATTTTGATGGGGACTGCACTGAAACTATTGATTAATTTTGGAAGAACTGCCACTTTAGCAATATGGAGTCTTCCAATACATGAACATGGAATGTCTCTCCATTTATTTAGATTTTCTTTAATTTTCCTCAGCAGTGTTTTATAATTTTCAGTGTACTTGTCTTACAATTCTTTTGTTAAATCTATTCCTAAACTTTTATTCTTTTTGATGATATTATGAATGGAATTGTTTTCTTAATTTCACTTTTGGATCATTTATTCCTCGTATATATAAAGATATAATTGATTTTCATACATTGATATTGTATCTTGCAACCTTGCCGAACTTGTTTATCAGATAGTGTTTTGAGATTTCCCTAGGATTTTCTATTCACAGGGTTATGTCATCTGTGAAGTTTTACTTCTTTTCAACCTTAATGCTTTCTACTTCTTTTTCTTACATGATTGCACTGGCCAGACCCCAAGTGCAATGTTAAATAGAAGTGGTGAGATGGACATTCTTTCTTTGTTCCTTATCTTAGGAGGAAAGCATTCAGTCTTTCACCATGAAATATGATAGCTATAGAGTTTTCACAGATGCCCTTTCTCAGCTTGAGGAAGTTTCCTTCTATTTCAGGTTTGTTGAGAGTTTTTTTTTATTATGAATGGGTATTGGATTTTGTGAAATGCCTGTTCTGTATCTGTTGAGATGATCATGTAGTATTTGCCCTTTATCCTCTTAATATGGTTTGTTATGTTAATTGGTTTTTGGCTTTAAACCAACCTTGTATTCTTGGGATAAATCCCACTTGGTTGTGGTATATAATCCTTTTTATATTTAACTAGATTTGGCTTCCTAATATTTTCTTGAGGATTATAGTGTCTATATTCACGAAGGATGTTGCTCTTTAATTTTCTTTTCTTGTGATGTCATTGTCTGGTTTTGGTATCATGGTAGTGCTGCCTCACAGGAGTCGGGAATTATTCCCTCTTCCTGTATTTTCTGAAAGTTTGTGTAGTATTGGCATTATTTCATTTTTAAATGTTCGATAGAATTTATCATTTAATCCATCTGGTCCTGAGTTTTGCTTTGTGGGAAGTTTTTAAATTACTAATTCTATTTCTTTACTTGTTATATGTCTATTCAGATTTTCTACATTTCTGAGTCAGTTTTGCTAATTTGTGTCTTTTTAGGTATTCATACATTTCATTTAAACTGTCTAACTTGTCATAAAGTTGTTCATGGTATTCCCTCATAGCTCTTCTATGTTCTGTAAGGTCAGTAATAATGTCCTCTCTTTTTCATCCTGATTTTGGTGTTTTGTGGGTTCTCTCTTTTTTCTTGGTCAGTCCAGCTAAAGGTTTATCAGTTTTGTTATCTTTTCAGAGAATTAACTTTGGTTTAATTGATTTTTCTTTACTGATTTTCTCTTTCGTATCTTATTGATTTCCATTCTAATTTCTGTTTACTTCTTTCTTCTTGCCTTGTGTTTAATTAGCTCTTTTTTGGGGGTGGGATTCATAAGGTAGAAGCTTAGTATATTGATTTGAGATCTTTCTTCTTTTCTAACATAACTGTTTATGGATATAAACTCTTTAGCTTTAGCTGCATGCCATATATATATATATTTTTTTAAATTTTATTTTATTTTTTTGTGGTATGCGGGCCTCTCACTGTTGTGGCCTCTCCCGTTGCGGAGCACAGGCTCCGGACGCGCAGGCTCAGCAGCCATGGCTCACGGGCCCAGCCACTCCGCGGCATGTGGGATCTTCCCGGACCAGGGCACGAACCCGTGTCCCCTGCATCGGCAGGTAGACTCTCAATCACTGCGCCACCAGGGAAGCCCCCATATATTTTTATATGGTGTGTTTTCATTTTCATGCAGTTCAAAAATCTTTTTCTTTGTAATTTCTTCTTTGACCCATGAGTAATTTAGAAAAGTGATATTTAATTACCAAATATTTGTGGATTTCACAATTTTTTGTTTTTTTATTTCAAATTAAATTCCATTGTGTTTCAGAGAATATGCTTTAAATTATTTCAATCTTTTTCAATTTGTTGGTACTAGTTTTACTGCTTAGAATATGGTTTATCCTGCAGAAAGTTCTGTGTGTACTTGAAAAGAATGTATATGACATTGTTTAGTGGAGTGTTCTATAGATGCCAGTTAGGTCAAGTTGTTTGATAGTGTTGTACCTATAAGGTACAGCAAGTCTTATATATCCTTGCTGATTTTCTGTCTAACTCTTCTCTCAATTTGGGGGAATCAAATATTGAAGTCTCCAAATTTATGGCTGAATTGCCTATTTCTTCATTTTTGTATCGTGCGTAGGCATAATTATGGCTCCCCAAAGATGTCCAAGTTATAATCCTTAGAATCCCTCAATATGCTATGTTACATGGCAAAAGAGAATTAAGGTTGCAGATGGAATTAATATTGCTAATCAGCTGACCTTTGTAATATCTGAAGTAGCTCTTAGTCTAAAATGAATCATTATTCCTTTCTGCCCACAAAACCACACAACCAATACCAAATAAGGAAACCATGCACTGTCTTTATAGAGTAAGGGAATAAGATCCAGTATCCCATTCATTATGTCAAGCAGCAACAGATTTGGGCTCTTCTTCAGCCTTTTGTGTGACATTGAGCAAACTACTTAATTTTACCGAGCTTCAATTTTGTATCTTTAAAATGTTTTATACCTATTGCAGGATAATGTATATTAAATATTGAGCTCCTCAAACAGATGTTAAAAAATATAGAGAAAATAATCTAAAACTCATTTTGTGCAATGAGAGGTAGTGAGTTTGAAAACATTCACTACCTGGGCACTGGGAGGCAGCAACTCTTTTTTTAAAAAGTGGAAAGGGTAAATAAAACACAGAGAAAAGCTTGAGATTGCTTATATCTCACAACAAATGACATTCATGACCAATTCTGATTTTTCTTCACATTCTGTACCTTAAGCATCTAGGGAAAACTGCCTCACTCAGGCATCTGAAAACCTTTTTTGCTGCCATGGTGCAGCAGAAACTCCTCCCCCACGCCATCTCTTTCTTCATCATTTGACTTGGAAAATTTAAGATGATAATTTTATTTCTGTGACTTTAATACTGAGAGTGAGCCCTTCAGAGAATCCAACTAGCACCTCCTTTTCTAAAACCCCTCTGTGTGTTCTTAATTCGGGCTTGCTACTGTCAGCCTACTCTCCAGCACCTTCCCTACCTCACTGCACCCCTGCTAACACACACCCACTGACACAATTTACACCCACACAATGACTCCAACATAAAGTGTAGGCTTGTGAAGCAGCAGACTTTTTGAGAACCACAAATGCAGACATCAAGGCAATCTTCAGTTACATAAATTGCAGGGCCCCATGCAAAAGAAAAATGTGGGGCCCTTTGTTCAAAAAGCAGGAACAAAGTGCCATTAAAGGTACTAAATGGTACTAACTTGTCCTTTCCTCTGTGGTCTCTCTCTTTCTCTTGACTTGTCATGATGTTTTTTATTTGCTCTTTAATATGATTCTAAATAAAGAAAAATTTAAAAATTGAATTATTAGCATGAATTTTACCACTCATCTTTATATTGCCCAATGCTACTTTTAAACGCAAATTAACCTGTATGTCAAATCACCAAAATTAGACAATTAGTATTTTGTAGCTCATAGGTGCATATATATTTAATTCGTACCAGGACAGTAGAAATACTACACAAAATGACACCAAAAATTTTTTTTTGCTCGTATCTCTTTGGCTTTATCGTCTCATTGGGCTTCACTTACAAAACATAAGGTCAAAAATGAAATTATTAAAAATTTGAAGACAAAGCCAAATATTTTTATCTCACTTCTTGATGTGCTCACATTCTACCAGCACTCTACCTTCAGCTTATGGATGAGTAAGGAAAAAGTGAAAAGAACTGTGGGTTGCCCTATCTTTCCCTTTTCCTTCTGTGTCATCATTTTCAGAATAAGTGGTTGGCTAATGCAGCAAAGTACTAAGAGTAAGAAAGGATATAATAGGGCCCATTGGTTGTTTGTGTTTCTTAGAATACCAATGCCATCTTAGCAATTTCTAGTTCAAATGGTAAATGTGGCTTCTACAGGCTGTCAGTGCCCCTACTTACTCAGTCGTAGATGTAGCACACTTACCTCGTACTCACTTTTAGTGTCACTGAACTCTTGATGCAACATGAGTCTACTGGAGCTCTGTGCTCATGAAATATCATGAATGTTATATGAGAATGGGGTGACAAGGAACAGTAGACACACACATTGCCCATATATTCCCTGCTCACACTCATGCTCCATTGTTCTATCAGATTTCCCTTAGAAAACACAAGTTTGAAGATAAAATTACTAAGAATTTCAAGACAGTGGGACAGTACAGCATTAAGCCAAGCACAAGACCTTTCTGAATGTGGGGCCCTGTATGACTGCACAGGTTGTACACCCGTGAAGTTGGCCCTGAAGAAATCTTTTCATTCAACTTCCTCCCGTTTAGCAGGCATGTCAGCTTTTCTGTTAACTTCCTCTCTGAATCATTTTCTGAAGCAGTGTATAAATATACGTTTGTATCCATCACTGTTAGTTGGCATGCCGAGGTCAGGTGCTCAAGCAGGATTGTTCTTTCTCATTTGCCCTGCAAACTGCACACAAGCTGGTTGTTTTAGGAGGCTCTCTGGAAGAGAATACTCCAGCCCTTCGCTATCCCCTATTGTACCATGAAATTACACTGATGGGTTCAAAGGATGCTGAAAGTGGCCTGAGGGCTTTGGCCTTGATGTCACCCAGGAGGTCCTGTGACTTCCCTATACAGAGGTTGTAGCTGGCAAGCACTCCGGCCTCATCTATTTTTTCTTGTATTTTATTATTTATTATAGTATAATAACAGCTTTATTAAGATATAATTCACATACCATAAAATTTATCCTTTTAGAGTGTACAGTAGTTTTCAGTATATTCACAAAGTTGTACAACCATTGCTACTATCTAATTCCAGAACATTTTAATCACCCCCCCCAAAGAAAATCCATATTCATCAGTAGCCATTCCCCATTCCCTCCCCTGCTCCCAGGCCCTGGAAACCACCAATCTATTAACTGTCTCTATGGATTTGACAATTCTGGATGTTTAATATAAATGGAGTGATATAATATGTGGCCTTTTGTGTCTGGCTTCTTTAACTTAGCATAATGCTTTCAAGGGTCATTTATGTTATAGCACATATCAGAACTTTATTACATTTTTGGCTGAATAATATTCCATCATACGGATATACCACATTGTGTTTATCCATTTATCATTTGGGTTGTTTCCACTTTTTTTTCTAACAGCACAACATCTTAATTAATTAATATCTGACACACCTCTAAAGTACTTTCCCTATGTTTTAGGCTGCATAGTATATGATCACCTCTTTATATTACAATGATTTTATAATATATTTTTTATAGAGAGAATACAAAGATAGTCTTCCGTTTAGTATGGATGATTAAAATTTTTTATTATTGATGGGTTAGTAAAGTTCGTTTGGTTCTTATGAAAATGCTGCCATAAACATTCATGTACAACTTTTTGTGTGGACACATGCTTTCAGTTCTCTTGGGTATATAACTAGGAGTAGAATTACTGGGTCATGTTTAACTTTGTGGGGAACTGACAGACTGTTTTCTCTGTGGCTGCACCATTTTACATTCCCACCAGTAGTGTATGAGGGTTCCAATTTCTCCCCAATCTTGTCAGCACTTGTTATTATCTGTCATTTTGATTATAGACGTTCTGGTAAGTGTGAAGTGGTATCTCATTGTGGTTTTGATTTTTATTTCTCTAATGACCAGTGATGTTGAGCATCTTTGGATGTATTTATTGGCCATTTGTATAAATTTGGAAAAATATTGTAAATATTTTATTATTTAGATAAATATTTACTCAAACATTTGCCCAGTTTTTAACTGGGTCATCTGTCTGCTTATTTTTATGTTGCAACCTCGTTTGTTAAATTTATTCCTTTTTGTTCTTTTTTGCTGCTATTCTTTTCTTTTTTTAACATCTTTATTGGAGTATAATTGCTTTACAATGGTGTGTTAGTTTCTGCTTTATAACAAAGTGAATCAGTTATACATATGGCCCATATCTCTTCCCTCCTGCATCTCCCTCCCTCCCACCCTCCCTATCCCACCCCTCTAGGTGGTCACAAAGTACCAAGCTGATCTCCCTGTGCTACGCGGCTGCTTCCCACTAGCTATCTGTTTTACGTTTGGTAGTGTATATATGTCCATGCCACTCTCTCACCTTGTCACAGCTTACCCTTCCCTCTCCCCATATCCTCAAGTCCATGCCCTAGTAGGTCTGTGTCTTTATTCCAGTCTTATCGCTAGGTTCTTCATGACCTTTTTTTTTCCTCTTAGATTCCATATATATGTGTTAGCATACAATATTTGTTTTTCTCTTTCTGACTTACTCCACTCTGCATGGCAGACAGTCCATCCACCTCACTACAAATAGCTCAATTTCATTTCTTTTTATGGCTGAGTAATATTCCATTGTATATATGTGCCACATCTTCTTAATCCATTCATCCGATGATGGACACTTAGGTTGCTTCCATGTCCTGGCTATTGTAAATATAGCTGCAATGAACATTTTGGTACATGACTCTTTTTGAATTTTGGTTTTCTCAGGGTATATGCCCAGTAGTGGGATTGCTGGGTTGTATGGTAGTTCTATTTGTAGTTTTTTAAGGGACCTCCATACTGTTCTCCATAGTGGCTGTATCAATTTACATTCCCACCAACAGTGCAAGAGGGTTCCCTTTTCTCCACACCCTCTCCAGCATTTATTGTTTGCAGATTTTCTGATGATGGCCATTCTGACCGGTGTGAGGTGATACCTCAGTGTAGTTTTGATTTGCATTTCTCTAATGATTAATGATGTTGAGCATTCTTTCATGTGTTTATTGGCAATCTGTATATCTTCTTTGGAAAACTGTCTATTTAGGTCCTCTGCCCATTTTTGAATTGGGTTGTTTGTTTTTTTGTTATTGAGCTGCATGAGCTGCTTGTATATGTTGGAGATTAATCCTTTGTCAGTTGCTTCATTTGCAAATACTTTCTCCCATTCTGAGGGTTGTCTTTTGGTCTGGTTTATGGTTTCCTTTGCTGTGCAGAAGCTTTTAAGTTTCATTAGGTCCCACTTGTTTACTTTTATTTCCATTTCTCTAGAAGGTGGGTCATAAAGGATCTTGCTGTGATTTATGTCGTAGAGTGTTCTGCCTATGTTTTCCTCTAAGAGTCTGATAGTGTCTGGCCTTACATTTAGGTCTTTAATCCATTTTGAGTTTATTTTTGTGTATGGTGTTAGGGAGTGTTCTAATTTCATACTTTTACATGTACCTGTCCAGTTTTCCCAGCACCACTTATTAAAGAGGCTGTCTTTTCTCCACTGTATATTCTTGCCTCCTTTATCAAAGAGAAGGTGACCATATGTGTGTGGGTTTATCTCTGGGCTTTCTATCCTGTTCCATTGATCTATATTTCTGTTTTTGTGCCAGTACCATACTGTCTTGATTACTGTAGCTTTGTAGTATAGTCTGAAGTCAGGGAGCCTGATTCCTCCAGCTCCATTTTTCGTTCTCAAGATTGCTTTGGCTATTCAGGGTCTTTTGTGTTTCCACAAAGGTGATCGGGTGATGTTGGCCTCGTAGAATGAGTTTGGGAGTGTTCCTCCCTCTGTTATATTTTGGAAGAGTTTGAGAAGGATAGGTGTTAGCTTTTCTGTGAATGTTTGATAGAATTTGCCTGTGAAGCCATCTGGTCCTGGGCTTTTGTTTGTTGGAAGATTTTTAATCACAGTTTCAGTTTCAGTGCTTGTGATTGGTCTGTTCATATTTTCTATTTCTTCCTGGTTCAGTCTCGGCAGGTTGTGCATTTCTAAGAATTTGTCCATTTTTTCCAGGTTGTCCATTGTATTGGCATAGAGTTGCTTGTAGTAATCTCTTATGATCCTTTGTATTTCTACAGTGTCAGTTGTTGCTTCTCCTTTTTCATTTCTAATTCTATTGATTTGAGTCTTCTCCCTTTTTTTCTTGATGAGTCTGGCTAATGGTTTATCTATTTTGTTTATCTTCTCAAAGAACCAGCTTTTAGTTTTATTGATCTTTGCTATCATTTTCTTCATTTCTTTTTCTTTTATTTCTGATCTGATCTTTATGATTTCTTTCCTTCTGCTAACTTTGGGGTTTTTTTGTTCTTCATTCTCTGATTGCTTTAGGTGCAAGGTTAGGTTGTTTATTTGAGATGTTTCCTGTTTCTTGAGGTAGGATTGTATTGCTATAAACTTCCCTCTTAGAAGGGAAGTTTTTTTTGCTGCATCCCATAGGTTTTGGGTCGTTGTGTCTCCATTGTCATTTGTTTCTAGGTATTTTTTAATTTCCTCTTTTATTTCTTCAGTGTTTGCTGCTATTCTAAATAGAATTGTTCTTTTAATTTCATATTATTCATTGTTAGTGTATACAAATGATTTTGTATATTGATTTTGTATCTTGCAACCTTGCTGAACTTGTTTATTCTAATAATTTTGGTGTCTATTCCTTATGATTTTGTATATATAAGGCCACATCACCTGTGAATATATTGTTACCTCTTCTTTTAAAATCTGTAAGTCTTTCATTTCTTCTTCTTACCCGATTGCCCTGACTATAACCTCCATTACAATACTGAATAGAAGTTGTGAGGACGGACATTCTTGTCTTGGTGCTGATCTTAGGGAGAAAACATTCAGTCTTTCACCATTAAGTATGATGTTGGCTGTAGGTTTTTGTAGATGTTCTTTCTTAGGTTGAGTAAGATCTCCTCTACTCCTAGTTTCTTGAGTGTTTTTATAATAAAATTGTGCTGGATTTTGTCAAATAGTTTTTCTGCATTTATTGAGATGATCATGTGTTTTTTGTCCTCTATTCCATTTATATGGTGTATTGCATTGATTGATGTTAGACTAACCTTGCATTCCTGTGATAAATGCCACTTTTTAATATGTTGCTAGATTCAGTTTGCTATTTTTTAAAGGATTTTTGTATCTATATTCATAAAAGATATTAATCTGTAGTGTGTTTAGTGACTTTTCTGTATTGATCCTATAAAATCTATATTATTTGTTATGTGTGGCTACTGAAGTCTCTGCATGGTTAGCATAATGATCAGCTATCTACAGAGCAGAGATTTTCTTAAATGCTTTGAATCAGGAAGTCTCCTAGCATTTTCTGAGGGGCTCTGTACATGTGTTGGGGCATACTTTGAATGCTGTAGTAGGCAGTTTTGTACCTCTGTGTTAGCCTTCACTTCCTGCTTGTGCAGAGCCTCAAGATAAGCCAGCGGTGAGAGTTTAGGGCCTTCTGAGGTCTTTCCTAGGCATGGGAACAGCCCAGAACACTCATGTGGCTGTCTAGATTTCTGAGAATATGTCAGAGCTTTTCAAAGCACCTTATGGAAATATCATTCCCCAGTTTTTTCTTTTAACTTTTTTGGTCAGCTTCTTTTGAACCCAACTTTTAATACCATCTCAGGCAGCTGTGATGTTAAACAGTTGCCAATGATTATTTTTACAAATGCCCTGCAGGTAGGCTGTTTGCACAGAGGAGGTTCTGAGCCCACCTCCTCTCATGGGCACACCAAAATCACGACTATCTGCAGAACATCCTTGATGAAAAAGACTGGAACCTACCAAAAAAATATCTTCTACAATTAAAGACATAAAGAAGGAATCACAACAAGAAGGGTAGGAGGGGCAGACTTGCTATATAGTTAAGTCCCATATCCATGGTGGGTGACCCACAGAATGGGGAATTATTATATTGCAGAGGTTCTCCCAAAGGAGTGAGAGGTCTGAGCCCCACTTCAGGCTCCCCAGCATGGTGGTCCTGCACTGGGAAGATGAGTGCCCAGAGCATTTGGCTTAGGAGGCCAGTGATGCTTACTTTCGGGAGTCCCAGTGGGTTGGGGGAAATAGAGATTTCACTCTTAAAGAGCATGCACAAAATTTCATTCATTGGGACCCAGGGAGGGGAGCGTGGGTCACACCTACCTGCTGATCTTGGAGAGTCTCCCAGAGAGGCAGGAGGCAACAGCAGCTCACCCTAGGAACATAGACACTGGAGGCAGCCATTTTGGGGAGCTCCTTTTACCATGTGGACACTGATGCTGGCAAGCACCATTGTGGAATCCTCCCTCTAGGTCATTAGTGCCAGAACCTGGCACTGTAGGTGCCAGTGCTGAGATGCCTCCAGACAAGCAACTAACTGGGCTGGGACACAGCCCTACCCATCAGCAGACAGGCTGCCTTAAGACCCCCTGAGCCCACACCTGCCTTTAGACATGGCCCTGCTCACTAGAGGGACCAGGACCCAGTTCCACCTACCAGTGGGCAGGCACCCCAAATCCCCTAGGCCCTGGCCCTTCCCTCCAGGGAGCCTGGTCTAGCCTCTTGACCAGCCTTGTCCACCAGGGGGCAGACACCAGACTCAAGAAAACCATAATTCCACAGCTCATGGAACCAGCCTGCCTATCAGCAGACCAGACCCTGCCCTAGGACCAGCTGAGCCCTGGCGCTGCCCGCTAGTAGGCTAACACAAGCTTCAGGGCACCCCAGACCTGGTACCCAACTGTGTCAGGAGCTACCCCTCCCGCCCCCCTGCAATACCAGCTCTGGGACCCCTGGGTCCTGCAACCAGACTCCAGGACCTGGCTTCACCCACCAGTGGGCAGGGAACAACCCCAGAGTTTTCTGGACCCTGACTCTGCCCACCAGTGAGTCAGCACAAGCCCTGGGGCCCCCTAGGGTTCTGCAGTCAGCTGCCTTGTAATCTGGTCCCGCTAACCAGAGGCTAGCAGCCTCCACACAAGGCAGACCTGGCAACCAACTGGACCTGGAGCCACCTGAGCCTACCAGACTGCCCACGTAGTCAGTGCACCACAATAGAAGGACCCACACAGCCTGCCTAGGGGAAACCCCTACAGCCTGGGTGATAAGAGAGGAGTGCACTGCTGGGATGCATAGGACATCTCCTACAAAAGACCAGTTCTCTAATGTCAGGAAATGTAACCAACCTACCAGATAAAAATAAAAATAGCAACTTGGGCAAGATGAAGTGACAGAGGAACATGTTCCAGACAAAGGAACAAGATAAAGCCACAGAAGAAAAACTAAGTGAAGATAGGCAATCTACCTGAGAAGGAGTTCAGGGTAGTGATGGGACTACATCAAACTAAAAGCTTTTGCACAGTGAAGGAAATTATCAACAAAACGAAAGTCTACCTACTGAATGGGAGAAGATATTTGCAAATGATATTTCCAATAAGGGGTAAATATTCAAAATATACAAAGAACTCATGCAACTCAACATCATAAAAACAAACAACCAAATTTAAAATGGTCAGAGGATCTGAATAGACATTTTTAGAAAGAAGACATATGGATGGCCACCAGGCACATGATAAGATGCTCAACATCACTAGTCATCAGGGAAATGCAAATCAAAACCACAATGAGATATCACCTCACAACTGGCAGAATGGCTATTATCAAAAAGGCAACAAATAACAAGTGTTGGTGTGGATGTGGAGAAAAGGGAACCCTTGTGCACTGTTAGTAGGAATGTAAATTGGTTCAGCCACAATGGAAAACATTATGCATATTCCTCAAAAAATTAAAAATAGAACTAACATATGATCCAGCAATTTCACTCCTGGATATTTATCCAAAGAAAACAAAAATAATAATTAGAAAAGATATAGTCATCCCTATTTTCACTGCAGCATTATTTACAGTAGCCAAGATATGGAAGCAACCTAAATGCCCATCAATAGATGAATATTAAAGAAGATGTGGTATATATTTATGTGTGTGTGTGTGTGTGTGTGTATATATATATATATATATATATATATATATATATATATATATATAATGGAATATTACTCAGCCATAAAAAAGAAAGAAATCTTGCCACTTGCAACAACATGGATGGACCTGGAGGAGTATTATGCTAAGTTAAATAAGTCAGACAGAGAAAGACAAATACTGTATGATTTCACTTATATGTGGAATCTAAATAAGAAAACAAATGAAGAAACATAACAAAACAGAAATTGAGTTATACATACAGAGAACAAACAGGTGGTTGCCAGAGAGGAGGGGGGTGGGGAGAGGAAGGAAATATGTGAGGGAGATTTAGAGGTATTAACTTCCAGCTGTAAAATAAATGAGTCACCAGTATGAAGTGTACAGTGTGGGGAATATAGTCAATAACTGTGTGACATCTTTATATGGTGACATATTGTAACTGGACTTATCATGGTGATCATTTTGAAATGTTCAGAAATATCAAATCACTAAGCTGCGTAACAAGAGCTAACATAGTCAGGCTTCCCTGGTGGCACGGTGGTTAAGAATCCGCCTGCCAACGCAGGGGACACAGGTTCGAGCCCTGGTCTGGGAAGACCCCACATGCTGTGGAGCAACTAAGCCCGTGTGCCACAACTACTGAGCCTGTGCTCTAGACCCCACGAGCCACAACTCCTGGAGCCCACGAGCCACAACTGCTGAAGCCCACATGCTGAGAGCCCATGCTCTGCAACAAGAGAAGCCACCACAATGAGAAGCCCACGCACCGCAATGAAGAATTGCCCCCACTTGCTGCAACTAGACAAAGCCTGCGCATAACAAAAAAGACCCAAGGCAGCCAAAAATAAATAAATAAATAATTAAAAAAAAAAAAACAACTAACATAGTGTCGTAGGTCAATTATACTTCAAAAACAAGCTCATAGAAAAAGAAATCAAATTTGTGGTTACCAGAGACGGGGTGTTGGTAGTGGGGTAAATGAAGGTAGTCAAAAGGTACAAACTCCCAGTTATAAGAGAAATAAGTGCCAGGGATATAATATACAGCTTGTTCTATGTTATATATGAAAGTTGTTAAGAGAATAAATCCTAAGAATTCTCATCGAAAGGAAAAATATTTTTTTCTATTTCTTTATATGAGATGATGGATGTTCACTAAACTTATTGTGAGAATCATTTCATGAGGTACATAAGCTAAATCATTATGCTGTACACCTTAAATTTATACAATGCTGTATATCAATTATATCTCAATAAAACTGGAAGAAAATCCTATTTTATTATTTTAGCCAGCACTCCGTTTCTATTGAGGTTGGAGATTAGCTAAATATATTTTCTATGTAGTGCCTGTTAATGTCTTTAAACCATTTTCTTACTTAGGTTTTGGTGTTTTTCAATTTTACACATATTTACAGCTGTAAATTAATTTGCATAGGGAAATCTGGAATATTTAGAGTGTGATTAAGATGGCAATTCATACTGTGGAAAATAATAGAGTGTATAATTAATGGTGCTGTGAAAGATAGTTCTTTCTTTGTGGAAAAAAAGAGTTAGATCTTTATCTTACACCATTCACAGAAATAATTCCCAGATGAAGAGCTAACTATAAAACAAAACTATGAAAGAATTAGACAAGAAAATATTTTTCATATTTGAAATGGAGAAGGATTTTTTAAGACACAAAATTAATTCTCAATTCACTAAAGTAAAAGACCAACACATGTATCTACACAAAAGTACAGACGTTCTGTGTGGTAATGACACATAGGCAAGCAGAAAAAATTAGTGACAGACTGAGAGGACATATTTGCATCACTAGAAACAGGCAAATTATTAAGATCCAGATTACATAAAGTACCCTACCAATTGATAAGAAAAAGATAAGCCACCCAGTAGAAATTGAGATGGTTAACACATATAAAAAGATGGTCAGACCAGAGGGCAGACAGCAGAAGCAAGAAGAACTACAATCCTGCAGCCTGTGGAACAAAAACCACATTCACAGAAAGATAGACAAGATGAAAAGGCAGAGGGCTATGTACCAGATGAAGGAACAAGATAAAACCCCAGAAAAACAACTAAATGAAGTGGAGATAGGCAACCTTCCAGAAAAAGAATTCAGAATAATGATAGTGAAGATGATCCAGGACCTCGGAAAAAGAATGGAGGCAAAGATTGAGAAGATGCAAGAAATGTTTAACAAAGACCTAGAAGAATTAAAGAACAAACAAACAGAGATGAACAATATAATAACTGAAATGAAAACTACACTAGAAAGAATCAATCACAGAATAACTGAGGCAGAAGAATGGATAAGTGACCTGGAAGACAGAATGGTGGAATTCACTGCTGCGGAACACAATAAAGAAAAAAGAATGTAAAGAAATGAAGAGAGCCTAAGGAACCTCTGGGACAACATTAAATGCAACAACATTCACATTATAGGGGTCCCAGAAAGTGAAGAGAAAGAGAAAGGACCAGAGAAAATATTTGAAGAGATTATAGTCAAAAACTTCCCTAACATGGGAAAGGAAATAGCCACCCAAGTCCAGGCAGCACAGAGAGTCCCAGGCAGGATAAACCCAAGGAGAAACATGCCGAGACACATAGTAATCAAATTGGCAAAAATTAAAGACAAAGAAAAATTACTGAAAGCAGCAAGGGAAAAACGACAAATAACATACAAGGGAACTCCCATAAGGTTAACAGCTGATTTCTCAGCAGAAACTCTACAAGCCAGAAGGGAGTGACATGATATACTTAAAGTGATGAAAGGGAAGAACCTACAACTAAGATTACTCTACCCGGTAAAGATCTCATTCAGACTTGATGGAGAAATCAAAAGCTTTACAGACAATCAAAAGTGAAGAGAATTCATCACCACCAAACCAGCTCTACAACAAATGCTAAAGGAACTTCTCTAAGTGGGAAACACAAGAGAAGAAAAGGACCTACAAGAACAAACCCAAAACAATTAAGAAAATGGTCATAGGAACATACATATCGATAATTACCTTAAACGTGAATGGATTAAATGCTCCAAGCAAAAGACACAGCCTTGCTGAATGGATACAAAAACAAGACCCATATATATGCAGTCTACAAGAGACCCACTTCAGACCTAGGGACACATACAGACTGAAAGTGAGGGGATGGAAAAAGTAATTCCATGCAAATGGAAATCAAAAGAAAGCTGGAGTAGCAATACTCATATCAGATAAAATAGACTTTAGAATAGAGAATGTTATAAGAGACAAGGAAGGACACTACATAATGATCAAGGGATCAATCCAAGAAGAAGACATAATTATAAATATATATGCACCCAATGTAGGAGCACCTCAATACATAAGGCAACTGCTAACAGCTATAAAAGAGGAAATAGACAGTAACACAATAATAGTGGGGGACTTTAACACCTCACTTACACCAATGGACAGATCATCCAAAATGAACATAAATAAGGAAACAGAAGCTTTAAATGACACAATAGACCACATAGATTTAACTGATATTTATAAGACATTCCATCCAAAAACAGCAGATTACACTTTCTTCTCAAGGGCACACAGAACATTCTCCAGGATAGATCACATCTTGGGTCACAAATCAAGCCTCAGTAAATTTAAGGAAATTGAAATCATATCAAGCATCTTTTCTGACCACAACACTATGAGATTAGAAATGAATTACAGGGAAAAAACAGTAAAAAACAGAAACACATGGAGGCCAAACAATACGTTACTAAATAACCAGGAGATCACTGAAGAAATCAAAGAGGAAATTTAAAAATACCTAGAGACAAATGACAATGAAAACACGACGATCCAAAACCTATGGGACGCAGCAAAAGCAGTTCTAAGAGGGAAGTTTATAGCTATACAAGCCTACCTCAAGAAAGAAGAAAAATCTCAAACAATCTAACCTTACACCTAAAGGAACTAGAGAAAGAAGAACAAACAAAACCCAAAGTTAGGAGAAGGAAAGAAATCATAAAGATCAGAGCAGAAATAAATGAAATAGAAACAAAGAAAACAATAGCAAAGATCAATAAAACTAAAAGCTGGTTCTTTGATAAACAAAATTGATAAACCATTAGCCAGACTCATCAAGAAAAAGAGGGAGAGGACTCAAATCAATAAAATTAGAAATGAAAAAGGAGAAGTTACAACAGACACCACAGAAATATAAAGCATCCTAAGAGACTACTACAAGCAACTCTATGCCAATATAACGGACAACCTGGAAGAAATGGATAAATTCTTAGAAAGGTATAACCTTCCAAGACTGAAGCAGGAAGAAACACAAAATATGAACAGACCAATCACAAGTAATGAAATTGAAACTGTGATTAAAAATCTTCCAACATGGGAGGGAGGGAGACGCAAGAGGGAAGAGATATGGGAACATATGTATATGTGTAACTGATTCACTTTGTTATAAAGCAGAAACTAACACACCATTGTAAAGCAATTATACCCCAATAAAGATGTTAAAAAAAATCTTCCAACAATCAAAAGTCCAGGACCAGATGGCTTCACAGGTGAATTCTATCAAACATTTAGAGAAGAGCTAACACCCATCCTTCTCCAACTCTTCCAAAAAATTTCAGAGGAAGGAACACTCCCAAACTCATTCTATGAGGCCACCATCACCCTGATACCAAAACCAGACAAAGATACTACAAAAAAAGAAAATTACAGACCAATATCACTGATGAATATAGATGCAAAAATCCTCAACAAAATACTAGCAAACAGAATCCAACAACACATTAAAAGGATCATACACCATGATCAAGTGGGATTTATCCCAGGGATGCAAGGATTCTTCAATATACGCAAATCAATCAATGTGACACACCATATTTACAAATTGAAGAATAAAAACCATATGATCACCTCAATAGATGCAGGAAAAGCTTTTGACAAAATTCAACACCCATTTATGATAAAAACTCTCCAGAAAGTGGGTATAGAGGGAACCTACCTCAACATAATGAAGGCCATATACGACAGACCCACAGCAAACATCATTGTCAATGGTGAAAAACTGAAAGCATTTCCTCTAAGATCAGGAACAAGACAAGGACGTCCACTCTCACCACTATTATTCAACATAGTTTTGGAAGTCCTAGCCACGGCAATCAGAGAAGAAAAAGAAATAAAAGGAATACAAATTGGAAAAGAAGAAGTAAAACTGTCACTGTTTGCAGCTGACATGATACTATGCATAGAGAATCCTAAAAATGCCACCAACAAACTACTAGAGCTAATCAATGAATTTGGTGAAGTTGAAGGATACAAAATTAATGCAGAGAAATCTCTTGCATTCCTATACACTAATGATGAAAAATCTGAAAGAGAAATTAAGGAAACACTTCCATTTACCATTGCAACAAAAAGAATAAAATACCTAGGAATAAACCTACCTAGGGAGACAAAAGACCTGTATGCAGAAAACTATAAGACACTGATGAAAGAAATTAAAGATGATACCAACAGATGGAGAGATATACCATGTTCTTGGATTGGAAGAATCAATATTGTGAAAATGAGTACACTACCCAAAGCAATCTACAGATTCAATCCAATCCCTATCAAATTACCAATGGCATTTTTTACAGAACTAGAACAAAAAAAGTCTTAAAATTTGTATGGAGACACAGAAGACCCCGAATAGCCAAATCAGTCTTAAGGGAAAAAAACGGATCGGGAGGAGTCATACTCCCTGACTTCAGACTATACTACAAAGGTACAGTAATCAAGACAATATGGTACTGGCAGAAAAACAGAAACATAGATCAATGGAACAAGATAGAAAGCCCAGAGGTAAACCCACACACCTATGGTCAACTAATCTATGACAAAGGAGGCAAGGATATACAATGGAGAAAAAACAGTCTCTTCAATAAGTGGTGCTGGGGCTTCCCTGGTGGCGCAGTGGTTGAGAGTCCGTCTGCCGATGCAGGGGACACGGGTTCGTGACCTGGTCTGGGAAGGTCCCACATGCTGCGGAGCGGCTGGGCCCGTGAGCCATGGCCGCTGAGCCTGTGCGTCCGGAGACTGTGCTCCACAACGGGAGAGGCCACAACAGTGTGAGGCCCACATACCGAAAAAAAAAAAAAAAAGTGGTGCTGGGAGAACTGGACAGCTACATATAAAAGTATGAAATTAGAACACTCCCTAACACCATACACAGAAATAAACTCAAAATGGATTCAAGACCTAAATGTAAGACCGGACACTATAAAACTCCTAGAGGAAAACATAGGAAGAACACTCTTTAACATAAATCACAGCAAGATCTTTTTTGATCCACCTCCTAGAGTAATGGAAATAAAAACACAAATAAACAAATGGGACCTAATGAAACTTCAAAGCTTTTGCACAGCAAAGGAAACCATAAACAAGATGAAACGACAACCCTCAGAATGGGAGAAAATATTTGCAAATGAATCAACGGACAAAGGATTAATCTCCAAAATATATAAACAGCTCATGCAGCTCAATATTAAAGAAACAAACAACCCAATCCAAAATGGGCAGAAGACCTAAATAGACATTTCTCCAAAGAAGACATACAGATGGCCAAGAGGCACATGAAAAGCTGCTCAACATCACTAATCATTAGAGAAATGCAAATCCAAACTACAATGAGGTATCACCTCACACCAGTCAGAATGGCCATCATAAAAAATCTACAAACAACAAATGCTGGAGAGGGTATGGAGAAAAGGGAACCCTCTTGCACTGTTGGTGGGAATGTAAATTGATACAGCCACTTTGGAGGACAGTATGGAAGTTCCTTAAAAAACTAAAAATAGAATTACCATATGATCCAGCAGTCCCACTACTGGGCATATACCCAGAGAAAACCATAATTCAAAAAGACACATGCACCCCAATGTTCATTGCAGCACTATTTACAATAGCCAGGTCATGGAAGCAACCTAAATACCCATCGACAGACGAATGGATAAAGAAGGTGTGGTACATATATACAATGGAATATTACTGAGCCATAAAAAGCAACGAAATTGAGTCATTTGTTGAGATGTGGATGGATCTAGAGACTGTCATACAGAGTGAAGTAAGTCAGAAAGAGGAAAACAAATATCGTATATTAACGCATGTATGTGGAACCTAGAAAAATAATACAGATGAACTGGTTTGCAGGGCAGAAGTTGAAACACAGATGTAGAGAACAAACGTATGGATACCAAGGGGTGAAAGTCGTGGTGGGGTGGGGATGGTGGTGTGATGAATTGGGCTATTGGGATTGACAGGTATACACTGATGTGTATAAAATTGATGACTTATAAGAACCTGCTGTATAAAAAAATAAATAAAATAAAATTCAAAAATCCAAAAAAAAAAAAAAAAGGTGATCAACCACATTATAGCCCAGGTTAAGAAAGCACAGCTCTACTGCCTTCCCACTGCTTGCACAAACAATTCAAATGTCATATTTCTTCCCCTAATTTCACTCCTGTGTCTGTTTCTGGCCTCATCCTGGCCCTTCTGTCCCCACCCCCAAACTTCACACTTAAGCCATGAGGACCTCCTTAGGACTCCCAGCACAAACTTTGCTGTTTCTGATGTACCTGCCGTGATCCTGTTTGGCATGCCACCTTGGTGGCCTGCTGAACACTTCCTCATAATCTCGAGACAATTATCATCTCATGTATAAAATCTTTCCTGCCCCTCCACCATTGCTCTTTGTGGAAGCCGTTGGCAAGGTCTTCATCATCTTTGTACTCCTAATGCATATACATATATATATATATATATATATATATATATCTCCTAATGTATATATATGTATGTACTCCTAATGCAAAGAGACTATCCAGTCAGTGCTTATTAATTTGAACCTATATCCCCTCTTCTTAGAGATTAAGTCAATGAAATGTAGAGAGTTTATTCTGACAGCTAGATAGGATTAAAGTTAGATTAAAACCCATTTTCTCTTGAATCCTAGACTTTTAAACTTTCTTATTAACCATATTTAACTGAAATTTATTTTTAAAATTCAATTTTCAATATAAAACCTCCTATTTATAAAAAATCATAGAAAGTAAAGTTAAAAAACATAATTAACCGACCTCTCATCCACATATCTAGGAGGAGAACCAGAAGAGTACATGCACCGAAGTTAAGAAAATACAATTTTAGAATGTAGGCAGTAGACAGCTACATCAAAGGCCTCCAAATTCAGTACAAGTGAGGACAAAAATGGTACACTCCTTTTGGCAATAAGGAGATTCCTGGTGACTTTTTCCAGGGTGGTTTCAGTGAAATGATTAAGGACTATGCAGTAGGACAGAAATAATGAGGGAAGAAGTGGAGACAGTGAATGGGGACTATTCTTTAGAGCAACATACCCTGTTCTGTGATTCTCAAACCATTGGGACCAAAGATCAGGGCTGGCTGTTCTGAGTTTTGCAATGCTCACTTGTAGGAAGTTAAGTGAAGGCAGAGACATTTTTGTCTTGGTCGTACTAAATCTACACTACCTACCTAGCACAGTACCTGGAATATAGTATATGCTCAAAAAATATTTGTTGAGTACTGAAATATTACTGTAGGCATTGAGAAAAAACTGAAAGTCCAAAGGTTAGTAGCTCAAGGTTAATGTAATTGACATAATTTGGGGAGACTCTGGGTCAAAATGATTCCCCACTGGCCAGGTCTGGGCTCTCTTTGCCATGTTTCTTGTGCGAGACTCTGTCACCTTAGTCATGAGGAAAAGAAGGAGGAGTGAATAAAACATTGATGAGCACATGCTCCAGTTTTCTTCCCATGACCTTCTTTCTTAGCCTTGGGTAGAGAAGATCCTCTTTCCTCTCCAGAGCTGGGGCCATCAATGTTTGAGTCCAGAACTGCCAGAAGCCAAGTTCCCTGATACAAAAATAAAGTCCACTGAGAGTAGGAGAGACCAAAGCCAAAATGTTGAATAAGCAGAGGGCAGGTCCTAAGGAGTTTGAACTCCTGGAACTGTTTGTCCCTGAGCCCAGCTCACCCATGGTTAGGTTACCTGAGTCACTAAATACTCCCTCTCCCCTACTCCATTTCCTCTGAGCTCATTTGAGTTGGGTTTCTCGCCCCTGCATCTGAAAGAAATGGAGAGACACGGCTGCAATTAGCAGCCCAAGCTTTTCCACCACAGTCCACATCTGCCTCTCATACCTGGTACTGGTGACAGACCAAGATGGCACCTTTTCTTCAAAAGGACAGATGAAAAACAGTCTCCTGTTTCTGTAAATAGCATTTTATTGGAACACAGCCTTGTCCACTCATTTACATTTTGTCTACGGCTCCTTTTGTGCTACGATGGTAGAGTTGAATGGTTGTGACTGAGACTATGGCAAAAGCTTAAACTATTTACTATTTGGCCCTTTACAGAAAAAGTTTGCTGACTCCCGATTTCGAAGATAATGGTGGAGGGGGTGGTAGAGGATGCTGCTGATGCCTCACCCAGTTTCCCTTTTCCTGCCCTTGCACTCATATCCCAGCTGCCGGCACTGTTGGCTGATAACTTATGGGATACCTTCTTCTCCAGAGACAATTGCCTAGCAATCTCCATGCTCTTCTGCCTACTGCAGACTTTGGCCTACTGACACACGGGTAGGATTAGTGCTCTAGAGCCTCCCCATGGGATCAGGCTGAAGCTACACTCCTGCTTGGATCATGTTCCTGCTTGCTATATCTCCCCCGCCCCCAGCTCCCCCCCCCCCAGCCTATAGTCCTTCCTCAATACATCCCTTCAACTGGAATTTCTATGTCAGCCACTGCTCCTGGGAACCCTGCCAAAGTCAGGGGGGAAAGGATGTTTTGCAGGTATGACTTAGTCTTGGAAGCATACTTCATGAAGACTGGTTATGACCTTTCTAGTGTTTCTGGATAGGTGAGCTGGACCAGGGAAATTACCCTACCCATCTGTTCTAATGCAGTTTTCTTTTGCCCTTATATTCCCCCACATGTCAAAGCCCCTTCTTGACCTAAGGTACTTCAACATTAAATATAAAAAGAAAAAAAATTTGCCTTTCTAGCGTTGGAACCAGAACAAATACAAAGAGAACAAGGTATGGGGTTAGGGCTGCATCGGTGACTTCTAGGAGAAGACCTGATATTTTGACTGAAGTCCTTAATCAGCTGGGGAGTTAGACCTTTCAGGTTCTACCTTTCCTTCTTCCCTTTGACCTCTTCCTTACACAAAACTTCAAGACTCTGAACTTCTTTATGATTGGATATTCAGATCCTGTGAATGGTGGAGTCTGCCATTTCTGGGAGAACATGTTGCTGAGCTAAGAAATGTATGAGCAAAGGTAAGTTTATCAGCTTTACATTTATTCATAGCTTGGTGATATTCATTTCTGTATTCACTGATGCTGGCCCAGAGTAGCTGCTTAATGCTTGCTTTCCAGTGAGTCAGGCTGTGCCCCACTCCTGGGCAGGGAAACGCAAGACTGTGTGAGCCTCTCAAGTTTGTAGCCTCTGGGAAGAGGGAAGAGATCAGACTAGCTCATTTCCTCATAGACACAGGTGTTCCTTAGCTCCAAACTTGGCCTCTGGCTTGCGTGTGAATTCCAGGTTCAGGAGTGGCCAGTGTCTCGGGGTGGGGCAAAGGTGTGGGTGGGCAGAGTTCAGGAATGCATTGTTCCAGAAAATTTGTCCAAACAGTTTTTCTG
Organism: Delphinus delphis; assembly: GCF_949987515.2. Taxonomy (NCBI): domain Eukaryota; kingdom Metazoa; phylum Chordata; class Mammalia; order Artiodactyla; family Delphinidae; genus Delphinus; species Delphinus delphis. Next base: position 87,216,993 of record NC_082704.1, read on the forward strand.
CTTCCTTTTCCCTGGCTGGCTGCAGTTTCAGTCATAGAAAATCTGCCCATGAGGAGTTTGTTTTAGCTGCTACCACAGTGGCCAAAGGACTCTTGCTATATTTGAGAGGCCCATTGCCAAGGGCCTACTAGATGCAAAGCACAGGTTTTTAACAATAAGCAATTATACAGAACCATATTCTCTCACCTATCTGAATTTATGACCTCTTTAGATCAGGAGTCAAACTCTCGATCCCGAAATGGAAGAATAATACAAGGGGAGTCAAGCACCCCTCTTTGCAAAACATCCATTTCCAGCAAGTGATGCAAAGGAACTATGTGAAGAAGCTAAAAGACCCAGAATCAATCTAGATGTGTTCACCACCACCTGGGTTGGATTTTATGCTGTGGTTATCACTAAAACCCTGTGGGCTTATAAAAATTTCAGTTACCCACGCCACCAACAATGTCACCAAAATATTGAAACACTCAAGAAATACCAGAATTCCAGAGGCTGTTGTCCACCATTGACTGGCATTAGACATCATCCTGATACCTAGGGGATACACTTGTGCAGTTGTCAATGATGATTGCTGCACACACATCCTCTCAAAACTTTCTGATGTCTTTTTGTTGAATGAGCACATCTGTGAAGCAAACCAAGACAGTTGTTGAGTGAATGATGCAGTCCTTTGCTCTAGGACCTATGGATCATCCTCAGGTGATTGGGGAAGGAACCTCTTTCCCTGGGTCTTCATAACAGGGATACAGTCCATGGGATACACTTTTTAAAATAATTAATTAATTAATTTTTGGCTGCGTTGGGTCTTCGTTGCTGCACACGAGCTTTCTCTGGTTGTGGTGAGCTGGGGCTACTCTTCATTGCGGTGCGTGGGCTTCTCATTGTGGTGGCTTCTCTTGTTGTGGTGCACAGGCTCTAGATGCGCGGGCTACAGTAGTTGTGGCACGTGGGCTCAGTAGTTGTAGTTCATGGGCTCTAGAGTGCAGGCTCAGTAGTTGTGGCGCACAGACTTAGTTGCTTTGCGGCATGTGGGATCTTCCTGGACCAGGTCTCGAACCCGTGTCCCCTGCATTAGCAGGCGAATTCTTAACCACTGCGCCACCAGGGAAGTCCCATGGGATACACTTCTGGCCGAGGGCTAGTGATCATTTCCTTTTTCTTCTTATGGGAAAACCCCTCCTCAAGTGCATCCAATCACATCTAATCAAGACTGGCAGCACTGTCCTGTCCAAAGAGTTGACCCAAACTATGATTAAAGACAGAAAACCGAAGAACAAACTGCTCCTCCAACCCATTATGGGAGACTTCTTGACTCAATTCCTGAATGCTGAACATCCCTGTAATTTTGTTTTCACTCCCAAAAGATTTTCCTGGAGATAAAAGTAGTTTATCTTGGCCAAGAGGAAGAGCTATAAAAGAATTAAGGCAGACCTCAGTTTTCTTTGCCTAGACCTTTGCCTCCTTTTCTTTTTTTCCCTCTCTTCTCCTTTCCATTTTTTCCCCTTTCCTATCTCCCACTCCCCTGAATCTTGACTGACATTAGAGAGCTTACAGACAACTGTCCCGGCTTACAAAGATAACTCTGGAAAGAACTGTTCTATCCGCTGCCAATATGAGATGGCACCAGTGATCCTGAGGCATGAAAACCAACCTATTCCAACCACCAACCATTCCAACCGCAAGTTTTGCATCAGTTACAGATAAAGAAAACTGCAACCAGAGACAAGACCAAAGTCATGTACCCCTCTCTTCTCCAATCCTGCTTCAGCTCAGGGAGTTACCTAATTTTGGGGTGCTCCTTGATGTGCATCATTTGAACAAAACCTGTAATCCCTATTGAGTCACTCTAACTATATTTTTCTTGACACTAAAATCTTTTCCAGATTCACTCTTCACCCTCTCCATCCTTCTCTGTTCTTCAGGAGACTGACATCTATGGGTTATATCAATAGGCTCCCTAACCTCTGGCTTTGTTTTGGGTTCAGCCAATGGGAGGCACTAGAAGGAAGTCAGAGGGTGGACAGAGCAAAGTCAAGGTATTTATGCTCTGGGTCCCTTCCAGCCTGATCACCATGAGTTGACTGAATCCTTGACCTAAGGCTCCACCCAAGGCTCCTGTTTGTCATACTTTCCCTGGTTCCTGTAACTTCTTTTTTCTCTCTCTCTCTCTCTTTTTTAAATTTAAATTTATTTATTTTTGGCTGTGTTGGGTCTTCGTTGCTGCACGTGGGCTTTCTGTAGTTGCCGTGAGCAGGGACTACTCTTCATTGTGGTGCGCGTGCTTCTCATTGCAGTGGATTCTCTTGTTGTGGAGCACAGGCTCTAAGCGTGTGGGCTTCAGTAGTTGTGGCACGTGGGCTCAGTAGTTTTGGCTCATGGGCTCTAGAGCGCAGACTCAGTAGTTGTGGCGCACAGGCTTAGTTACTCTGTGGCATGTGGGATCTCCCCGGACCAGGGATCAAACCCGTGTCCTCTGCATTGGCAGGCAGATTCTTAACCACTGCACCACCAGGGAAGTCCCTGTAACTTCTTTTTCTTGCCTCTTCAGGCCTAGGGGATAACAGCTCCCGTTTGTCGCTAGCCTCAGGGAATTGCACAATGCCCTGACCATTTCCCTAAACTCTGCCAATTCCTTTGGAAACAACCTTAAGATGTATGACGTGATTTGATACACATATATATTGTGAAGTCATTAGTACAATAAGGTTAGTTAACACATCCATCACCTTACATAGTTATCTTTTTTTTTTTTTGGTGGTGAGAACATTTAAGGTCTGCTCTCTTAGTAACTTTCAAGTGTATAATATTGTTAACTATAGTCAACATGCTGTATATTAGATCTCCAGAACTTATTCAACTTAAAACTGGAAATTTTTACCCTTTGACCAACATCTCCACATTTCCCACACCCCCAATTCTGATAATTACCATTCTACTCTCTGTTTCTATGAATTTGACTTTTTTAGATTCCACTTATAAGTGATATCATACAGTATTTGTGTCCTCTGTCTGACTTCTTTCACTAAGCATAATACCCTCCAAGTCCATCCATGTTGTCACAAATGGCAGGATTTCCTTCTTTCTCATGGCTTAATAATATTCCATACATATATATATATATATATATGTATATATGTCCCACATATTTTTATCCATTCATCCACTGACAGACACAGGTTATTTCCATTTCTGGCTGTTGTGAATAATGCTGCAATAAACATGAGGGTGCAGATATCTATTCAAGATAGTGATTTCATTTCCTTCAGATATATTCCCAGAAGTGGGATTGCTGGATCATAGGGTAGTTCTATTTTTAACTTTTTGAGGAACCGCCATACTATTTTCCATCATGGCTGCACCAATTTACATTCCCACCAACAGTGTAGGAGGGTTTCCTTTTCTCCACACCCTCTCCAGCATTTGTTATCTCTTGATTTTTGATAGTAACCATTCTAACAGGTGTGAGTGGTACCTCGTTTTGGTTTTGATTTGCATTTCCCTGATGATTAGTGACGTTGGGGTTGTGTATGGGGTGGCCTGGTACTGGAGTGGGCTGGGGGCTGGGTTTGTAGGAGCCCACTGGGAGCTTGGGCCCACAGGAGCCGCCTTGCGTTGGTGTGAGCCTGGTGCTGGGGTCCGTGTTGAAGTTGGGTGTTCACTTCACTCTCCTTCCCCCACAGGGAGAGCATCTCTCTCCACACTGGGCTGCTGGGACTTGGGGGAGAGGTGACAGGACTAATGTGAGACTCTTTCCTACCCTCTTCAATGTGTCTTTTTTTAGTTCTGTGCCCCACTTTGGTGCTTTAATCCCTCATATGGAATCCTTAGTTCTTATGAATTTATTTTCAGGTGTAGATAGTTGTTTAAATTTATGTTTCTGGGGGTGGACAAATGCTAGAAATTTCTATACCGCTATCTCGCTGATGTTATTCCTCAGAATTCCCTCACACTTTATCTTACTCTTTTCCCCAAAGTTGGTTTCTTCTTGAGACACTTAAAAAAAAGTAAAAAACAAACCTTAACTTTCAGGATATTTCTTGGCTTTCCTCCTACCTCAGTGGCAGCTTCACTGCAGCTTTCTTTTCTAGATCATCTTCCTCTTAGAGATGGAGTAATACAGGAGGTCCTCAAATCTCTTCTGTTCTGTACTTGGTAAACAGAATTGTTGGGTATCTCCTTTGGCATAAGGATTCTGTCTAAAAAATTACTGAGACCCTAAGGGTGCCATGAACCAAGAAATTTAGGGAACCAGTGCTCCAAGTCATCACATATGATTCTATAGCTCTAAATTCCTCCAAGGTGTTAATTACTCACTTTTCTCCATATCCTCTCCAATATTTGCTATTTGTGGTCTTTATGATGATAGCCATTCTGACAGGTGTGTGGTGATATCTCATTGTGGTTTTGATTTGCATTTCCCTGGTGGTTAGTGATGTTGAGCATCTTATAATATGCCTGTTGACTATTGGTATGTATTCTTTGGAAAAATGTTTATTCAGATCCTCTGCCCATTTTTTAATTGGCTTGCTTTTATGATGTTGATTTGTATGAGTTCTTTGTATATTTTGGATATTAACTCCTTATCAAAAATATCATTTGCAAATATCTTCTCCCATTCAGTAAGTGGCCTTTTCATTTATTTGATAGTTTTCTTCACTGTGCAAAATCTTTTTAGTTTGATGTTGTCCCATTTATTTTGCTTTTGTTTCCCTTGCCTGAGAAGACATAGCCAAAAAAATATTACTAAGATCAAGTTAGATTGAGTAGATAAGAACTTACTGTCTATGTTTTCTTGTAGATGTTCTATGGTTTCAGGTCTTACATTTAAGTATTTAATTCATTTTGAATTTATTTTTGTGTATGGTGAGACAGAGTAGTTTAGTTTGATTATTTTGCATGTAGCTGTCCAGTTTTCCCAACACCATTTATTCAAGAGGCTGTCTTTTCCCCATTGTACATTATTGCTTCCCTTCCTCATTGCTTTAAACTTCAGAGACTTAACAATGATCAACATATTTCATTTTGCCATGTTGCCCCAAATCAAGTCAACATGATGGCCTTCCTTTTACACCTAAGACCCTGTTGCTTGAATAGAAGCCTCTCACTTGGCTGCTTTACACTGACCAGAAGCTGCTTGCCTCTCTTGCTTTCTTTGAGTGCCAAATTCCTGGTCTTCACAGAAAACCTCTGTGTATCCTGGAAGCTTCCTTTCCAGAGTGCTTATGTATGGACATCATTCCTGTTTTCTATACAACACATACTTTCATTGTTCTCTTGCCCACTGGCTGCTTGCTGTTATACCATCAATCACCATGGTACTCAGGTGTTTTGAAAAGGTGAAATGAGGAATAGATGCTTTTAATCATGTGATAGCTGAGCTGTGATAAGCCTGGCTTCCTTCAGATTCCTTTGTACTGAGAAACTCCATACTTGGGCTGCCCTATCCTTGATGTACAGGAATGCATGGACTGGGAAAGCTATCTGAGGAAATGAACCTGTTTGTGAAAGCAGGTAGAGTATGCCTGCAGCCTACTAGAAACCAATCTTACCTGGAATCAGGAGAGGTCTGTTCTCAGTTGTTGCCTCCTCACATCAGCTGTGGGTCTGACCCAGTGTATCAGTTATCTATTGCTGCAGAACAAATTACCCCCAAACTTAGAAGGTTAAAGCAATAAACACTGATTATCTCACAGAATTTCTGAGGGTTTGAAAATTGGGAGAGTTTAGCTGGATGGTTCTGTCTCAGGGTCCCTCAGGAGTAGTCAAGTTGTCAGCTAGGACTGAAGTCCTCTTGAAGTGACTAGGGAATTCACTTTCAAGCTCACTCACATGACTGTTGGCAGAACATAGGCCACGTGGTCCTCTCTGAAGGACTGCTCGCAGCATGGCGTCCCTCAGAGAGTGATCTGAGAGTGCTCACCCAAGACAGATGCTGAAGTCTTTTATAACCTAATCTTGAAAATGACATGCCATCACTTCTACCATAGTTCTTTGTCACATAGAAGAACCATGGCACAATGTGGGAGGGGACTACACAAGTGAAGAGTCAGGGATCTTTGGGGGCCATCTTAGAGGCTGCCTATAACACCCTGATCTTGGCAAAATGTTAGACAATGAGGCTCCTCATGATAGAGTCCAGGAGCTCCTCTCAGCAGTGAATGGTCAGATACAAAGGGCTCTAAGAAGTTTTAACTGTGTGGCTGGAGAAACAGGAACAGGCCCTGTGAGTATCGATGTCCCATAAATATAACCCTGGCTGTGGTTGACACACTATCTAAGGAATCAAGAACTAAGGATCCAGAGTGTATCCGCAACTTCTTTGGTTCCAAAGACAAACCAGTTTTGTCGGAATCACCTGGAGAACTTGTTTAAAACACAGACTCCTTGCCCAAGATATACTATATCAGAATCTCTGTTGTGGGCTCACTAAATAATTTTGATGTGTAGCCAGGTTCGGAAACCACCATGAGATCACACAAGTTTATAGGAAGAACATGTAACCTGTAACTAAAGTGAGAGTTTGGCTTTGACTGATGGATGGATGAAGTGAGTGTAGGCTGGGTCCATAACTGCAGCTGTTTGCAGGTATGGTGGTGAAAGACACCCAAGCAGCTCTTGTTGACTTATTACTATTAATTATTTAAGGACTGCTTCTCTACTTGCCTTGGGATTAGAAGAAGAAACAGACAGAATTCAGAATGCAATGGACTAAATAAAACACAAAAACACAGTATGAATTTTTTTTTTTTTTTTTTTTTTTTTGCGGTATACGGGCCTCTCACTGTTGTGGTCTCTCCCATTGTGGAGCACAGACTCTGGACGCACAGGCCCAGCAGCCATGGCTCACGGGCCCAGCCGCTCCATGGCATGTGGGATCCTCCTGGACCAGGGCACGAACCCATGTCCCCTGCATCGGCAGGCGGACTCTCAACCACTGCACCACCAGGGAAGCCCTGAATTTTTAATTAAATCAAATTCTGACCTTCTTTTTATTGAGTGGTTGGTCATGGAAGGGCCTAGAGACACGGGGAAGTTTATGTAGGCTTAAGGAGTAGATGAGAAAATGCTATAATGCTTTCCTCAGGATATAAATGTTCAATATCATTTTCCTTTCTTCATCTTCTGTTTCATAGCAGACTGATCTGAACAATTATTTGTATGCCATGCCATTGGAGCTACTGCTCTATGGCCTTGGTAGAGTAACCTCTTTGCTATAAAGATAGTTAAAAATTGCTTTTGAACATCTCTCTGAGGGATTTCTGATTTCCATACAGAGATTTAGAAAGCTAGAGTGAGTCATTCCCAGCTTTGCAATAAAGAAGGCTAGCCAAATTGCATGTACATGAATTTTCTTGAGAGAGCTGAGTAGCAGGGTAACCAACTAGCCTGAAATCAAAGGGGAGATGGGCATCCTGGAGACAGGATGTAAGCACTTTTTTTTTTTTAACCAGGGCAGAAGTTCCTAAACACTGGTATGAAAACTTCACCTAGAAGCAGTGGAGGCTGAGTGTGGACTGGTGAGAGAGTGTGGAGACCCTGGGGGCTGCAGATATAAGAAAAATTTTCTGCATGGACTCCACTTGCTAAGAGTTCTGAGAAAGCATCCTTCTTGGTGAAGGCCTGTGGGAGAGGAGTAGCAACCATTGTGGAAGAGGCAGAGATCCAGGGGCATGGGGCCTGCCTAAAACTGAGGTTTAATCAGAACAATAGATACCCTGCTGCCATGCTTCCTTACAACCATTTAACAAGTGTCAAGTAACAAGTAATAGTGGAATACTGCCAGAAGAGTTGCAAGACTGTAGAGATGGTCACAGTTTAAAAAGAAAATCTAAAGCTGATGTGACATTGAAAAAAGTCTCTTTAGCAAACTGGTCTCCAGTCTAAGCATAAGGTATTGCTATAGGAATTTGAAGTCTGGGGGGCACTGAGGGTACACTAAAGCAACAACAAACTAGAGCAACAACAAACCTCCAGCCCAACTCAACTCCTTACTAGATTCTCAAACCTCCACATTAAAGGCTTAGCAAAAGAAAAAGCATGTCCATTTCCAGGCATCAAAACTATTTACTTTGGTCTCTGCTACACAAGATGTCTGGGATTCAACTTAACATTATGAGGCATACAAAAGGAAAGAAAAAAATAAAACACATCCAAGAGACAAAGAAATCAACAGAACAAGATTCAGAGATAACACAGATGTTGGAACTATCTCACATGGAATTAAAATAGCCATGAGTAACATGCTGAAGGCCCCAGTGCAAAAGGTGGACAACATGCATAATCAGGTGGGAAATTTTCAAAGAGAGACCAAAACTATAAGAAAGAATAAAATGAAAAACATTGTAACAGAGGTGAAGAATACCTTTGACTGGCTCATTAGGAGACTTGACACACCCAAGGAAAGAAACAGTGAACTTGAAGCTAGGTCAATAGCTATGATCAAAACTGAAACACAAAGATAAACATGAGTGAAAAAAAAAAGTACAGAGCATCCAAGAGCCGTGGAACAACATTAGATAGTCTAACATACACACAATTGGAATCCCAGAACATTAGATAGTCTAACATACACACAATTGGAATCCCAGAAAGAAAAGAGAAAGAGAATGGGACAGGAGAAATATTTGAAGAATTAATGGCTGAGAATTTTGAAACAAAACGAAGAGGCTGAGAATTTTGAAACACAGAACCACGAGGCTGAGAATACCAAGAAAGATAAATACTGAAAACCCAAATCCAACCCCCACCCCCAGCATACCCACCTAGGCATAAAATAATTAAACTGCTTAAAAGGAAATACAAAGAGAAAATCTTGAGGCATCCAGAGGAAAAAAGACACATTACATACAGAGGAAGAAGGATAAGAATTACCATAGACTTCTTGTCAGAAACCACACAGACCAGAAGACAATGAGTGACAACTTTAAAGTGCTGAAAGAAAAGCAACTCTTTCAACCCAGAATTTCTAAAGTCCACAAAAATACCTTTCAAAAATGAAGGAGAAATAAACACTCTCTCTGACAAACAAAATATCAGAACAATTTTACCAGAAAAGTTAAAGAAACTTCTTCAGGCAGAAGGAATGTGATACTAGGTAAAAACTTAGACACAAAGAGATGAAGAGCACTTGAAATGGAATAAATTAAGGTAAAATAAAATTTGCTTTCTTCTTACCTTAAATTGTCCTAAAATAAAACTAACTAATTAAAGCAAAATTATATATATGGCATAATATGTAAAAGTTGAATGAATGACAATATGGAATAAAGAATGGGAGAGAGGAATTGGGAGCACACTATTTAAAGTCTGTACACTACACATATAGTGATATTATATTATTTGAAGATAGATTCTGTTTAACTGGTGATATACATTGTAAGCCCTAGAATAACACAACGATTTTTATAAAGTATAAATAATAAGTTTTAAACAGTAGTGGAGATAAAACAGAATAAAAAAAGCTCAATAAAAATATACAATGAATACAAGAGAAGGCAAAAAAATAAGAACTATATGTTGCGACAATAAATCCACTTAAAATAGAAAGATAGGTACGTTAAAATAAAAGGATGGAAAAGATGTATGATGCAAACACTATAAATAAAGAAGCTGGGTAGCTATAGTATTATCAAAGTAAAATCCAGAACAAGGAATATTATCAGAGATAAAGAAGGACATCACATAATAATAAAGGAATAAATTCTTTAAGAAGACATAGCAATTTTATATGGACATGCACCTAACAACAGAGTTTCAGAATACACGGAGCAAAAACTGATAGAGCTGAAAGGAGAAATAGACAAAACTACAATTATGGTTGGACACCTCAATACTAGTCTGTCAGTAATTGGTAGAACAAGTACATAGACAGTAAGAGCACAGAAGAACTGAACAACACTATCAAACAACTTGACCTAAATGCCATATATAGAGAATGCAAACCAGTAAGAACAGAATCCACATTTTTTTCAAGTACACTTCCCCCAAGTAGAACATATTCTGTGTCAAAAATCAAAGAGCGTGTTTAATATTAAAGAAATCATACAACCTATGTTCTCTGATGATAATGGAATTGAACTAGAAATCAATCACAGAAAGATTTCTCTAAAATCTTCTAAGGTATCAAAATTAAGCAATATTGTTGCTATGAACATTCAAGTTTTTATATGTACATAGATTTTCATTTCTCTTGGGTATGTAACCAGGAGTGGAATTGCTGGGTCAAATGGTAAGTCTGTGTTCAGCTTTTTGAGGGACTATAAGACTGTTTTACAAAGACTATTTTCCCCCATTGACTTGTCTCATCACCCTTGTTGAAAATCAATTGACTATAAATGTGAACATTTATAGTCAATTTATATATATGGAGAGAAGACAGGGGGAGGCCTATAAGCAGTCAAACACCTTAGCACCCAGATCTTGGTTTCTGAAACATCATTCTTCAATAAAAAGAACCAGGGCTTCTTGTAGAAGTGGTTGATTCCAGAGCTGAGAAAAGGAAAACACAAGATGAACTTGGAGCATCTTGTGTGCCAGGAAATAAGGAAGTTCTTTAAAAAGTATGGGACTTATCAAAAGAGCATAGAGACCAACCTGAAAAAGCTCCTAATGGCCAAAGATGGAGCAATTTGAGCAACAAAATGAATAACAATAGTATTGAATCATAAACCACAGGATAAAATAAATACTCATGTGTCCAGACTGATGTAAATAAATAATTGATTGAATAAATAAATGAACAGGGGAAAAAGATAGCTCTTCCTTACAGAAGAATTACAATTAATATATATAGAAGGTATAAAGGAAATACAAAATCACTATTAGAAGACTGCAGTAATAATTGTTGCAAGCAAGATATCCACTAACGAATGCCAGAATTAGTCAACAACTGTTTGAGGAGAAACAGGATATTTCTGTACTTTAAAAGTATCTCTCCCAAGATATTTATTAACTACAAAGAGAAAATAATAATTTTACATACAGTAAAGAAACTCAGCAGATAATGCCTTAATCAAGTGATCAAGGTTAACATCACCAGTCATAAGATCCTCTGATATGATGTACTGAGAAAGGCATAGCATCGCTTCTGTGATACTCTTGACAAAAATGCATATCCTTAGTATAATCATGAGAAAACATCACAGTAATCCAATTTGGGGGACATTACACAAAATAACTGACTGGTACTTTTCAAAAGTGGCAAGGCCGTGAAAGACAAGAAAGGGTGAAGAAATGTCACAGACTGGAGGAGATGAAGGCAACATGATGACTAAATGAAATTTGGAATACCCATTTGTATCCCAGAACAGAAAATGTTCGTTGGTGGAAAAACTGGTGAAATAAAAATAAAGTATGTAGTTCAGTCAATATTACTGTGCCAACATCAATATCTTGGTTTTGATAGTTGTACTATTGTTATGTAAGATGTTAACATTAGTGGAAGCTGGGTGAAGAACACATGGGGATTCTTTTTACTATTTTTGCAACATTTCTCTATATCTAAAATTATCTCTATCTAAATTTGAAATAAAAAGTGAAAAAATGTCTCTCTGAAAGAGTCCAGATGCAGCAGAGATTCAAGCAAAAGAAAAATAACCACAAAACAAAAATTTTGTCTTTGGGGTTGAGGAACAAAGTATGCTAGAGATAACAGCTTCTGGAATTTCTGAATGGCTGCCTTCCACACCTGAGATTACTCTAGGTCAAAGGACTCAGCTACTGGAACAGCAAAGATAAATCAACGTTGTACCACACAAATGCCCTTGAACAAGTTGGCAGTTTGGGGCAGGCACAGTTTATCCTGCCCTGGGCCAGAGCTGATCAGCAAAATTATCAGTAGAATATATTTTAATAAGCAATACTAGAAGGATAAAAGTGGAAGTTCTTTGTGTTAATTGAATAAAGCTTGATTAGTGCTCCTTCCAGGGAATCTGGGAGTCTGAAAAACTAATGTCAAAAACCAGCAACAAGCATCCCTGTGTAGTTAGCCAAGTAGGTGAGAGTTAAGTGAACTCTAAACTGAGTGTGTGATGATAGAAGGGAAATACAAAGAAAAGGGAAGTCATTTGTTTCATAATTAAAATCAATATTTATGAGAAAAGCAAGTATTTATAAAGTGTCTACTGTGTGCATGGCAGCAAATAATTGTTTAATTTCTGTAGCACTTTACCAGCCACCAGATTCTTTTATTTATTTATTTATGGCTGCATTGGGTCTTTGTTGCTGTGCATGGGCTTTCTCTGGTTGCAGCGAGCGGGGGCTACTCTTCATTGTGGTGCGTGGGCTTCTCATTGCAGTGGCTTCTCTTGTTGTGGAGCACGGGCTCTAGGCGGTCGGGCTTCAGTAGTTGCAGCACGTGAGCTCAGTAGTTGTGGCTCGCAGGCTGTAGAGCACAGACTCAGTAGTTGTGGCGCACGGGCTTAGTTGCTCTGTGGCATGTGGGGTCTTCCGGGACCAGGGCTTGAACCCATGTCCCCTGCAATGGCAGGCGGATCTTAACCACTGTGCCACCAGGGAAGTCCCCAGCCACCAGATTCTGACATAAACCATCTTGTTTGATCCTCACAAAAAGCAGGTGAAGTGCACAAGGTATTATATGGTTTTCACAAGTGTGAAACAGTCTCACAGAGGTAAGAGGCTTTGCCAAGGTCACACGTTAAATGGTCAGACCAGGACTCCAATTCCTAGCTCTTTTTGAGAATGTTATTTTAAAAATAAAAATAACTTTCCATCTGCATCTCTTGATAACGCCCGAGTGAGCATACTAGAGATCTGGATACATCTAAAATTTGAAAATTTGTTTTAAATGTGCTACACTGGACATAGTCCAGAATATGTTTCAAAAGACACATTTTCTCCTTAAATGTTTAAATGCACGTCCTTAAGAATAAATGAAATCCATATGCTCCTGGTCAATTTACATTTACCGTAATTCATTAAAATGCTGTGTTGGAAGTTATTGAGTGTTTGAGCACATTTTGAGTCTTTCTCCAAGTATCTGCAGAAGTTCCATGGATGGTTTTAAAATCGATGTAAAGTTTTTGGCGTAAGTACAGACTTGGTCCATTCATTTTCAGGAAGATGATCCTTGGGCCAGTGTAGCAGATTCGGACTTCATCTCGTTTCCCAGCCTTCTTAGTCTTAAAGTGGAAAGAGAAGTGCCCCACACAGGAGTGGGGAAGCCTTTTGCCCTTTGAATGCTCAAAGTCCAATGGAAGAGGAAGTTAATACATACATTACAGATCTCTAGCATGACCATATTCTGTCCATCTGTACATCCATCCATCCATCCATCCATCCAGGTACTCAATCATTCAAATAACATTTACTGGAGTCCTACTATGAATCATGTATTGTAGAAAGTTCTGACGGAAAAATGAGTAGCATTCTTTTCCTGTCATGTTTTATAAAGAATATTATATTAGCCTAAGAACAATCTTACAATTTAGGGAGATAATTCTATTCATACTTCATAGAAATGGATAAAGGGGGCTCAGAAAGGTTTAGCAACTTGTCTGTGATTTCAGATGATTCCTAACACACAGCAGATGTTCTGTGAATGTTGAATTGAAATGAATGAGCGAGATGTGTGGTGTTTTCTTTGGATCTGCTCTGGTTAGGAACCAAAGTATTAGAACAGGGTAGTGGTAAAAATACGGGCTTTAGAGCCAGACTAGGTCTGGGTTCCAATCCTACCTCCATGACTCCATAACCATGTGTATCAGTCAGGGTCCCAGGCACATTCAAAGTAGGATGATTTCAGGAAAGCTTAAAAAAAGAACAATTTGCAAAGGTGCGGGAAGGGTATAGGAGAACCACATAGGATAGTGCACTCATGGAGTGGCTGTTACTACTCCTGGGCCTGAAAGAATGAGAAGGGAGTGGTTACAATAACACAGAGAGGGGCATCTGACAGGAACTGTGACCTTCAGTTGAGGGCTGCAAACAGTCTAAAAGGACCCTGCAGGGAGGAAGCCAGGGAATAACTACCCTGACCTCATTCTCCTCCTGCCCTCCCATAGCCTGCCAGGACACCCATTGGTTGAACCTAGTTGGGCAAAGGGACCATTCAGACTTTGGGACAGAGAGCAAGTGGGGGAGTGGATCTGGAGAGGCAAATGGAAGATATCAGATACCGCATGTGATGCTGGGAGATTATTTCACATTTTTTACCTCATGGCTCTCCTCCTGGATATAATGAAACCCACCTTTTGGGGTGGCTGGGGGGGATTATATGGAATTGTGTTGATCCATATACTCAGCATTGATCACAGTGCCTGGTAGCAGAGCTCACTTGCGATTCTTCTTTCCGGGGCTCTGGTGCCCAAGCATGTCGGCCCCAGCAGCTCTAAACAATCCAATACTCAGTCAACCTTACTCTCTGAGATGTGCAGTCCTTAGTTTCACAGAATTGTGCTTGCCATGTCTTGGGGACATGGTACTGACAGTTAGGGGCTGGGTCCTGATGACAGCTGGGGGAGAACGCATATAAGATGGGAAGGGTGACAGGGTTTGTGCCCAGAGCTGACAGCAACATAGGGAGCCAGCAGAGAGTGACCAGCAGGTGTGTGTGAGCAGCAGTGGGGGAGGAGAGGCAGGAGCAGGCACTTCTGAGATGCTCAGGCAAGGAACAGGGCTTCACTGAAGAGCATCATGGTCTTCACACTTTCAAGTGCAGCTGATTCAATGTTATTGCTGTGGGTCTGAGTGACGCCCAAGAATCTGTGTGATTACACACCCCCTTCCCCTTGACAGATGGCCCTGCTGTGTAATTCCGAAAACAACCATGCTTTCAGCAACACTGCCATGATGTCTGGGGGTAGATTTTGAAGTCAGACTGACCTAGTTTGAATCTTGGTTTTATAATTTCTAGCTATGTGACTTTAGGGAAATTATTCATCCGCTCTCTGCCCTGTTGCTCATCAGAAACACTGCCATCTTGTCAAATTACATGAGGCTGAAATGAGATAATCCACATAAAGAATTTAATAAATATTAATGCTAAGTCTGTGAACAAATGGCAAGACCCCAGGCACTTCACCAGGGTTCTGAGAGGGACCTTTGACACTTGTATAGGTGGATCAGTCCAACATGCATCTTCCTGAAATGACATGAACCAATTTCAATGCCCGTATTTCCACAATATCCACCATTAGACCTAATTTGGAGACAAGGAAAGATGGAGGCTTAAAGCCAAGTGGTTCCTCCTAAAGCCATGCAGCATTTGATGATCTTTTCTAACCAGAGAATTTCCTATTGTTTCAGCCATACACTGACCAGTTCACATCCTCTGAAACATGTCTAATCAGGAAAGTGGAAATAGAGCAGAAGTAGCTATTTCCCCCAGTACCAGGGTGGTAGTGAGATATGGGGATTGGAGCCAAACAAAGCTGTGTTTGAATCCTTATTCTGATATATATTAGTCATGTGAACTTGAAGATGTCATATGACCTTCTGAACCTCATGTGAAGATAATGATGCATACTTTACCTGATTATTGTGAGGATTAATCAAGAGCATGTATATAACTTCTTGGCATTTAGTGACATTCAAAAAATTACTATTATTATTGTTTTCAGCTTTATAAAGTGGTTCTCTTATCATTTGAATTTCTACAATATATGCATGCATTTTTTTAAATGATCAACAAAACTGCACCCAAAGAACTTTAGTTTTTGTTTCAAATCCCTCTCAGGTGACGAGAACTCTATATAGGCAATGCCCTTTAATATGTTGTCAATTCTCATTGGTAACTACAAACTTTATCATTTTGGAGGTAAAGGTTTTGATCTTCCAAATTAAGAAGTGCTGAGGTAAAATTCTCTTGGGATATTCTTTTCAAAAATTTTATATCTTTTCTTGTCTTTGAACAAAAAATTAAATAAAGCCAAGATTCCTGCATACAAATAATTTACCATGGGATAACATGGATGAAGTAAATACTAAACAGAGGTATCTCTGTTCTGGGGTTTAGCATTGTTTTGTAGTAAAGGACTCAGAGAAGGACACGAAGGCTGGTCCAGGCCCAATCACAGATCCATCTCCATGAATCTATTAGAACATTGTCAGAAATCAACAGTGTTCCCTTAAGACATAGAGTGGGATGTTCTCGAGGGTCTTAAATGGAAATAAAAGGCAGCTACAGCCAAATCATCTTTTCTGGCAAATTGTCTCTGGACTGTAGCCTGCGTACCTCTACCACCTCCTTGGTCCTCCTCTGTAGCCTGCATACCTCTACCATCTCCTTGGTCCCCTCTCTTCTGCTTCTGAAACTCATCTGGCTGTTGGGCTTGTTTATGGCATTATCATCTTTGTAATCCACCCACAGCTCTTCGTTGACTCACCAGCACTGATCCGTTTCCCCATCTGTAAGTCAGAAATAATAAAATCACTCAGAATTTTTATCATCATTAAATAGGATAACATGAGTAGAGAGCTCTTTGTGTGAATATCCTAGACTTTATAATCTAGCCTATCTAATACAAAGCTTCATGATGCCCTCTGGTGCAATTGAGTGAGCCAGAGAAAATTACTCTTCTTGAGCCTCAGTTTTTCTTATCTACAAAATGGAGACAATAATGATTATTTTGAAGGGATATTATGAGGAAAGTATTCAGCACCAGTGAGACAGAAAACCCTGCCTAAGAGTTTGATCTGTCCCAGTTTCAAAGATTTGACTGGTCCTTTAGGAAGGTACCTTCAAAACTGCCTTCCTAACTAATTATGCATTGAAGACAAATCTCCAGATTGTTTAGGAGCAAAATGTGATGCATTTGTAAATCTGGATTTTGTAACAGGCAGGGTGTGCTTTTCCATGTAGGGTTCATCATGTTAGCTTTATAAGGAATGTACATTTCAGTGGATTATTTTTTAATAAGGAAAATATGATACTTGACATAAATTACATTGGTAAAAATCAATGTTATACATATAATTTATATTTTTCCCCTTGTGATACCTGTAAATGTTTCAAAATTTACCTCCTTTGCAATAAATGATGGATATTTATCTTCTTTGTTGAATGCCCATACCAAGAGGCTCTTTTTTCCCCATCTGGTCTTCCATTCAAATGTTCAATGCCAATATTTTTGGCTTCTCTTTAAAAAAAACTTTACTGATGAATAATTGACATACAATAAACTGCATATAATTTAACCATGAAATTAATAAATTTTTACAAAATGGTAAAATGTATATATACATTTTATCATTTTGTAAAAATTTATGTATATATCTGTGAAATTTATGTATATATATATTTGAAACTATCACCACAATCAAGGCAATGAACATATCCATCACCCCCAAAAGTCAAAAGTATATTAGTTTGCATTTTCTAAAGTTTTATGAAAATGGAATCATAAAGCATGCACTCTTTTCTTCTGGCTTCTTTCACTCAAAATAATTATTTTGAGCTTCATCCATGTTATTGCTTGTATCAATAGTTCATTTCTTTATATTGCTGAGTAGTATTCTGTTGAATGCACAGCTTATCCATTCATTGGTTGATGGAGACTTGGGTTGGTTTGGCAATTATAAATAAAGCTGCTTTGAACATTCATATGCAAATCTTTGAATAGACATATGCTTTAATTTCTCTTGGATAAATACCTAAGAATGGAATGGCTGGGTCATATAGTAAGTGCATGCTTAACTTTTGAAACAACTGCCAAATGGTTTTCCAAAGTGTTTGTACCATTTTACATTCTGATCACCAATGTATGAGAGTTATAGTTGCTCCACATCTTCACCAATACTTAGTGTGGTCAGTCTTTTAAATTTTAGCTATTTTAATAAGTGTATAGTAATCTCTCATTGTGATTTTAACTTGTTTTTCCCTAATGACTTTTCATTTGTTTCTTTGCCTTTCATATATCTTCTTTGGTCTGTTTAAATCCTTTGCTCAAATATATTATGATTTTGTTATTCTATAACCAGGGTTTCAGAGCTCTTTAAGTTCTCTGATGGATGTATTAATTAACTTGATGGGAAGAATCTTTTCACAAGGTATTGTACACTTTAAATATCTTACAATTTTATTGTCAATTATACCTCAATAAAGCTAAAGCTGTTTTTCCTGATTAGACTGGCTAGAGGTTTATCCATTTTATGGATCATCTCAAACAGCCAGCTTTTGTTTTTGTTGATTTATTTCCTTTCTTCTACTTACTTTGAGCTTAATTTTTCCTTCTTTCTCTAGTTTCTTTGGGTAGAAGCTGAGGTCATTGATTTGAAACCATTCTTCTTTCTCAAATATAGGAGTTAATGCTAAAGAATTTCCCCAAAGTATTGTTTAAGTAGCACCTCACGAATTTTGATATGTTATGTCTTCATTTTAATTTAGTTCAAAATATTTTCTAATTTCACTTTTGATGTCATCTTTCATTCATGGATTATTTAAAAGTGTATTATTTGGTTTCCAAATATTTGGGGGATTTTCCAGATATTATTCTGTTATTGATTACTAATTTAATTCCATTGTTGACAGAGAACATACTTTGTATGACTTAATTCCTTTTGTTTGTTTTAATGTATTTTTCTCTGAAAACAGTTTATTTTGGTAGCTGTTTCATTTGCAATTAAAAAGAATGTGTATTTTGATATTGTTGGGTGGAATGTTCTATAAATGCCAATCATGCTTTTAGTTGATCATGTTGATCAAGTATATACTATATTCTTGCTAATTTTCTGTCTACTAGTTCTATCAATTATTGAGAGAGAAGTATTCACATATCAGACTATAATTGTTGATTTGTCTATTTCTCCTTGCAGTTCTGTTAGTTTTTTCTTCATGTATCAATATCTTAAAGCTCTGTTATTAGGTGCATGTTTAGAATTGCTGTGTCCTTTTGATGACTTGACCACTGTATCATTTTGAAATGACTCTTTTTACCCCTGGTAATATTCTTTACTCTGAAATCTACCTTGATATTAATATAGCCACTCTAGCTTTCTTTTGCTTATTGTTATGATAGAATATATTTTTCAGTTCTTTTACTACTTGTGACTTTATATAAGTTCATTTCTCATAGGCAGTATATAATTGGGTTTTGCCTTTTAAATCAATCTCACAATCTCTGTTTTTTAATTGGGGTGTTTCACATTTTTAGCATTTAATGTGATTGTTGATATGGTTGGGTTTAAAGCTACCAACTTGTTTTCCATCTCCTCTTTGTTCCCTTTTCCTTATTTTCTATCTTATTTTGGAGTATTTATTTTTTATTGTTGTGTTTTACTTCCTGAATAGCTTAGTAGGTAGACTTTTTTTTTGTTATTTTAGTGGTTGCTTTAGGGTAATAGTATGCATCTTTAATTTATCATGATCTACCGTCTAGTGATATTGTACCGCTTCTCCTAGAGTATAAGAACCTTACAACACTATGCTTCTATTTTTCCCCTCCCAATTTTTGTGCTATTATTGCCATACAGTTTTCTTTTACATATGTTACAAAGTCCACCTCCATTTATTATTATTGTTCTTTAAATAGCAATTTTTAAAGAGATTTAAATAAGAAAAAATCTTATATGTTTTTCCATGTATTTACCATTCCTTTGCATAGATTCATATTTCCATCTGATACTGTTTTCTTTCTGTCTGAAGGATATTCTTTAACATTTCTTGTAGTGTGAGTTTGCTGGTCATGAGTTGTTTTATCTTTTGTATGTCTGAAAAGTATTTTTCCTTTGTTTTTGAAAGATATTTTCACTGGATATAGATTTCTAGGTTAAGAGTTTTTCTTCTTTTAGTACTTTAAAAATATTGCTTGCTGTCTTCTCACTTGCATTGTTTATGATGAGAAATTTGCTGTAATCCTTATCATTGGTTCTCTATACATAATGCTTTTTCTTCTCTTGCTGCTTTTAAGATTTTACCTTTCTCATTGCTTTTCAGAAATTTGGTTATGATGTGGTTTGGTGTAGTTTTATTCATGTTTCTTGTGACCGGGTTTGTTAAGTGTCTTTGATCTGAAAATTTGGCCATTATTTCTTCAAATATGTTTCTCTCCCCACTTTTCTTCCCCATCTCAGGGACTCCAACTGCACATACATTAGGCCGCTTGAAGTCACAGCTAAATGATGCTCTGTTGTTTTCTTCTTTACCTCCTTTTTTTCCTTAAAAATATATTTTTTTCTCTCTGTGTTGCATTTGGATAATTTTTATTGCTATGTTTTCAAATTCACTATTTTTTTCTTTTGCAGTCTCTAATCTGACATTAATCCCATCCAGTATATTATTTTTGTCTCACACATTATAGTTTTCATCTCTAGAAGTTTTATTTGGGCCTTTTAATATTTTTCACATAGCCACTTTTCCTCTTGAACATATGGAATACAGTTACAAGCTGTTCTAATATCCTTTTCTACTATCTTAACATCTGTGTCTCTTCTCTGTCAGTTTTGACAGATTGAATTTTCTCCTCATTTTGAGTCATATTTTCTTGATAATTTTATATTTGATGCCAGATATTGTGAATTTTACCTCTGTATGTGCCAGATATTTTTGTATACTAAAAGTATTTTTGAGCTTTGTTCAGGTATGCAGTTAAGTTACTTGGAAACTGTTTGATTGTTTTGGGTCTTCCTTTTAAGATTTGATAGTCAGAACAAAAGATGTGTTCACTCTAGGACTAATCACCACTACTGAGGCAAGACCCCTCTCTATACTTAAACCATGGGACTTCCCTGGTGGTGCAGTGGTTAAGAATCCACCTGCCAATGCAGGGGACATGGGTTCGATCCCTGGTCCAGGAAGATCCCACATGCCGTGGAGCAACTAAGCCCATGAGCCACAACTACTGATCCTGCGCTCTAGCGCCCATGCGCCACAACTACTGAAGCCCTCGCGGTCTAGGGCCCATGTGCTGCAACTACTGAGCCCGCGTGCTGCAACTACTGAAGCCTGCATGCCTAAAGCTCCTGCTCTGCAACAAGAGAAGCCACTGAAGTGAGAAGCCTGCACACCACAACAAAGATTAGCTCCCACTCACTGCAACTAGAGAAAGCCCATGCACAGCAACGAAGACCCAAAGCAGCCAAAAAAAAAAAATTAGACTCAATGTTTAAAAAAAAAACCAATGCTCTGTGAATTTTGAGGCTTTTCAGTTTGGATGGTGGGAACAGGCACTATTACCAGCCCTATGTGAGGGCTTGGCACATTGTCTCTAATCCTTTTAGGTGGTTCCTTCCTTGGCTTCAGGTAATTTCCTCACACATATGCACTGATCATTACTAAGCTGAATACTTCAGGGGGACCATCTGCAGATCTCCAGAACTTTTTGTGAACAGTCATTTCCTCTTCAGTACTCTTCCATGAGAACTTTAGTTGCCTTGGTGTCCCCAGGCTCTCAGATTTGTCTCTTTGATTCAGGAAATCCCTGGACTCTGCTTGCATTTCCCCTTCCTGATGCATGGCTTGGAAAATCCTTCAAAGCAGTAAGCTGGGAAAATTGTAGGGCTCACTTTCTTTGTTTGCCATCTCTCATAGATCACAATCCTTTTTTTTCTGATGTACAGTGTCTTACAAATTGCTATTTCATATGACAAGTCTATTTTTTAGTTGTTTCAATGTGTAGATTAAATCCTGGCAACATTATACCCTCTTGGCCTGAAACTGAAGTCTTCAGGTGGTTCCTTTTATGATCTATAAAGAAGAGTTTTGCTATTCCTCTTTTTTCTTTCTTTCTTTTTTTGTGACTATACATTTCCATTCTCTTACTGAGATTCTAGCAGTTCTGTTAATAGCTATTGATATTATTAGCCTTGAAATTTATTTATCACTTTGGATACTGTTCTCTCTTCTTACTATTGAATCCCAGAACAAAATTGACAGATGGAATATAATGCTACAAAAGTTATTTGCCTAAAGGAAAATGCAAAAAATAAGCTACCCCTCTGTATTAATTATCTATTGCTGCATAACAATTTACTACAAATTTAGCACCTTAAAAAATAAACATTTATTGTCTCACAATTTCAGTGGGTCAGGAATCTGGGCATGGCTTGGCTAGGTTCTCTGATTCAGACTCTCTTATAAGGCTGCCATCATGATGTCAGCCAGGACTGAGGTCTCATCTGGAAACTTGACTGCAGAATGATCTGCTTCCAAGACCATGTAGTTGTTGGCAGGATTTATTTCCTCTAAGACTGATGTACTGAGGACCTCAATTCTTTGCTTGCTATTTGCCAGAGGCTGCCTTCATTTCTTTGCCACCTAGTCCTCTCCATTGGGCAACTCAAAATATGGCAGTTTGTTTTACCAAAGCAAGCAAGTCAGAGATTCAATTAGCAAGACAGAAGTTACAATCTTATGTAACATAATCACAGAAGTGATACCCCATCACTTTTTTTTGGCTGCATTGGGTTTTCATTACTGTGCACGGGCTTTCTGTAGTTGCGGTGAGCAGGAGCTACTCTTCATTGCAGTGAGCGGGCTTCTCATTGTAGTGGCTTCTCTTGTTGTGGAGCACAGGCTCTAGGCATGCGGGCTTCAGTAGTTGCAGCACACGGGCTCAGTAGTTGCAGCACACGGGCCCTACAGTGTGGGGGCTTCAGTAGTTGTGGTGCATGGGCTCAGTAGTTGTGGTGTGCGGGCTCTAGGGTGTGTGGGCTCAGTAGTTGTGGCTCGCAGGCTCTAGAGCACAGGCTCAGTAGTTGTAGCATACGGGCTTAGTTGCTCCATGGCATGTGGGATCTTCCTGGACCAGGAATCAAACCCGTGACCACTGCATTGGCAGGCGAATTCTTAACCACTGTGCCACCAGGGAAGTCCCAATATCCCATCACTTTTGTTGTGTTCTGTTTGTTAGAAGCAGGTCCCACCCATACTCGAGGGCAGGGGATCATGCAAGGGTGTAAATATCAGGAGGCTGGGGTCCTTTTAGAGTCTGCCCACCAAACTCTCCTTTCCTAGAGGTGGACAAAGTGTAGGCTTCTTTAAAGTATCTATGTATAGTTAGTTCGTAAGCCTAAAAGTTCCTGTCAATAGAAAACAGCTGACTGAATAAAAAACTAAAGTGCTAGAGATACAGCATTAAGAAATATTGCTGGGAATGAAGGCTTATGGTCTAATTGCCCTAAGAGAGAAACAGTTCTGCCTTAACCCCTACCTTCTATTGTGTTCCCTTCTCTCCAGAATGCTGGTTCTTTACGCTTAGAAAATAATCCTGCCATCAGAAAATATTTAACCTGCTTTAACATGTATTTTATTCAACAGACGTTTATTAGATACCACTCTGTAGCATTCTTTATACTAGATGTAAGAGATGAAATAGTGAATAAGAGAGTATGGGTCTCCCAGTATAATAGGAAATTAGCCATTAAACTAATGTGGCCAGTGCTACCAAAGGAAATTCCCAAGGTGTCTTGGTGGTGGATAAGCAGGACAACTTATCACTTAGGTGTTGAGGAGCCCCAATAAGCACCTGGAATTTCATAGCAGTTGAATGTTGCTTCATTAGCCCTTCCCCTGTGGTCAATAATGCATTAATCACAGATGTTATATTTCTAGATCTTAGGACCATGCTTGGCATATAGTAGAACCTCAATAAATGTTTGCTGAATTGAATTGTAAAAATCAGAAGTTTGGGGATTCAATATGATATATTCAGTAATGCCTATAAGAGTGTTGAAAATAAACTGAAGGTCAGAATGTGTGCTGGCTGCCCTGACAGCCTTCCATGAACAGGATGATTGGAGACCGCTGAGTACATGGAACCCAACATACCTGCATTCGACTTTCTCTAAATGTTTGCCTGTAGAAGCTGTTATGAGTCAATGTAAATCAATAGTTTACATGGAAGCAAAATGAACTTGCAGAGATGTGGAAAACACTAAGGTGTTCTAGCACTGCTAAAGTTGTGTTGTTTTTATCTATGGAGGTCTACTTAATCTGTGACAACCCACAAGTAAGTTATTCTTTCACTCTTTATTCACTAGTTTCTTCAGAAAAGAACTAGGTGACTAAGATCCTGTCTGACTCAGACCTGGGTGAAAGTCTTTTTGAAATGCCCAAATTCTACATTGTGACCTTCCTAGTCCATCTCAAAGGAACAGACAAGGGATTTAACCCTTACTCTAAATTTTAGACTCACTGTTACCTTTCTCAGGTCATTGGCATTTTAAGTCATATCTTATTTTGGAATAAAGTGTTTTAGTAATCATTTATTCATGAATCAAACATAATTGTGTACCAGGTATTGTGCTGGGAACTAGGGATACAAAACAAAGGAAGCATAGACACCTTCATTAGGAAGTCCACGGTCTTTTTCAGGATCATCATGTACAGCCGTGCACGTTTTCTATTGTACAGGGGCATTTGATTGTGATGGCTGCCTTCTTCTAATACTTGACAAAGGTGTTGTATGGGCAAGCAGTTGCTCTAGGTTTCATCCCCATTATTGAAGCAAGAGTTCTCAAACTGGAGTTTATGACTTTTGGAGCCCATGTACTCCTAGAAGTATTATTCACAATTGGGTATATATTTTTCCATTTTTCTGGGAGAGACTTTATCTGATCTTCAATGATGTATGAACCCCCAAATGTTTAAAATCATTGCATCTAAAGACTCTCCTAAGTCACTTCTAGTCTTCTGAAGTAAGCAGAGCATAAATCATTCATAAAAAACTGACTAATAAATTAATAGAATAAATTGCAGGCACTAGAGGTTATTTTAATTTACGTGGCATTTTTTTATCCTCTAATGTCCCACCAAGTAGATAAATGCCAATTCTATTAATGATCTAAATTTACTTCTTATCCAAGATTCATCTAGTAACCTGCAATTATGTCTTGGGGAGAAATATAACTGGTAGTGCTTAGTTCTGTAGCATGGTGTATGGAAAGGAATGGCTTTGAAGTCAGGTATTTGTGAATTCAAATCCCAGATCCAGGACCTATTCATTGTGAGTTCTTAGGCAAAGAACTTAAAGTCTCAGTTTCTTTATCTATAAAGTGAAATAATAATATATTAAAGGAAGATTTTTACTACTGAATATAAGTTATGCCAAGTACCTGGCACATAGCAGATCCTTAGTAAGTGACAATAATGGTTGAATTCTAAAAATAATTCTATGGCCAATTTACTCACTCTAAAAAAACGTCTTAAAGAAATTAGTAAAATTTAAGTACTAATTGCACCAAAATAACTAAAATGTCCCAAAGCCGTCTGGCCTTTAGACTGTCTTACTTATCTAAAAAGCTGAAATTCTGCAGGGCATCTAGAAAGGCTGTATAAGCCTCTCTCCAAAAGGCAATGCTAAACTGGGCACAATTGTCAAAAATTACCTTTTAAAGACTCTGAAAATTGACTAAAGACATGGAACAAATCAAAGAGTGTTTATTCATGAAAATTTAATGAACATCTATAAAAACAGTAAGAGTCTCTGGTGTTTTAGCCTTGTACAACTCCAACTCCTTCCCCTTAGCTCCATAATCCTACCTAGGTGGGCATGTTGTGCTCTGCAGCCATGCAAGAATGATGACTTGTTTGCAGCATTCTATACCTGGGGGACTGTCAAAAACAATACCAATTTCAGTGGCAAACAATCAGGGAAGAACAATATCACAGCTAGACTGAGGTTACATTACTGGTTGGGACAAGCAGCAGAATGGCATCCAGCCATAAATTAATGTGTGACCTACAACCAAAATGGAATCAAATTATAAATAAATGACAGGAGGAAATTTGGGAAATCCATAAATATTCGAAAATTAGACAACACACATCTATATAAGTCATAGGTCAAAGAAGAAATTGTATGATAAATTTGAAAATACTTTGTGCAGAATGAAAACAAAATGCACCGTATCAAAATGTATGGGATGCAGCCAAAGCAGTGATTAGAGGGAAAGTTATAGTTATAAACACCTATTTTAGAATAGAAGAAAGATCTCAATTAAATAACCACACTTTTCACCTTCAGAAACTAGTGATATATGAGCAAATTAAACCAAAAGCAGGCAGAAGTAAGGAAATAATAAAGATTAGAGCAGGAATCAATGGAACAGAAAACAGAAAAAAAAAATGCAGAAAATCATTGAAGCCAGAAGTTGGTTTTTTGAAAAGATCAACAAAATTGACCAACCTTAGCTAGACTGACCAATAAAAAGGAGAAGAGAATTACAAAAATTGGGAATGAAAGAGGAGATGCCACTATTAAATTACAAATATTAAAAGGATTATATGGCAAAACTGTGAACAAAGTTATGTCAATAAACATTACAGTTTAGATGAAATGAACACATTCCCAGTAAGATACAAATTACCCAAATTTACTGAAGAACAAATAGAAAATATGTATAGTCCCAGACCTAGTAAATAAAAATCTTACCACAAAGTGAAGTCCAGACACAGATGACTTTACTAGTAAATTCTACCAAACCCTTGAACAAGAAATAATATTAGTCCTTCACAACTTTTCCATAAAACATAGGAGGAGGAAACACCTGCCAAATCATTCTATAGGGCCAGTACCCTAATAGCAAAATCAGACAATACATTACAAGAAAACTATGCTAATATCCCTCATGGATATATACACAAATATTTCTGAGAAAATATTATCAAACCAAACCCAGCAACATAGAAAAAGGATTATATGCCATGGCAAGTGGAATTTATCCCAGGAATGCAAAGTTGATTTAATATCCAAAAATTAAGTAATTAATACACTATATTAATAGAATAAAGGACAAAATCATATGATCATCTCAAAAGACACAGAAAAATCACTTGACAAAATTCAACATTCCTGATAAAATCTCTCAACAAACTAGGAGAACTTCCTCAACTTGATAAAAGGCATCTATGAAAAGCCTGGAACTAACATTATAATTAATGGTGAAAGACTGAATGCTTGCCTCTAAAGTCAGAAACAAGAACAAGGATAGGCATATTATAGATCAAAAGAACATAATTGAGAGTCCAGGGACAAACCCTTACAATTATGGTCAATTGATTTTTGAGAAAGTCACCAATGTATTCCAATAGGGTAACGATGGTCTTTTCAACTAATGGTGCTGGGACGATTGTATATACAGATAAAAAAAGATAAACGACTCTTATCTTACACCATAATCAAAAATTAACTCAAAATAGATCATAAACCTAAATGTAAGAGCTGAAACAAAGAAACAAAAAAAAACTCTTAGAGAAAAACATAGCAGAAAAATCTTTGTGACTTTGCGTTAGGCCAAGATTTCTTAGATATGACACCCAAAGAAAAAATGGTGTATTGGAATTTATCAGAATTAAAATCTTTTGGACTTCAAAGGCACAATTAATCAAATGAAATGGCAAGCCACAGATAGGGAGAAAATATTAATAAATCAAATATAAAGAACTTGTTTTTAGAATATAGGAAATATCCTTTCAACTCAATAATAATACAAATAACCCAATTGAAATATAGGTAAAAGTTTTGAGATAGACATTTCAGCAAATACATATACTAAAGTCCTGTAAACACATGAACAAGATGCTCAATCCCATTAGTCATTAGGAAAATGCAAATTAAAACAACGAGATGCTATTTCACATCCACTAGATTGGCTATACTCAAAAATACGATAATAATGTGTTGATGAGAATGTGGAGAAACTGGAACCCCCATATATTTCTGAGGGGAATGTAAAATGGTAGAGCCAGTTTGGAAAACAATTTGGCAGTTTCTTAAAAAGTTAAAATAAATCTACCATAGGACCCAGCAATTTCACTCCTAGATATCTCCCCAAGAGAGATGAAAACATATGTTCACAAAAAGACTTGTACACAAATGTTCATAGCTGCATTATTTATAATAGCAACTCCAAATGTCCACCAACTTTTGAATGATTAAACAAAATGTAATATATCCATACAATGGGATAATGAAGAAACCAGTCACAAAAGACCACATACTGTATGATTCCATTTATATAAAATGTCCAGAAAAGATAAATCTACAGAGACTAAAAGTAGATTATTGGTTGCTTGCAGCTGGGGATAGGAATGGGGAATGAGTGTAAATGGGTGTAAGGGATCTTTTTGGGGTAATGGAAATATTCTAAGTTGGATTGTAGTGATAGTTATAAGACTCTTTATACTAAATATCATTAACTTGTATACTAAAAACTGGTGAATTTTATGGTATGTAAATTATACTTTTTAAAAAACTGTTACTTTAAAGAATAGGATAAAAGCTGAAGTCTTTTTTACTCTCCACTTAAAAGGGAGTACTTTCTTGGGGGAGAACTTCATAGGTTCTGTTCTAATATCAGCACTGTTCCTGGGAAGATAAAATTGGAGATTAAGCTTCAAGAATACATGAGGGGAAATGTTTTCCAATAATGTAAGCTGAAATTCACATGTTCACTCATTCACTCATCACGTTAGCATAGAGTTCCTGTGCTATGGTTATTTTTGTAATTCTGTCAGAGCTTTTAAAATAGCACACAGTTTTATATACAACATCAGGTGTAATAGTAAACCTGGCTAAATTTTGTGTTACAAGCACGCAAGCAAATTTCAGCTGTTATTAAAAAAAATCTTTATTGCCAAAGGTGCATAAAGGTACATATGAACCCATTTTTAGCTGTACTTCTGGTGAGATCTCACAGGGCAATGATGGTGCTAAGAGGCATATGCTTCTGGCTTGCTGGGGGAAAAAAAGAGAAAATACATTTTGAATAAATATAAACTCTGTGAGATTTATTTCTCTCCCACCAATTATTGAAGAATGCATTTTCTGATTCATATTCATTTGTACTAGTATTTTCCCCAAGAGCATAATTTATGAGTTTTTCCTGTGAACACTCTGTATTAACCTTTGACTCCTTCTCCTCCACAATATCTACAATTGTATAGGTTTATTTTGGACACAAAATAGGTGTGACTACCTCCTGAATGGAAGTGGGTGGTTCCATGACCTGAGTAAAACTTATGCCTTCTGGGTTATCTAAATGTGGATAAACTTTTATAGTTTCCTTTGAAATGTATGTATTCTTTCTCTTTCTGCCCTCCCTTTGCTCTGAGCACTAGGGTAAGGAATGGGGAAAATCAGGTTCTGAAAATGCTTTGCACCCCTTTCATTATTGACTTTTTACATGATTTCCTTCCACCCCCAGGTATAGGAATGCAAGTAGCTGACAGAGCTCTGCAAGGGTGCGGTCATAGGGTAAACTTGGAACATTGTTGAACTAAGCTATTCTGGGAGCAGTTATGAACAATAGAGTTTCTCGAATTATAGTTTACTAAATTTGAACTACTATTCATTTGTTGGTACATTATTTGACTATTAATTTTTTTAAGATTGCAATTCTTAAGCATTCCCAAAAATCCATTTCTGAAATAAACCTGTACTTTTAAAAGTTAACTAAAAACAAGAACTCTAAGTAATTATGGCATCCATGAAAAATTCGATTTAGTTATTGTTTATACATTCTTTGAATAGCCTTATAGCACTTAACCATAAATAATTTTACTAGAACCTGAACTCTTCAGAGTGACCTCATGGGGCAATTCTAAGTGCTGTCAGTAGAAAGTGCCCTCTTATTTGATTTCTGCTTCATGCTTTATAATCATCTGATTAGTGCTTCATGCTTTATCCTACCCTATCGACACACATGCCTAATGCGCCACATAAGATGAAACATGGTTAACATTCACAGTGAATTTTATGACACACACTATGAAAAAAATTTTTACACCTGTAATTAGCATAATTACTAGAGGTAGTCAGAGCTTTCAAATACAGCTGCCCCTACTAATAATATTGCTGAGCATTCAGGATTAGTTCATTCAGCCTCGTGTAGTGTGAATAAGTATGTTGTCCATACTTATGGACATGGGGTGGACTGGTTCATTCTCTGATCCATTGTTATTTGAAACCCTAGTTAGACATTTGGGAGTTTGAAAGGATCCCTAAAGGCATTTATCTTAGTTGTCTTTTCTCTTAAAATAGAAACAAAAGAATAGATTTTATTTGTGATCAAGAGAACACTAATCCATTCACACCATTGTTTAAAATATTTTATGTTAGTTGATGCCTGGAATCACTTTCAGAAATTTCCATTACTAAGTCATAGTTTATCCAGAAAAAATTATAGTAAATCCTGAAGTGTCTGAGGTTTCTTTATACTTACCAGTGATGGATTTGAACAGGCTTTTAGCCTGGT
The DNA here is from genome assembly GCF_949987515.2 of Delphinus delphis. Taxonomy (NCBI): domain Eukaryota; kingdom Metazoa; phylum Chordata; class Mammalia; order Artiodactyla; family Delphinidae; genus Delphinus; species Delphinus delphis. The sequence continues at coordinate 87,247,143 of NC_082704.1, forward strand.
ACAATCATTATTGGCTTGGACACAACTATACCACTAGGTAACAAGTTTTGTGGCTGCAAATGTCTTTGTTCTAAAGAGTTGTAAAAATGAGAATATGATCTAATAAGGTAGTTATTCATTTACCACTTCCTGCTCATCATCTCCAGCTTAACACTCGAGGCCTGCATGTTTCCAATTTCAATTCCAACTGCTGTAGAAAATGTTTTCTATAAAAAGAACTCAGAGTTAACCAGCACTGTTCTGGTGCTATAGACAAATTCTCATAATGCCACAAATAATTCTGCAATAAAGCAAGGCCTGTAATATGCTCCTTTACTTTAGTAGGTTGAATGGAGGTGAGAATCTGGTGAAAAGTAACTAAGGGGAGAGAAGTCTAAGGAGTGACTAAGCTTGCAGAATGCTTCCTTCTTTAGTAAAAGACTGGCTTGAATTTATTCAGTCTTCTGTCTCCCTTTTATGGACCTTCCTACTTGCCTCCCATTCACTTAATTCTTCAGCTCTTTCTTCTCATCTCCTCATCCTGAGCTGGACATTTCATTTCTACGGCTCTCAGGCACTGCCCTGGGGGACTGCATGAGTTGGTTCATCATTCTCTCCAGGCATATATTCATTCATTCACAAACATTTACCAAGTATCTCTTCTGTTCTTGACTATGTGCAGGGCACCAGGGATCCACCTGGAATAAGACAGTTTCTGTCTTATAGAGAGACAGGGAGTAGGACCTCACAATTCTGATGAGTCAAGTGGCTTCCAAGCTACAAAGACTGTTGCTGTAGTATGCATAATGGGTTTGTTTTGATTGTTGAAGTTGTACAGATATTTCCATTATTCCTCCTTAAATGTCTATCCTCAAAGGAGAGTGGCAACTTTAAGAGCAGAGGCCTTTAATCTCTCCATCTGGGCATTCATGGAAAGTAGAACTTGTGAGCCAAGAATAAATCTGAGCCTTTTACTTAGGAGTTGAGACCAGAATGGATCAAATGTTAGACTAAAGCTGACTGTCACAGTGTGGGGTCACCAGGAATCAGACTCCAGGATGGAGATCAGCATACAGGGTATTTATTAGGAAGTGCTCTTGGGATCAATACCTGAAAGGAGGGGAAGGAAACAAGACTGGGTTGAGGGAGAAGTTGAGCTGCCAGTCTCAATGAAGCCTTCAGCTGATGTCCTGGGGAGCAATGGAATTGGGATAGCTCTTCAGAGCTTCTCTACTTGATGCAAGGGGGCCAGGCTTTTATAACCCCTGCATTGTTCAGGCATTGGATGTGGGCTTCCCCAGTTGCACTTTGAGTGAAGGAATTTTTTTTCAGCCAAGGCAAGCCCTGAAGGGGGCTGAGAACTGAGAGCTATTAGTAGGCGGCACTCCCAGTAGCTGTGGAACAAGTTCTTCATTTCTGAAGAAGGATCTGGGCAGCACATCATAGTGTCTACCACAACTCTGTGCAATCAGTTCTGAGGACACTAATGTAAGCAGATAGATTAGGGGGTTCCCAGAAAAGGAGAACCAGGAATAGCTCTCTTGACATGAGAGAACCCATTTTGGCCTAAGCTATTTTGTGATCTAAGCCTGGCTGCACTGCCTGCCCTTGAACAGGTCTCAGTAATTCATGATCTTAAGGGAGGGAATGCAGAAACTAAGGAGGAACGATCAAGAAACACTAGTGCAGCCTTGGGGCAAGGTCCTGGTTTCTCAAGGGATATACATAATAATATATCTTTGAGTTCAGGAACTAAGGCCCCCACCCAGCTGGAGAAGGAATGATGATGTTGATGCTCCTGATCTCAATCAAGTAAAGCTTGGACTCTGTCAACATTTTCCCCAATTCTATGCTGAATTCTCCTCTGCTCAAGTCCCCGCATGAATATGCATGTACCTGATGCTGAAAACTCAGCCTCTGTGCACCGGTGCTGAATTGAATCTCAGAGATAGAGTTTTGGGTGAAGTAGAAAAGAATAGATTTATTGCTTTGCCAGGCAAAGGGGGACACAGCGGGGCTCATGCCCTCAAAAACTGTGTGTTCCCCAGTCAGCATGGTCATCATCAAAAAATCTAGAAACAATAAATGCTGGAGAGGGTGTGGAGAAAAGGGAACACTCTTGCACTGCTGGTGGGAATGTGAACTGGTACAGCCACTATGGAGAACAGGATGGAGGTTCCTTAAAAAACTACAAATAGAACTACCATACGACCCAGCAATCCCACTACTGGGCATATACCCTGAGAAAACCATAATTCAAAAAGAGTCATGTACCAAAACGTTCATTGCAGCACTATTTACAATAGCCAGGACGTGGAAGCAACCTAAGTGTTCATCATCAGATGAATGGATAAAGAAGATGTGGCACATATATACAATGGAATATTACTCAGCCATAAAAAGAAACGAAGCTGAGTTATTTGTAGTGAGGTGGATGGACCTAGAGTCTGTCATACAGAGTGAAGTAAGTCAGAAAGAGAAGGACAAATACCGTATGCTAACACATATATATGGAATTTAAGAAAAAAAATGTCATGAAGAACCTAGGGGTAAGACAGGAATAAAGACACAGACCTACTAGAGAATGGACTTGAGGATATGGGGAGGGGGAAGGGTAAGCTGTGACAAAGCGAGAGAGTGGCATGGACATGTATACACTACCAAACGTAAAATAGATAGCCAGTGGGAAGCAGCCGCATAGCACAGGGAGATCAGCTCGGTGCTTTGTGACCACCTAGAGGGGTGGGATAGGGAGGGTGGGAGGGAGGGAGACGCAAGAGGGAAGAGATATGGGAACATATGTATATGTATAACTGATTTACTTTGTCATATAGCAGAAACTAACACACCATTGTAAAGCAATTATACTCCAATAAAGATGTAAAAAAAAAAAAACTGTGTGTCCCAATCTGGGGGAATTTGGCGAGGAGTTTTATAGCAATGGTTCAAGGGTGAGGTTACTGTTAAGGATCAGGGTGTGTGCAGGGCCTGCACTCCTTTAATCTGTCCTCAGGTGGCCTCCTGATGAGCTTCTGTGGTTCTCAATGTTATCAAACTGTGACCTTCTGCCTGGAATGAAGAATGTTCCATCAAGTAGTTAACATCTTCCATTTGTTGGGGGTTTTAGCTCTTCAGAAGAGCTCAAAGATATTGCTATGTGTATCCCTTGAGGCGGAATCCTGTCCCAAGCCTGCACTATTGTTTCTTGACTGATCCTCCCATGTCTCTGCATCCCCTCCCTCACCTGATTAGCAACGGTTTGAACCTATCCTTTGGAACTCAGGGAAGGTCATGGAGGCTAAAGCCTATTCCCTGCAAACAAGAAATGGGGGACACAGAAAAGGCTTCCATGCCTAGGAGCCCCACAGGGTCCTGCTTGGTTCATACCCTTAGCTTAAAACTTCCCCATTCTTTGTTCTGGGGAGATACTGCTTTGGGAAAGATCCCCAGTGTTCTCCTTACTTGCTGCAAGTAATAATAAATCCTTCCTTCTCCTGATCTTTGGCTTGGTTGTGTCTATTGGCTCAACACCCACCACGAGGTAAACCCAGTTTTGGGGTAACACTAAGGCAATTTATCTAGATCCAATAAAACCAGGGAATTCAGGCTGCCTGGGGAAGAAATGTCATCCCCACTAGCCACTTGGAATGATACAATCAGAACATCTAGTAATTAAATTCCAGTCAGTTGACTAAATTTTTCTTTTCTGACATTTGTTCTGGCATTTTTTGTTGACAACACAGCTGGTGTAGGGGAGGAAAAAATTTTTGCTTCCTTTCTTCTAGGTTCAACGTCTGGGGCCTGCAAACCAAATTGATAAAAGATAGATTAACAAGAGAAAAAACGGTTTTAATGATGTACAAGGGAGTTAGAAAGAAAAATGTGGCTCAAGTAGGTGGCCAGATGATTGAGGCTTATATACCATTTTAGGCTAAACAAAGGAAAAGGGGTTTGTGACTTCTGGGCAGGGGAGGTAAATTATGGGAAGGGGAGGGGAGGAAATGTGTGGTAAATAAGTGTTATCTTGTATGCAGATAAGAGTCTCTCACGTAGGTGATAAGAGTTGGCTCTAGGAGTAGCTCTCTGCCTGGTACAGACATTTTTACAAAAAGAAATAAGGAAATTTCCTGGACTTCCCTGGTGGCGCAGTGGTTGAGAGTCCGCCTGCCGATGCAGGGGACGCGGGTTCGTGCCCCGGTCCGGGAAGATCCCACATGCCGTGGAGCGGCTGGGCCCGTGAGCCATAGCCACTGAGCCTGCGCGTCCGGAGCCTGTGCTCCGCAACGGGAAAGGCCACAACAGTGAGAGGCCCGCGTACTGGAAAACAAAAAAAAAAAGAAAAAGAAATAAGGAAATTTCCTATATAAATGTAAATGTCCTTACAAAAGGGGAAATTTATACCTTATTTTTAGGCAGTTGGGGGAGGTAAAAAGCTTTTCTTGGGTCTGCTGCTTCTCAATTGCCTTTAGCTCAAAATAATTCTTATGCCAAAGTGGCATATTTTGGGATAGCATATTCTGGTCCCCTTCACTGGTATAAAAAGAATAAAGTTCCTCCCTACTCTCTAAATATGATATCATCTCAATAAGAGATTTCAGTAAATGTTTCTCCTTCCATAGGACCTCACAATGGAAATTCTTCAAAAAGAGACATCTGATGGTATTTAAAAGGGTGACTATATGGAAAGACAATGGTATGTTTTACATATATCTAGGGCGCCATATGTCCCCATTTGCCTGGTACAGTCCTGATTTGTGCCTTTGTTGCAGCATAATTATTATTTTTTTGTTAGACTAACAGTTATGGTTTATTACAGTGAAAAGGTGTGGGGTAGGATCAGCACAGGAAGAAGAGACATGGTGCAGCGTCCAGAGAAAGCAGAAGCAAGATTCCAGGGGTCCTCTCCCAGTGGATGTGCCTAATTCCCTGCCCATGTGAGGTGTTGCCAGCTAGGGAAGCTCAGATGAGCTCTGTGTCTAGGACATTCATTCAGGGAGCAATCCTGTAGGCCTGAAGTGCTTATATGTTGAGGATCTTAGTTCTTTGAATTTTCATAATCGCTGTACCAGGCCTGACTTTAGGTTTGCTGTGTTGTTCTTGCCGCTCCATTTAGATTAGAGAGGTCACATTACAGCAAAGCTTCCAAATTGGGGATGGGGAGTCCCATGAATGCTCTTAAGTGGGCAAAGTTCTAGCATTGCTCTTCTAAATGGCTTACATGGCTTTATACTTTCTCCACCCCAACACCCCCAGACTCACCCACACTCATTTTTTAACATCTTTATTGGAGTATAATTGCTTTACGTTGTTGTGTTAGTTTATTCCAGCATAATTATTAATAGCACCCTTTTCACTCTCAAAAGTGCCCCTTTTGGGTATAATACATTATATGGTGACCTTACAGATACCAGAGAGAATTTGAATATCCAAATGACTGTTATGCTTCAAAAGAATCATCTTAAAAGACCAAATAAATACTTGTTCCAAAGATGCTGTCATTGACTCAAACATTTTTAGAATTATACTGTTGGAATCACTGGCAGGACTAGAATATGAAATATTCACAAGAGCCATCCAATTCCTTTTAATCCCTTCTTATTCTGCATTTTTCTCTCATTGTCTCACACTATTTTTCACTATCCTAAGAAGAAGCAATCCTGTTACCCACACCAAAGTCATTCACTACATCCATTGGACTTGGCTGTGATGAACTTTGTCTCTTAAATCAAAACTTTGTTCCAAAAAAAAAAAAAAAAAAAAAAAAAACTTTGTTCCAAGGATGACAATGTGAGAATTTTCTACAGTGGTATGTCCAAAATTGTGAACCATAGGTACATTCTGCCTCTCTCCCTTCTCCCCCCACCCTGACTCCTATATGTAATATCAAATAACACAGTATAATCATAGCTATTATAGGTTGAAGGGGCTAATAGATAACACCCTTCTTTCCCATGCCTGAGCTCTATACCAATGGTTATAAGCAGCAGAGTGGCTGATGGAGACTAAAACATTAGCTGTATTGATGTTGGAGAACCTGGTGTAGATGAGCAATAGCAGTGGGTTTGCCAATAATGATAACATTCCCTACATTTTCTCCTCTCACACCACTAGATGAACTAGTAAGCCTATAATAAACCAGTGGTGTGTCTGGTCCCCCGCTGGAAGAGGTCAGTTATTCTAGTCCTATGTTTGCTAAACGACTCCCACAATGATGAATGAGAAAGGGCATAGAAGGAGTTTCTCTGTGTGGCTTCTCTGAAAACTTCCCACACAACTGAGAACTAGTTAGATTTTCTTGAGAAGCTGTGGCCAGCTCATCACCTATATATGCTCTCTTTCCTTCCTTGCCCCACTTTCCTTTTTCCCTCCTTCTTGCTTCCCTAGGATTGTATCCTCCTGAATAATACATTGGTATACAAATGTAAAATAGATAGCTAGTGGGAAGCAGCCACATAGCACAGGCAGATCTGATCAATGCTTTGTGACCACCTAGAGGAGTGGGATAGGGAGGGTGGGAGGGAGGGAGACACAAGAGGGAGGGGATATGGGGACATGTATATGTATAACTGATTCACTTTGTTATAAAGCAGAAACTAACACACCATTGTAAAGCAATTATACTCCAATAAAAATGTAAAAAAAAATACATTGGTATATAAGCCTTCCTCAGATTCTAGGGAACCCAGGCTAAAACAAAATGTGACTTATAAGATATGACATCAACTGACTTTTAATAAAAGCATTTCATGATCATTCTGTGCTAGAACTCTTCTGCCACAAAAGAAACCCTCTTTGCTCTCCCTACTTTTACAATCACTACTCACAAAGCCATTTTTCTTTAATCCAAAAGATTGTACCCATGGTTCACTACCATTATTATTCTTTTTCTTGTCCAACCTGAAATGAAAAGAATTGTCTTTTCTCTACTAGTCTTTAATTATTGTCTGTCTTGTCATTTTGCCAAACTTAAAGCTCTTAACACTCATCTATCTAACATGGAGGCAATTAATCAAAAAAAGTGATGTTATCAAACTCCACCTTTAAAATGGCTACTCTTGGCAAAAAAGTTCAGAGACTAAAAATACTTGCAGGGTATTGCATTAGGCATATATTTTCCATCTGGATTAAAGGTGAAAACCAGTGTAGCAATAAGATAATAGAAAAATTCTTCAGAATGAAAAAATAAAAGTCAGAACAAAGATATTTAAATAATCTATCTTTTGAAGCGGCTTTTAAGCATGAGGGCATTAGTCCAAGATCAACAAAAGGGAGCTGGTAAGATTGTAACGAACACAGGGAATAGATAGTAGCACAAAAACTCAGCCATTAGACCCTTTGTTGCGGCTCTGTACCTATCTCCATGGGTGGGTAACCTCACACATCAGAGAAAAAGGAGTTTCTGAAATCCTGGGGACCTTCAGATTCTGGGAGAATGGTCATTTCTTTCTCAGTAAAGGTGAGCTTTCACCTGTCTTTTTGAGTTTGTTCTGGTCTTGAGGTAATGCCTGCCCACGTCTGCTTTCACTAAACCTGTGCAGGCTTGTCATGTTTAACTAGACTAATCTCATTTCGGTTTATCTTTCAGTGGATTAGATATCAGAAATACAATGGTATTTCTGTAATTTAAGGAGGCTTGATGCCCCTACTTTGCCTTTCTCGTATCTCCAGTAGGTGGGCATTCACCTTTATGCTATTTAACATGTTGGTTTTTAGTGGGACTCATGTCATATTTGATTACTGCCATACATCTCTGGTGACTCTCGTGACATTTCTCTCTCTCGCTCATTCTCTCTCTCTCTCTCTCTTTCTGTCTCTCTCTCCGCTGCCTACAGACACATACACACAGATTATTTTTAACTTTGCCTTTTGAAATAATTTTAGATTTGCAGGATAGTTGCAAAAATAGTAGAAAAATTTCAGGTATATGTTTCACCCAACTTCCTCTAATGTTGATATCTTATATAAGCACAGTACAATTATCCAGACTAGGAAATTAACATTGGTACAACATGATTAACTAAGCTACAGAGCACATTTGAATTTTACCAGTTTTTCCCCCCAAATTAACTTTTTCTGTTCTAGGATCCTGTGTTGCATGTCACTGTGTCTCCTTTGTCTCCTCCAATCTGTGACCATTCCTCAGTCTTTCCTTGTCTTTTGTGACTGTGAAACTTTTGAAGAGTACAGGTCAGTTATTTTGTAGAACCCTTAATTTGAGTTTTTCTGGTGTTTTCTCATGATTAGTTTGAGGTTATGCATTTTGACAAGACCAATATAGAAGTTATGTCGTGTCCTTCTCAGTGCATCATACTGGGGGTACATGATGTCAATATGTTTTATTACTATGAACCTTGATTACTTGGTAAGGGTGGTGCCTTCCAAGTTTCTCTACTGAAAATTACTATTTTTTCCTTTGGAATTGATAAATACCTTGAGAGAGATATTTTTAGGGTATGCTAATACTCTGTTTCTCCTCAAACTTTCACTCACTGATTTTAGCATCCATCAGTGGATCTTGCCCACAACAATGATCACTGTGGTGTTTGCCCCATGGTCATTTTTGCATTTCTCTCATTCTTTCTACGTTTTAAAATTGGAATTCTTCAGTAAGGGAGAGCTGTCCATTCTCACTCACTGATTCATGTGTTAATTATTTTTATCAACATAGACTCATGAACATTTATTTTTTTCTGTGGATTATAATCTAATACTATCATTATTCATTTCATTTCTCAAATTGTTCCATCTTTGGCCATTGGGACCTTCTTCAAGTTGGGTCCTATGTCCTTTTGACATACCCTCATCCTTTTCTGAGTACTTCTTTATTTCCTGGCACCACAAAATATTCCAGGCTCATCTTGCATTATTCTTGTCCCTGTCTTGGAATCAACTACTTCTCCAAGGAGTCCTTGTTTCTTTTATTGGAGAATGGTGTTTTAGAAACCAAGCTCTGGACACTAGGGGTGCTTATTGCTACTGGGATATCACTGCTTCTAGGCTCTCTCAGTAAACAGAGCTAGGAAATATATCTGTGTGTACTAACCCATATATACACATGTCTGTATTTATTTCTGTAGCTATCTAACTATATATATATATATATATATATATATATATATAAAACTATGAGTTCCTTCTGATACCTCCAATTCTAATACCACACCACAGGGTTCATTCTAACACTTTCCTTATTTGGAATTCTGAGAGTGAAAAACCTGGCTCTCATTATCTAAAATATATTTACCTATTTGTTCAACTCTAGATTTCATATAAAATAATTTCAGAATTGCTAACCCATATGCGTGTGAGAACCAGACTTACTAACTATAATACAGTATTTCTGTCCAGTTCTTTTTGTCTTTAGCCTTACTCCAGTATCCAGTCAAAATACTCTTCTCCAAGTATACTTAGATTAGGAATTTTCTTCCTGATTTCCTTCAGTGTGGTTATGCTATTCATTTGTAATACACTTCTGTTCATTTATTATTGTTTGTATTCCATTTTGGGTTGCTCTCACATCTTGGTTTGTTTCAGCTATTTATTGGGGAAGATATGTTAAGCATTATTATGTTTCTAAGAGTCAAAGCTATACAAAAAAGTATAATCAGGGAAGTGTAGCTCCTTCTTCATCCCTACTAACCCATTCCCATTTCACCTTTCTTTTCCCTCTTTTGTTGACCATTCCTAATAGGAGAGAAACACTTTTAATGTATGGTTTATTCTTCTTATATTTCTTTTGCACAAAAGAGTGGATATGCATGTACTTTTATTTTTTTTGGCCGCACAGATTGTGGGATCTTAGTTCCTTGACCAGGGATTGAACCTGAGCTCTCGGCAGTGAAAGCACAGAGTCCTAACCACTGGATTACCAGGGAATTCCCTGCGTGTATTTTCTTATATCTCTTTCTTACAAGAACTATAGATACTTTTTCGCACTTTGTTATTTTCACCCTAAATCAGTTCATAGAGATCTTAGTCATTCTTTTCTTTTTCAAAAAGCTGCAGAGCACTCCACTGTGCGGATACACCATAGTTTATTCAACCATGCTATGTATGGGCATTTAGATTGTTTCCAATATTTTGCAATTACAAACAATGCTGCAATTAATAACCTTGTGCATATGTATTTTTGTATTGTTAGAGGTATAATTTCAGGGTAGATTTCTAGTATTGGAATTGCTGAGTCAAAAGGTAAGTGCATAAGTAGTTTTGTCAGATATTGTCAAATTTCGCCCCAGAAGGATTATTCTAATTTGCATTCCCACCAGCAATGTATGAGAGTGCCTGCTTTCCCATAGCCTCACGAACCAAATGTGTAGCCATACTTTTAAAGTTTTGTCTGTCTGATAGGTGAGAAATGGTATCTCAGTGTTGTTTTAATTTGCATTTCTCTAATTATGAGTGAGTTTGAAAATTTTTATGTTGAGAGAGAGAGACTATTCATGACTTTTTTACATTTTCCTATTGGTTGTTTGGCTTTTTTGTCTTTCAATATTAAAAATGTTATATTAAAGACATTGAAGGCATTATGCTAAGTGAGATAAGTCAGACAGAGAAAGATAAATACTGTATGGTATTACTTATATGTGAGATCTAAAAAAGCTGAACTTGTCAAAACAGGGAGTATTGAGGAATTCTTTAATTTCTCTCAGCAATGTGTCATTGCTTAGTGTTCAGTTATGTTATAATACATTTAACTTCCAATTCTTTACTAGAACACAGACATTCAATTAAATTTTAAATATTGATCTTCTGTCATACAACCTTGCTAATCTCACTGATTTTCACATTTTTGGAGATTCTGTATGGTCGATCATATTTGATCATATTACCTACAAATAGAGTTTCTAATCTGGACAGCTTTTATTATTCTTGCTTTGATACACTGATAGAGTCTCCAGTACACAGTTGAATAGAAGAGCAGACATGTTGAATAGATGTCTGAATATAGAGCAGACATCCTTACATTGTTTCCGAATAGAAGGGGAAACACTTAGTCTTTCACTATTACATGATGTTGGCTGTAGGTTTTTCATAGATCATTTTTTTCAGGTTGAGGGTGCTTCCCTATTATTCCTAGTTTGCTGAGAGTTTTATCCAGAATGGATGTTGGATTTGTCAAATGCTTTTTCTGTGTCTATTGCAATGATCATATTTTTTTCCTCTAATCTGTTAATTTGGCAAATTACATGGATTGGTTTCTGAATATTAAACTAACTGTGGAATCCTTGCATAAATTTTCCTTGGTCATGATGTGTTATCCTTCTTATACATTGTTGGATTCAATTCACTAAAATTTCATTAAGAATTTCTTTATCAATTTTGTTCATGAAAGATATTGGTTTGTAGCTTTCCTTTCTTGTAATATCTTTATCTCATTTGTTGGCTTCAGAGAGTGAGTTAGGAAACATCCCTTCCTCTTTAATTTTGTATAAGAGTTTATTTATAACTGATTTTATTTCTATTTTTATTTGCATTGTTTCTGACACGAAATCTGCTGTTATCCTTATCTTTTTGCTTATTACCTAGTGTGTATTTTTCTTTGACTGCTTTTAAGATATCTTTATCACTGGTTCAAAGTGATTTGGTTATGATATATATATGTACACATATGAATGTATGATATGTGTGATTTCTTTGTGTGATTTTCTTCATGTTTCTTGTGTTTGGGGTCTGTTGAACTTATTGTATCTGTGACTTTATAATATTCAATTTGGAAAAATTTTGTGTATTCAAGTATTTTTCCTGTCCCTTCTCTTTTCAGGGTCTCTAATTATATTAGGTTGTTTGAAGTTATCCCATAGCTCAGTGATACTCTTTGAGTTTCTTTTAATTTCTTTCTTTCTTACTCTTTTTGTCTCTGTTTCATTTTGGCTAGTTTCTATTGCTATGGCTGTAGGTTCAGTAATCTTTTCTTTTGCCATGTATAATCTGACATTAATCTCATCCAGTGTATTTTTCATCTCAAATGTAGTTTTCATCTCTAGGACTTCTATTTCAGTCTTTTTAGTGTTTTCTCTTTCTGCTTAACATGTTCAATCTTTATTCTAGGTTTTTGAACATATGAAATGCAGTTATAGTAATTGTTTTGTGCCCTTGTCTACTAACTTCATCATCTGTTTTTTTCTTGGCCAGTTTCAATTGATTGATTTTATCATCATCATGAGTCATATTTTCTTGCCTCATTGCTTACCTGGTAATTTTGATTGGATGACAAACATTGTGAATTTTACCTTATTAGGTACTGGATATTTTTGTCTTCCTATAAGTATTCTTGAGCTTTGTTCTGGGATGTGTTTGAACTATCCTGAAACAGTTTAATCCTTTTGAGTCTTGCTTTTTAAGCTTTGTTGGGCAGGACTAGAGTACCATTTAGTCGAAAAATAATTTTGCCATACTACTGAGGCAAGACCTTTCTGAGTACTCTACTCAATACTCATGTGTATATTTTTCTATTGCTGCTGTAACAAATTTCCACAAACTTAGTGGCCTGAAACAACACAAATTTTTTATCTTAAATTTCTGGAGGTCAGAAGTTCAAAATCAAACTAATTGGGCTATAGTCAAATGTTAGCAGAGTTGATTCCTTCTGGAAGCTCTCAGGGGGAGAATCAGTTTCCTTGCCTTTTCCAGCTTCTGTAGGCTGCCTGATTCCTTGGCTTGAGGTCCCTTTCTCCATCTTTGAGTCAGCAGCATAGCATCATCCAATCTCTCTCTCTCTCTTCCTCTCTTACCTTTGCTTCCATTGTCACCTCTCCTTCTCTGATTCTGACCCTCCTGCCTCCCTCTTATAAGGACTCTTGTGATTACATTGGACCCACATAGACAATCCAGGATAATTTCTTCATCACAAGACCCTTAATGTCATCACATCTGCAAAGTCCCTTTAGCCATGTAATACAACATATTTGCAGGTTCTGGGGATTAGGGCATGGACAACTTTGGAGGGCCATTATTTAGTCTACCACACCATATATGAGGTTTTCTACTTTGTTTTGTGGGAATAAGAACTATTTTTTTGTCCTGTGTGAGTTTTCAAGATTGCTTCCTCCAATCCTTTAAGTAGTTCTTTCTCCAACCTTGGGTATTTTCTTCGTTGGCACGTGCTGATCTATATTCACCTAAATACTTGAGGGGATCCCTCTGCAAATCTCTGGAGCTCTCTCTGTGTCCCATTCTCTTCTGTCTGTTACTCTTCCCTTGAAATCTAGCAACTTTGGGCCTCACTAGACCCCTTGTTCTTGCTTCTCAACTCAGGGTGACTGCCCTACAGCCTGGAATCTCTCTCCAAGCAGTAAGCTGTGGTAATCACAGGTTCACTTCGTTTATTTCCCATGTCTTGGCAATCACTCTTCTCCACTGTTTCAGGTCTGATATCTTGAAACCCATTGTTTCATATAGTTTTCCAGTTTTTTAGTTGTTTTTTTGGGGTGGTCCCTGTTATTTCAACTTGACCAGAAGGGAAAGTAGAGATATTATTTTTCAAATATGCTTGATATTATACCTGCTATGATCACAGAAGTTTATAAAATAGGGGCCTATACAAGAGGAGCAACATTTCATAATTCAACATTTACTGAGCAACTTTTATGGACAAGGGTAATGCACTAAACACTGGGAAGAATACACATAAGCTCCCTGGTCATGAGGGGCCAGCACATGGGAGGGAATCTGGGGCTTTTTGGAGGTATCAGGATGGAGAAGAGAAAGAGATACATATCACAGTATGTTAGAAAGTTATGTCTCTTTCAGAACAGCTCTTTGAATGGGGCCTAGGCTGGAACCACTCTGGGTTGGTGGGTTGCCTCAGCCAGGAAAGTCCCTGAGGGGGTAGCTTCCCCACTTGGAAAGCACTGCCGTCATCCTGCCTTGATAAACCCCAGGACCACTAACTTCTTTATCTCATCAGTTCCCTAAAATGCTTGTTTTTGTCCACTATGCAGATGACCCCCAACAAACAACTCTGAACCTTGCAGGAAACACATAAAGGCAGGCAAATCACATTTAATAAATACTCTGCTGTCACCTGGATAGTCATTTTTATATGCATATTGTCCAAGAAGAAACTGAGACTTCTCTTACCTAGGTCTCCCAGCTAGTAAATGGCAGAGTTAGTGTAGGGATCAAAGTCTGACTCCAAGGCCCATGGTCTTTTATTTTCTGGCTCCAGCAAGACTGCCTCAGTTTCAAGAGTACAAAAGTATCCATTACTGCTCATGTCCTCTATTCGCTGACTGTGTTCCTGACACCCAGAATCCCTTAACTTCTTGGTTTCTGATTAAATTCCTTAGGTTGGAAAATACAATTCTCTTGTTCCCTGCTTGGGTGTGACTTCTGATGCTTTGCTTCCTGGTATATGTATTTCCATACTCTCATGTCTTCCTCATACCAGGCTCTTAGTCATCACTTTGATCTGACTCTTTTTCTATTTGTTTGTTTGCCTTTTACGTGGTCTTATTTCCAGATTCCTCCACTCATTCCCTGGCATTGCTACTGTAGGATAAAACTGATGTGTTTCTTCCAGGTCTGATTCCAACCCAGTTCAACAGAGCATTCCCTTGGCTGAGTTTCAGACATAATTGAATGTCCATAGGCATGTGAATATTGAATATTCATGAACTAATTTATTTGTTCACAAACACAGTTTCATTGAACACCTATTATGTGAGAGACTCTATAGACACAGTAATGCATGAACACAAATAGGTGGAGTACCTGACCCAGGTGGCATAGAGTTCTAGTATCAGGTGATTGACAAACATTTAGGCAACACTGATCCTGCTGTACAAGTTCATCAGAAAGAGACAATCACCACTATCACCAAAGAGAGATGAAAGAGAAGAGAGTGGTTAAAGAAAAAACACCAGTATATTGCCTCCACATAGTACATGGGGTTGTGCAGGTTGTGGTCTTCACTGCAACTCACTGCCTAAGGCTCCTTGTATTAGTTTGCTCAGGCTGCAGTAACAAAGTACCACAAGTTGGGTAGCTTAAAATAATGGAAAGGTCATAGTTCTGGAGGCTGGAAGTCCAAGAACAAGGTGTCGGCAGGGTTGGTTCTTTCATGTCTCTTACTTAGCTTCTAGTGGTTTACTAGAAATCTGGAGTTCCTTGGCTTGTAGATGCCTCACTCCAATCTTCCACCTTCACAGGGTGTTTCTTACCATGTTTCTTTATGTAGTCTTCCCTCTGTGCATGTCTGTCTCCAAATTTCCCTTTTTTATTTTGTATTTTTTTAATTTAATTTTTATTTTATATTGGAGTATAGTTAATTTACAATGCTGTGTTAGTTTCAGGTGTACAGCAAAGTGATTCAGTTATACATATATACATATACCCATTCTTTTTCAGATTCTTTTCCCTTATAGGTTATTACAGAATATTGAGTAGAGTTCCCTGTGCTATACAGTAGGTCCTTGTTGATTATCTATTTTATATATAGTAGTGTGTATATGTTAATCCCAAACTCCTAGTTTATGCCTCCCCCCACCAACCTTTCCACTTTGGTAACCATAAGTTTGTTTTCGAAGTCTGTGAGTCTGTTTCTGCTTTGTAGATAAGTTCATTTGTATCATTTTTTTTTAAGATTCCACATACAAGTGATATCATATTATGTTTTTCTTTGTTTGACTTACTTCACTTAGTATGCTAACAAATTTCCCCTTTTTATAAAGACGCAAGTCATATTGGATTAGGGCCTGCCCTGATGACCTCACTTTAACTTGATTATCTCTGTAAAGACCCTATTTCCAAATAAGTTCACATTCTGAGGTACTGGGGGCTAGGCCTTCCACATATCTTTTCTGGGGGATGCAATTCAACCCATAACACCCCCTTTAAGGAAGATCTTGTTGCCTTAGCTGCTGAGAATGCTGCCTGCAAACAGCTTCAAGCTATCAGCCTCTACGAGGCCTGCCTCAGCTGCAGAAAACCATCTCACTCAAGGCCATGCCTTTGACCAGGGTGGCCCATACTTGGTGACTGATGGAGGCAGGTCTGGCTATCTTGTCTCCACTTGGAACAGCTCCGAAGGGCCATTCTAACTTCAGAGTGCCCCCCAGTGTTGCCTAACGTCTTTTTTGGGCTGGCACTGACCCAAAAGCCTGGATTTCTCCTTCTGCTCATGGCTGCTTGAGCCCCCTACCTCTTACTGGTATTGATCCTTACATCAACACCCTGCGTGCTAAACCCTGCCACAGGTTTTATTTCCAGGAGAACCCAACCTGCAACAGGTGGAAAGAGAAAATAAATGTCCTTAGGGTGGACAGGTCCTGGTAGGCAAGATAGAATGGAAGGAGATTACACTAGAGAGGTAAGCAAGGGCCAAGTCATGCATGATTTTGTAAGCTATGGAAGAGTTTGGGTTTTCTCCTAGATGCAGTAGATGGGAATCCATAGAAGAATTTTGAATAGAGAGTAAGAGAATCCATTTGCATTTTGACAAGATAACCCTGGTTGCTGTTTGTGCCACCTGGTCTCTGAGCCTGTTAACTGTCCTGTGAGATGTAACTCTTCCCTTGAGACAAGGCAGTTGCTTGCCTCAGAGGGGCCTATGCTAAGACCACAAGGAGAGACCTCCAGCTTGCACTGGACTTGAGCCTAGAAATGCCTCACCCCTGCTGGCCTCTCTTCATCCTCTCAGGCTGCCTTGGGCTGAACAGAACTACATCTTCAACCGCCTTTATTATAAAGAGTTTTACTGGCTGGAAAGTTTTATTGGCATGGAATCCTGAATTGCCTTTTCCTCTTAGAGTAGACTTCCACTCAATTGTTTCAAAACCAACTTCATTTTTTTTCACTGTAAAAAAATCACATACTTTTTGTAGAAAATTTGGGAAATAAACCTTTCAAGGAGAAATTAAAAATCACCTGGTAATAGCTACCATTTTGGCATATTCATATCACATAGCAAGAGGTACAAAGTTGAATGCTGGTTATTGGGCCAGGTGGATAACATAAAAAAGACACTGATTATGTGAATATTATACTCATCTGGGGAGCTCATGCCTGATCTAAAGGCTTTCAACTTTCAACTCTAGCTTGCTGGGTTTGGCATAAACTGGTTCTAGTTTATGGTCCCTCTGTCTAAAGGATATTCACTAATGTATCCTGCCTACATCTCTATCTTTTTTCACTCTTCCCCTTTATTCCACTTTAGCTATACTAGCCTCCTTACTATTCCTCTAGCATGCCAAATATGCTTATTCCTCAGAGCCTTTGCACTTGCAGTTCCCTCTGCCTGGAAATATCCACACTTTGCTTAAAATTTACCTCCATGAAGAGATCTTTCTTTACCAGGCACATAAAATGACACTGCTATTATTCTCCTTCTGACTCTGATTTATATTTCTTCATATCAACATCTATCACATTACCTGTTTGTTTATTTTCCTTTGGTAAGACATCCTAACATTTTTTTCCATCATGGCACACTGAGAAAATGATACTGTTTGAACAGCATGCTGGGGAAAATGGAGGAAGCCAATTGTGATTGGCGTTAGTGAAACTGGAGTGCGGGAGACACTCCAGCCTTCATAGAAACCTCAGTGGATGAGACACATCTGTCACGAATCTGGCACCTGTTAACACCCATCCCTCCACCAGAATGTAAGCCCCAAGATAGTCCTTAAAGCAGAACCTGACGAGTAGTATGTGCTAAATAAGTTATATCATGAATGTTTCTCCATACCATTAAAAAGTCATGAACATTTTAAAGACTCTTTGATCTTTTGTCAATTGGGGTATATTTCGTTTAATGGATACTCTATTATTGTACTTGTGGGATTTGTTTTTTCTTTGGTACTTGATTTAAAATCTACTTGATTTAAAATCTTGCCTCCTTAGTAATGAATTGCTGAAGACTTGGAAGGAATCATGTGTGTGTCACCATGCACAGCATCTGAGTAGCGCCATCTTCCTGGGGAAGACATCAGATTTGAGAAGGCACACACCATTTTAACTTGGATGCAGAGATACACATCATGCCCTAACGAATCCTGGTATGCATGCCCCGGAACAATCTGAAACATCTCTGGGCATGTTTAGTGTATCATTCAAAAGGAATGAGACTTGGTACATGTCAAATTCTCTGTGAACCTCACGTCCAACATGAACCACATAAGAATTCCACCAGTGAGTTTTTTCCTTGATAATCACTTCTAAAACAGAAACTTGGAATAGAATCAGGAAGGGATGTGAAGGAGAGTGAATGTATGAGGAGCAGGCAGGAGATGCTGCTGGTGAAACTGGACTCCCCTCCTTCCCAGTGATAAGGGAAACCATGCAGGCTAGTGTACTTAGTGAATGCCACAGGCATTTTTCTCATTCCTGATGGGCAGGGTGGAAGGTTAGGCTCTTCTAAATTGTACCTGTGTGCTAGGTCAATTAATCAAAGTGTAGGTACAGGACAAACACCCAAACATATTTTGTAAAATTCAATCCATTCCTGGCTGCACAAATGTCCATCTATCAGAATGTCAGTGACCTGTGTGGATTTATGTGTTTATGCACATTTTCTTAAAAGAATTTTTCTTACTGGAAAATTCGTGGATACATCAGGAAGATTTTTTTTTTCTTGTATGAAAGAAGAGATCCTGTCAAGGGTATGAGTGAAGAACTTCTGGACTCAAATCCTAGTTCTGACACTTACAAATGTGTGATCTTGGACAAGTTACTTAACCTCTTAGTATCTCAGTTTTCTAAGGATAATACATATTTCACACAATATTAGGAAATGAGATAAAGACTCTTGGGGGCTTTACTGGTACTGCAACTTTCAACAGGATGAAGAATTAGATTTTCCTCTCTCCCCCTCCTTTTTAAAGTTCTCACTCTCTATCTAAAGACACATTTCTTGTGTGTTCCACAGAACAAATGTTCTAAGACATGTTCACAAAAAGAGGGACCACTACACCCTAACTTCCCTTTCAGAGATTCATTATACCAATTGGCATGTTGAAGACTCAGGAATTATACAGTAGAGAAAACCGGTTGATTTTTATTTAATTTGGTGTTTCCCAATCTTATTTGACCAGAGGATTGTTTGTTTGTTTCTGATGATACCTCTTACCAGCTTTCTGAATGACTCTTTGATGAAAACACACTGTGAGAATGGATCCTCTAAGGCACCGTCGGAAAAAAAGGATCACTGAATTTAGGGGAAATCAGGAGTGTCCACAGTGAAGCTATAATGTCTCATCTGGAAAACTGGAGGTCCTAGCTTACACATTTTGTAATAAAGTGATAGTATGGTCTTTAAGTTTGTAATAATCCCAAATAATTATTAATTTTTATATATCTAATTCTTTTCTGCATGCTATCTTTTAATTTTTATCAGCCTCTGTTATTTTATTGGCTCGTTACTTATCTTTTATGTCTTCTTTTCAAGCATCAACTCTTGGTTTACTCAGTGCGGGTGTGTAAGGGTGGAGTCTCCCTTCTTCACAAAACCCCTAGGTAGGTACAGCTTCCAATAGTTGGTGACTCATGAATGACAAGACTATAAACACTTTAAGCATTGATTATAATGAGAGAGTAGCAAGTTATTGCTTGATGAAGTTGGATTTATTAATAGATGAGATAATCCAGTTGTTACCAAAAGTCTGACTTGTAGTTTCTTTGAAACTTCTTATAATCCTCTCTTATTTATTTAGAAAAATTTTCTGAATCCAATCCCGTCACCATAAAACTTAGAGAAATGTCTTTATCAGCACTTCATAGGTAGCCAAGAAAAATAAAGTGGATTAAATCAAAAATTTTTTTCTTTTCTTTATATATATGTGTGTGTGTGTGTGTGTATACATATTATTGAAGTATAGTTTATTTACAATGTTGTGTTAGTTCAGCACAGTAATTCAGTTATATATATATATATATATATATATATATATATATATATATATATATATATATATATATTCTTTTTCAGATTCCTTTCCCCTATGGGTTATTGTAAAATATTGAGTATAGTTCCGTGTGCTATACAGTAGGTCCTTGTTGTTTATCTATTTTATATATAGTGGTGTGTGAACGTTAATTCCAAACTGCTAATTTATCCCTCCCCCCCTTTCCCCTTTGGTAACCATAAGTTTGTTTTCTATGTCTGTGGTTCTATTTCTATAAAACAAATTTAAATAAGGAAAATAGAATAACAAGAGTTCAGGTAAGACAAAAAAAAAAAAAAAGATAGTTTTCCCTCACCCACACACTCCTACCAAAAAAAACAAACCCAGAAAATGAAACTTACAAACCCTGATCCTCATTATCATACAAACAAGAGAAAGGAAGGAAAAAATAATAACAAAGACTTGTGAGCACAAAATAAGAAAGGTCAATTTGAGAAGTGCTAACAAATATTCTGTAACATAAAGGTAATTGTAAAATTATATAAGTATGTCTGAAAAGAGAAAACGAAAATGTTTTTGACCCTCCCCCCCACTAACAGATGGGGAGGATAATCTGTTCATTGCTGACGCCAAAAGACAAAGACTCCTACTGAATATTTCATTTTTTTATCCCTAAAATAAAATAGTTGTGTGCAGAAACTAGAATGGGCAACCCCTCCCCACAAAAATAAAATGAAAATAAATAAAAATATTACAGCCATGTCACATCAGAACCCATACAATTCCAATCTGCAGTGAGACTCTTCTTGTATACATTATTAATTCATTTCTGTTTCTAGTAATAGCAAGTTAGGTTATTAGGACCAACTTTTTTCAGAAAAACAACTGCAAATTATGGATAAAATGCAAAAAAATGAATTGTTTTTAGAAAAAGCATTGAAGAGCTGACAAGATAGGAATTTCCAGGGCAAACTTTAAGGGAAAGCAGGAACCCAGACAGGTAAAGGGAGCCCAGAGACCTCTGAAGGCCTTTGTCAACCAGGAAAAATTAGAACTTTAGTGTTAACAGCCAGGCTGACATGGTCTGTCCAAGGTGGGAAGTTAAGAGGAGATGCTTTGCATTATAAGTAGAAATCCTAAAGGGCTATACTCTTAGGGTCAGTGTGAAGCAGAAGTAAATTGGCCTTTGAATGTATTTTTAGCTGAAATTGACATCCTATGGATGGCCAAAAAAAAAAAGCAAACCCAGAAACAACAACATAAAAATGAAACCCTCTAGCTGAATTTAGTTTGAAGTGATACTGAACAGAGAGTGTCCCTAGATATTTGGTTTAAGCAAATGTGTATTTTCTTTTGTGTATTTTTGCACCTTTTATAGCAGAGCTCAAATTATTCCTATAAATACATTTTCAAAGATATTTAGCAGCAAACAGTGCCATTCACACAAGAAAAAAAGCACTGTGCATGAGAACAAGCAGAAAGAACAGACAACAGAAAGAGATCCACAAAGACTCTGGATATGGAATTATTAGTTAAGGCTTGTAAAACAACTATGCTTTCAATGTTTAAATAAATAAAAGATAAACTGAAAATATCCTTGCAAACAGGAAACCTTATAAAGTAAAATCAGATCTGGAAAAGAACCAGTTAGAACTTCTAGAAATGAATATATTTATATAGATAAATAGATCAATATAGGTATATTCATGGATGGATATATATCTGTATGGATATATATGCATGTATATATGTATGTATACATGCATATATATACATGTATATATACACACACACATACGTGGATACATCATGGATCAATGCATAGAATTTAAAAATTATTCATGGGTAAAAAGATAATTGAGAATTTGAAGATAAGTCAGAAAAAATTATCCAGAATGCACCACAGAAAGAATAAAGGATGGAAACTACAAAAGAGAAATTAAGAGACATGAGGGATACAGGGAAAGGGTTTAACAGTAATTTAATTAGAATCCCAAAAGGGCAGTAGAGAGAGAATAAAGCTATAATGGCTATTAATTTCTAGAACTTGTGAAATAAATAAACCCAGCATTCTAGAAGTCCCCCAATTTCAAGTGAGAAATTGGATAAAGAAGATGTGGTATATATATACAATGACATATTACTCAGTTATAGAAAATAACAAAATAACGCCATTTGCAGCAACATGGATAGACCTAGAGATTGTCATACTAAGTGAAGTAAGACTGACACAGAAAGACAAATGTCATATAATATCGCTTGTATGCGGAATCTAGAAAAATGGTACAGATGAACTTATTTGCAAAGCAGAAATAGAGTCACAGATGTAGAGAACAAACTTATGGTTACCAAGGGGGGAAGAGGGGGACGGGATGAATTGGGAGATTGGGATTGATATATACACACTACTATGTATAAAATAGATAACTAATAAGGACCTGCTGTATAGCACCGGGAACTCTACTCAGTACTCTTTAGTGGCCTATATGGGAAAAGAATCTAAAAAAGTGTGGATATATGTATATGTATAACTGATTCACTTTGCTGTGCACCTGAAACTAACACAACATTGTAAATCAACTATACTCCAATAAAATTTTTTTTAATCAAATAATACCAAAATTAATGGAAAAATATGCCATGGTCGTGGGTCAGAAGACCCACTATTGTTAAGATGTCTATTCTCCCCAAACTGATCTATAGATTTAGCACAATCACAACCAAATTTTTCACCAGATTTTTTGTAGATATCTAAAAGTGCTTCTAAGATCTGTGTTGTAAGATAAAGAAACCGGAATAAGTGAAGGAATTTTGAAAAAGAGAAAAAAAATTGAGGGACTCACACTACCTGATTTCAATACATACTATAAAGCTACAGTAATTAAGTTAGTGTGATATTGGTGAAAAGATAGACACATAGATCAATGCAACTGAGTAGATGTTCCAGAAATAGACCCACTCTAATATGGTCAATGGATGCAAAAGTAATTCAATGTAGAAAGGATAGTCTTTCCAACAAATGGTGCTAGAACAATTGAACATCATAGGCATAAAAATGAACCATATCCTATCCTTCACACTTGATATAAAAGTTAACTAAAAATGATTCCTAGATTTAATATGAATATAAAACTATAAAACTTTTAGATGAAATATAGAAAATCTTTGTGACCTTGTATTAGGGAATGAGTTCTTAGATGTGAACCAAAAGCACGATTTATAAAATAAAAATTTATAAGTCAGACTTTGTGAAAATTAAAGCTTTTGCTCTTTAAAATACTGTTAAAAGAATGAAAAGATAAGCCAAAGACTGGAGAAAATATTTGCAAATTATATCTGACAAAGTACTTATATCTAGAATATGTAGTGAACTCACAAACAAAATTCAACAATAAGAAAGCATACAACCCTCAAACATAGGCAAAGGTTTCAACAGACACTTCTCAAAGAAACTATGTGGAAGGAAAATGAACACATAAAGATATGATTGTCATCATTAGTTACTAGGGAAATGGAAGTGAAAACCACAATGAGATACTACTATACACCTATTAAGAGGGCTAAAATAAAAAATATTGACGATACAAAATATTGAAGTAGCTATGGGACAACTGGAACTTTCATACATTGCTGATGGAAACTCAAGGTACATTTTCTTATAAAGTTAAAAATAAACTTACTGTCTGACCCAGTAATCCCACTTGCTAAGTATGTACTATTTACTCTAGAGAAATTAAAACTTATGTTCCCACACTAAAACTGTACATGGATGTTTATAGCAGCTTTATTCGCAATAGCACCAAACTAGAAATAACCCAAATGTCCTTCAGTTGGTGAGTGGATGAACAAATAGTGTATATCCATAAAATGAAATCCTACTCAGCAATAAAAACAAGCTAAATGTACATACATGCAATGATATGGGTGTATCTCAAATGCACTTTTCTCAGTGAAGGAAGCCAGACTCCAAAGGTTATGTGTGGTGTAATCTCATCTCTATGACATTCTGGAAAAGGCAAAACTATAGGGAGGGAGAACGGATAAGTGGTTACCAAGGGTTAGGGGAGAAGGAAGGTTTGATTCTAAAGAGGTATGATGAGCTAATAGTTTGGGGTAAGGGAGCTATTCTGTATCCTGATTTTGATGGCAATTTTACAACTCTGTGCATTTTGTCAAAACTCATAGAACTGTAAAATGGTGTATATTACTGTATATAAATAACAAAATTAAGCAAAAGGTAACTGCTGTAAATGCCTCATGCACCACAGAAATAAGGTTTAGCATTATCAGAAACCAAGGTTAGGGTGGTCGTGTAGTGCATTCTTTGGAAACCAAAATCTTTGCTTTAAAAACAATGGTAAAAATGTGCTGCATTCTTTGTTAACTTGAACCAGGAACAAATGGATAATTTCAGAAGCATTTCTCAGATAGTTCTAAGTATAAGTAGTATGTCATGAATCATAATTGTCAGGGAAAATTCAGCAGATTCTTCTACAGCATCCCTTGTATTTTATCAGGACAATCTACAGGACTTTTGGTACTATAACATTTAAAAGATGATGGCTCAAATAAGCCCTCTTAGTCAGTTTTGTAAACGAAGGCATCACTTAAGAAAATGCTATGGTTTGGGCTAATATATATGCAGTTTAAAATAATTATATTACAGTCTGTTGAATTTGCACATAGAACTGAATTTTCTTTTAAAAAAATATCATGCTATGGTTTAGTCAGTCCTGGAGCAATTCTCCAAGTCACTGTAGAACTACCAATAAAGATTGATATCCTTATGGAAACTACACACCACACACACATGCATACAAATGCTAATACAGAGACAGTTTCACCAGCATAGGCAGACACACATATATACACACACTCTCACATGCACACACGAGTAGACACATATAGGCACATATATAATGTACACACACGTAAAACACACAGGCATGTTCACACGTGTCCACACAGCATGCAAATTCACAAGCACGTCTCCCCCGCACCGTGCACATACTGTTTTTTCTCTCTCAAAAATGTAGACCATCTCTTAGAATCCAGAGTATAAGAATTGCTTTTAAAGGTTACAGTGTCTACCTTAAATAAAAGGAGCTTCTGCCTCAAATCCATTTTGAAATAAGCTGGTTATAAATGAAAAACAGATGGAGAAAAGATCAGGCAATACTTGGGATTCTCAGCTAAATTCTTTGATAATATCCAAACATAATCCATTTAGGTTTGGGATGTTCACTCTTGGAACTCAGCCACCACACTGAATCCAACAGCCCCACCTCCCTGCCACCCTCAGCCCTGGCTGAACTCTCAGCTGGCAGCCAGCACTGACTTGTCATGTGTGAATGAGCCATCTTGGAAATGGATCCTTCAGCCCTTAGTTGAGCTGCCCTAGCTGATGCCATGTAGGGCAGATACAAATGCCCCTGCCAAGGCCTGCCTAAATTTCAGATTTGTGAGCAAAATTGTTGGTATTGTTTCAAACCATTAAGTCTTAGAGTGATCTGTTATGCAGCAATAGAGAACTCGTAAATGCAGAATAAAAAGATATTGAAATGACTTTATCTTCTTCCCCTTGACACTCTTTCTTCACTCTGCCATGCTGCAAACGTGTTCACACTCCACAATTCACCACACACACACACACACCCATAATAGTGTAGAGGAGAGATAAGAGTTGTGAAAACTAGAGCGAGAGGAAGGGAGAGAATGAATTCATGAGTCTGATAAACTTGTACTGAGTAGTAAATGCAAGAAATCACTTCCAATATTTGAGTCAAACATGAGAGGCAGTTTAGGGATGGTGTGTTCAGAGGGTGATCTTAAGGGAAAAATTGGGGGAAATGTTTCTTAGGGGGATTTCAAGAGTTTGTGGTGCCAATTTGCAGGTGCCACTGCCAGGAGATGAACTTGTTTTGCTGAAGTTCATGATCTTATGGGTAGATGTTGTTGGTTCAAGTAGAAGATTCAGTCATAGGACAGAGAACCTCTGGAATGATGGCAATAAGAACCTCTGGGCATACTCTAAAAATATGCCCAGAAGAGGAAAAGATGGGTTCTTGTAGTAGGGATAAAAGACTAAGAATATTTATACATTATATTTACACATTAGGGATATTCTCAAATGAGAAATATGACAGGGTGAAAGAAGCCACCTTGGAGCATTGGCCAGGGACAAGGGTTGGTGATTAGAAGTCCCTGGAGCTGAAAGCATAAGTCCTTCCATCAAATGATAGTCATTTAGTTATTGCCTTCAATAATTATTTCAATAAACATTTATTGAGCATGTATTATATGCTACTCACTAGAAATATAATGAATAAAACAAATATGGTCCTTGCCCTCTTGGGGCTTATCAGTTAGTTGGAGTGAAACAGAAACTAATTAAATAATGACATAAACATATAGTTAGAAATGATGAGAGGTGTTATTAAAGAAAGTGCAGAGTTCTGTGAGAGGAAGAATTAAGAAGCCAAACATAGCTTCTGCTCTTTGGTTGGCTACAGTTTTTCTTCTCACCTCATCTTTTTCACACCCTCCAAGAATACTTTGAAAGAACCTAAACTTCATTCCTTGACTTTTTGAGTGCTTATGAATGATTTAATTTTTTATGTATATACAACTTTGAAAAGACAGTTAAAGTAGATAAATAGGAAATATACAAATTCAAAGGTCTTTATAGTCCACATAATTCTCAGTCATGAGTTTCCATTTGGGTGCTAGGGATGTGGGCAAAACAGAGGACGTAAATGTTACAACTTCTGTCTTCAAGGTACTCACACCTATCTGGTGAAACAAAGGTAACCCACATTGAAAAAAATCCTTCCATAAGACAGACCACACCATTATTAAATCCTAGATTGTGTTGAACAGGCCTTTAAGTGCTAAAGAAATTCAGGGAAGCTATGATGAACCTGGTATCTTCAAAAGAGGCTGTAAGGAGGAGGTCGGTTTGGAAAAGGGTAGTGTTCTTGTTGTTGTTTGGTTGGGGCAATGCAGAAAGAAGCATTCCAAGTGAGGAGAGGAGCAAGGGTCAAGACTCAGAGGTGGAATGAAAGTGTTGTATAGAAGTAGATAAGTTTCCATTGCATTCATGAGGCATTATTTTACCATTGGTTTTGGGTGACATCAAATGCTTTAAAAGCAGGGTTTTTAATGAGTATAACCAAAATGGGGAGGATGGCGAGGGTGTTGGGCTTGCGTGGGAGGTGAAGCTATTTGATAGATTACTTTAGAATGCATAAACATTTAAATATGACCACATGCCCAATGTAGGTTCCTTCCTTGTTTATTCTACAATTAAGTTGGACAGTATGAAATTGCTGGTACTCAATCATTTTGACCTACAGAAATGTCAATGTCATATTCTTCAACCTAATAGATCATTAAATAACACTTGTATTTGTTTACCACTTCCATCTCTAGGCAGTTCTGCACTCTTTGGAAGTTGGAAATCTAGAAATTATCAAAGATATTTTGCTGTTATAGTTGATGGATGCTGTGATGTGCCACCTAGATTCTCCTGCAGGGGGAAACAATTTCTCCCCACCCACTCTGGCCAGCCTCTGGGAATACTGGCCAGCCTCTGACAGGTAGCCCTCAGCTCTTGAGCCCCTTAAGAGATTGCCTCAGTGCTGCCTGGCCCAAGGTCATGCTCTCTTCCCAGGGCAGCCCACACATAATGACTGATTCAAGAAGGGATAGAAAGGTCTGATCATCTCACTTCAACTCATAATAAATCCTAAGCTGACTGTAGGGTCAGCTGAGACCTCCACTGACTCTAAAACACAACTTAACTTCTCTCTCCTCCCAATTTTGTTTTCTCACAACTCTTCCATAGGCTTTGAACCCAATGCACTCCCTAATAACCCTACTGCACTGTAAGCTCTGTCTCTGAGACTGTTTCCCAGTTACCTGACCTACCACAGTTGGTGCCAGATCTGACAAAGCAAATACTGAGAATAGAATTAGGAACTGGATCACTTGCCACCCAAATGGCAATGAGAATTCCGCCACTGGTGATAGGTGGAACAGAAGGAGCTTTTGGCACAAGACAGCAGTGCCATTGTTAAAACTTTCAGTGCTAGTGAAATGGAATGGTATACTGGTGGAAAGGAATGCACTAGCTGATGATATGATTCTGGCATTTAAGAAACATGAGGGAAAGAGTAACTATAAGGACAGTGGAACTGAGTGGAAACTGAAGACCAAGCCTAGGACTTAATTTTAAGAGGAAAAGAGCTCCAAAGAAGATAAACTTTCCCCCCTCCAAAAAAAAAAACCAAGTTTTGTTATGCCAAGTTCCTGATCTGCGCTGGGAAAGAATACGACCCCGACACAAAGGATAGAGACAGATGGGTTAATAGTCTCAATAGTTTAAATACCCAGGTTCCCCTGAACCCTCTGGCCCCTCTTCTCTATAAAAAGCTAGCTCTCTCTAGTTGTTTGAAGATGATGCAGAGATGTCTACCACATAAAACCACCTGTGTTCCCCATCCAACCCCACACCCCAGGATATGCCCCATCACCATTCTGGTCACTAGCCCAATAACCAGGGTTAAGATATATCATGGCTTCTCCAGGGAAATGATGGTCTCATAAGGTAGGAAAGGAACTCGACCTCAAAAGATCTGCACTTCCCAGTCAATACATACTGGTATGAGTTGGAGGAATATAGGTGGGACTGGATTCTGAGGGCACTTGACTAAGCAGGGGAGGGAGACATAACATAAAGTTGGAAAAGGGAGAGTTTATTGATTTGGGAGCACTCTTCCAGGAAACAGGATTTGACTCCTTGGCAAGGACTCCAAGGATGGTTCCTTTCCAAACATGGACAAAGCAATGGTTAATGTTAGTTTAGATAGAAACACCAGAGTTGCCATGGCAGGTAGTGGAAGACTATATGGCAAAAGTGGGAATGCGAAAGTGGACATAATATGTAAGTCCAGAAAACCCACTGGAGGGCTGTATTTATTGGGAAGACTAAGAGGATACAGCACTTATCATCACATTTGCCAGATGTGATGGTGAGAGGGGACCAACATCACCAAAATGTTTTATGGTGGTAGTCTTCTGTTGGCCAGTGGTGGTGCTGCTATGAAAATGGCCTCACTGATAGAAATGGGGGGATGCTAGAAGCCAGGTGGAAGTGCTATAACCATTAGAAGCCAGGTGAATATAATTACAGTAATGAGCAACAAGTTTAGAGCAAGAGCCAGGGGACCCTGACCTTCAAAGAGTAATGGAGATGTTTAACAGAACAGACATGAGAATGGACTTGAGGACATGGGGAGGGGGAAGGGTAAGCTGGGACGAAGTGAGAGAGTGACATGGACATATATACACTATTAAATGTAAAACGGATAGCTAGTGGGAAGCAGCCACATAGCACAGGGAGATCAGCTCTGTGTTTTGTGTCCAACTAGAGCGGTGGGATGCGGGGGCGGGGGCAGGGAGACGTAAGAGGGAGGGGATATGGGGATATAGGTATACGTATAGCTGATTCACTTTGTTATACAGCAGAATCTAACACAACATTGTAAAGTAATTATACTCCAATAAAGATATTAAAAGAGAGAGAGAACATGGCATCACTAGGAGAAAAACAGAAGGCAGCTACTCAGTCCATAAAATCAAATGAAATCAAGGATAGATGATCAGGTAGCTAAGCACAATTACTCCAGTAAAAGTTCCTATTTCTTGCCCAGTTCTGGACTTGAGTCGGTTTTTGGAACAGGAACCTATTAACTGAAAGAGGAGTAAGTAACTAGGAGAAAGGACCCTGCAACACGGTGGTAAGCACACCAGTAATTATTACCCCAGTCTATCCTGAGAGGGACCCATAGTTATTTACCTAGGTAACTGTACACTGAAGAAGAGGTAGTAGCCAAATATTTTAAGAACTTTTGGGCACTAGACCCAATTTGACATTGAAATCTGTATACCCAAAGCATCATGATGGACCCTCTATTGGAGTGGGAGGAAGTGAGTGCCAGGTAAAAAGTGGAGTCATGGTTTGGATCACAGTGGTTCTACTGAGTCTATAGACCCACCCAGTGGTAATTTCCTTGACCCTAAACGTGTAATTGAAATGGACATCCTTAGTGGTTGGCACAACTACCAGGATGAGAGCTATCATAGTAGGGAAAGCCAAGTGGCAGCCTCTAAAATTGCACCCCCTCCAAGAAATACCAAAGATGATAGTAAACAAAAAATAAAATCTAATCTTAGGGGAAATGGCAGAAATTAATGCCACCCTAAAGGATGCAGTGGTGGTAGTCTTCTTCATATCTCCATTTGAGTAACCAGTCTGGTCCTTGTAAAACCTGGACATATATTGGAAGATAAAAGTGGACTACTACAAACCAAGTAATAGCTCCAGTTTCAGCTGCTTGTGCCAGGCATAGTACCTTTCCAGATCAAATTAACATGATCTCAGGTACATGGTATGTGGCTGTTGATCTGAAGAATGCATCTATTTTTATTCTTATCAGAAATTTTGTTCATCGGGAACATACCACAGAATACTTTTACAGTCTTGCCCCAGGACTTGCCCTGTCCTCTGTCTTAAAATAGTCCAAAGAGACCTAGATCAGCTACACATCCCACAGAACATCATAATGGTCCTCTTTATTGATGACATCTTGCCAATCTGACTTGTTAAGCAAAAAAAAAAAAAAAACCTAGAATATTTCCAATGTCAAGACTCATGTACTGGGACTTCCCTGGTGGCGCAGTGGTTAACAGTCTGCCTGCCAATGCAGGGAACACGGGTTCAAGCCCTGCCAGGAAGATCCCACATGCCGCGGAACAACTAAGCTCGTGTGCCACAACTACTGAGCCTGCGCTCTATAGCCCGCGAGCCACAACTACTGAGCCTGTGTGCCACAACTACTGAAGCCCACGCTCCACAATAAGAGAAGCCACTGCAATGAGAAGCCCGCGCACCGCAACGAAGAGTATCCCCTGCTCGCTGCAACTAGAGAAAGCCTGTGCGCAGCAGCAAAGACCCACACAGCCAAAAATAAATAAATAAATAAATAAATAAATAAAAGACTCATGTACTCCAGAAAGCAGGAGATAAACCCTATGAAAATTTAAGGGACTGCCACAAATAACAACAGTTTTACGACTTCAATGGTCTAGGGTATGCCAGGACATCCCCTTAACAATAAAGGAAACATTTTTGCATCTTGCCCCTCTCATCACAAAGAAGCACATCACTTCACAGGTCTCATTGGGCTCTAGGGGTATCTGGAAAAGTGCTTACATCTTTGAATAGTGCTATGACCACACATTGGGGTGACACTAAAGTCTGCCAGCTTTAAGTGAGGCTCAGAGCAGGAAAAGTTCTGCAACAGATCCAGGCTATGATGCAAGCATCCCTATTGTTTGAATCATATGACCCAGCAGACTGTATGGTATTAGAGGTATCAGTAGTGGGGAAAATTGTGTGGATTTTACAATAATCTCCAATCAGAGCCACACAATACAGACCCCTGGGCTTCTGGAGGAAAGCCATATCATACACACCTTCTAAAAAAAACTCCTGACGTGCTCTGATAGAGATGGAGTGCCTGATCATTGGGATACCAAGTAATCATGAGGCCTAACTCATCTGGAATATTACCTATCTTGCCCAATTTTCTTTCACAAAACACTTTCAGAGACACCCTACTCATCTACTTGATGAGATATTTTGAATCTAATTCTCAAATCTTCCTCAGACCTAGAATTCCAGCATAATGTTCTAATGAGCAGTACTGTGCTGATAAATGTTTAGCCAGTGGCTCTCTCAAACAAAAAGCAGTGATTTGCAGCATTTGCCAATTTCCATGTTATTAATACTCCCACCATGGCTGATTTCAAGCTACCAACACGACATGATTGAATGCAGAGTTGGGAAGAGGTACATGGTAGCCACCATTACATGGTGTTTCCACCACACAGATAGAGTAGACGTTAACAACTTCAAGAAAATAGATAATAGAAAAAAATAGTGAAATAATTACAAGTGATGAGTTACAAGTATTTGTTACCTTTGCTTTATAATATAATTTCTTTAAATGTAAGTTTATATAATTTAAGTTTTAATAATGCATCTTTCACAGCGATCTCAAAAAATTCCTGAAAATTTAAAAACTGGCTCTCATGGCCAATATGACCTAGTTCCCATGCACCAGTGAAAGCTTCTCACCCTGTGAGATTTTCACTAGTTGTTGAAGGTCTATAAGTAAATGGAATTTTTAGTCATTTTGGCCTAAGATTTTTGATACTTCAGTGATGATGGTAGCTGACTCTCAAGTTTTCTTAATTACTACTTCAATGAACTGATTCTTTTTCCCTTGGGACCTTTCCAAACTAAATTATAAGTCTTTTTCGGGAAATAAACAGATTTTTTTTTCCATACTGTGGGATCATAATACAAAGTTATTTTTTGCATATTGTGGAATCACTATAAATATTCATTAATTTCACCTCATATTTTACCTGCTAAACATGAAAGTCACGATCTCTAGATTCCAAATTAATCTAATAAGCTGCTCAGATGTACCATGTTCTCATCTTTAATGACAGAGTTATTTTATAAGCATGAAATGAAATGGGTAACGTGAATGGACCTAATATCATTAAAAAAACTTTATTATTCTCATTTCTGATGGTTGTCCAATCTGCTACCTAATACATTGGAAGTTTCAAAAAATGGTTACAACTTAAAATGTAAACTACCCTTAGCCTTAGAATATTGAAAAACACCATTGAATCATTTTAAGTGGATTCCTAACAAGGCATGATTAGCCTTTTCATCTTCTGCCTAGTTGCATTTTATAATTCTCAACTGACTTTTATCCCTGGAAGCAATATCACTGAAATGATAAATAAGTTTCATGAAGAACTTAACTGTACCCTCTCTCCAAAGTACTAACCATTAGAGAGAAGCCATGAATGTACTGATAGTGCCTCAAAACATTCAAAAACTATTTCACTGAATTTAACAGTTTAGATTAATTATAGTAAAATTTGAGTACCCACAGTCTAATCTGTACTTTAGAGCAGGGGTTCCCCAACCCCCAGTCCGTGGACCAGTACTGGTCCATGGCCTGTTAGGAACCAGGCTACACAGCAGGAGGTGAGCGGCAGGCGAGTGAGAGAAGCTTCATCTGCCCCTCCCCTTCGCTCACATTACTGCCTGAACTCGCGCCCACCCCACCGTCTGTGGAAAAAGTGTCTTCCACAAAACCGGTCCTTGGTGCCAAAGAATTTGGGGACTGCTGATTTAGAGTAAATGTCACCTATAATGGTAATGTACTATATTACTTCCATCTAAGCTGTGGAATGATTATTTTCAGGAAATATAAGTGTCAAGCCTATCGAAAGTACATGGTTATTACTAGCTTTATTTATGTGTGTGTGTGAGAGAGAGAGAGATGTGCACACATACATGTATATCTTTGTCATGGGGTAACTGTACTAAGATTTTTAAAAAATATTTATTTATTTACTTATGGCTGCATTGGGTCTTCATTACTGTGCGTGGCCTTTCTCTAGTTGGCGTCGAGCGGCTAGAGGGTCTACTCTAAGTTGCGGTGTTTGGACTTCTCATTATGGTGGCTTATCTTTTTGCGGAGCATGGGCTCTAGGCACATGGGCTTCAGTAGTTGTGGCTCGAAGGCTCAGTAGTTGTGGCCCACAGGTTCTAGAGCGCAGGCTCAGTAGTTGTGGCACATGGGCTTAGTTGCTCTGCGGCATGTGAGATCTTCCCAGATCAGGGCTCAAACCCGTGCTCCCTGCATTGGCAGGTGGATTCTTAACCACTGCACAACCAGGGAAGACCTGAGATTTTTTCCTCTTTTTGTAGCTTTCATTTTCTGATAGACTTTAAATATTGACAGATTTTCTCAATAATTAATGACTCTACAGAGAGATTAGCATTAACTAATGATAAAGGAGGGCCCAGGTCCTCTGTGGTTTAAAGGATTGTCTGGGATTATTATATTTATTTCAGTTGAAGTTTCTTCTAATTACCTCATTTCTTCTTAATTGGTGTCTTCTAAAAATAAATTAAATACAATAATTAGCAATATTCATTTTTGACTTCTCTATATATCAGTCTAAATTGAACAAATATTATAGTGCACATACAAGTGTCATTTCAAGTGTCTTTTTTCAGACCTGAATTCATTTAAAGCTGTGTCATATTTATCACATAAGTAAAAGTACTGCCCAGGTATAGGCTACATGCAAAAAAATATCTCCTTTATAAAACCTGTTAAATTAGTACAAAATATCCATGCATTGCATTATTAATGGACTTAATATTTTAATATAATTCCAGAAGAGAAGAAAATAGAAAAAGAAACATGGTAAAATTTATTTGAATTATGAAGCTACACTTAAATTTCTAACATCTACTTAAAATGGCTCGTATTTTAACATGGGTATTTTTTGCTTTGTTGTTGGTAGTGGTGGTACTACTAGCATATAAGAGCACAGAAAAGGAACTAGATTAAATGATTATAAACGAAATAGAACAGAATCTGCTCATCTCATCCATTTTTCCTCATAAACACCACTCTTAAGTGAAGCATAGATTAAATTAGTTATCACTTTACATGTATTCTTAGTGGTAATGATGCAGTCCTTCATCTGTGTTGCTGATGCTCTTGATGGGACATCAGTTGAGTATAGTTGAGAAATAATCTGAATTCTCTTGTCCATGTTCCCTTGTCTCCAATGGCTTCTGCTCATAAAATATTGCTGAAATGGGGTTTTGTTAAAGATTCAGTCCCTATATAAGCATTTTAGTGGCAAGTTCTACATGGAACTCTGGCATATAGTCAGACTACAGATAAAAATATATCATAGTAAGAGAAAAATAAATTAAATTAAAATTAAGTACTATTTTCAACCCATTAGTTTGTCAAAGCTTAACAACATTGCTGAAGATGAGATCAGGGAAACTCATAGTCTCTCTTATACATTGCTAATGGGAAGATAACTAGTAAAACCACTATGTTGGAAATTTGAGAGTATCTAGTAAAACCATCCAATGCATAATCAACAATTACCTTCTAAGAATTTATGTGACATGCACACAGATGGGCAAAACGATGTATATTTAAAGATATTCATCATAGCTTTACTTGTATTAGCAAAAGCTTGCAAACAATTTAAATATCCATCAGTAAGGAATTGGTCCCCCCAAAAAGTATGATACATCCATACAGTAGAATGTTATGCCACTGTTAGAAAAATGAGGAAGATTTGTATCTGTATGGGTATCGAAATATTTTAAAGATATACTCCCCTTTTGCTTTATTGAGATATAATTGACATTGTGTAAGTTTAAGGTGTGCAATGTGTTGATTTGATACATTTATAAATTGCAAAATGATTATCATCATAGCATTAGCTACCACTTCCATACTGTCACATAATTAACATTTCTTTTTTGTGGTGAGAACATTTAAGATCTACTCTCTCAGCAACTTTCAAGTATATAATACAGTATTATTAACAGTAATCACCATGCTGCACATTATATCCCAGAGCTTGTTCATCTTAAAACTGAACGTTTCTATCCTTTGACCAATATCTCCCAGTTTCCCCCACCCCCGTCACCTGGTAACCACCACTCTACTCTCTGTTTCTCTGAGTTCAGCTTTTTTAGATTCTACATATAAGTGAGATCATACAGTATTTCTTTCTCTGACTTACTGAACTTTGCACAATGCCCTCATGGTTCATCCAAGTTGTCGCAAGCGACAGAATTTCCTTCTTTCTCGTGGCTGAATGATGTTCCATTATATGTGTACTCCACATCTTCTTTACTCACTCATTTGTTGATGGACGCCTAGGTTGGTTTACATATCTTGGCTATTGTGAATAATGCTTCAGTGAACACGGGAGTGCTGATATCTCTTTGAGATCCTGTTTTCATTTCCTTTGGATATATACCCAGAAGTGGAATTGCTGGGTCATATGGTAGTTTTATTTTTGATTTTTTGAGCAACCTCCATACTGTTTTCCATAGTAACTGCACCAGTTTACATTTCCACCAACAGTACACAAGTGTTCCATTTTCTCCACATCTTTGCCAACATTTGTTATCTTTTGTCTTTTGATGATAGCCATTTTAACAAGTGTGTGGTGATGTCTCATTGTGATTTTAATTTGCATTTCTCTGATGATTAGTGATGTCAAGCACCTTTTCAAAGATAGACTTTTAAGTGGAAAAGAAAGGAATACGTTGAGTAAATCATGGGGCCATGTATACGTATAGCTGATTCACTTTGTTATACAGCAGAAACTAACACAACATTGTAAAGCAATTATACTCCAATAAAGATGTTAAAAAAACATATACACATATTTATATGCCCATGTATGCATAGGATAGCACTGAAAGGGTACACGAGAAACTCTGGATTGGGTGTCTGAGGGAAGGTATTGAGAAGGAGGCTTGCTTTTCACTCTGACATTTTTGAAGTTTGTATTATTTGGTTATATTGCCTATGTAATACAAAATAATATTTTTAAAAATTGGCAATGCTTGGTGAGTCTTAGTTCATTCTTCTTAGAAAGACCAGGGTCTGTGTCCATATTCTGTTCATCTATTTACTGGACATATATCTCATTTAATGTGGTATTTTCCAGATCCACATTATTTTTGCCTTTCCAGATCATAGGGAAGAGTGAGAAAGAAACATTTCCCAAAGCCACAGCTTGCTTCTTAATTGATTTCCGGCAACTCCAATGAATGTATTGAACCTAGGCCTACGTTTTCTCTGGACCCTATCCCACCATGAGAGATTGTATTTACAGATGAAGGAAACAGTGCACTGTTTAACAATCACTTGCCCAGAGTGATCCTTCTTCAGTTGGTTGAGTCAGAATTTGAACCCAGGCCCATGTGATTCAACTACTCCTCAGATGCCCTGTAAAATTTTCTGGTGAATCTGTAAACTATCAATTTTTAAAGCCATTTCATTGAAGCTTCACAAATTTAATTTAAAGGCTGCAAGATGAATGGTTCTTAAATTTTAGCATGCCTCAGGATCACCCGAAGGACTTATAAAAACACAGATTCCTAAGAGAACATCTCGGGAGAGATCCAAGAATTTACATTTCTAACAAGTTCCCAGATGCTGCTGCTGCTGGTCCAGGGACCACACTCAAAGCTAGATTGGATGATGGGGAGAGGCAGCCTCATTCTGGAGGGGGCTGTCCTCTTGCCTCTCACCTGATGATGGTGTAGCACAGGACTTCAGGAAAGCTAGTTCCCAAATGTACCACTGGATTTGGGTGGGTAATTTTTAGGAATGTTAGCTGCATTATTCACCTATTCCTACTGAGGTGAATGGCATACATTTTCCTCTCTCATCTTCTCTTTCATCTTCTGTAGGCATTCTTCTTTGTAAGTGATTCATCTTATTACCATAGCCTGTATGTGTAATTCTATTGATTACAAGCATGTCTACATGGCTAAATAATTCTCTTTCCCCTTCATTCTGTCCTAGATGGTAAAAGTAGCTTTAAGTTCATAACAAACCTTTTAAATATTTACTGATTTGGTTCTTTCTGACATCCAGATAATATCATTTTAAAAATACATTTTACTAGTTGTGTGTGTGTGTGTCTGTGTGTGTGTGTGTGTGTGTGTGTGTGTGTGTAACATCAAACAAACTGTACCACTATTTTGCTCATAACAAACTTTGGGAGGAAGGATGTGCAGGTAAGTCTTGAAACTTAAGCACAAATGAATGAGCTTAATTTATTTAATCTAGAAAGTGATTATTCAGAGAGTTAAGCAATTTGGCAGCTGGGTGTGCAGAAGGGGATGTGGGTGGGACTAACATGTTTTTGCCAAGACTGAGTTTTTGCCTAGTGCTCTTGGAATTTCAAGAATCTAATTAAGACTTTTGGTAAATTTGCTTTAAATCACCATAGAATTAATAAACTAGAGGCATTACAATGTCTGTCAGCTCTGATTTAATTTAGATGCTCAGTCCCTTCAAACTAGATCAAGACTACAGAGAAGTACCAAATAGCGACACTTTCCAAATAGCCTGTAGGTATCTGCTGACATCCATGCTCCCACCATAGCTGTCTGGGCCAAGTAGTGATGGCTGGTTTACTGCAGTCCTCACCTATGTTTCTGAGGGACCCATGACACACCCTCCCACTACTCATAGCAGATCTGGGGACACCTCAGGCTCAAGTCACCTTTCTTCCCATCTCCTAGCTACAGAAGTATATAGCCCCCTGCTGCCATGGAGCTACATTTCCCACCTCCTCCTCTTTCATAGGTGACTACTCTCTGGGTTCAGGTCTCCCTGAAGCTCAAGTTCTGTTGCTGAATTTAGATGGTTTAGGCTCAAGGACTAAGACGTAAACACCTCGGGGGAACTTGGAACTAAGGGCAAGTGTAGTACTATTGCTGCTACATTGTGGGTTAAGTAAACTTTGTAGGCTACCCTATACACTGAACTACTTTGTCTAACTTTTTTCTTCCAGGGAAAATTACACTTCAATTTCCAAATATTTTTAAATGCTCTTTTGGAACACAATTTAGCTTTGATATTATTCCTTTGGGCCCTTTCTTTTTCTTCTCTCTTTCCCTTTTGTGTGAATTTGTTCTTTCATTCCCACCATATTCCAATCATTTAGCTCTTTGCTAAGGATCACTGGCAGGTTGGAAACTCTTAATATTTAATCATAATTACTGAACTATTGTCACCATAATGCTTTTCCATCTTATTCCCTAAACTGATACATCAGTTCACATTTCTACTACTGACATATACAAAGTGTTAGCTTAAGAGAACTCTTTATGCTCTTATTTAAACAATAAAAAGATAATTTGAAAAGCAGCCTAACAGAAATATGTGTATGGGGGTATCTTGATTGGCCTGGAACTGATGCTTAAATATGGTAGCTTGTGCAATTAGAAAGCACATCCAAAGTCCTCAATGACCTAAATTGGATAAAGTTTCCCTAACTTCAAGGGCATTCTCAAGAAGAGTTAAACAATATACCATTTCATGATTGGCCTGCATCTCAGGAGTTCAGTGGGAAAGAACTCTGGAGCTATGTACAGAATTGGAGGTTTAGATATGTACAGACATGTCTGATGAAATGTGGATGGAAGAGTTTAATAGAATTCATGAGGAATAGAAGCACTGCCATTAGAAAGAGAAATCACCGTGGGTGGGGACAAAGTTGAGCTAGGTAACCTTGATTTAGCACAAAGTTTCCAGGGCTAGAAGTGGTAATGGCTTCAGGAATAATGCAAGGATAAGCATGAATACCACCTGACCCAGTTTCCCACTCCATCCTCTTTGGCCACCTTACTCCTTCTTGAGCAACGTTGTTCTGGGAAAGAGAAAGATATATTAAAAGAAGGGCCCCTGAAATTATTAGAGAAATGCAGATCAAAACTACAATGTGGTACCACCTCACAGCAGTCAGAATGGCCATCATTAAAAAGTCTACAAATAACAAATGCTGGAGAGGGTGTGGAGAAAAGGGAACCCTCCTACACTGTTGGTAGGGATGTTAAGTTGGTGCAGCCACTGTGGAAAACAGTATGGAGGTTCTTCAGAAAACTAAAGATAGAATTACCGTATGATCCAGGAATCCCACTCCTGGGCATATACCCAGACAAAACTATAATTCAAAAAGATACATGCACCATGATGTTCATTGCAACACTATTTACAATAGCCAAGACATGGAAACAACCTAAATGTCCATCAACAGATGAATGGATAAAGATGTGGTACATATATACAATAGAATACTACTCAGCCATAAAAAAAGAATGAAATAATGCCATTTGCAGCAACATGGATGCAACTAGAGATTATCATAGTAAGTGAAGAAAGTCAGAAAGACAAAGACAAATACCATATGATATCACTTATATGTGGAATCTAAAATATGACACAAATGAACCTATCGCTGAAATAGAAACAAAATCGGGGACATAGAGAATAGACTGATGGTTGCCAAGGGGGAGGTGGGTAGGGGCAGGAAAGACTGGGAGTTTGGGATTAGCAGATGTAAACTATTGTATGTAGGATGGATAAACAAAAAGGTCCTACTGTATAGCACAAGGAACTATATTCAGTATCCTATGATAAACCAGAATGGAAAAGAATATGAAAATATATATATATATATATATATATATATATATATATATATCTGAGTCACTTTGTTATACAGCAGTAATTAACACAACATTGTAATTCAACTATACTTCAATAAAAAATAAATTTAAAAAAAGAACAGCCCCCAAACTTCTTAAGCAAGACACAAAAAGCACTAACTATAGGGGTAAAATGATAACTGAGCTATACAAAAATTAAGAACTTCTGTACATCAAATACCATCATTAAGAAAGTGAAAGGCAAGCCACAGCCTGGGAAGTGATTTTTACAATACATATATCCAACAGAAGACTCACATTTAGATTATATAAAGAATTCTTATACATTTCTAAGAAAGAGACAGACAACACAATAGAAAATGGGTGAAAGACTTGAACAGACATTTTGCAAAAGAGGGAAATGAAAGGGCCAATAAGCATCAAAAGGAGAAATGCAAATTGATGCTACAATGCAATGTTTATACACACTCATCAGAATGACTAAAATGAAAAATACAAAAAATGTCAAGTGTTATGGCATCACAAGTATGTGGAGCAACCAGAACTCTCATATACTTTTGATGGGTGTGTAAATTTACACAGCCACTTTGCAAAACTCTTCGGCTCTATCTACTAATGATGAATATACTTATACTATGACACAGTGATAGGTATATACTCAAAAAAATGCGCACATATATTCACCCAAAGACATAGTCAAGATTGTTCATAGTAGCATACTCATAATAGCCCAAACTAGAAAACAATGGCTAACTTTATGTGTCAACTTGACTTGGCCACAGGGTACCCAGATATTTTGTCAAACATTATTCTGGGCATTTCTGTGAGGGTATTTTTGGGTGAGATTGACATTTAAATCAGTAGAATGAGTAGAGCATATTGCACCCCCCAATGTGGGTGGGCCTCATCCAATCAGTTGAAGGATTGAATAGAATAAAAAGCTGGCCCTCCCCCAAGTAATAGAGAATTCTTCCCATCGGGAAGCCTTTAGACCGGGACATTGTTTTTTTCCTGGCTTTTAGATTTGAATAGAAACATTGGCTTTTCCTGGGACTTGAGGTTGCCAGACTTTGGACTAGAACTCCTCCATTGGCTCTCCTGGGTCTCCAGCTTGTTGACTTACTCTGTGCACCTTGGAACCATAATCATTTGAACCAATTCCTTATAATTTCTCCCTGTCTTGCTCTGTCTCTCTGTCTCTGTCTCTCTCTATATATATATCCTATTGGGTCTGTTTCTGTGGAAAACTCTGAAATATATCACCCAAATGCCCATCAACA
The DNA here is from genome assembly GCF_949987515.2 of Delphinus delphis. Classification (NCBI taxonomy): domain Eukaryota; kingdom Metazoa; phylum Chordata; class Mammalia; order Artiodactyla; family Delphinidae; genus Delphinus; species Delphinus delphis. Next base: position 87,288,425 of record NC_082704.1, read on the forward strand.
GTAGAATGGATTACTTAATTGTGGTATTTTTACAGAACAGATTACTGTACAGCAAGAAGAATGAACATTTTACAATGACCCACAATAGAACAGATGGATCTCATAACATAGTGTTGAACAAAAATGTCAAATATCCAGACAGAAAAGAGAGTAGGCAAAACTAGTTTATACTATTAGAAGACAGTTTAATGGTTATCCAAGGGAGGGTAATAGCTGGAAGCAGGTAAGAATGGGGGCCTTGAGGATGCTGGTCATATTCTATTTCTTGATCTAGATGCTAATTACATGGATGTGTTCAGTTTGTGAAAATTCATTGATGATTTGTGTACTTTTCTGCATTCATATAGCACTTCAATAAAAAAAAAACATTTAAAGCTCTTTGATGGGGAATATCCTCTAAAATTTCTTAAGAAGGAAAGGGGACTGAGGTACAACCTATTAACATGTTCTTTCCGGACCATATAAACTGGTAGGGACCAAGAAACATTTGAGATTCAATTTCAATATATTGACCACTAAAACCCCCTGGATATAACAAAACCAGCAAGAACAGATAGACTCTGAAAAGTGGAAAGAAGTTGGCAACCTTCCTAGAGATCTCAGAATTTGAGACACAACACTGAGGTGAGTTTCCTGGGTTTCCTCATTGCCTTCCAAATATCCTGGACATGGCATTGCAGAAGTCTCCAACCCAGAACTGCCAACAGGCTCAGACAAATAAGTTCCAAGAAAAAGCCTGTTTTTCTCTAGCCAAAGTACTTGTAAAAGAGTGATATAACAACATAAAACCTACTAGGAAATACCTATCCTACTCAGGAAGATGATGTTCCACCTCACCCCACTTCGCAACCTGGTAGAAGCAGAAAGCACACCTTGATTCCAGTGCTGGATGGTGTTGATTAGCCAAGGAAAGAGCCGATCTTCCATGTCTTACCCAGAAGAAGCAGGTAGCAGTGATCCAAGTTTCCTGCTGGGAGAGTGTCAGCAGGACTAAGCAGGCAGCTAATATTCTATCCCCTGTTTGGTGGAACCAGGGAAAGTTTAGATTTCCCAGGTAGGGTAGTATCAGTAGAGCCCAGTGGTAAGCTCCCACTCAATTTCAACAATCTCCCAGTGGGAGATTTTAGTTGGCACTTCCCTTCTCATCTTCCCCTCTCCTGATGTTAATGGGGCCCAGCAAGGAACTGAGCTTACACCCCCACTTGGAGACAATGAGGCAGTGTGAGTCAGTGTTCTACTTTCACTGGGAAGATGTCTGCAGGGCCAAGAGGGGTGCTGAACTTCCACTTCATCCATCTTCAATAAGGCACTGTGAGTCAGCACTTCATCTTTGCTGGGTTGATGTAAGTGGAAACCAGGGGCAGGCTGAACATACACACCCACCTGGTCTTCCTGCTACATGTCAACTGCCAGTTTTTAAAAAAAGATTAAATAGGATCCAGAATTTTATAACATCCTAAATAAAAAGGATGTTTTATACAAAGAACCAGGAAAACCACAAAATAAGTGAAAAAAGACAATTAACAGACCTTTATACAAAGAGGAATCAGATGTTGGAGTTATCTGACAAGGATTTTAAAACAGCCATCCTAAAAATGCTTCAACAATCAATTATGAATTCTCTTGAAAAACTAGAAAATCTCAGTAAAGAAACAGAAGTTATAAAAAAGAGCCAAATGGAGATTATAGAACTGAAAAATACAATAACCAAAATAAAAACTCGGTGGATGGGATCAGTAGTAGAGTTGAGATGACAAAGGGTAGAAATCACTGAACTTAAGGGCAAATCAATAACATTTACCCATTCGGAACAACAGAGAGGAAATAGACTGAAACAAAATGAACAGAATCTCAGGGAGAATAACCAAAAAGCTAATATTTGTACTGTTAGAATCCTAGAAGGGGAGGAGAACAGAGTGAGATTAAAAGAGAATTTGAGAAAATAATGGCTGAAAACTCTCCATATTTGGTGAAAGACATAGACCTACAGATTCAAGAAGCTGAGTCAACCCTATATAAGATAAACCTCCCCAAACTCATGCCAAGACATATCGTAATTAAACTTCTAAAAATTAGGCAAAGAAAAAATCAAAACAACCAGAGGGAAATGGTACATTACTCATAGACAAACACCAATTAGAATGGCAGCAGATCTGAAACCATAGAGTACAAAATGGTATGGAACAATATTTTTCAAGTGCTGAGAGAAAAGGACTCTCAACTATGAATTCTATATCTGGAAAAAATTTCCTTTCAGGAATGAAGGGAAAATACATTCTCAGGCAAAGCAAAACTAAGAAAATTTGTCATTAGTAAATACACCCTTGAATAATGGCTAAAAGACATTTTTCTAAACAGAAATAAAATGATAACAGAAGGATCAGAATATCAGTGAGAAAAGAATAACATTGGAATGGGTAAAAAAATAAGGGGGAAATATAATGGACTATCATCATGGGATTCTTAAATCACCTTTGAGGGTTGGAGAAAAATTGTAACATTATTGGATATAGTATTCAATGTATGTACAGGAAATGCTTAAAAGTTATATTTAAAAAGTGGAGAGAGTAAAGGAACCCAAGTGGGAGTAAGTTTTCTACATGTAACTCAGAATGGTAAAAGGTAGATACCAGTAAACTATGATAAGTTACATATGTATTTTGTAATCTGTAGCAAAACCACTGAGAAAATTATACAAAGCAATATAATGTTCAAGTAACCTGGAGGAAGGCAAAAAAGAGAAACAGAGAAAACACACAGAAAACAAATAATAAAATGGAGACTTAAGCCCTAGTATATCAATAGTTAGCTTATGTGTAACTGATCTAAATACAATAATTAAAAGAGATTAGTAGAGTTGATTTTTTTAAAAAATGATCCAGCTATATTCTCTTTATAAAAAACTTACTTCAAAGACAATGACAGAGGTGTTATGGGGTTGAATTTTATCCCTTCAAAAAAGTTATGTTGAAGTCATAACCCCCAGTACCTCAGAATGTGACCTTATTTGGAAATAAGGTAATTGCAGAAATAGGTTAAGATGATGTCATACTGGCGTAGAGTGGGCCCCTAATCCAATAGACTAGTGCTCTGATATGAATATGGTCATGTGAAGACACATACACAGGGAGAACATGATGTAAAGACAAAGGCAGGGATTAGAGTTATGCTACCACAGCCAAGGAAAGTCTGGAGATACCAGAAGCTGGAAGAGACAAAGAAGGATACTCCCCTCGAGGATTTGGAGAGAGCACGGCCTAGTCAAAACCTTAATTTTGTATACCTCCAGAACTGCGAGAGATTAAATTTCTGTTGTTTTAAGTCACCCAGTTTGTGGTACTTTATTATAGTAGCCCTGGAAAATTAATAACAGATTACAAGTAAAATGATGATAAAAGATATATTATGTGCCTTAGTCATCTTCACCTGCTATAACAAATACCATAGACTGTGTGGCTTAAATGACAAACATTTAATTCTCATTGTTCTGGAGGCTAAGAAGTCTAAGATTAAGGTGCTGACAAAATTGGTTCTTAGTGGGAGCTCTTCCTGGCTTACAAATGTATCCCTATATAGTGGAGAAAGAGTGAGCACTGGTCTCTTCTTCTTATAAGGTCATTAATCCCATCATAAGGGCCCCACCCTTATGACCTCACCTAAACCTATCTACCTCTCAAAGGCCCACCTCCAAATACAATCACCTTAGTGATTAGGGCTTCAACATATGATGAATTTGGGAGGGGGCACAAACATTCAGTCCATAGCACCATGCAAACATTAATTTTAAAAAAATAAGTGGGGGGAGGTGACAGTAGCAATATGGTAGAATAGAAGTTTCCAGTGCTTATCACCTCAGAGGAACATCAATTTGAACAAGTATCCATGCATAAAAATACCTTCACAAGAGCTAAGGATTCCAGGTGAGAGGTTATAGAACCTGGGTGGAGCACAGAAATAAGATACATTGAAGAGAGCAAGAAGGACAGTTCCACATTACTCATGTCATCCTTCCCCCAAGTCTTGGCAGTGCAGATCAGAAAGAGGTAAACTTCACAGTGGAGAAGGTGAGAGGAGTGAGCATGTGGGTTTACCACGGACCCCAAGCTCCAGGTTAGTCTCCATGGACACAGGCTCCAAGCTAGTACCCACTGACCCAAGCCTCCAAGCATGCCCCAGTGCCAGGCTGGCTCCTGCAGCCCCAGGCTCTAGGCTGGACCCTGGAGACCAAGCTCCAGGCCCACAGTTGTGACCCCAGTCTCCAAGCCAGATCCCATGGCCCCAGCCTCAAAGACAGCCCCTGTGGACATGACTCCAGCAGGCTCAGGGTCCAGGTCAGCTCCAGTGGATCCAGAGTACAGGACTGTGCAGTAGAACCCAGTGCCAGGCCAGCCCTCATGACCCAGGCTCCAGGACCACCCCTGCAGACCCAGGCCCCAGGCCCAACAACATGGATCCAGGCTCCAGATCCAACACTGCAATCCTGGGTGACAGTGACACTCCTGTGGCCCCAGGTGCTAAACCTCCCCCAGTAGACTCATATGCCTGATCCACTCTATGGACCCTGGTGCCAGGACAGGCCCCATGAACTTAGGACCAGAACCATCATCCTGAACCCAGGCATCAGTTCTGCCCCAGTGCCAGGTCATCCCCCATAGACACAGGCTTCAGGACAGCCCATGTGAGCATAAGCTCTAAGCTTTCCACCCTGGACTCAGACTCCAGGCCCACCCATACAGACCCAGGCACCAAGACCACCAAGCCTTCCTGGATGCTACAGCAGTGAGCCTACCCACGGACCCCTGCTAGATGATCCACCCAGACTCTCTTGACAGGCTGACTGGTGAAGGACTTTCTTAGCTAAAGTCCATCCATAAGGACAGGAAGAGGTGCTTACTGCTTCAAATGTGCAGACACCAACACAACACTACAAGGATCAAGAATAATCAGCAAAACATGACACTACCAAAGGAACAAAATAAAGCGTGAATAACCAACCCTAAACAAATGGAATCTACAAACTGCTCAACAAAGAATTTTTAAAATTTGTCTTAAAGAAGTTCAGTGAACAAAAAGAGAACACAGATAGACAACTAAATGAAATTGATAAAATAATATATGAACAAAATGAGAAGTTCGACAAAGAGATAGAAACCATAAAGAAGAACCAAACAGAATTCTGAAGCTGAAGAACGCAATGACTGAACTGAAGAATTCAGTAGAGAGCTTCAACAGCAGACTTGACCAAGCACTTCCTCTAAGATCAGGAACAAGACAATGATGTCCACTTTCACCACATCTATTCAACATAGCATTGGAAGTCCTAGCCAGAGCAACTCAGCAAGAAAAAAAAATTTTTTAAGGCATCCAAGTTGGAAAGGAAGAAGTAAAATTATCTGTTTTCATATGACATGATTGTATATATAGAAAACCCTGAAGACTCCACTAAAAAATAAAGCAGTTAAAACTAATAAATGAATTCAATAAAGTTGAAGGATACAAAATCAACATACAAAAATTAGCTGTATTCCTATATACTAACAAAAAAAGCCATCTGAAAAAGAAATGTAGAAATCAATCCCATTTACAATAATATTAAAAAATACTTAGGAATATATTTATCTAAGGAGTTAAAAAATCTGTACTCTGAAATCTATAAAACATTGATGAAAGAAATTGATGAAGGCACAAATAAATGGAAAGATATCTCACATTCATGGTTTGGAAAAATTTATATTGTTTAAATGTCCATACTACTCAAGAAGATCTGCAAATTCAATGCAATCCCTACCAAAATTCCAATGACATTTTTCACAGAAGTAGAAAAAAATTCTAAAATTTATATGGACCTGCAAAGGACCCTGAATAGCTAAAGCAATCTTGAGCAAAAAGAGCAAAGCTGGAAGCATCACACTTCCTCATTTCAAGCTATATTACAAGTCTATAGTAATCAAAACAGCATGGTACTGACATAAAAGTAGAAATACAAAAAATGGAACAGAATAGAGAGCCCAGAAATAAATTCACACATTTATGTTCTATGATATTCGATAAAGGTGCCAAGAACACCTAGTGGGAAAAGGAGAGGCTCTTCCATAAATGGTGCTGGGATAACTGAATATCTACATGCAGAAGAATGAAATTGGACCCTTATCTCACACCATATACAAAAACCACCTCAAAATGAATTAACATAAGGCCTGTAACTACAAAAACTAGAAGAAAACAAAGGGAAAAGTTTCTTAACATTGGTCTGGGCAATGATTTTTTGGATATGACCCTAAAAGAACAGGCAACAAAAGCAAAAATAGGCAAATAGGATTGCGTCAAAATAGAAAATTTCTTCACAGCAAAGGAAACAATCAGCAAAGCAAAAAGAAAACCTATAGAATGGAAGAACATATTTGCAAACCATACATCCAAAAAGGGGTTAATATCTAAAGCATATAAGGAACTCAGACAACTCAATAGCAAGAAAACAAATAATCCAATTTAAAAAGGGACAAAGGGGCTTCCCTGGTGGTGCAGTGGTTAAGAATCCACCTGCCAATGCAGGGGACACGGGTTTGAGCCCTGGGCCTGGAAGATCCCACATGCTGCGGAGCAACTAAGCCCGTGCGCTGCAACTACTGAGCCTGCACTCTAGAGCCCACATGCCACAACTACTGAAACCCGCATGCCTAGAGCCCATGCTCGGCAACAAGAGAAGGCACCATAATGAGAAGCCTGCACACTGCAACGAAGAGTAGCCCCCTCTCACTGCAACCAGAGAAAGCCCACGTGCAGCAATGAAGACTCAACGCAGCCAAAAATAAATAAATTAAATAAATAAATTTTTTTAAAAATGGGCAAAGGAATACACATTTCTCAAAAGAAGACATATAAACGGCCAATAGGTATACGACAAAATGCTCAACATCACTAATCATGGAATTGCAAATCAAAATCACAATGAGATATTACCTTACATCAGTTAGAATGTGTACTATTACAAAAGCAAAAGATAAAAATGTTGGGGAGGTAAAGAGGATACAAACAGAAGGAGAGATATACCATGTTCTTGAATTGGAAGAATCAACATTGTGAAAAAGACTATAGTATCCAAAGCAATCTACAGATTCAATGTAATCCCTGTCAAGTTACCAATGGCATTTTTCACAGAACTAGAACAAAAATTTCACAATTTGTATGGAAACACAAAAGACCCTGAGTAGCCAAAGCAATCTTTTTTTTTCTTTAGAAGATGTTGGGGGTAGGAGTTTATTAATTAATTAATTAATTTTTGCTGTGTTGGGTCTTCGTTTCTGTGTGAGGGCTTTCGCTAGTTGCGGCAAGCGGGGGCCACTCTTCATCACGGTGCACGGTCCTCTCACTATCACGGCCTCTCTCGTTGTGGAGCACAGGCTCCAGACACGCAGGCTCAGTAGTTGTGGCTCACGGGCCTAGTTGCTCCATGGCATGTGGGATCTTCCCAGACCAGGGCTCGAACCCATGTCCCCTGTATTAGCAGGCAGATTCTCAACCACTGCGCCACCAGGGAAGACACCCAAAGCAATCTTGAGAATGAAAAACGGAGCTGGAGGAATCAGGCTCCCAGACTTCAGACTATACTACAAAGCTACAGTAATCAGGACAGTATGGTACTGGCACCAAAACAGAAATATAGATTAACGGAACAGGATAGAAAGCCCAGAGATAAACCCATGCACATATGATCACCTTAGTTTTGATAAAGGAGGAAAGAATATACAATGGAGAAAACACAGCCTCTTCAATAAGTGGTGCTGGGAAAACTGGACAGCTACATGTAAAAGAATGGACAGCTATATTAAAAGAATGAAATTAGAACACTCCCTAAGACAATACACAAAAATAAACTCAAAATGGATTAAAGACCTAAGTATAAGGCCAGACACCATCAAACTCTTAGAGAAAAACATAGGCAGAACACTCTATGACATAAATCACAGCAAGATCCTTTTTGGCCCACCTCCTAGAGAAATGGAAATAAAAACAAACGAATGAGACCTAATGAAACTTCAAAGCTTTTGCACAGCAAAGGAAACCATAAACAGGACGAAAAGACAACCCTCAGAATGGGAGAAAATATTTGCAAATGAAGCAACTGACAAAGGGTTAATCTTCAAAATTTACAAGCAGCTCATGCAGCTCTATAGCACAAACCAAACAACCTAATCCAAAAATGGGCAGATGACTTAATAGACATTTCTCCAAAGAAGATATACAGATTGCCAACAAACACATGACAGGATGCTCAACATCACTAATCATTAGAGAAATGCAAATCAAAACTACAATGAGGTATCACCTCACACCAGTCAGAATGGCCATCATAAAAAAATCTACCAACAATAAATACTGGAGATGGTGTGGAGAAAAGGGAACCCTCTCGCACTCTTGGTGGGAATGTAAATTGATACAGCCACTATGGAGAACAGTTTGGAGGTTCCTTAAAAAACTACAAATAGAACTACCATATGACCCAGCAATCCCACTATTGGGCATATATCCTGAGAAAACCATAATTCAAAAAGAGTCATGCACCACAGTGTTCATTGCACCTCTATTTACGATAGCCAGGACATGGAAGCAACGTACGTGTCCGTCGACAGATGAACGAATAAAGAAGATGTGGCCCATATATACAAAGGAGTATTACTCAGCCACAAAAAGAAGTGAAATTGAGTTATTTGTAGTGAGCTGGATGGATGTAGAGACTGTCAAACAGAATGAAGTAAGTCAGAAAGAGAAAAACAAATACTGTATGCTAACACATGTATATGGAATCTAAAATTTAAAAAAAAAGTTCTGAAGAACCTAGGGGCAGGACAGGAATAAAGACGCAGACATAGAGAATGGACTTGAGGACACAGGGAGGGGGAAGTGTAAGCTGGGACGAAGTGAGAGAGTGGCATGGACTTATATATACTACCAAATGTAAAATAGATAGCTAGTGAGAAGGAGCTGCATAGCACAGGGAGATCAGCTTGGTGCTTTGTGACCACCTAGAGAAGAGGTATAGGGAGGATGGGAGGGAGACGCAAGCGGGAGGAGATATGGAAATATATGTATATGTATAGCTGATTCACTTTGTTATAAAGCAGAAACTTGCACACCATTGTAAAGCAGTTATACTCCAATAAAGATGTTTTTTAAAAATAGTGTCGGTGAGGATGTAGAGAAAAGAGAAACCTGGGCACTGTTGGTGGGAATGTAAATTTTATTATTGAAAACACTATGGAGTTTCCTCAAAAAATTAACAGTACAACTACCATAAGATCCAGCAATCCCACTGAAATCAACAGTTTGAAGAGATATCTGCACTCCTATATTCACTGCAGCATTATTCATAATGGCCAAGATATGGAATCAACTTAAGCATCCATCAATGGATGAATGAATAAAGAAGATATGGTATATACACAGTGGGATATTATTCAGACTTAACAAAGAAAGAAATCCTGTCATTTGAGACAACTTAGATGAGACTGGAGGATATTATTCTAAGAGAAATAAGCCAGGCACAGAAGGACAAATATTGCATGACATCACTTATATGTGAAATCTAAAAGAGTTAAACTCATAGAAGCAAAGAATAGAATGGTGGGAGCCAGGGGCTGGAGGAGGGGGAAATGAGGAGATGTTAGTCAAAGGGTACAAAGTTTCAGTTATATAGGATGAATAAGTTCTGGAGATGTAATGTACAGCATGGTGACTATTGTTAATAATACTGTATTATATACTTGAAAATTGCTAAGAGAGTAGATCTTAAATATTCTCACCACACATACCACACAAAAAAACAACTATGTGAGGTGGTAGACATGTGGATATGTTAATTACGTTGATTGTGGTAATTATTTCACAATGCATATGTATACAAAACAATAAGTTGTACACCATAAATATATATAATTTTTTTGTGAATTATACCTCAGTGAAGCTGGAGAAAGTAACCAATTAAAAATAATAAAATAAAAATGGGAAAAAAGCAGAAGTAGCTATAATAATAACTGGTATAGTGATTTCAGGGCAAAGAAAATTATGAACACAAAGAGTTACATTATATAATGATAGAAGAATACATTCACAAGGAAGACATAACAATCCTAAATGTGTATGCACCAACAACTGAGCTTCACTATAATGAAGCAAAATCTGATAGAGCTGAAAGGAGAAATGAACAAATCCGCAATTATACTTGAGGAATTCAATATCTCCCTCTCAGCAATTGATAGAAATGGTAGACATCAAATAAGCAAGAATGCAGGAGAACTGAGCACTATCACCAAGCAACAGAATATAACCAACATATATAGAACTCTCCATGCAACAACATCAGAATATACATTTTTTCCTAGTGCCCATGGAACTATCACCAAGATAGATCATAGCATGGGCCTTAAAGGAAATTTCAACAAGTTTAAAAGAATTGAAACCATACAGAATATGGTCTCTGACCATAATGAAATCAAACTAGAGATAAATAACAGAAAAATATCCAAACACTAGGAAATTAACAACACAATCCTCAATATTCCTTTGACCATAGAAGAAGGCTCAAAGGAAATTGAAAATAAAAATACAACATATCAAAATATTTGAGATATAGCTAAAGCAGAGAAGAAAATTTATAGCACTAAATACATACATTATAAAAGAAGAAAGTTCTTAGATCAATAATCTAAGTTTTACCTCAAGAAACTAGGAAAAGAAACAAAAACTAAACCCAAAGCAGGCATAAAGAAGGAAATAGCAAGAGGATAAATCAATGAAATTGAAAACAAGAAAATAATAAAATCAATATAACAAAAATTTGGTTCTTCAGAAAAAAATCAGTAACATTGATAAACCTCAAGAAAATTAAAAGAGAAGACACAAATCACCAATATCAGGAATGAAACAGGGATCCTGTTTCATTAAAACAGATCCTGTAGTCATTAAAAGGAAAATAAGGGGATACTACAACTAACTTTACATTCATAAATTTGACAACCTAGAAGAAATGGGCCAGTTTCTTAGAAACAACAAACAATCAAAATTCAAGAAAGATGAAATACACAATCTGAATAGCCCTACAAACATTAAAGAAATTGAATTTGTAATTAAAAAGCTAACAAAGAAGATATCTTTAGGCCCAGATGACTCTACTGGAGATACTAACAAACATTTAGAGAAGAATTAACACCAATTTTACACGATCTTTTCCAGGAAGTCTCAGAGTAGAGAACACTTCTCAACTCATTTTATGAGCCTAGTATTACTTACACCAAATTTGGAATACGACAATAGGAAAAAAGAAAACTACACACCAATATCTATCATGAAATTAGAGGCAAAAACTTCAACAAAAATATTATCAGGGCTTCCCTGGTGGTGCAGTGGTTGAGAGTCCGCCTGCTGATGCAGGGGACACGGGTTCGTGCCCCGGTCTGGGAAGATCACATATGCCGCGGAGCGGCTGGGCCCGTGAGTCATGGCTGCTGAGCCTGCACGTCCGGAGCCTGTGCTCCGCAACGGGAGAGGCCACAACAGTGAGAGGCCCGCGTATCGCAGAAAAAAATAAATAAATAAAAAAAATTAAAAATATTATCAAATTGAATCCATCAATACATAAAAAGAGGGACTTTCCTGGTGGTCCAGTGGTTAAGACTCTGCACTCCCAGTTTAGGGGGCATGGGTTCGATCACTGGTCAGGGAACTGAGATCCCACAAGCTGTGTGATGCAGCCAAAAAAAAAAAATCGGTTAGTATATTCCATTGCATCAATAAGGTAAACAAGAAAAACCATATGTTCATATCAATTGATGCAGAAAAATTATTTGACAAAACCCAACACCCATTTGTGATTAAAAACTCTCAGCAAACTAGGACTAGAGGGAAATTTCTTCAACTAGATAATGAACATCTACAAAAAACTTACAGCTAACATCATGCTTAATGGAGAAGGGTTGAATGCTTTCCTTGTAAGATTGGGAGCAAGGAAAAAAATGTCCATTCTTACTGCTCTTGTTCAACATAGTAGTGGAAGTTTTAGACACTACAGTGTAGCAAGGAAAATAAATAGCAATTGAATAGGAAGGAAAAAACTGTCCTATTTTACAGATTACATGAGACTATCTACATAGAAAATCCCAAGGAATCTATAAAAATCTAGAACTAATAAGTTAGTTTAACAAGGTCAAGGATACAAGATAAAAGCACAGAAATCAATCTCATATCTATGTATTAACAATGAACATGTAGAAACCAAAATTAAAACACAATACCATTTATACTTATTCTAAATAAAATTAAATACTTAGGTAGAAACTTAAGAAAAAATGTACAGTATCTGTATTCTGAAAATTATGAAATGCTGATGAATGAAATCAAAGAAGAAATAAAGAAATGGAGAGATATATTGTGTTCATAGATTGGAAAGACAAAACATAGTAAAGATGTCAGTTCTCCCTAAACTGGTCTGTAGGTTAATGCAATTTCTATAAAAATACTAGCAAAGCTTTTGTAGACATAGACCAGTTTATTCTAAAATTTAAATGGAATGCATAAGTCCTAGTACATTCATAGGCAAAAAATTGATCCCAACCTGAGTCTCATGCCTTCTACAATTTATAAAGAACTTTCAGAACTTATGTGTAAAAAAAAAAAAAAAAAAGGAAACAACCCAATTAGAAGATGGGCAAGACATGAACAGCATTTTGATGGCAAGGATATACTGTAATAGCACGTGAAAAGATGTTGAACATCTTTATTCATTAGAGAAATGTAAATTAAAACATGAGATATCACTATAAACTTATCATAATGGTTAAAATTAAAAATTGTGACAACACCAAACGCTGGCAAGGAGGTGGAGAAAGTGGATCACTCATACTTTGCTGGTGGGAATGAAAAATGGTACAGCCATTCTGGAAAAGAGTTTGTCAGTTTATTGGAAGGCAAACATGTAATTACCATACAACCCAGCAATTGTACCCTTGAGCATTTGCCCCAGAGAAATGACAACTTATGTTGTCATTAATCTTCATAGCACAAAAACTCATACATTAATTTTCATAGCAGTTTTATTTATAATAACCCAAACTGGAAACTACTCAAATGCTTTTCAAAGGTGAATGGATAAACAAACTCTGGCATACCCATGCAGTGGAACACTGCTCAGCAATAACAAGGAATAAAATATTGGTACATGCAATAACATGGATGAATCTCCATGGAATTATGCTGAGAGAAAATCTCAAATGGTTACATATTTTATGATTCCATTTATATAATCTTACTGAAATGACAGAATACAGAAATGAAAATAGATTAATGATTGCTAGGAGTCAGGGATGGAAGATAGGAGGCAATGGGGAGGAAGAAAGTGGGCATAAATATAAAAGGGCAACACAAGAGGTCCTAGTGGTAATGGAACTATTCTATATCTTGACTGTATCAATATAATTAACATGGCTGTGCCATTGTACTATAGTTTTGGAAGATGTTACCATTAAGGGAAACTGGGTAAAGGGTACACAGGATCTCTTCCTATTATTTCTTACAACTACATGTGAATAATCTCAAAATAATAAGTTTAATTTAAAAGTCCATTATTTTCAGAAAACAGTATGGAGGTTTCTCAAAAAACTAAAAATAGAACTACCATATGACCCAGCAATTCCACTCCTGGGTATACATCCAGAAAAACGAAAAACACTAATACAAAAAGATACATGCACCAAGTTGTTCATAGCAGCATTATTTACAATTGCCAAGATATGGAAACAACCTAAGTGCCCATCAACAGATGAATGGATAAAGAAGATGTGGCATACATATACAATGGAATATTACTCAGCCATATAAAAGAAAAAAATTTGCCATTTGCAGCAACATGGATGGACTTGGAGGGTATTATGCTTAGTGAAATAAGTCAGACAGAGAACTACAAATACTGTGTGCTATCACTTATATGTAGAGTCTAAAAAATACAACAAACTGGTGAATATAACAACAAAAAAAGTAGGCTCACAGATATAGAGAACAAACTAGTGGTTACCAGTGGGGAGAGGGAAGGGAGGAGGGGCAATATGGGGTAGGGATCGAGAGATACAAACTACTATGTATAAAATAAGCTATACAGATATACTATACAACATGGGGAATATAGCCAATATTTTATAATAACTATAAATGCAATATAACCTTTGAAAATTGTGAATCACTATATTGTACATCCATTATTTTGTAGCATCTGAATGCTATAAATATATATTATATATATATCTAATTTATATATAAAATTTATTACCTGGTGAATATGTATCTCATCCTTTCCTCTAGATCAGTAGTTCTCAAAGAGCGCTCAAAGAGACCTTTTTAGAGGGTTCACAAGATCAATTCTATTTGCATATTAATACAAAGACTAATTATTCTGAGTATATACAAATATGTAATTATATTATACTAATTAGTACTAAAATTACTAATGTTGCCTTTTTTACTGAGTTGACATGTGTTGCATGAATGGTGCAGATGCAGTGGTAAACTGCTGGTGCCTTAGCATGAATCAAGGCAGTGGCACCAACTATACTAGTAGTGTTCATCTTTTTCTTCTTCATTACCATACCCTCACAGTAGAAAACAAACCAACACAAGAAGAAACACAAGCAAACAAAAAACAAATTTTATTTATTTATTTCATGTCCTTGATGCTAAAGTAAATTACTAATTTTATTTAATCTCAACCTTGAAATACACAGAATAATATGATACTCTGTGTGATGAAATGGAAAGCATGAATGAAGCAGTTCCGTTGCATACAAAAGCATGATGGTTTTCTCTAGGAAAAGCACTTGTGCAACTGAGTTATGAGCTGAATTCGCCTCTTTTTTCTTCAAACACCATTTTTTTCTTGAAAGAACAACTGACAGTCAAGCTATGGCTATTCAGATTTGGGTATTTGGCAAACATTTTCTTCAAAATGAAAAAAAGGAGCCTGTCACTTCAAGGGAAACAATTGAATGTATCTGTTGCCAGTGATAAGATTTGAACTTCCACTGAAAATTAGAAATTTGGAAAACTTGTACCTGCTACTGTGAGCTTGACAGCTTCTCAAGACTTTCTAATGAGATCAGTTGTGACATTAACAAATGTGATTTTTGAGATTGTATAATGAAATGTGTCAACAACTCAGTGAGCTAGTATTTCCCAAATGACCAATACATGATGCTACAAAATCATGCATGGGTAAAAGATCCATTTAAAGTATAAGACAGAGTGATGGGTTGTAATGTAACAGTAGCATATGAAAAGATCATTAACATACTTTCAGATTCTGCATGGCAACTAGCCTTTAAGAAATAGTCACTTGTCAAATTTTGTTGTAGTATTAGAGAATAATATCCACAATTGTCAGAAAAAGCTCTTAAAATACTCCTCCATTTTCCAATGACATATCTGTGTGATGTTTTTCTTCATATACTTCCACGAAAACGTCTTAACAGCTAGAATGCAGAAACAAATATGAGAACTCAGCTGTCTTCTATGAAACCACACATTAAAGAAATTTACCAAAATGTAAAACAGTTTACTCTTCTCAATAAAGTTTTTGTTTTGGAAAATGTTATTATGTTGACATGTAACTAATGGATTTATTATTTTAAATAAATCAATAAATATATATTTCTCAAAGTTGTCATTTTAATTTCTAATAGAGTAAATATTTATAGATATAACCCACATAAACAAAGGTACTTTGAAGCCCTCAATAATTTTTAAGAGTGTAAAGCAGTCCTGAGACTAAAAAAAATTTTTTTTAATAAATATTTTAAAATAAAAATTTTAAGAAATGCATCAAGCCAGACTAACAAAAAGTTTTCATCTGGATCAATTTGCAATGTTTCTTCATGGAGTTACTATTACTGAACTAGCTCATTTAAGGCCTTATACCATCAAACATTTTTCTTTTCTTTGTCTTTTTCTTTTCTTTCCTTTTGGAGAACAGTCAGGAAACACCTGTACTCACTGTGAGGATATGAGGACTTCATCTATTCTATTTCCCAGTGCCCTCTTTCAATGGCCTATGGGACAAAAGTCATATATTAGTACTAGAAAAAGCTATATTTCTGAACAACTGTCTTATTAAAATCTTGTGAACCCTTGTGGATATTGTACTAGTTGTGTTTTCCCCTTTGCTTTGCCTGCTGAGCTCAGAGCCAAGTGTGCAGGCTATTTCTAGATGTGTAGGGATTTATGGCCTTCATGTCTAATCTTACTTCAGAATCATCCAATCCTCATTCCTCTATTTTCCCTCATCTTTTTTGTCTCATCTATTTGTTTTTGCTAAATTTATAGTCTGAATTCTGCAACCCCTTTAAGTGTGTTTGGAAAATAGAGTAAGGGGAAGGAGAAGAAGAAAAGAAAGGTGAAATCTGCAATATAACCTATAAATAAACATGTGGAAGCTTCTCTGCTTATCTAAACTGCCCGGAAAATCAATCCTCTTAAGTCCTCCAGGTGCAAACCAGGAGCATTAAGCCCAGAAATCAGAAAGAACCATGGCAACAGGTTGGTTGGTTGGTTGGTTTCCTGGGGAGGAGAGAGACGTGGTCTTCCTTATGCATCCTGACAGCAAGCCAGTTCTTTCTCCCCATAATTAATCACTTTCCTAAGAGAAGATTATAAGCCTTTTCTTTTATGCTGAGGATGAGAATGATGAAGAAAGTAAGCAGGGGAAATCAGTGAATTGAGAGACCAAGTTGCCAGGTAAATGCCCCTTTGGAAATGTGTTTAAGTCTCTTCTTGGTCAGGGACAAGGTCTAGAAGGCAGGTACAAAATATGACTGAGATCCCAATTATTAGGAAGAGCCCTGGGATGTCAGACAGAAAACCCAGGTTCTAGTCCTAATTCTTTCACTAATAAACTATGTGACTTTAGGTAAACCCTTTAAAATCTTGAGCCTCTGTTTTTTCATCTATAAGGGAGACCATAGATATGAATATAATCTTGAAAAGGGCAGATGATATTTACAGTGCTGTGCCTGAGGGTGACTCTGTGTCATTGCTGTGGTCTTTTAGCCCTTTTAATTCACTGGACTAGTTCAACTGGAAAATATAGTTAGCCCCCGAAGAATACAACAGCTAGAATATACATCACTCTAGTTAATAAAGATGTATCTAATAGAGCCTTATGTTTGTATAGTGTGTTACAGGGTGCACCATCTGCTATGGCTCACACCCTATTGTCATCTCATGGACATCACTCAAGCAATTCGCCCCTGTCTCCTACACGATTTTTTAAAAATCTCTGCTGCTTCACTCTTGTCAGCGTATAACCACGCTCTGACATCCATTAACCAGATCTGTGCTTAACTACCCACACCCTGCCCCAACCTGTTCTTTCTGTAGCCTCCCACATCTCAAAAACTGTAACTCCAATCTTCTGGCTGCTTGAAATACCAGAGTCATCTTTAACTCATTTTTCTCACATATTCAATCAGCAAATCCAGGTGGCCCTGTCTTCAAACTAAATCCCAAATCTGATCTGTACCTCCCTGGTCCATGCAGTGATCGTTGGTTACTGGCTTCCATGTATGCTCCTCATATAGTCCAGCTTGCCTGAGGAAGCCTTCTATACCATGAAAGCCTGCTCTTTTCCACCAATGACTTCCATTCACTTAAAATAAAAGCCAAGTCCATGGTTTTCAAGGCCCTACATAAGCTGGTCTCTTTGTTACCTCTTCTACTTCATTTCCCATCAGATTTTCTCTCACTTAGTGTCCTTCATTCATACTGGCTTCATGCTATTTCTTGAATATGCCAAACATGATCCTATCTCCAGGCTTTCATATTTGATGTGTTCTTTGTCTAGAACACTGTCACCAATATTGTCAAATAGCCTGCTTTGTTACTTCCTTCAGGCCCACACATTGCCTCATCAGAAAGGCCCTTATTAGCCACCCTATTTAAAATAGTAACCCCTATCCATCTCTATTTGCTCACATTGCTCTGTTTCTCTTTATACAACTTCACATAATGTGATATATATTTATTCATCTCTATATTAACTGTTTCCCACTTATAATGTAGGTTCCATGAAAAAAGAGACTTGATCTACTTTTTTCTCTATGTCTCTAGTACCCCAGGCACCTGGTTGATATTCAATAAGTATTTGGGGAATTAATGCATAAATGAATATATTAAGTGTTAAATAAATGCTCATTTTCCCATACACCTTTACATGCATTATATTAATATTCAACTTTTACTTACCAGAAACCTATGAGGTGTCAAAGCAAGCATTGTTTCTCTCAATTTACTATTGTATGGTCAGATAGTTTTTTTAACCAAGTGACTATTGTCCCTCTGATGGGCTTAAGGAGACACAGACAACCATGACACAGGGCATGCCCTCATAGGCAGGGTCAAAATGTTTTTTCAACCTAATATGAAGTGCTATGGAAATATCAAGAAAAGGGCCTCAGTCTGACTGGAGGGTCCAGTGAAGACTCTTTGGAGGAGATGACAGTGAGCTGAATCCTAGAGGATGAATGTAAATTAACAGTTTTCCAAAGAAATGAAGGAACAGTCTCTCCTCTGGAACAACACAGTTCATGAAGGAATCTCAAGCACTTCAATATCACTTAGGCTGTTGGGAGTTGGGTGGTGGGTAGAGAGAGATGACCGTGGTGAAGGAAACAGGATCCAGTCATAGAGGACTTTGTGTACCATGAGGAGCATGTGACCCATTTTTCTCATAATTTTTAGCACCTGGAAGGTTTTAGGCAAGGAAATGACTAGAGTTGCAATAATAGATATTGGAGCTGAAGTCAGAGTTTAAGAGATTGGCTCCAAACTGTAAAGTTCATTGAAAAATCAGGATGTGGCCCAACTATTCTGACCCTGAATGCAGGCCTCTTCCCCACTGCAGTGCTCTGCCTCTATCCCGTTCCCAAGCTTATACATTTATCTTAGCTTGGTTGCGTCTAGAAATAGCTACCCTCAGAGCAATATGTATGCTCACAAAACTGGGAAGGAGCTAAACTTTGTTTTGCAAATTGCCCAAAGGCACATCCCCCAGAATAAAGGCAAGAGGGAAATGTATTCACTGGCTTTCCCTTCCTCAGAATCACAGTGGAGCACATCTTGTTTTGTTCTTCCTCTTTAGTTTTTAACCTGCCTTACTAACATCCCCACATCCTGAATACACACTACATGGTGTCTTGTCTGAGCCATTGCTCTGTTTTGTTTTGTTTTTTTTTTGCGGTACGCGGGCCTCTCACTGCTGTGGCCCCTCCGGTTGCGGAGCACAGGCTCCAGACGCGCAGGCCCAGCGTCATGGCTCACAGGCCCAGCCGCTCCGCGGCATGTGGGATCTTCCCGGACCGGGGCACGAAGCTGCGTCCCCTGCATCGGCAGGCGGACTCTCAACCACTGCGCCACCAGGGAAGCCCCATTGCTCTGTTTTTGATGGCAGTTGTTTAGCCAGATCTTTGCCAATATTAACAGGGTGGGAAGTTCATTATTTCTGTATTTTAAAGACCTCTTTTCACTTCAATCACAATAGGTGTAGCAATGCTATTTTTAGTCCATAACTCTCCTAAACAAGTAATGTTTTTCATGTTACTCTGTAGTCTCTTTCTCCTAGGTTTAATAGTACTGGGCTTCTCCCAAAATTCCTGTGATATTTTAAGTGCCAGGATTTAATCACATTGGTGTGTGCCACAGACAAGTGTCCCCTCATGTCCTACAGTTTTCACAAAAGTGGCTTAGCATGGAAATGAATACAGAATTTCCCACATTTCTTATAAATGTCTCTTTATTTTTCTCAATATTGAGTTCACTATATTTCCTAAGATAAAGCAATACAATGATCCTTGCAGCGTGCCAAGGATGTGGATATGAGTCTGGAAAATGCTGAAATACGCAGGGCATGGAGTGTGATATAACAACTTAATGGAGGGTGGAATTATTTATTGGGGTATAGTTGTTTTACAATGTTGTGTTAGTTTCTACTGTATGGCGAAGTGGAGTTCCCTGTGCTATATAGCAGGTTCTTATTAGTTATCTATTTTATACACATTAGTGTATATATGTCAATCCCAATCTCTCAATTCATCCCACCCCTCCCCTTTCCCCCCTTGGTGTCCATACGTTTGTTCTCTACATCTGTGTCTCTATTTCTGCCTTGGAAACCAGTTCATCTGTACCATTTTCCTAGATTCCTCATATATGCATTAATATACGATATTTGTTTTTCTCTTTCTGACTTACTTCACTCTGCTTGAAAGTCTGTAGGTCCATTCACATCTCTACAAATGACCCAATTTCGTTCCTTTTATAGTTGAGTAACATTCCATTGTATATATGCACCACATCTTCTTTATCCATTCACCTGTTGATGGACGTTTTGGTTGCTTCCATGACCTGGCTATTGTAAATAGTGCTGCAATGAATAATGTGGTACGTGACTCTTTTTGAATTATGGTTTTCTCAGGGTATACGCCCAGTAGTGATATTGTTGAGTCATATGGTAGTTCAATTTTTAGTTTTCTAAGGAAGCTCCATACTGTTCTCCATAGTGGCTGTATCAATTTACATTCCCACCAACAGTGCAAGAGGGTTCCCTTTTCTCCACACCCTCTCCAGCATTTACTGTTTGTAGATTTTATGATGATGCCCATTCTAACCAGTGTGAGGTGATAACTTATTGTGGTTTTGATATGCATTTCTCTAATAATTAGTGATGTTGAGCAGCTTTTCATGTGCCTCTTGGCCATCTGTATGTCTTCTTTGGAGAAATGTCTATTTAGGTCTTCTGCCTATTTTTGGATTGAGTTGTTTGTTTTTTTGATATTGAACTGATTGAGCTATTTGTATATTTTGGAGATTAAGCCTTTGGCAGTTGTTTTATTTGCAAATATTTTCTCCCATTCTGAGGGTTATCTTTTCATCTTGTTTATAGTTTCCTTTGCTATGCAAAAGCTTTTAAGTTTCATTAGGTCCCATTTGTTTATTTTTGTTTTTATTTCCATTACTTT
Organism: Delphinus delphis; assembly: GCF_949987515.2. Lineage (NCBI taxonomy): Eukaryota > Metazoa > Chordata > Mammalia > Artiodactyla > Delphinidae > Delphinus > Delphinus delphis. The sequence goes on from NC_082704.1 coordinate 87,309,469, forward strand.
AGGAGCTGTGTCAAAAAAGGTCTTGCTGTGATTTATGTCAAAGGGTTTTCTTCCTATGTTTTCCTCTAAGAGTTTTATAGTGTCCAGTATTACATTTAGGTCTTTAATCCATTTTGAGTTTATTTTTGTGTATGGTCTTAGGGAGTGTTCTAATTTCATTCTTTTACATGTAGCTGTCCAGTTTTCCCAGCACCACTTATTGAAGAGACTGCCTTTTCTCCATTGTATATCCTTGCCTCCTTTGTCATAGATTGGTTGACCATAGGTACATGGGTTTATGGTCATAGGTTGGTTGACCATAGGTACATGGGCTTTCTATCCTATTCCATTGATCTGTATTTCTGTTTTTGTGCCAGTACCATATTGTCTTGATTACTGTACCTTTGTGGTATAGTCTGAAGTCAAGGGGTCTAATTCCTCCAGCTCCGATTTTTTTCCATCAAGATTGCTTTGCCTATTTAGGGTCTTTTTTGTCTCCATACAAATTTTAAGATTTTTTTGTTCTAGTTCTGTAAAAAAAAAATGCCATTGGTAATTTGATAGGAATTGCATTGAATCTGTAGATTGCTTTGGGTAGTAGAGTCATTTTCACAATATTGATTCTTCCAATCCAAGAACATGGTATATCACTCCATCTGTTTGTGTCATGTTTGATTTCTTTCATCAGTGTCTTATAGTTTCCTGAGTACAGGTCTTTACCTCCTTAGGTAGTTTTATTCCTAGGTATTTCATTCTTTTTCTTGCAATCGTGAATGTGAATGTTTCCTTAATTTCTCTTTCCGATCTTTCCTTGATAGTGTATAGGATTGCAAGAGATTTCTGTGCATTAATTTTATATCCGGCAACTTTACCAAATTCACTGATTAGCTCTAGTAGTTTTCTTGTGGCATCTTTAGGATTTCCCATGTATAGTGTCATGTCATCTGCAAACAGTTACAGTTTTACTTCTTCTTTTCTAATTTGGATTCGTTTTATTTCTATTTCTTCTCTGATTGCCATGGCTAGGACTTCCAAAACTGTCTTGAATAATAGAGGTGACAGTGGACAGCCTTGTCTTGTTACTGATCTTAGAGGAAATGCTCTCAGTTTTTCACCATTGAGAATGATGTGTCTTGTGGGTTTGGCATATATGGCCTTTATTATGTTGAGGTAGGTTTCCTCAATGCCTACTTTCTGGAGAGTTTTTTTCATAAATGGGTGTTGAATTTTGTCAAAAGCTTTTTGGCATCTGTTGAGATGATCATATGTTTTTTTTTCTTCAACTTGTTAATATGGTGGATCACATTGATTGATTTGCATATACTGAAGAAGACTTGCATCCCTGGGATAAATCCCACTTGATCATAGTGTATGCTCCTTTTGATGTGTTGTTGGATTCTGTTTGCTAGTATTTTGTTGAGGATTTTTGCATCTATATTCATCAGTGATATTGGTCTGTAATTTTCTTTTATTGTAGTATCTTTGTCTGGTTTTGATATCAGGGGGTTGGTGGCCTCGTAGAGTGAGTTTGGGAGTGTTCCTTCCTCAACAGTTTTTTGCAAAAGTTTGAGAAGGATGGGTGTTAGCTTTTCTCAAAATGTTTGATAGAATTTACCTGAGAAGCCATCTGGTCCTGGGCTTTTGTTTGTTGGAAGATATTTCTTGTTTAACATCTTTCTTGGAGTATAATTGCTTTACAACGTTCTGTTACTTTCTGCTTTATAACAAAGTGAATCAGCTATACATATACATATATCCACATATCTCCTCCCTCTTGCATCTTCCTCTCACATTCCCTATCCCAGCCCTCTAGGTGGTCACAAAGCACCGAGCTGATCTACCTGTGCTATGCGGCTGCTTCCCACTAGCTATCTATTTTACGTTTGGTAGTATATATAAGTCCATGCCACTCTATCACTTCATCCCAGTTTACCCTTCCCCTTTCCTGTGTCCTCAAGTCCATTCTCTACATCTGTGCTTTATTCCTGTCTTGCCCCTAGGTTCTTCAGAACCATTTTCTTTTCTTAGATGCCATATATATGTGTAAGCATACGGTATTTGTTTTTCTCTTCCTGACTTGCTTCATTCTCTATGACAGTTTCTAGGTCCATCCACCTCACTACAAATAACTCAATTTCATTTCTTTTTATGGCTGAATAATATTCCACTGTATATATGTGCTACGTCTTCTTTATCCATGCATCTGTCGATGAACACTTAGGTTGCGTCCATGTCCTGGCTATTGTAAATAGAGCTGCAATGAACATTGTGGTACATGACTTTTTTTGAATTATGGTTTTCTCAGGGTATATGCCCAGTAGTGGGATTGCTGGGTCATATGGTAGTTCTATTTGTAGTTTTTTAAGGAACCTCCATACTGTTCTACATAGTTGCTGTATCAATTTACATTCCCACCAACAGTGCAAGAGGGTTCCCTTTTCTCCACACCCTTGCCAGCATTTATTGTTTCTAGATTTTTTCATGATGGCCATTCTGACCAGTGTGAGGTGATACCTCATTGTAGTTTTGATTTCATTTCTGTAGCAATTAGTGATGTTGAGCATTCTTTCATGTGTTTGTTGGCAATCTGTATATCTTCTCTGGTGAAATGTCTATTTAGGTCATCTGCCCATTTTTGGATTGGGTTGTTTGGTTTTTGCAATAGAGCTGCATGAGCTGCTTGTAAATTTTAGAGATTAAGCCTTTTTCAGTTGCTTCATTTGCAAATATTTTCTCCCATTCTGAGGGTTATCTTTTCTTCTTGTTTTTGGTTTCCTTTGCTGTGCAAAAGCTTTTAAGTTTCATTAGGTCCCATTTGTTAATTTCTGTTTTTATTTCCATTTCTCTAGGAGGTGGATGAAAAAGGATCTTGCTGTGATTTATGTCATAGAACGTTCTGCATATGTTTTCCTCTAAGAGTTTTACAGTTTCTGGCCTTGCATTTAGGTCTTTAATCCATTTTGAGTTTATTTTTGTGTATGGTCTTAGGGAGTGTTCTAATTTCATTCTTTTACATATAGGTGTCCAGTTTTCCCAGCACCACTTATTGAAGAGGCCGTCTTTTCTCCATTGTATATTCTTGCCTCCTTTATCAAAACTAAGGTGACCATATGTGCGTGGGTTTATCTCTGGGCTTTCTATCCGGTTCCATTGATCTATATTTCTGTTTTTGTGCCAGTACCATTCTGCCTTGATTACTGTAGCTTTGTAGTATAGTCTGAAGTCTGGGAGACTGATTCCTCCACTCCTGTTTTTCTTTCTCAAGATTGCTTTGGCTATTCAGGGTCTTTTGTGTTTCCATACAAATTATGAAATTATTTGTTCTAGTTCTGTGAAAAATGCCATTGGTAGCTTGATAGGAATTGCATTGAATCTGTAGATTACTTTGGGTAGTATAGTCATTTTCACAATGTTGATTCTTCCAATTCAGGAATATGGTATATTATTCCATCTGTTTGTATCATCATTAATTTCCTTCATCAGTGTCTTATAGTTTTCTGCATACCAGTCTTTTGTCTCCCTAGGTAGGTTTATTCCTGGGTCTTTTATTCTTTTAGTTGCAATGGTAAATGGGAGAGTTTTGATAATTTCTCTTTCAGATTTTTCATCATTAGTGTATAGGAATCTCAGAGATTTCTGTGCATTAATTTTGTATCCTGCTACTTTACCAAATTAATTGATTAGCTCTAGTAGTTTTCTGGTAGCACCTTTAGGATTCTCTGTGTATAGTATCAGGTCACCTACAAACAGTGACAGCTTTACTTCTTTTCTGATTTTGATTCCTTTTATTTCTTTCTGTTCTCTGATTGCTGTGGCTAAAATTTCCAGATCTATGTTGAATAATAATGGTGAGAGTTGAAAACCTTTTCTTGTTCCTAATCTTAGAGGAAATGATTCCAGTTTTTTACCATTGGGAATGATGTTGGCTGTGGGTTTCTCATATATAGCCTTTAGTATTTTGAGGTAGGTTCCCTCTATGCCTACTTTCTGGAGGGTTGTTTTCATAAACGGGTGTTGAAAGTTTTCTCTGCATCTATTGAGATGATCATATGGTTTTTCTCCTTCAATTTGTTAATATGGTTTATCACATTGGTTGATTTGCATATATTGAAGAATCCTTGCATTCCTGGGTTAAACCCCACTTGATGATGCTGTATGATCCTTTTAATGTGCTGTTGGATTCTGTTTGCTAGTATTTTGTTGAGGATTTTTGCATCTATGTTTATCAGTGATATTGGCCTGTAGTTTTCTTTCTTTGTGACATCTTTGTCTGGTTTTGGTATCAGGGTGAAGGTGGCCTCATAGAATGAGTGGGGGAGTGTTCCTCCCTCTGCTATATTTTGGAAGAGTTTAAGGATAGGTGTTAGCTCTTCTCTTAATGTTTGATAGAATTCGCCTGTGAAGTCATCTGGTCCTGAGCTTTTGTTTGCTGCAAGATTTTTAATCACAGTCTCAATTTCAGTGCTTGTGATTGGGCTGTTTATATTTTCTATTTCTTCCTGGTTCAGTCTTGGAAGGTTGTGCTTTGCTAAGAATTTGTCCATTTCTTCCACGTTGTCCATTGTATTGGCATAGAGTTTCTTGCAGTAATCTCTCATGATCCTTTGTATTTCTGCAGTGTCAATTGTTTCTTCTCCTTTTTCATTTCTAATTCTGTTGATTTGACTCTTCTTCCTTTTTACTTGATGAGTCTGGCTAATGGTTTGTCAATTTTGTTTATCTTCTCCAGGAACCAGCTTTTAGTTTTATTGATGTTTGCTATTGTTTCCTTCATTTCTTTTGCATTTATTTTTGATCTGATCTTTATGACTTCTTTCCTACTGCTAACTTTGGGGTGTTTTTGTTCTTCTTGCACTAATTGCTTTAAGCTTAAGGTTAGTTTGTTTATTTGAGATGTTTCTTGTTTCTTGAGGTAAGATTGTATTGCTATAAAGTTCCCTCTTAGAATTGCTTTTGCTGCATCCCATAGGTTTTGGCTCGTCGTGTTTTCATTGTCATTTGTTTCTAGGTATTTTTTGATTTCCTCTTCGATTCTTCCAGTGATCTCTGAGTGATTAAGTAGTATATGGTCTAGACTCCAAGTGTTTGTATTTTTTACCGATTTTAACCTGTAATTGATATCTAGTCTCATCACATTTAGGTCAGAAAGATGTTTGATACGATCTCAATTTTCTTAAATTTTCCAAGGCTCGATTTGTGATCCAAGATATGATCTATGCTGGAGAATGTTCCATGAGCACTTGAGAAGAAAGTGTATTCTGTTGTTTTTGGATGGAATGTCCTATAAATATCAATTAAGCCCATCTTGTTTAATGTATCATTTAAGCTTGTGTTTCCTTGTTTATTTTCATTTTGGATGATCTGTCTATTGATGAAAGTGGGGTGTTAAAGTCCCCTACTGTGATTGTGTTTCTGTCGATTTCTCCTTTTATGGCTGTTAGCATTTGCCTTATGTATTGAAGTGCTCCTATACTGGGTGCATAAATTCTTACAACTGTTATATCTCCTTCTTGGATCAATCCCTTGATCATTATGCAGTGTCCTTCTTTGCTCTTGTAATAGTAATTATTTTAAAGTCTATTTTGTCTGATATGAGAATTGCTACTCCAGGTTTCTTTTGATTTCCATTTGCATGGAATGTCTTTTTCCATGCCTTCACTTTCAGTCCATATGTGTCCCTAGGTCTGAAGTGGGTCTCTTGTAGACAGCATATATACGGGTCATATTTTTTATCCATTCAGAGAATCTATGTCTTTTGGTTGGAGCACTTAATCCATTTACATTTAAGGTAATTATCAATATGTGTGATCCTATTACCATTTTCTTAATTGTTTTGGGTTTGTTACTGTAGGTCTTTTCCTTCTCTTGTGTTTCCTGCTTAGAGAAGTTCCTTTAGCATTTGTTGTAAAGCTGGTTTTGTGGTGATGAATTCTCTTAGGTTTTGCTTATCTGTAAAGGTTTTATTTTCTCTGTCGAACCTCAATGAGTTCCTTGCTGTGTAGAGTAATCTTGGTTGTAGGTTTTCCCCTTTGATCACTTTAAATATGTTCTGCCACTCCCTTCTGGTTTGCAAAGTTTCTGCTGAAGATCAGCTGTTAACCTGATGGGGATTCCCTTGTATGTTATTTGTTGTTTTTCTTTTGCTGCTTTTAATATTTTTTCTTTGTATTTAATTTTTGATAGTTTGATTAATATGTGTGTTGGCATGTTTCTCCTTCGATTTATCCTGTATGGGACTCTCTGAGCTTCCTGAACTTGATTAAATATTTCCTTTCCCTTATTAGGGAAGTTTTCAACTATAATGTTCTCAAATATTTTCTCAGTCCCTTTCTTTTTCTCTTCTTCTTCTGGGACCCCTATAATTCAAATGTTTGTTCGTTTAATGTTGTCGCAGAAGTCTCTAAGACTGTCCTCAATTCTTTTCGTTCTTTTTTCTTTATTCTGCTCTGCATTAGTTATTTCCACTATTTGATCTTAAATATTACTTATCCGTCCTTCAGCCTCAGTTATTCTGCTGTTAATTCCTTATAGAAAATTTTAAATCTCTTTTATTTTGTTGTTCATCATTGTGTGTTTTCTTTTTAGTTCTTCTAGGTCCTTGTTAAACGTTTCTTGTATTTTCTCCATTCTATTTCCAAAATTATGGATCATCTTTAGTATCATTACTCTGAATTCTTTTTCAGGTAGACTGCCTCTTTTCTCTTCATTTGTTAGGTCTGGTGGGTTTATACCTTGCTCCTTCATCTGCTGTGTGTTTCTCTGTCTTCTCATTTTGCTTATCTTACTGTGTTTGGGGTCTCCTTTTTGCAGGCTGCGGGTTCATAGTTCCTGTTTCTTTTGGTGTCTGCTCCAGTGGCTAAGTTTTGTTCAGTGGGTTGTGTAGGCTTCCTGGTTGAGGGGACTAGTGCCTGTGTTCTTGTGGATGAGGCTGGATCTCGTCTTTCTGGTGGGCTTGACCCCGTCCGGTGGTGTGTTTTAGGGTGTCTGTGACCTTATTACGATTTTATCCAGCCTCTCTGCTAATGGATGCACTTTTGTTCTGTCTTGCTAGTTGTTTGGCATAAGGTGTCCAGCACTGTAGCTTGCTGGTTGTTGAGTGGAGCTGTGTCTTAGTGTTGAGATGGAGATCTCTGGGGGAGCTTTTGCTGTTTGATATTATGTGGAGCCAGGAGGTCTCTGTTGGACCAATGTCCTGATGTTGGCTCTGCCACCTCAGAGGCACAGGTCTGACACCTGGCTGGAGCACCAAGACCCTGTCAGCCACATGGCTCAGAAGGAATGGAGAAAATAGGAAAGAAAGAAAGAAAAAAATAATAAAATAAAACAAAGGTATCAAAATAAAAATTATAAAATTTATTAAAAATTAAAAAGTAATTTAAAAAGAAAGGAATGAAAGATGAGAGTAAGCAAACCAAAAAACAAATACACCAGTGATAACAAGCTCTAAAAACTATGCTATAAAAACAAACAAACAGGGCTTCTCTGGTGGCGCAGTGGTTGAAAATCTGCCTGCTAATGCAGGGGACACGGGTTCGAGTCCTGGTCTGGGAGGATCCCACATGCTGCAGAGCAACTAGCCCATGAGCCACAGCTACTGAACCTGCACGTCTGGAGCCTGTGCTCTGCAACAAGAGAGGCCACGATAGTGAGAGGCCCGCGCACTGTGATGAAGAGTGGCCCCCACTTCCCACAACTAGAGAAAGCCCTCGCAAAGAAATGAAGACCCAGCACAGCAAAAATAAATTAATTAATTAATAAACTCCTACCCCCATATCTTATTTTAAAAAACAAAACAAACAAACAAACAAACAAACAAAAACTAGAAAGGCAGAACCCTAGGACAAATGGTAAAAGCAAAGCTATACAGACAAAATCACACAAAGAGCATTCCCATACACACTCACAAAAAGAGAAAAAGGAAACAAATATATATATATATATGTATATGTAAAAAAAAAGCAGGAAGAGAACAACGAAATGAATAAACAAATCTACCAATGATAATTAACTCTAAATACTAAACTACGATAAACATAAAACCAGAAACAAATTAGATGCAGAAAGCAAACCCCAAGTCTCCAGTTGCTCCCAAAGTCTACCACCTCAATTATAGGATGATTCATTGTCTATTCAGGTGTTCCACAGATGCAGGGTACAACACATTGATTGTGGAGATTTTATCCACTGCTCCTGAGGCTGCTGCGAGAAATTTCCCTTTCTCTTCTTTGTTCACACAGCTCCTGGGGTTCAGCTTTGGATTTGGCCTTACCTCTGCATGTAGGTTGCTGAGGGCATCTGTTCCCCACCCAGACAGGGCAGGGTTAAAGTAACAGCTGATTAGGGGACTCTGACTCACTCAGGCCCGGGAGAGGGAGGGGTATGGAATGTGGGGCGAACCTGTGGTGACAGAGGCAGCATGATGTTGCAACAACCTGAGGTGCGTCGTGTGTTCTCCTGGGAAAGTTGTCCCTGGATCAGGGGACCCTGGCAGTGTTGGGCTGCACAGCCTCCCTGGAGGGGTGGTATGGATAGTGACCTGTGCTTGCACACAGGCTTCTTGGTGACTGCAGCAGCAACTTCAGTGTTTCATGCCCATCTCTGGTTTCCACGCTGATAGCTGCGCCTTGCGTCAATCTCTGGAGCTCGTTTATGTGGTGCTCTGAATCCTCTCTCTTCGCACACCCGAAAACAATGGTCTCTTTGCCTCTTAGGCAGGTCCAGATTTTTCCAGACTCCCTCCTGGCTAGCTGTGGTGCACTAGCCCCCTTCAGGCTGTGTTCACGCAGCCAACCCCAGTCCTCTCCCTGGGATCTGACCTTCGAAGCCGGAGCCTCATCTCCCAGCCCCACCTGTCCTGGTGGGTGAACACACAAGCCTCTCCAGCTAGTGAGTGCTGGTCACAGTGATCCTCTGTGTGGGAATCTCTCTTCTTTGCCTTCTGCACCCTTGTTTCTGCACTCCCCTCCATGGCTCCAAAGCTTCCCCCCACCTCCACACCCCGTCTCCACCAGTGAAGGGACTTCCTAGTGTGTGGAAAACTTTCCTCCTTCACAGCTCCTTCCCCGAGGTGCAGGTCCCATCCCTATTCTTTTGTCTCTGTTTTTTTTTTCTTTTTTCTTTTGCCCTACCCAGGTATGGGGGGAGTTTCTTGCCTTTTGGGAAGTCTGAGGTCTTCTGCAAGCATTCAGTAGGTGTTCTGTTGGGGTTGTTCCACACGTAGATCTATTTCTGATGTATTTGTGGGGAGGAAGGTGATCTCCATGTCTTACTCCTCTACCAGCTTGAAGGTCTCCCCTGTTGGAAGATTTTTAATCACAGTTTCAATTTCATTACTTGTGATTGGTCTGTTCATATTTTCTATTTCTTTCTGGTTCAGTCTTGGAAGATTCTATTCAAGAATTTGTCCATTTCTTCCAGGTTGTGCATTTTATTGGCATATAGTTGTTTATAGTAGTCTCTTATGATGCTTTATATTTCTGCAGTATCCATTGTAACTTCTCCTTTTCCATTTCTAATTTTATTGATTTGATTCCTTCCCCTCTTTTTCTTGATGAGTCTGGCTAAACATTTATCAATTATATTTATGTTCTCAAAGAACCAGCTTTTAGTTTTATTATCTTTGCTATTGTTTTCTTTGTTTCTATTTCATTTATTTCTGCTCTGGTCTTTATGTTTTCTTTCCTTCTACTAACTTTGTTTTTTTGTTCTTCTTTTTCTAGTTTCTTTAGGTGTAAGGTTAGATTGTTTATTAGAAATTTTTCTAGTTTCTTGAGGTAGGATTGTACTGCTATAAACTTCCTTCTTAGAACTACTTTTGATGCATCCCATAGGTTTTGTGTTGTTATGTTTTCATTGCCATTTGTCTCTAGGTATGTTTTTATTTCCTCTTTGATTTCTTCAATGATCTCTTGGTTATTTAGTAGCATGTTGTTTAGCCTCCATATGTTTGTGTTTTTTACAGTTTTTTTCCCTGTAATTTATTTCTAATCTCATAGTGTTTTGGTCAGAAAAGATGGTTGATACTAGTTAAATTTTCTTAACTTTACCGAGACTTGATTTGTGACCCAAGATGTGATCTATCCTGTGGAATGTTCCATATGCACTTGAGAAGAAAGTGTATTCTGCTGTTTTCAGATGGAATGTCCTGTAAATATCAATTAAATCTATCTGCTCTCTTGTGTCATTTAAAGCTTGTGTTTCTTTATTAATTTTCTCTCTGGATCATCTGTCCATTTGTGTAAGTGAGGTGTTAAAGTCCCCCACTATTATTGTGTTACTGTTGATTGCCCCTTTTATAGCTGTTAGCATTTGCCTTATGTATTGAGGTGCTCCTATGTTGGGTGCATATATATTTATAATTTTTATATTTTCTTCTTGGATTAATCCCTTGATCACTATGTAGTGTCCTTCCTTGTCTCTTGTAACACTTTATTTTAAAGTCTATTTTATCTGATATGAGTATTGCTACTCCAACTTTCTTTTGATTTCCATTTGCATGGAATATCTTTTTCCATCCCCTCACTTTCAGTCTATATGTGTCCCTAGGTCTGAAGTGATTCTCTTGTAGACAGCATATATGCAAGTCTTGTTTTTGTATCCATTCAGACAGTCTGTGTCTTTTTGTTGGAGCATTTAAGGTAATTATCGATATGTATGTTCCTATTACCATTTTCTTAATTGCTTTGGGTTTTTGTAGGTCTTTTACTTCTCTTGTGTTTCCCACTTAGAGAAGTTCCTTTAACATTTGTTGTATAGCTGGTTTGGTGGTGATGAATTCTCTTTGCTTTTCATTGTCTGTAAAGCTTTTGATTTCTCCATCAAATCTGAATGAGATCCTTGCTGTGTAGAATATTCTTGGTTGTAGATTCTCCCCTTTCACCACTTTAAATATATCGTACCACTCCCTTCTGGCTTGCAGAATTTCTGCTGAGAAATCAGCTGTTAACCTTATGGGAGTTCTCTTGTATATTACTTGTCATTTTTCACTTGTTGCTTTGAATAATTTTTCTTTGTCTTTAATTTTTGTCAGTTTGATTGCAATGTGTCTCAGCATGTTTCTCCTTGGGTTTATGCTGACTGTGACTCTCTGCACTTCCTGGACTTGGGTGGCTATTTACTTTCCCATGTTAGGAAAGTTTTCAACTATAATCTCTTTGAATATTTTTCTTGGGTCCTTTCTCTCTCTTTTCTCCTTCTGGGACCTCTATAATTCGAATGTTGGTGCATTTAATGTTGTCTCAAAGGTCTCTTAGGCTGTCTTCATTTCTTTTCATTCTTTTTTCTTTATTCTGTTCCATGGCAGTAAATTCCATCATTTTGTCTTCCAGGTCACTTATCCATTCTTCTGCCTCAGTTATTCTGCTATTGATTCCTTCTAGTGTATTTTTCATTTCAGTTATTGTACTGTTGGTTTCTGTTTGTTCTTTAATTCTTGTAGGTCTTTGTTAAACATTTCTTGCATCTTTTTGATCCTTGCCTCCATTCTTTTTCTGAGGTCCTGGATCATCTTCACTATCATTAATCTGAATTCTTTTTCTGGAAGGTTGTCTATCTCCACTTCTTTTAGTTGTTTTTCTGGGGTTTTATCTTGTTCCTTCATCTGGGACATAGTCCTCTGCCTTTTTATTTTGTCTATCATTTTGTGATTGTGGTTTTCATTCTGTGGGCTGCAGGATTATAGTTCTTCTTGCTTCTGCTGTCTGCCCTCTTGTGGATGAGGCTATCTGAGAGGATTGTGCAAGCTTCCTGATGGGAGGGACCAGTGACGGGTAGAGCTGGGTGTTGCTCTGGTGGGCAGAGCTTAGTAAAACTAATCCACTTGTCTGCTGATGGGTGGGGCTGTATTCCCTCCCTGTTGGTTGTTTGGCCTGAGGTTACCCAGCACTGGAACCTACAGGCCCTTTGGTGGGGCTAATGTCGGACTCTGTGAGGGCTCAAGCCAATGAGTACTTCCCAGAATGTCTGCTGCCAGTTTCCTTGTCCCTGTAGTGAGCCACAGCCGCTTCCCCACCTCTGCAGGAGACCTTCTGACACTAGCAGGTAGGTCTGGTTCAGTATCCTATGGGGTCACTTCTCCTTCACCCTGGGTCCTGGTGCACACACTACTTTGAGTGTGCCCTCCAAGTGTGGAGTCTCTGTTTCCCCAAGTCCTGTCAAAGTCCTGCAATCAAATCCTGCTGGCCCTCAAAGTCTAGTTCTCCAGGGATTCCTCCTCCTCTTGCCAGACCCCCAGGTTGGGAAGCCTGACACGAGTCTCAGAGCCTTCATTCCAGTGGGTGGACTTACGTTGTATAATTGTTCTCCAGTTTGTGAGTCGCCTACCCAGTGGTTATGGGATTTTATTTTATCATGATTGTGGCCCTCCTACTGTCTCATTGTGGCTCTCCTTTGTCTTTGGATGTGGGGTATCTTTTCTGGTGACTTCCAGTGTCTTTTTTTGTTTGTTTTTAATAAATTTATTTATTTACTTATTTTATTTTTGGCTGCATTGGGTCTTCATTGCTGCACGTGGGCTTTCTCTAGTTGTGACTAGTGGGAACTACTCTTTGTTGCAGTGTGTGGGCTTCTTGTTGTGGTGGCTTCTCTTTGTTGCAGAGCATGGGCTCTAGGCATGTGGGCTTCAGTAGTTGTGGTGTGAGGGCTTCAGTAGTTGTGGTGTACGGGCTTCAATAATTGTGGCACATGGGCTCCGTAGCTGTGGCTCACAGGCTCTAGAATGCAGGCTCAGTAGTTGGGATGCACAGGCTTAGTTGCTGCATGGCATGTGGGATCTTCTCAGACCAGGGCTCGAACCCCTGTCCCCTGCATTGGCAGGTGGATTCCTAACCACTGCACCACGAGGGAAATCCCAAGTTCCAGTGTCTTTCTGTCGATGATTGTTCAGTAGTTAGTTGTGATTCCGGTTCTCTTGCAAGAGGGAGTGAGCACACGTCATTCTACTCCACCATCTTCTATTTTCATCCTTTCTGGAATTATTTCTTTACAGGAAGAAATTCTGATATAGTAACTCCTTATATAACCCACAAAAGGTTTGCATCTGGACAGTCAGTAAAAAGTGTGAAGAGGACTGTCTTAGCCCATTGTCTCCACTTCCTTTCCTCCAATTACTCTCAAACACATTTGATTCACCTTGCCACCCATGCCTTCCAACAAGACACCTCCTCTCAAGTTCACTATGACCTCCATGTTGCCAAATACATTGTTCAGTTTTAGTCATTATCTGACCAGCCTCATCATCAACATCTTTTTGGCTACACCGTGCGACTTGTGGGATCTTAGTTCCCCAGCCACGGATTGAACCTGGGCCCATGGCAGTGAAAGTGCCAAGTCCTAACCACTGGGCTGCCAGGGAATTCCCCCATCAACATCTTCTCTTGGCTTCTAAGGTACCCTTTGCTCTTGGTTTTCCTCCTTCTGCACTGGTAGTTCATTCTCAGTCTCCCAGGTTGATTCCTGCTCTTTTCTCCAAACTCTACATGTAGAGAGGTTACTGTGAAGTTAATCGGCTTACTTTGTAGAGACATGCACTTACACAAGTCCATTCCAAGGTACTGGGAAAAGCCCTAACAATGTGTTCACATAGTCATCCAATTTTGCCAGATTTGCAAAAATTAGGCATTTTAACTGAAAACAGTTAAAACTGCTGGCTCTTTCCACTCCAGCTACCCCTCCATCATACTTTCCCTTGAGATGAGTGATGTTGGAGTGGCCATGGGTAATTTTGAAATCTAGTTAAAGTGAAGTTAAGTTGAAAATACCTCTAGTTTGGGTTATATTCACAGTTACTTCCATATACAGTTAAGTTATTGCTAGCTATACAAATGGTTTCTAGGAATACACCTACTGCTCACTATGCTGACTCACCAGATATCTTGACATGAAGAGGCAAGGCCAGAATTCATATCAGAATATGAACTTATCTTATGGTGCTCATCTCATGAAATGGTGCCCAGATTCATTATTAGAAGCGAGTCTGTGGGAAATTGTTTGTTTTCTCTCTTTCTACCACATCCCACATTTGACCCATCAGAAATTCTAGTTGGATTTACTGTCAAAATATATCCAGACTCTGACCACTGATGACTTACTATATCCTCTGTTCCAGGTCTCAATATCCTCTTGCCTGGATTATGGCAACAGCTCCCTAACTGGTTTCTCTGTGTCTACATTGCAGTGTCTTAATGGAAAGCATGGGTGGCAAGATGAATCAAATGTGTTCGAGAGAAATTGGAGGAAAGGAAGTGGCAACAATGGGTAAGGACAGTCCTCTACAGTTGCCAAAAGGACTTAGTTAAAAATATGTCAAACAATGTCATTCTTAAATTTATGTCCCCCCCCCCAAAATGGTTTCCAGTTTTACTCAGAATAAAACCAAAGGCTTTTTCAATAGCTTATACAACTCTGCATGATACTGCTCCTTTCATATATCTTCTCAAAAAGGTACAGAATAGAGAATCTGGGTCTAAATCCCCCAAGTCAAATAAAAGAGGAAAATGGGGAAAAGTACATGGTTATTCTTACCAGAAAAAAGTATTAATGTCAACTGGATGAATCCAAGTTTTTCCTATTTCCAAAGGTAGAAAGATGATTACTTTCCCTATATGTCATTTATTTTTGCTGACCTTTCAACAGAGGATGAATAACAGACAATTTAAGTTATAGTCTCTAATGAGTGACAAAAACCATGACATTCTCCTGTTTAAGTATAGATTTGTGGGACTTCCCTGGTAGTCCAGTGGTGAGGAATCTGCCTTCCAATACGGGGGATGTGGGTTCCATACCTAGTCGGGGAACTGGGAGCCCACATGTCGCAGCGCAACTAAGCCCATGCGCCACAACTACTGAGCTTGCATGCCTCAAAAAGAGAGCCCGCGTGCCACGAATTACAGAGCCCACACACCCTGGAGCCCATGCACCACAACCAGAGAGAGAAAACCTGCACGCCATGACTAGAGAGAAGCCCGAGTGCTGCAACAAAATATCCCACATGCCTCATCGAAGATCCCACGTGCTGCAACTAAGACCCAATGCAGCCAAAAAAGTTTTTTAAAAAAAGAGTTTAAAAAATAAGTATAGATTTGTAAGCTCTGGGACAGGAGAGAGGTTTGACGTTTTATCCCGAATATGAATCACTGGAAGGCCAGCTCCTCCTCCACATGGGAGTGGGATAACTGGGAAATGTCACAATTTTCAGCCAAAACACTGTCTTATTTAAAAATAAACTGCCAGGAGTGATATCAGCAACATGGCAGAATAGAACTTTTCTACCATCTTCCCCCCAAATAATGCTGATTTTGACAAGTGGGAGTCCAGAGGAGTAGTTCCAGCACACTACTGGAGAAAAAAATCTAACATTGGACACATAAAAGAGAGTAAGAAGAGTGGTTTCACTTTACCTGGTTCAGTGCCAAGAGAGACCTTCTACTTCTCCCAGAGGGGAAAGTGAAGACATATGCGTGAGTGCTTGGTTTCCCCAGCCATGTGGGACACTGCCAAAGAGGCTCACTTTCTTCTCACCCCATCTAGAATACTGAGGTGTGTTGTACAACTAAGGGACAGAGGGGGCTAGGAGCACAGCAACCAGGGCTTGGAGGGCATCAAAAGTATGCAGATCTTACTAACCACTTCACAGACTCCGTCAGGAAGACCAGGCACAAGCTACTGGGGATGCCTAACCTGTGGGGCTCCCCAGTAAGTACCCCCAGTGCTCTGCATACTTCACCCACAAACTCTCCCCCCATCTACATTCTGTGGCTGGCTTTCTTTGCATGCCCACAAGGGCGACAATTGTAAATCTTTAGAAATGGCTAGTTAGCATGCACAGAAAGCTGGCCCAACTCCAAGGTATTGAGAGGAAGCACACAAACTTGAGCATTAAGCACAACCCTAGGGAAAGCAAATGGGGGACTGTCAGTACCTGGCCTGGATTTGCAGGACTGAGATAAGGCATACAATCTTAAGAATACTCTCCCAAGAGGAGTGTGCAGCAGGTGTATCCACAGAAAAATTCTAAGAAAGCCACAGAATCCCTAGCAGTGCTGCAAAGATATTTCCCTCTCAAAGCCAGTCAGTAAAGAATTGAGAATGTGACTGCGTCTTCAAATGTGAATACAGCAATGCAAGACTTTTAGAACACAAAAACGATCAAGGAAACATGACACCACCAAAGGAACACAATAATTTTCCAGTAACTGATTCCAAAGAAATGGAGACCTATAATTTGCCTGATAAAGAATTCAAAATAGTTGTCTTAAGGAAGCTCATGAGCCAAAAGAAAACACAGAAAGACAATTCAACAAAATCAGTGAAACAGTACATGAACAAAACAGATTTAACACAGAGAAAGAAATCATAAAAAAAGAACCAAATAGAAATTCTAGAGCTGAAGAATACAATAAATGAAATGAAAAATGTGATAGAGAGTATCAGAAACAGACTTGATCAAGGAGAATAAAGAATTTGTGAACTCAAAGACAGGTCATTTTAAATTATCCAGTCATAGGAAAACAAAGAAAAAAGAATGAAAAAGAGTGAAGAAAGTGTCTTCTCTCTGGTCTATCTTCCATGTACAGCATGCTGGCAATTTGGCATAACCATTCTCAATATCAATATCCTAATGTGAAAAATGGTGACCAATAGAAATATATTGAAAAAATTTGGTGAAATGTGGGGAGTGTTTAGGGTACCTGGCTAAGGAGCACATACATATGGAAGATATTATCAGCATCAGTTCTTCTAATGTTGTGTTTCAAGCCTTTCTTTGATTTACATCATGGTCTCTACCCTTCACATTCACTCAATCTCCATTGTTAAATGATGCTGACAATTCAGAATTATAATAATAATATTCAAACTGAGGAGCCTTGCTGTCTGAGAATGAAGATATTTTGAGATTGTCTATGTAGCCAAAATTAGAAGCTAAAAGTTATTTAATTATGTGGTGTCTTGATTTGGACTCTCAAAGCAGATAATGAGACAAGACTTCCGGTGTAAGTAGTTTGTTTGGGCATGGTTGGGGTGTGCAAGGAACACTAGTAGGGAGGTAGAGAAATGATACTGGGAAGGATAGGTAGCCAAAAAGAAAAGGTGCATTATTAAGCTAGCTACTGTAGTGGGCAATTGGAACTTAATCTCAGAGAAAAATGCTGATAAATGGTATAAAAATCTACACCTCAAAATTAGCCCAGTCAAAAGACAACAGAACTGGGCTTCCCTGGTGGCGCAGTGGTTGAGAATCTGCCTGCCAATGCAGGGGACACTGGTTCGAGCCCTGGTCTGGGAAGATCCCACATGCTGTGGAGCAACTAGGCCCGTGAGCCACAATTACTGAGCCTGCGCATCTGGAGCCTGTGTTCCGCAACAAGAGAGGCCGTGATAGTGAGAGGCCTGCACACCGCGATGAAGAGCGGTCCCCGCTTGCCGCAACTAGAGAAAGCCCTCGCACAGAAACGAAGACCCAAGACACAGCCAAAAATAAATTAATTAATTAATTAATTTAAAAAAAGAGACAACAGAGCTGGGGTATTTATACACTAAATTCTGTAAATCATTGGTTGAGAGCTACTGGGGTAGGGAAAGTATTATGTGCCTGGCATTTTTGGCCTGCCATACATGAGTAGGCAGAGAGAACAGCCTTTCACAATTCTGGCAAAAAGCCAGAGTGATGCAGATACCAACCATTTAAGTTAACCAAAGGCACTGAACTAGTATGGTCTGAGTGATCTGGGTAGGCAACTAATAGGGTTGACTGAACATAAAGACATTAGGGGTTGGTATCATAGTTAGGATGTCTAATCAGGCAGAAATAATTTGATATTTATGGAATTACTTCAATTAGCTCTGAAGAGAGTTTTTAATTGATACATTAATTGAACAATATTTCATCTCAGTTAAACAAAACTTACAATCTGCACCAAAGGTCAACAAACATTTTCTATAAAGGACGAGAGAGTAAATAGCTTAGGCTTTGAGGGCGGTACAATCTCTGTCACAAGTATTCAGCTCTGCCTTTGTAGCATGAAGGCAGCCATGGACAATAGTAAATGAATAAGTGTGGTTGTGTCCCAATAACACTTAATTTATGGACACTGAAATTTGAATTCATATAATTTCCATGTGTCACTAAATATTTCTTCTTTTGATTTTTTTCAACTGTCTAAAAATATTTTAAAATATCTTTAGCTCACAGGCCATACAGAAACACGTGGTGGGCTGGATTTGGCTTGTTGGCAGTAGTTTGCCAACCCCCTGACTACATGATCTTACCTGGTTTAAAAACAAGGGCTCTTATTTTTCCTTTTTATCATTGTGTGTATATCACTGAAGGGATTTTATTAGAAAGAGTTAGAAATATGACCCAGGACACTGAACACATAGCTGATTATGTGAAGAACTCCTAAATAGGGACTTCCCTGGTGGCGCAGTGGTTAAGAATCTGCCTGCCAATGCCGAGGACACGGGTTTGAGCCCTGGTCCTGGAAGATCCCACATGCCATGGAGCAACTAAGCTCATGCACCACTACTACCGAACCTGAGCTCTAGAGCTCGGGAACCACAACTACTGAGCCTGTGCACCATAACTACTGAAGCCCGCACACCTAGAGCCTGTGCTCCACAACAAGAGAAGCCACCAAAATGAGAAGCCCAGGCACTGCAAAGAAGAGTAGCCCCCACTTGCCGCAACCAGAGAAAGCCCACATGCAGTAATGAAGACCCAACGCAGCCAAAAATAAATAAATTTTTATATATAAAAAAAGAACTCCTAAATAGAGCTGAAATCCCAATAGTCTCTATAGCTACATAGCAGAAACATTTTTTAACCTTTATGTGTCTTATATTAAATATTGAGAAAGTTTGGTTATTTCCAGCTATGGTGGGTGGATTAATTTCCAAGAATATGAGACGCTAAAGTGAAGGTACAATTATAAAACCAAATGTCAGATAAATGTTAAGTAACTATGAGTTGTCAAGACTTGTATCACCAATATACTTTATTTTATTCATTCAATAAATAGTACTAATTGCAAGCAATATTTGTTCAATTACAATAATTACTCATAAAAACCTTTTATGTGTGTTAACCATTAGTGGTTGAAACTTCTTCCAAGGGAACCACAGTCAGCAGTTCCCCAGTGCGACTGTCTCTGAAGAACCCACATAATTTCCAGGAGGGAAAAAGACAGCAATTGTACATATGCCACATCTAGAGGGGCCAGTATCAGAGAGCACCCAGACCAAAAACTTAAGACAGTGCCCTTGTCCTCAATCCCTTTTGTCCCTAGAAACTAGACAACTAACAAATAGGAAGAGATGAGTGAGGAAGCTAGAAGCAGCTAATCATGTTCCCTCCCAAACTAGGGGCATCCAAAACTCAAGTGGGCATAAACTGAAGTGGTTTATAACAGTAGACTAGACCAGAGTTTCAATTCTTATACTGATTGGGTGTTTTGAAGTACCAAAATGAATGTATTCTTGTGGCAGGAATGTGATAGGAAGACTTTTTATTATATAATACTATCAATAATTAGAAAAGCTATAGTACTAATTAGAAAAGTTATTCATTCAGAGGTAAGAAAAAATTATTCAACAAATAAATTTAAAAGGGAGAAGTGAAATAAATTAGATTGTTTTGTTTGCATCCTATTTTTTATTTGTTTGTTTCTAAAGGCAAAGCCAAAATTCTAAACTACAACCAGATTAGCTGGAACTGAAAATTAAACTGACAAAGGCAGATTTACAGGAGAAAAGCATGCACATTTATTTAATTTAGTTTTATGTGACATGGGAACCTTCATAAGGAAATGAAGACCAGAAGAAATGGTTAAATCAGAGTATTTTACCGCTAGGTTTGATGAAGAGGAGACAGTTGTGGAAAAATATGATAGGTCAAGGAATATGAGGTAAAATAGTAACCTGGGGGAAACTTAGTCCTGTTTGTTAGGATTCTTTCAGCTCCCTTTGTCTTTGTAGATGAGGATACTCCCTTCCTTTGGGTAAAGGGAGGGCACCTGTCACATGAGGATTTTATGACCTGCTTCAGGGGGGAAGGTCAGAGTAACCTTCCTGCTTCTGCCATTTTCTCAAACTCTTTTAGCTTAAAATATTCAATCTGCCAAGGTGCCACATTTGGGGGATAGTGTGCCCTGAATCCCATCATATTCAATGAACAGTGTCTAGATTCTAGACTGGAACAGAATAAAAATAATGAAAAACTTTAGATTTTATTAGCAAAATGTAGGGTTAGAAATGCATAACCGATGTATTGAATTGGATGTGTTAATGGAAGTAAATCTATGATTCTCCCACCATGGTTGCTCAGAACTATTCTAATTTACCTCTTCTCTCCTAACTAGATGATATTTCTAGAAGATCCAATAATTTTTCAATCATTCTCTGACATCAGGAAAGTCCCATTTTCAGGCATTAAAAAGTCAGTATAGGGACTTCCCTGGTGGCACAGTGGTTAAGAATCCACCTGCCAATGCAGGGGACATGGGTTCGATCCCTGGTCCTGGAAGATCCCACATGCCGCGGAGCAACTAAGCCTGTGCGCCACAACTACTGAGCCTGCGCCCTAGAGCCCGCGAGCTACAACTGCTAAGGCCCGCGCACCTAGAGCTCGTGCCCCGCAGCAAGAGAAGCCACTGCAAAAAGAAGCCTGTGCACCGCAATGAAGAGTAGCCCCGCTCTCTGAAACTAGAGGAAGCTTGTGCACAGCAACGAAGACCCAACACAGCCAAAAATAAATAGATAAATAAATTTATTTTTTTTAAAGTCAGTATAAATCAAAACTTCACTCTGTAATGAATTGAAAGCATCTTCCCATCCCCAAAGCTCAAGCTTACCTCAGGCTCGGAAGTATGCACTGGAGAAGGGGTGATGCAAGACCTCTTTTTCCTCCTTATTCTTTATCCTTTCCTATTCACTAGCTACTGCTTTTGGTTTCTCTAGGAATTAAGTGGGACATTAAATATTGTAGTCACTGGGCTTCCCTGGTGGCACAGTGGTTGAGAGTCTGCCTGCCGATGCAGGGGACACGGGTTCGTGCCCCGGTCCAGGAGGATCCCACATGCCGTGGAGCAGCTGGACCCGTGAGCCATGGCCGCTGAGCCTGCGCGTCCCGAGCCTGTGCTCCGCAACGGGAGAGGCCACAACAGTGAGAGGCCCACAAGAAAAAAAAAAAATATTGTAGTCATTAATACTTTTCATCAAATGTTTTCAGCTTTTTCACCTTTCCGACATATGGTAAAATTGCATTTTCCTGCCCCCTTACCAGTAGATGTGGCTATGTGATTGGGCTTGAGAAATGAAATGTGAGCAGAGGGATGTATGTTATTCTGGGTGGAAGCTTTAAGAACCAGTATACAAGTCATCATGTTCTCTGTGCTATGGTTGTCATGGAAGCAGGTGAGATGTTGAGATAAAATTTCAATGTCAACCCATGTTGAATAGATAGTGTGATGTGAGCAAAAAATAAATATTTATTGTTGTAAGGCTTTGATTTGGGGATTATTTATCACTATAGAATTACACAGCTTATCCTGACACAATACGCATTAAAATAGCCAAAGATATAATAATTGTGAACCTGTAGCCACCTGATAACAAGTCCTTAAGATATATGAAATTTAAAAAAAATTAGGATTATAAAGAGAAGTCTACAATCATGGGGAAAGAATTTAATATACCTCTATCAGACAAGGAGACAAAAATGTTAGTAAGAATTTTAAAACTTTGAACAGAAAAATTAATAACATATCTAATGGGTATATAGAGCAGATAGAAAATATACATTTTTTTCAAGCTCACATAAAGCATTTATAAAGAATTACCTCATACTAGGTTGCAAAGCAGTATCAGATATTTCAAAGAACCGATATGGTATAGATAATGTTGGTTTACCATAATGAAATTTACATTAGAAATCAACAATAAAAAGAGCACATGCGGGCTTCCCTGGTGGCACAGTGGTTGAGAGTCCTCCTGCCGATGCAGGGGACACGGGTTTGTGCCCCGGTCCGGGAGGATCCCACATGCCGTAGAGCGGCTGGGCCCGTGAGCCATGGCCGCTGAGCCTGC
This sequence comes from Delphinus delphis, assembly GCF_949987515.2. Classification (NCBI taxonomy): domain Eukaryota; kingdom Metazoa; phylum Chordata; class Mammalia; order Artiodactyla; family Delphinidae; genus Delphinus; species Delphinus delphis. The sequence goes on from NC_082704.1 coordinate 87,331,525, forward strand.
GCGTCCGGAGCCTGTGCTCCACAGCGGGAAAGGCCACAACAGTGAGAGGCCCGCGTACCGCAAAAAAAAAAAAAAAAAAAAGAGCACATGCAAACAGACACACACATAAACAACATACAGGACACATTTGAAAACTTAAAATGCACTCCTAAATCACTTATGGATCATTTTGAAAATATGTAATATTTAGAAATAAATAATAATGAAAATATTACCTATGAAAATCATGAGCTATAATAAAAGCAGCACTTAATGTTAATATTTGGTTAAGCTAGATGGTAATATATGGGGTTTATTATATTAATTTCATTCACATTTTATGTTTAGAATAATTAACAATAAATAATTTTTAAGTGAAAACACTGGACCTAGTTATTGTGAAGATTTAATGCAACTAAAATAAATGATTTAACAACTTATAAATACGGAAGCTAATTCCTCTTAGAGATCATCAGATGAACAAATTCTTTCATTCTTCCTAATGATTACTTTATTTAACTCTCATGTTGTAGTCTATTGACACATCAAAGAATGATAAATATGTGTATAACAATGTATCTTTTTCTTTAACAAACATCATTTAAATTTGCCATGGCCTCCTAAATAGATTACCAATAATAAATAAGACATTAATCTAGGACTAAAAGAGTCAATAGAATCATTCCGTACATTTCTCATCACATACCCAACCACAATGTGGTCCTACTACAGAGTCTGGCTCAGTAGGAAAAAAGCACCTGGTCTTTGTTTCCATCTTTTGTATTTTAAAGTAACACAGATATAATTTCCCTTCTCCACAAGGTAAACGTGGGTCCTTAATTCGACTTTACTGGTCTGTGTCCATTCTGAGGTGGCAAAAAGTGGGCCTACCCAAGTTTGATTTACTTGGGCTGGGTCTACCCATTACACTGCCAAAACCTATAACTTGGATAAGCACTCATCACCTGTCTTTTCTCTCATTCAACACTAGTTTTTGTTTTTTTTTTCATCCTGGCCTAGCACTTACATTTCATCTTGATGATGGAGCGACTCTAGTGCTCACTGGATGTCTTCAGTGATACGTTTGCCATATGCAGGTTTTCAACATAAAAATACAATATGAATCACAGCTTCTTTTCTTAAGAAGTTTGAGCAGAATGTTTTCTTATAAGGAAAAGAGAATTTGAAGAGACAGTTGGAAAACAACCTATTGATCCATAAATGTATTTGCTTTTCTATGTACCTGACTCGTTCTTATTAGAAGTATGTGTGCAGAGCGATGTTATAAGAAAAAGAGGCAGAGTAAGAAACTTCAAAATTTCATTGCTCAATAAAAGCAACCAAAAAACTGGCAAAAGCTGGCAAAATCAATATTTTTGGAAGTCTGGAAACTAACCAAAATCTTGCAACAACCCAGGGAGCACTTATTCAAGAAAAACACCTGAATCTTGCCGATTGTAGTGAGCTTTGTGGCATTTTAACTTACACTAGTCGCATCTTTTCTCCCCAGTTCAGTCTTGATGATACATAACAGTCTGCATTCCCAGTACCAGTACTGAAAGAGCAGAATGGACCCCATTTGCAAAGATTGTCCTTGGTTAATCTGTCTGGTGATTAAAGTGACTCAAAATATTTGTTTTATCTAACCTAATTCAGAACATTTATAGGCAAACGTTTTTGTCACTCCTACATAAAGCAATGGATAACAGTTGGCAGGAACAATATGCTATCAAAAATGAATGAGAGGAAAGCCTGGGAATGAGATATTTTGGGTAATAAGGACTTTGAAAAGTTCCAACATATTCCAGGAATCTAGAAGTCTCCATTGTAGGGCTAAGCAGTCTTACTGGTCCCCATTTAGCAAGTCCCATTAATATTGCTTGAGGGGCGGATTTATATGCCCTTGTTTTATAATACTAGGTAGCGGAAATATTCCTCATTCAGATACAATGTCCATCCCTATAACATGATCAGGTAAAAGAGATGCAGCCACTTCACAATGCTTGTTCAAACATACCAATTCTCCCACAAACTTTTACCTTAATTCCAGCAACATTTACATTCTGAACTATAGCTTCTACTAGGACTTCATCAGCAGGTCTTGGTTTTACAATACTAGGTAGGAGAAGTATTCCCCAGAATGGCATAATATCCATTCCCATAAGACATTTAGGTAAAGGAGACACAACCACTTCACATAAAGCTTGTTTAAACCTTCCAGTTTTCATAATCTGATCCGCTCTCATATTTCTGTGTTCTCTCAATCTAAATTGTAGTACACATTAGGGCTTCACCAATGGATTTTGGTACCAGAGTGTGTGGGGCTCCCATATCAAGGGGTCCTTGAAACTTCTGTTCTCTTCCTCCTGACCATTTTACTCATTCTTGTGCAAAGGACTTTGGGTCCCTAGCAAGCGGTTGAACCAAGGGACCCAGGCCCTTTTGTCACTATTTGACTTGATTAATTGCCTAATCACTGCCCCCAGCACAGGTGATAGTTGGTCAGGTTTCTTATCATAATCTCTGCCTTCAGGCTTTAAAAAATTTCCAAACTGTGAGAAATAGACTGGACTTTTTTGGGCCACTTTAATATTGAGGGACCAGCAGGGGGTCCTTCAGCCCACCCAACCTTAGGTAGTGCTGTATTAAAATTTTTGTTTTAATGTCAATGTCCATTTTTTTCATCCCATTTCTTAATAAACATCTAAAGATTTCCACCCTGCTGAGAGGAATCCTGTGACTCTCCCCGTTCTGTTTCCTCTTTGTTTTGCCCCATCAATATTTTCTTTATTCACCTTATTCCTTAATATCTACTTAAAAATTTTCACCCTGCTAAGACCCGTCTCTTGATTCTTTCCTCTGCTTTTCCCTATTCTCTTGTTAGTTAACTTAATTTTTATTAGCTCCTTCCCCATGGAGGGGAAGCTGAGACAACAAATTCGATATGGCTTCCTGAACTGTCCTTCAGTTTTGCAACAGTAAGGTTAAACGGGCTGCCCATGAGAAAGGGACCCCTTTTAACCACAGCATTTCCATGACCAGGGTAATGTGTATATTCAGTTAGTGAATATCCCAATCATCATAAAGCCAGTCCCACATGGCTTGCATACAAAACTGATATAGCTGCTTCATCTGGGGTGTTCCACTTGGCATTAATAGGGGGAGATTGAAGTCTCCTACTCAGAGTAAACAGACATTACAGAGGCTTTTATCCAGTCCACGGGGATGGCTGTTCTCTCAAGAACAACCTCCCATGTGTCTGGATCACACAAAGCCATGTGTGATTGTTCCATAGTGGGCTGCGGATCCTGCATCAACCCAAACATGCTCTTCCACTCTGCAGCATCCAAAAGCAAAGACACAGGCTCCAAGTTGGTCATTTTCACAATCCATTTCAGTAAAGGTTCCTCAGAAAGCTGATGATATGGATCTACAAAATGAAGTAACTCCTTCACACCATACCCTCTGGTTTCAAGTTTCTTGATTTTGTTCTTCTCCCACATTGACTACCTTCTGGTTATCAGAGTTCTTAAAAGTACTTTCTGTTGTCCCTGAATAATGTTTTCCTTGTTGGGAGGCTTTGCAGGTAGTGGCCAAAGCTCAGACCCACTGAAATCTGAGTTTGGTCTAGCATCAAGGTCCAATCCAGCATTTTCTTTTACTTTTAGTTTAGCTATTACAGATAACAATAACTAAGGGATTGAATATTTTGCCTTTTTCTTATTGGTCTGTATTTCCTTATGCATCCAGTGAACCAACTCCTCAGGAGTGAGATCCATTTCTAAATTCCATTGGTAACTTTTACCTTTAGTAATTGAGCACAGCACAGCTGCTATTCCCTATCATGGGTGACCACGTAGCCACCCAGGAATCAAAGGTTCCTCATCCTCCACCCTTTCATCCTTTCTCTTCCCAAACCACATGTTTCTGTGAGCCAGGGCTGTTCTAGGAAATCCCATTTCTCTGACACCAACTGAGATGGAAAAACCTACTCAGTTTTCCACCTTTGTAGGGTGGAGAAAATCCAGTTCTTACCTACTACAAGTCTCTCACCTGTGTGTCTCCATTACTCCTTATACAACACACTTACAAAGAAGACTTTACTTCTGACACTTCTGGTCACCAAACGTGTGGAGGCTTCTCCTCACAACAAGCAACTTTCTGTGACACCAGCTGGGTGTCCTACAATTTAACTCAATTCTAACACTATCTGCCTAGAGATATTGTCAGATCCTCACAGTTTAAGGGCTCAGTCCCACAAGCCTGCCCTCATCCCACTTCAGATGTCAGTCACAAGCCCAGGTTATCACCTGTGCTTCTGACCAACTGGCTATAGATTGGAGGTACCAAAGACACCCACCCCACTTTCATTTGATTAATTTGCTAGAGAAGCTTACAGAACTCAGGGGAACACTTACTTACATTTGCCAGTTAATTAAAAGATATGATAAAGGATACAGATGAACAGCCACATGAAGAACACATAAGGTGAAGTCTGGGAGGATCCCGAGTGCAGGAGATTCTGTCCCTGTGGAGGTGGGGTGTGTCACCATCCTGGTGGGCATGTGTTTGCCCACCTGAAAGCTTCCCAAACCCTGTACTATTGGGATTTTTATGGAGGCTTCAATATGTAGGCATGTTGACCATTAACTCCATTTTCAACTCGTCTCCCTTCTCAGGAGAATGGGGGTGCAGGGCTAGAAATTCCAAGCTTCTAATTATGCCTTGGTATTTCCAGTGACCAGCCCTCATCCAAGAGGCATCTAGGAGTACAATCAGAGTCACCTCATGAGAACAAAAGATTCTCATATCATCTAGGAAATTACAAGGGTTTCAGGAACTCAATGTCAGGAACTAGGTTCAAAGACCAAATTTTAGAACAAAAGATGCTCCTAGTGCTCTTATCAGTTAGGGGATTATAAGAATTTTGAAGTTCTGTACCAAGAACTGAGGGTAGAGACCAATAAATATATCTTCTATTATTTCACAGAACTACAAAATCATCAGAGTAATTAACAAAATGGTGACAGTACGTTCTTACCTATCAATAATTACTCTACATCTAAATGTTTAAATTCCCCAATTAAAAAACAAATAGTGGCTGAATGGATGAGAAAATTAGACCCAAGTATATGCTGAATGCAAAAGACTCAATGTTTAAGGACACTCATAGGCTGAGAGGAAAAGGATGGAAAAAGATATGCAAATGGAATACAAAACAGATCAGGGATAGCTATGCCTATATCAGAGAAAAACTCCACAGACTTTATTTATTTTTTTAAAATTTTTTAACATCTTCATTGGAGCATAATAGCTTTACAATGGTGTGTTAGTTTCTGCTTTATGACAAAATGAATCAGCTATACATATACATATATCCCCATATCTCTTCCCTCTTGCGTCTCCCTCCCACCCTCCCTATTCCACCCCTCTAGGTGGTCACAAAGCACCGAGCTGATCTGCCTGTGCTATGCGTCTGCTTTCCCACTAGCTGTCTATCTTACATTTGCTAGTGTATATATGTCCATGCCACTCTCTCTCTTCATCCCAGCTTACGCTTCCCCCTCCCCATGTGCTCAAGTCCATTCTCTGCGTCTTTATTCCAATCCTGCCCCTAGGTTTATCAGAACCATTTTTTTTCCTTAGACTCCAAATATATGTGTTACCATACGGTATTTGTTTTTCTCTTTCTGACTTACTTCACTCTGTATGACAGACTCTAGGCCCATCCATCTCACTACAACTAACTCAATTTCGTTTCTTTTTATGGCTGAGTAATATTCCACTGTATATATGTCCCAAATCTTCTTTATCCATTCATCTGTTGATGGACCCTTACATTGCTTCCATGTCCTGGCTATTGTAAACAGAGCTGCAAAGAATATTGTGGTACATGGCTATTTTTGAATTATGGATTTCTCAGGGTATATGCACTGTAGTGGGATTGCTTGGTCATATGGTAGTTGTCCTTTTAGTTTTTTGGGGAACCTCCATTTTGTTCTCCATAGTGGCTGTATCAATTTACATTTCCACCACAGTACAAGAGGGTTTCCTTTTCTCCACACCCTCTCCAGCATTTATTGTTTGTAGATTTTTTAATGATGGCCATTCTGACTGGTGTGAGGTGATAACTCATTGTACTTTTGATTTGGATTTCTCTAATGATTAGTGATGTTGAACATCCCTTCATGTGTTTGCTGTCAATCTGTATATCTTCTTTGGAGAAATGTCTATTTAGGTCTTCTGCCCATTTTTGGATTGGGTTGTTTCTTTTTTGATATCGAGCTGCATGAGTTGCCTGTATATTTTGGAGATTAATCCTTTGTCAGTTGCTTCATTTGCAAATATTTTCTCCCATTCTGAGGGTTGCATTTTCATCTTGTTTATGGTTTTGTTTGCTGTGCAAAAGGTTTTAAGTTTCATTAGGTCCCATGTGTTTATTTTTGTTTTTATTTCCATTTCTCTAGAAGGTGGGTCAAAAAGGATCTTGCTGTGATTTATGTCATAGAGTGTTCTGCCTATGTCTTCCTCGAAGAGTTTTATAGTGTCTGGCCTTACATTTAGGTCTTTAATCCATTTTGAGTTTATTTTTGTGTATGGTGTTAGGGAGTGTTCTAATATCATTCTTTTACATGTAGCTGTCCAGTTTCCCAGCACCAATTATTAAAGAGGCTGTCTTTTCTCCATTGCATATTCTTGCCTCCTTTATCAAAAATAAGATGACCATATGTGCATGGGTTTATCTCTGGGCTTTCTATCCTATTCCATTGATCTATATTTCTGTTTTTGTGCCAGTACCATACTGTCTTGATTACTGTAGCTTTGTAGTATAGTCTGAAATCAGGAAGCCTGATTCCTCCAGCTCCGTTTTTCTTTCTCAAGATTGCTTTGGCTCTTTGGGGTCTTTTGTCTTTCCATACAAATCGTGAATTTTTTTGATCTAGTTCTTTGAAAAATGCCAGTGGTAGTTTGATAGGGATTGCATTGAATCTGTAGATTGCTTTGGGTAGTATAGTCATTTTCCCAGTGTTGATTCTTCCAATCCAAGAACATGGTATATCTCTCCATCTGTTTGTATCATCCTTAATTCCTTCATCAGTGTCTTATAGTTTTCTGCATACAGGTCTTTTGTCTCCTTATGTAGGTTTATTCCTAGGTATTTAATTCTTTTTGTTGCAGTGGTAAATGGGAGTGTTTCCTTAATTTCTCTTTCAGATTTTTCATCATTAGTGTATAGGAATGCAAGAGATTTCTGTGCATTAACTTTGTATTCTGCAACTTTACCAAATTCATTGATTAGCTCTAGTAGTTTTCTGGTAGCATCTTTAGGATTCTGTATGTATAGTATCATGTCATCTGCTAACAGTGACAGCTTTATCTCTTCTTTTCCGATTTGGATAACATTTATTTCATTTTCTTTTCTGATTGCTGTGGCTAGAACTTCCAAAACTATGTTGAATAATAGTGGTGAGAGTGGGCAACCTTGTCTTGTTCCTGATCTTTGTGGAAATGGTTTCAGGTTTTCACCATTGAGAACGATGTTGGTTGTGGGTTTCCCATATATGGCCTCTATTATATTGAGGTAAGTTGCGTCTATGCCTACATTTTGGAGGGTTTTTATCATAAATGAGTGTTGAATTTTGGCAGAAGCTTTTCTGCATCTATTAAGATGATCATGTGAGTTTTCACCTTCAGTTTGTTAATATGGTTTACCACATTGTTTGATTTGCGTATATTGAAGAATCCTTGCATTCTTGGGTTAAACCCCACTTGATCATGGTGTATGATCTTTTTAATGTGCTGTTGGATTCTGTTTGCTAGTCTTTTCTTGAGGATTTTTGCATCTATGTTCATCAGTGATATTGGCCTGCAGTTTTCTTTCTTTGTGACATCTTTGTGTGGTTTTGGTATCAGGGTGATGGTGGCCTCATAGAATGAATGGGGGAGTGTTCCTCCCTCTGCTATATTTTAGAAGAGTTTGCGAAGGATAGGTTTTAGCTCTTCTCTAAATGTTTGATAGAATTCTCCTGTGAAGCCATCTGTTCCAGGGCTTTTGTTGGTTGGAAGATTTTTAATCACAATCTCAATTTCAGTGCTTGTGATTGGTCTGTTTATATTTTCTATTTCTTCCTGGTTCAGTCTCAGAAAGTTGTGCTTTTCTAAGAATGTGTCCATTTCTTCCAGGTTGTTCATTTTATTGACATATAGTTACTTGTAGTAATATCTCATGGTCTTTTGTATTTGTGTAGTGTCAGTTGTTACTTCTCCTTTTTCATTTCTAATTCTATTGATTTGAGTCTTCTCCCTTTTTTCTTGATGAGTCTGGCTAATGGTTTACCAATTTTGTTTATCTTCTCAAAGGACCAGACTTTAGTTTTATTTATCTTAGCTATTGTTTCCTTCATTTCTTTTTCATTTATTTATGATCTGGTCTTTATGATTTCTTTCCTTCTGCTAACTTTGGGGTTTTTTGGTTCTTCTTTCTTAAATTGCTTTAGGTGTAAGGTTAGTTTGTTTAATTGAGATGTTTCTTGTTTCTTGAGGTAGGATTGTATTGCTCTAAACTTCCCTTGTAGAACTGATTTGGCTGCATCTCATAGGTTTTGGGTCTTTGTGTTTTTGTTGTCATTTGTTTCTAGGTATTTTTTGATTTCCTCTTTGATTTCTTCAGTGATCTCTTGGTTATTTAGTAGTGTGTTGTTTAGCTTCCATGTGTTTGGTTTTTTTTACAGATTTTTTCCTGTAATTGATATCTAGTCTCAGCGTTGTGGTTAGAAAAGGTATTTGATATGATTTCAATTTTCTTAAATGTACCAAGGCTTGATTTGTGATCCAAGATATGATCTATCCTGGAGAAAGTTCCATTAGCACTTGAGAAGGAAGTGTATTCTGTTGTTTTTGGATGGAATGTCCTATAAATATCAATTAAGACCATCTTGTTTAATGTATCATTTAAAGCTTGTGTTTCCTTATTTATTTTCAATTTGGATGATCTGTCCATTGGTGAAAGTGGGGTGTTAAAGTCCCCTACTATGATTGTGTTCCTGTCGATTTCCCCTTTTATGGCTGTTAGCATTTGTCTTAGGTATTGTGGTGCTCCTATATTGGGTTCATAAATATTTACAATTGTTTTATCTTCTTCTTGGATTGATCCCTTGATCATTATGTAGTGTCCTTCTTTGTCTCTTGTACTAGTCTTTATTTTAAAGTCTATTTTGTCTGATATGAGAATTGCTGCTCCAGCTTTTTTTTGATTTCCATTTGCATAGAATATCTTTTTCCATCCCCTCACTTTCAGTCTGTATGTGTCCCTAGGTCTGAAGTGGGTCTCTTGTAGACAGAATATATGCATGTCTTATTTTTGTATCCATTCAGCCTGTCTATGTGGTTTTTTTTTTTTTTTTTTTTTTTTTGCAGTACATGGGCCTCTCACTGCTGTGGCCTCTCCCGTTGTGGAGCACAGCCTCTGGACGTGCAGGCTCAGCGGCCATGGCTCATGGGCCCAGCTGCTCCACGGCATGTGGGGTCCTTCCGGACCAGGGCACGAACCCGCGTCCCCTGCATCAGCAGGCAGACTCTCAACCCCTGCGCCACCAGAGAAGCCCCAGTCTATGTCTTTTGTTTGCAGCGTTTAATCCATTTACATTTAAGGTAATATCGATATGTATGTTCCTATTACCAGTTCATTAATTATTTTAGGTTTGTTATTGTAAGTCTTTTCCTACTCTTGTGTTTCCTGCCTAGAGAAGTTCCTTTTGCATTTGTTGTAATGCTGGTTTGGTGGTGCTGAATTCTCTTAGCTTTTTTTTGTCTGTAAAGGTTTTAATTTCTCCATTGAATCTGAATGAGATCCTTGCTGGGTAGAGTAATCTTGATTGTATGTTTTGCCCATTGATCTGTTTAAATATGTCCTTCCACGCCCTTCTGGCTGGCAGAGTTTCTGCTGAAAGAGCAGCTGTTATCCTAATGGCAATTCCCTTCTATGTTTTTGGTTGTTTTTCCCTTGCTACTTTTAATATTTTTTCTTTGTGTCTAATTTTTGATAGTTTGATTAAAATGTGTTTTGGTGTGTTTTTCCTTGGATTTATCCTGTATGGGACTCTCTGTGCTTCCTGGGCTTGATTAACTATTTTCTTTCCCATATTAAGAAAGTTTTCAAATACAATGTCTTCAAATATTTTCTCAGTCCCTTTCTTTTCCTCTTCTTCTGGGACCCCTATAATTCGAATGTTAGTGCATTTAATGTTTTCCCAGAGGTCTCCAAGACTGTCCTCCATTCTTTTCATTCTTTTTTCTGTATTGTGCTCTGAAGTAGTGATTTCTAGTATTTTATCTTCCAGGTCACTTATCCGTTCTTCTGCCTCAGTTATTCTTCTATTGATTCCTTCTAGAGAATTTTAAATTTCATTTATTGTATTGTTCATCAGTGTTTATTCACTCTGTAGTTCTTATAGGTCCTTGTTAAACGTTTCTTTTATATTCTCCATTCTTTTTCCAAGATTTCGGACCATATTTACTATCATTACTCTTAATTCTTTTTAAGGTAGGCTGCCTATTTCCTCTTCATATTTTTGTTCTGGTGTGCTTTTACCTTGCTCCTTCATCTGCTGCATGTTTCTCTGTCTTCTCATTTTGCTTAACTTACTTTGTTTGGGGTCTCCTTTTTGCAGGCTGCAGGTTCATAGTTCTCGTTGTTTTTGGTGTCTGCCCCCAGTGGCTAAGGTTGGTTCAGTGGGTTGTGTAAGCTTCTTGGTGGAGGGGACTAGTGCCTGTGTTCTGGTGGATGAGGCTGGATCTTGTCTTTCTGGTGGGCTTGACCCCGTCTGATGGTGTGTTTTGGTGTGTTTGTGACCTTATTATTATTTTAGTCAGATTCTCTGCTGCTGGGTGTGGTTGTGTTCCTGTCTTGTTAGTTGTTTGGCATAGGGTTTCCAACACTGTAGCTTGCCGGTCATTGAGTGGAGCTGGGTCTTAGCGTTGAGATGGTGATCTCTGGGGGAGCTTTTGCCATTTGATATTATGTGGAGCCTGGAGGTCTCTGGTGGCCCAATGTCCTGATGTGGCTCTCCCACCTCAGAGGCACAGGTCTGATACCTGGCCGGAGCACCAAAACAATGTCAGCCACACGGCTCAGAAGAAAAGGGAGAAAATAGAAAAGATATAAAATAAAATAAAATAAAATAAAGTTATTAAAATAAAAATTTTTTAAATTATTAAAAATTAAAAAGTAATTAAAAAAAGAAAAGAAACAAAGATGAGAATGACCAAACCAGAAAACAAATCCACCAATGATAACAAGCACTTAAATCTATACTAAAGGGGCTTCCCTGGTGGTGCAGTTGTTGAGAGTCCGCCTGCCGATGCAGGGGACATGGGTTCGTGCCCCGCTCCGGGAAGATCCCACATGCCACGGAGCGGCTGGGCCCGTGAGCCGTGGCCGCAGAGCCTGCGCGTCCGGAGCCTGTGCTCCGCAACGCGAGAGGCCACAACAGTGAGAGACCCGCAGACTGCAAAAAACAACAACAACAACAACAAAACTATACTAAAAAAAAAAAAAAAACGGACAGACAGGACCCTTGGACAAATGGGAAAAGCAAAGCTATACAGACAAAATCACACAAAGAAGCGTACATATACACACTCACAAAAAGAGAGAAAGGAAAAAAATATATATCTATATATAAAAAAAAAGGAGGAAGAGAGCAACCAAATCCATAAATAAGTCTACCAATGATAATAAACTTTATATACTAAGCTAAAATAAACCTAAAACCAAAAACAAATTAGATGCAGAAAGCAAACCCAAAGTCTACAGTTGCTCCCAAAGTCCACGTCCTCAATTTTGGATGATTTCTTGTCTATTCAGGTGTTCCACAGATGCAGGGTACATCAAGTTGATTGTGGAGAGTTAATCTGCTGCTCCTGAGGCTGCTGGGAGAAATTTCCTTTTCTCTCCTTTGTTCGCACAGTTCCTGGTGTTCACCTTTGGATTTGGCCCTACCTCTGCAGGAAGGTTGCCTGACAGCGTCTGTTCCCAGCCCAGACAGGATGGGGTTAAAATACCAGCTGATTAAGGGACTCTAGCTCACTCAGGCTGGGGGGAGGGAGGGGTACGGAATGCGGGGCAAGCCTGCAGTGGCAGAGGCCAACATGATGTTACAACAGCCTGAGGCGTGCCATGTGTTCTCCTGGGGAAATTCTCCCTGGATCACGGGACCTTGACAGTGCAAGCTGCACAGGCTGCCAGGAGGGGAAGTGTGGATAGTGACCTGTGCTTTCACACAGGCTTCTTGGTGCCTGTAGCAGCAGCCTTAGCAGTTCATGCCAGTCTCTGGTGTCCTCACTGATAGCTGCGGCTCACGCCCATCTCTGGAGCTCATTTAGGTGGTGCTCTAAATCCCCAGTCCTCCCACACCCCAAATAATGGTTTCTTGACTCTTAGGCAGGTGCAGACTTTTCCCCAGACTCCCTCCCAGTTAGCTGTGGCACACTAGGCCCCTTCAGGCTGTGTTCTCACAGCCAACCCCAGTCCTCTCCCTGGGATCTGACCTCCGAAGCCAAGCCTCAGCTCCCAGCCCCCACCCGTCCCGGCGGGTGAGCAGACAAACCTCTTGGGCTGGTGAGTGCTGGTCAGCACCGATTCTCTGTGCAGGAATCTCTCTGCTTTGTCCTCTGCACCCCTATTGCTGCACTCTCCTCTGTGGCTCCGAAGCTTCCCTCCTGCCAGCCCCCCTCTCCGCCAGTGAAGGGGCTTCCCAGTGTGTGGAAACTTTTCCTCCTTCACAGCTCTTTCCCAGAGGTGCAGGTCCCGTCCCTATTCTTTTTTCTCTGTTCTTTCTTTCATCTTTTGCCCTATCCAGGTACATGGGGGAGTTTCTTGCCTTTTGGGAAGTTTGAGGTTTTCTGCCAGCGTTCAGTAGGTGTTCTGTAAGAGTTGTTCCACATGTAGATATATTTCTGACATATTTGTTGGGAGGAAGGTGATCTCCACGTCTTACTCCTCTGCCATCTTGAAGGTCTCTTAACCCACAGACTTTAGGCCAAAATAGGAACAAGAGACAAAGATGGTCAGTACATAATGATAAAGGGGTCAATTCATCAAGAAGATATAATAATTTTAAATATTTTGTTAGCCAGAACGTTTGTTCGGGTTTTTCTGTAATGTCTTTTGGAACAAAATTTTTGGCCAACCCAATATATTTGCACTTAATATTGGCGCACCTAACTATATTAAAAATTGTTAACAGATCTGAAGGCAAAAATAGACAACAATGCAGTAATAGTAGGAGACTTCAATCCTCCAGTCTCAGCAATTGATAGGTCATCCAGACAGAAAATCAATAAGGAAATAATGGACTTGAACTATACTTAGGACCAAAGAGAACTAACAGACATTCAGAACATTCCATCGAACAACAGTAGAGTACATATTCTTCTCAAGCACATACAGAACATTCTCCAGGACAGATTATATGCTAGGTTACAAAACAAGTATTAACAAACTTAAGAAGATTGAAATCATATCAAGTATAGTTTCTGACCAGAATGGTATGAAACTAGAAATTAATAACAGAAAGAAACTGGAAAACTCCAAAAATTTGAAAATTAAACAACATACTTGTGAACAACAAATGGGTCAAAGAAGAAATCAAAAGAGAAAATTTTAAAGTCTTGAAAAAATTAAAATGAAAACATAGCATGCCAAAACTTATGGAATGCAGCAACAGCAGTTCTAAGAGGGAAGATTATAGTGAGAAATTCTTATGTTAAGAAAAAAGAAAGATCTCAAATAAAAAACCTAACCTTACAACTCAAGGGACTGGAAAATAAAGAAGAAAGTAAGTCCAAATTTAGCAGAAGGAAAGAAACAATAAAGATTAGAGCAGAAATATCAGGCAAAGAAAAATATCATATGATATTGTTTATATGTGGAATCTAAAAAATGATACAAATGAGCATATTTACAAAACAGAAACAGACTCACAGACTTAGAGAATGAACTTATGTTGTCAGTGGGGAAGGTTGAGGGGGGAGGGATAGATTGGGAATTTGCGATTGACATGTACACACTGTTATGTTTAAAATAGATAACCAACAAGGACCTACTGTAAAAAAAAAAAGATTAGAGCAGAAATAAATGAAACAGAGACAAACAAAACTGACAAACCTTTTGCTAGACTAAGAAAAAAAGAGAGAGGACTTAAATAAAATTGTAAAAGAAAGAGGAGACAATACAACAGATACCACAGAAATACAAAGAAATGGATAAATTTCAAGAAACATACAACTTACCAAGATTGAAGCATGAAGAAATAGAAAATATGAACAGACCAATATAAGCAAGGATATTGAATCAATAATCAAAACTTCCCAGCACAGTAAATCCCAGGACCAGATGACTTTACAACTGAATTTTACAAAATATTTAAAGAAGAATTAATATCAGTCCTTGTCTAACTCTTCCTTAACTTTGAAGAGGAAGAAATACTTCCAAACTCATTTTATAAGGGCAATGTTACCATGCTACTGGAATCAGACAAGGACAGTACAAGAAAAGAAAATTACAGGCCAATATAGCTGATGAACACTCAACAAAATACTAGGAAATTGAATTCAAGTGCATAATAAAAGGATTGTGCACCATGATCAAGTGGGATTCATCTCTGAGATGAAGGTGTTTCAGCATTTGCAAATCAATGTGACACACCACATTAACAAAATGAAGGGTAAAAATGATATGATCAGCTCAATAGGTGCAGAAAAATCCTTGACAAAATTAAACCTCTTTTCATGATAAAAATTCTCAATGAATTAGATACAGAAGGAATGTACCTTAACATACTATGGGCCATATATGAAAAGTCCACAGCTAACATCACTCTCAACAGTGAAAAATTAAAAACCTTTCCTTTAAGATCAGGAACAAGGCAACAATGCCAACTCTTACCATTTCTATTCAACATAGTACTGGAAGACCTAGCCAGAGCAATTGGGCAAGAAAAAGAAATAAAACACATTCAAATCAGATATAAAGAAGTAAAATTATCTTTGTTTGCAGATGACATGATCTTTTATGTGGAAAACCCTAAAGACTCCACTAAAAACTGTTAGAACTGATCAACAAATTCAGTAAAGTTGCAAGATACAAAATTGACATATAAAAACCGGTTGCATTTCTATACAGTAAAATGAACTATCTGAAAGAGAAATTTAGAAACCAATCCCATTTCAATAGCACCAAAACAACAACAGCAACAACCTCAGGAATAAATTCAACCAAGGAGGTGAAAGACCTGTATGTGAACACTATAAGGCACTGATCAAAGAAGTTGAAGAAAACACAAATAAATGAAAAAATATCCTGTGTTCTTGGATTAAAAGAATTAAAGTTGTGAAAATATCTATACTACACAAAGTAATCTATAGATTCAACATTGCCTTTTCAACTTATTGACTGTTTCCTTTGCTGTGCAGAAGCTCTTTAGTATCAAAATTCCAATGGCATTTCTTTCACTGAAATAGAAAAAAACTATCCTAAAATTCATACGGAAACATAAAAGACCCCTGATAAAGAAATTTTGAGAAAGAAGAACAAGGGTGGAGGTATCATACTTTCTGATTTCAAGCTTTATTGCAAAGTTAACAGTAATCAAAACAGTATGGTACTGGCATAAAAACAGGCACATATACTGGTGGAACAAAATAGCAAGACCAGATATACACCCACACATAAACAATCAATTTTTTTTAATTGGGGTATAGTTGCTTTACAACATTGTGTTAGTTTCTACTGTACAGCGAAGTGAAGTTCCCTGTGCTATACAGCAGGTTCTCATTAGTTATCTATTTTATACATATTAGTGTATATATGTCAATCCCATCAATTAATTTTTGACAAGGAAGCCAAGAACACAAAATGGGGAAATGAGAGTCTCTTCAATAAATGGTGTTGAAAAACTAGATATCCACATACAAAGGAATGCAATTGGACCACTATCTTACAACACTCACAAAAATTAACTTGAAATGGATCAAACAATTAAATCTAAGACCTGAACCATAAAACTCTTAGGAGAAAAATAGGGGAAAATATCCTTGATATTGGTGTTGGCAATGATTTCTTGGATAAGACACTAAAAGCACAGGCAACAAAAGCTGAAATAAACAAGTGGGACCACGTCAAACTAAATAGCTTCTGCACAGTAAAGGAAACAGTCAATAAGTTGAAAAGGTAACATACAGAATGGGATAAAATATTTGAAAACCATATATCTGATAAGGGATTAATACCCAGAATATGTGAAGGACTCATGAAATTCAATAGGAAAAAATCAAATAATTCAATTTAAAAATAGGCAAAGGGGGCTTCCGTGGTGGCGCAGTGGTTGGGAATCCACCTGCCGATGCAGGGGACATGGGTTCGTGCCCCGCTCCGGGAAGATCCCACATGCCGCAGAGCACCTGGGCCCGTGAGCCATGGCCGCTGAGCCTGAGTGTCCAGAGCCTGTGCTCCGCAACGGGAGAGGCCACAACAATGAGAGACCCGCGTACCGAAAAAAAAAAAAAAAAAGGCAAAGGACCTGAATAGACATTTTCCAAAGAAGACATACAAATGGCCCATAGGTATATGAAAAAGTGCTCAACATTATTAATTATCAGGGAAATGCAAATTAAAACCACAATGAGTTATCATCTCACAGTTACTAGGATGGCTATTATCAAAAAGACAAGAGATAACAAATGTTAGTGAAGACGTGGAGAAAAAGGAATGATTATACACTGTTGGTGGGAAGGTAAATTAGTGCAGCCATTATAGAAAACTATATGGTGGCGCCTCAAAAAAATTAAAATAGTGCTACCATATGATCCAGCTATCCCACTCCTCAGTATATATCCAAAAGAAATGAAATCAGTATCCCAAGAGATATCTGCACACCCATGTTCATTGGAGCGTTATTCAAAATAGCTAACGTATAGAAACAACCTAAATGTCCTTCAGTTGATGAATGGGTAAGAAAATGCAGGATATATATACAATGGAATATTATTCAAACATAAAAAGAAGGAAATCCTGCCATTTGTGACAACATGGAGGAAACTGGATGGCATTATGCTAAGTGAAGTAAATCAGAAAGACAAATATTGTATGATTTCACTTATATGTGGCATGTAAAAAGCAAAACAAATGAACAAACATAACGAAACAGAAACAGGGAAATAGATATAGAGGCAAAAAGCTGGTTGCATGAGTGCAGAGCGGTGGGGGAATGAGATAAATAGGTGAGGGAGATTAAAAGGTACAAACTTTCAGTTACAAAATAAATGAGTCATGGGTATTAAATATATGTTGTGGGGAATATAGCCAATAATAATGTAATATCTTTGTATGATGACAGATGGTAACTAGACTTACTGTAGTGATCATTTTGTAATACATAAAAATCACTATGTTGTGCACCAGGAACTTACATAGTGTAGTAGGTCAATTATACTTCCAAAACAAACAAACAGACAAACTAATAGGAAAAGAGATCAGATTTGTGGTTACCAGAGGGAAGGTGTGAGGGGAGGTGGAATTGTATGAAGGCAGTCAAAAGGTACAAACTTCCAGTTATAAGATAAATAAGTACTAGGGGTGTAATGTACAACATGATAAATATAATTAACACTGTTGTATCTTATATATGAAAGTTGTTAAGAGAGTAAAATCCTAAGAGTTCTCATCACAAAGGAAAAACCTTCTTTTTTTTCTTTTATTTTGTATCTGTATGAGATGATGGATGCTCATTAACTTACTGTGGTAATAATTTTATGATGTATATAAGTCAAATCATTATGCTATACTCCTTAAACTTATACAGTGCTGTATGTCAATTATATCTCAGTAAAACTGAAAGAAAAAAGAAAAGAAAGAAGCAGAGTCAAATAAAAATATAAAAGAATGGTTTAGAGGCCAAATTACTAACTTTATCACTAATAAAGGCTAAATTGGAGGATATAGCAGACTAATTAGGTAAACTAAACCACTCTATCATGGGTAAAATGGGTTGATGAGACTCTACCACTGAGTTTCAGAGGATAACTTCTACTCCCTGAGAGCAGGATTGTTTCAAGGAGAAAAAAAATCAGAACTGAGCTGAGGATGCCCAGTTTATTTTCTCCAAATTTACCAATCATATTAAGCAAATTTCTCTTCCATGGAAAGTAATAAATCTGGGGAGGAGAAAGTCCAGAGAGAAGGGAAAAAAACATTCCCTTCTAATAGTTCATCAGCAAACTCTTTTGGTAATTTGGGGGAATAAACAGTGAAGATCCAGGGTATCTTTGTGAAAATGGCATTTTCACTTTGGCTGAGCTTAAAGGCTGTTAGGAGAACTTTCTAAGCAGAAGAACATCAGATACAAAGGGTCAATAACTCCTTCTGCACCTGGTCCATATCAGAGTCAGCTAATTGTCAAATCCTAAATCATAATTCATATCAACTAAGGTTTACCAGACAGGTGCACTAACCAACTAAGTGACTGGGCCAATGGCAACTAAGGTTTAGATAAAATGGGCCAGTCCCTGGAATCCCTCCTTTCCTTAAAATAATGCCACAATAATTCAGGGTTAATTACCAAAAAGAGTGAGGAATGATTAATTTACGAGACAATGAATTTCACACTGACAACATTATGTAATTCTGCTAAATATACTCTAAGCCTAAGGTAAAAATCCAGACTTAAGAACTAATTTTCAGAAACTACTAGAGGAAGGACAAACTATAGTACTGAAAACTGCTTTGAGATTTGTTTGGTTCTTTATGAAGAATAGTGTCCACACATATCTGAGTATTAACGAACTGTATTCAAAATGATTGCGAGTACACCTAGTTATCTAGGAACTCACTAGTACAGATTTTGTAACTGAAGAAATTGGATCCACAGTACTGAAGAATACCTGCAAAACATTTTAGGTACTTTTAGCTGGACATGAACATAAATGTGCTTTCTCTGCTTGTTCATATACTGTTGGGTCTTGTGGTACTGGCTTAGCTGAGTTTCTGGCTCCATGATCCCATTTAGATCACTGTAACCCATTCATTTTTATATTACCAAATATATGAAAGGGGAAAGAATGATAGAATCAGAAACTTGTGCTACATTGGATGCTCAACACATTAATTTCCTAATTAGAAATAAAATTACATTGATCAAGGGACAGAACTTGCAGAATGGTGAAGTAAGGAGCTAGGTAAATTCTCTCAATGATAAAACTGGATAAATGAACAAAAACAACCATGTCAGGACTCTGGAAACTGACTAAAGTCAGACATAAAATTGAGAAGCTTTTTACTCAAGAAAAAATATTGAACCTGAGTGGGATTGATCAAGATGGTGGAGTGAGAGGATGTGGAGCTCACCTCCCCCTTCCCCCATGAGCACATCAAAAATATGTCTTCAGTGGAAAAATTCTCATGGAAAACTAACTGAAAACTGGCAGAATAAAGACTGTAAGAAAGATCCACATGTAATCAGATAGGAAGGAAAAGAAAGTGATTGGGTCAGGATCTATGCCCCTGGAAGGGGACTCAGAGGAAAAGGGAGAATATACAGTCTGACACCCACCCTTGGGAGTAAGCAGTGAGAGCCACAGATTGGGTGCCCCAGTCCTGGGATCCTACACAGTGGGGAGGAGCCACATTGGCTGGTTGGAGAACCACTGGGACTTACAGGAGGACTGTGGGAAGCCTAGACTCTGCTTATGAGGAGCGTGCATGCTCTGGCTATCCCCTGAGGCAGAGCATAGAATGTGGTTAAAGAACTGCTCTAATGGCTGCCAGGTTTCCCATGACTGCTTCGTCTTGCACCCCAGCTTGAATCAAGTGAACACTCTGGTGGTGCTCATGCCATGTCACACTGCAGCACTGGGTCTGGCGTGGTCATGACTGGGGAGAAGACATGACGGTGGGACACAGAAGCTACCTGGTCCCAGGGCAGAGCCTGGGTGGGGTGGCAGCAGCCATGTTGGCACTTATTCAAGCAGCACTTCAGAGGAAGTCTAGATCTCTGGTGGCAGCCACTTGACCACAGCTCATACCTTGATATATACTAAGAGTCTACATGGGCCTTACCTGCTTAGTGGAGTGGCTCCACAACAGGACAAGGGCAGCTGATGGCAGAGATGGGCTGTGAGGAACGATGGGGACTTGCACTCAAGGCTGTGTCTGAGCAGAGTGAGGCAGTGCATTAGAGACAGCTTGGGTCTCTGTCTGTGGCCAACAAGAGCCAAAACCCCAGATGGGCTCCCCTTGTCACAGAAATTCCCCCGTCTGAGGCAGGAGTCCCAGTGTTGGGAGGGGGAAAACACACACTTAAATGGAACAAAGCCAGCTTGGACCAGACCCTCAGAGTTTCTGTTCCAGCAACTTGGGATCAGACCTCACCCCCAGTAGGGTGGTGATTGCTACTGAGCAGAGGGGAAGTTCTACCTTACACCTGACTCCAGTTGTAATCCCTCCATCTCCAGCCCCACCTGCTACCAAGGCCACAGTTTCCAGCATACCCTGAGAAAAGATGAGACTTGCATCCACATCAAATCCAGCTCTCCCCCAAAGGCTTTGAGCACACACAGTCTATATAGGGATACTCCCACATAAGAACACACTTTCAAGACTGCAATAGGTAACTGTTTCACATAAAGTCATAGAGGCAGATAAAGTTAAGCAAAATGAAAAGGCAGAGGAAGTACTCTCAGTTGAAAGAGCAAGAGAAAACCGTGGAAAAATAAATAATGAAACAAAAATAAACAATTTACCAGACAAAGAATTCAAAGTCCAGAAATAAACCCACACACTTATGGTCAATTAGTCTATGACAAAGAGAGCAAGACTATACAAAGCGGAAAAGACATTCATTTCCATACGTGGTGCTGGGAAAACTGGCCATGAATGAGATTAGAACATTTCCTCACACCATATACAAAAATAAAGTAAAAATGAATTGAAGAATTAAAGACCTAAATGTAAGTCCTAAAACCATAAAACTCCCAGAAGAAAACATAAGCAGAACACTCTTTGAAATAAATTGTAGCAATATTTTTTTGTCTGTCTCCTAAGCAAAAGAAATAAAAGAAAAATAAACAAATAGGACCTAATTAAACATAAAAGCTTTTGCACAGCAAAGGAAACCATTGACAAAATGAAAAGAAAACCTATGAAATGAGAGGAAATATTTGAAAATGATATGACCTACAAGGGGTTAGTATCCAAAATATATAAACAGCTCATACAACTCAATATTAAAAAAAACCCAATCAAAAAGGGACCTGAATAGACAATTTTCCAATGGATACGTACAGATGGCTAAGGGGCATGTGAAAACATGCTCAACATTATTAATTACTTGAGAAATATAAATCAAAACAGCAATGAGATATCACCTCACACCTGTCAGGAAGATGACCATCAAAAGTCTACCAATAACAAATGTTGGCAAGGATGGCAAGAAAAAGGAGCCCTTGTACATTGTTAGTAGGAATGCAAATTGGTGCAGCCATTATACAAAACAGTATGGCGGGTCCTCAAAAATCTAAAAATAGAACTACCATATAATCCAGCAATTCCACTCCTGGGTATATATCCAGAAAAAAATAAAAACACTAATTCAAAAAGATATGTGCACTTCAATGTTCATAGCAGCACTATTTACAATAGCAAAGATATGGAAGCAACCTACTTAAGTGTCCATCAACTGACCAATGAATCAGGAAGATGTGGTATATATATATCTATATATATCTATATCTATCTATCTATATATATAATGGAATATTACTCAGCCATTAAAAATAATGAAATTTTGCAAATTGCAACAATGTGGTTGGACTCAGATAATATTATGCTTAGTGAAATAAGTCAGATTTGAGAATTTTTCCCTTTTGAGAAAGACAAATAGTGTATGATATCACTTAAATGTGGAATCTAAAAAATGATGCAAATCAATATATATAACAAAACAGAAATGGACTCACATATATAGAAAACAAACTAGTGTAATCAGTGGGGAGAGGGAAGTGGGAGGGGCAAGACAGAGGTATGGGATTAACAGATATAAACTACAATGTATAAAAAAATAAGCAACAAGGATATGTTGTACAAGACAGGGGATTATAGCCATTATTTTGTAATAACTTTTTAAAAACATTTATTGGAGCATAGTTGGTTTACAATGTTGTGTTAGTTTCAGGTGTACAGCAAAGTGATTCAGTTCCAAAGTGATTCAGTTATACATATACATATATTCATTATTTTTTAAAAAGTTGCCTCCTCAAAAAAAATCCATCAGTGTTATCCACTATATTAACATAATAAGGAAGGAAAAATCACATAATGTTTTCAACTGAAGCATAAAAATTATTTATAAATTAAAATCACAATAAGGTACAATTGCATGCCAATTAGAATGATTAAAGTAAAAAACACTGATAATAGCAAATGCTGTGATGACAGAGAGCAACTGCATCTTTTGTACATTGCTGGTGGTGGGAATGTAAAATGGTACAGTAATTCTGACAGTTTCTTATAAAACCAAACATGGAATGGGGCCCACGTTTCTGCAGAGCTGGAACTCCTGGCTTGGGGGTCTCTTCCCTCTGCCGTCACTGAACTGCACCAGAGCCCGAGGGGAGGGTGGCCTTCACTGAGTCTGCCAGCTCTGGAGGGGCCCCAGCAGCCAAAGCTGTGACAGTCCTTGGGACTGCAGGCCGGTTGTTTCAACAAGTAACTTAAAGACAAAATGGAAAAAGAAGATTTGTGACTGAGATCACATTGATGTGAAACCATGGATGGCTACCTTGTGCCAGAGCCGTGTGGATGACAGGCTCTTGATGCCCCAGCCAGTCTTCAGGTCTGTGCCTCTGAGGTGGGAGAGCCAAGTTCAGGAAACTGGTCCACAAGAGACCTGCCAGCTCCACGTAATATCAAAGAGCAAAAATTTCCCAGAAATCTCCATCTCAATGCCAAGACCCGCTCCGCTCAACAACCATCAAGCTACAGTGCTGGATACCCAATGCAAAACGACTAGCAAGACAGGAACACAAACCCATCCATTAGCAGAGAGGCTGCCTAAAATCATAAAAAGGCCACAGACACCCCAAAACACACCAACAGACATGGACCTGCCCACCAGAAAGACAAGATCCAACCTCATCCACCAGAACACAGGCACTAGTCCCCTCCACCAGGAAAACTACACAACCCACGGAAACAACCTTAGTCACTGGGGAGAGACACCAAAAACAACGGGAACTACGAACCTGCAGCCTGTGAAAAGGAGACCCCAAACACAGTAAGTTAAGCAAAACGAGAAGACAGAGAAACACACAGCAGATGAAGGAGCAAGGCAAAAACCCACCAGACCTAACAAATGAAGAGGAAATAGGCAGTCTACCTGAAAAAGAATTCAGAATAATGATAGTAAAGATGATCCAAGATCTTGGAAATAGAATGGAGAAAATACAAGAAATGTTTAACAAAGACCTAGAAGAACTAAATAGCAAACAAACAGTGATGAACAAAACAATAAATAAAATTAAAAATTCTCTAGAAGGGATCAACAGCAGAATAACTGAGGCAGAAGAACGGATAAGTGACCTGGAAGATAAAATAGTGGAAATAAGTGCTACAGAGAAGAATAAAGAACAAAGAATGAAAAGAATGGAGGACAGTCTCAGAGACCTCTGGGACAACATTAAACACACCAACATTCGAATTATAGGGGTCACAGAAGAAGAAGAGAAAAAGAAAGGGACTGAGAAAATATTTGAAGAGATTATAGTTGAAAAGTTCCCTAATATGGGAAAGGAAATAGTTAATCAAGTCCAGGAAGCCCAGAGAGTCTCATACAGGATAAATCCAAGGAGAAACACACCAAGACACATATTAATCAAACTTCAAAAATTAAATACAAACAAAAAAAATTAAAAGCAGCAAGGGAAAAGCAACAAACAACACACAAGGGAATCCCCGTAAGGTTAACAGCCTATCTTTCAGCAGAAACTCTGCAAGCCAGAAGGGACTGGCAGGACATATTTAAAGTGATGAAGGAGAAAAACTACAATCAAGATTACTCTACCCAGCAAGGATCTCATTCAGATTTGACGGATAAATTAAAACATTTACAGACAAGCAAAGGCTGAGAGAATTCAGCACCACAAACCAGCTTTACAACAAATGCTAAAGGAACTTCTCTAGGCAAGAAACACAAGAGAAGGAAAAGACCTACAATAACAAACCCAAAACAATTAAGAAAATGGTAATAGGAACATACATATTGATAATTAGCTTAAATTGATAATTAGCTTAAATGTAAATGGATTAAATGCTGCAACCAAAAGACATAGACTGGCTGAACGGATACAAAAACAAGACCCATATCTATGCTGTCTACAAGAGACCAACCACAGACCTAGGGACACATACAGACTGAAAGTGAGGGGATGGAAAAAGATATTCCATGCAAATGGAAATCAAAAGAAAGCTGGAGTAGCAATTCTCATATCAGACAAAATAGACTTTAAAACAAAGACTATTACAAGAGACAAAGAAGGACACTACATAATGATCAAGGGATCAATCCAAGAAGAAGATATAACAATTGTAAATATTTATGAACCCAACATAGTAGCACCTCAATACATAAGGCAAATATTAACAGCCATAAAAGGGGAAATCAACAGTAACACAATCAGAGTAGGGGACTTTAACACCCCACTTTAACCAATGGACAGATCATCCAAAATGAAAATAAAAAAGGAAACACAAGCTTTAAATGATACATTAAACAAGAGGGACTTAATTGATATTTATAGGACATTCCATCCAAAAACAACAGAATACACATTCTTGTCAAGTGCTCATGGAACATTCTCCAGGATAGATCATATCTTGGATCACAAATCAAGCCTTGGTAAATTTAAGAAAATTGAAATCGTATCAAGTATCATTTCTGACCACAATGCTATGAACTAGATATCAACTACAGGAAAAAATCTGTAAAAAATACAAACACATGGAGGCTGAACAATACACAAGTCACTAACCAAGAAATCACTGAAGAAATCAAAGTGGAAATCAAAAAATACCTAGAAAGAAATGACAATGAAAACACGATGACCCAAAACCGATGGGATGCAGCCAAAGCAGTTCTAAGAGGGAATTTTATAGCAATACAATCCTACCTTAAGAAACAAGAAACATCTCAAATAAACAACCTAACCTTACACCTAAAGCAATTAGAGAAAGAGGAAAAAAAAAACCCCAAAGTTAGCAGAAGAAAGGAAATCATAAACATCAGATCATAAATAAATGAAAAAGAAATGAAGGAAATGATAGCAAAGATAAATAAAACTAAAAGCTGGTTCTTTGAGAAGATAAGCAACATTGATAACCAATTAGCCACACTCACCAGAAAAAAGGGAGAAGACTCAAATCAATAGAATTAGAAATGAAAACGGAGAAGTAACAACTGTCACTGCAGAAATACAAAGGTTCATGAGAGATTACTACAAGCAACTGTATGCCAATAAAATGGACAACCTGGAAGAAATGGACAAGTTCTTAGAAATGCACAGCCCTCCGAGACTGAACCAGGAAGAAATGGAAAATATGAACAGACCAATCACAAGCACGGAAATTGAAACTGTGATTAAAATTCTTCCAACAAACAAAAGCTCAGGACCAGATGGCTTCACAGGCGAATTCTATCAAACATTTAGAGAAGAGCTAAGACCTATCTTTCTCAAAAAATAAAACAGAGAGAGAAGCACTCCCAAACTCATTCTACAAGGCCACCATCACTCTGATACCAAAACCAGACAAAGATGTCACAAGGAAAGAAAACTACAGGCCAATTTCACTGATGAACATAGATGCAAAAATCCTCAACAAAATATCAGCAAACAGAATCCAACAGCACTTTAAAAGAATCATACACCATGTTCAAGTGGGGCTTATCCAAGGAATGCAAGGATTCTTCAATATATGCAAATCAATCAATGTGATACACCATATTAACATATTGAAGGAGTAAAACCATATGATCATCTCAATAGATGCAGAGAAAACTTTTGACAAAATTCAACACCTATTTATGATAAAAACCCTCCAGAAAGTAGGCATAGACGGAACTCTCCTTCCTCAACATAATAAAGTCCATATATGACAGACCCACAGCCAACATCATCCTCAATGGTGAAAAACTGAAACCACTTCCACTAAGATCAGGAGCAAGACAAAGTTGCCCACTCTCACCACTATTATTCAACATAGTTTTGGACGATTTAGCCATAGCAATCAGAAAAGAAAAAGAAATAAAATGTATCCAAATCTGAAAAGAAGCAGTAAAGCTGTCACTGCTTGCAGATGACATGACATTATATATAGAGAATCCTACAGATGGCACCAGAAAACTACTAGAGCTAATCAGTGAATTTGGTAAAGTAGCAGGATACAAAATTCATGCACAAAAATCTCTTGTATTCCTATACACTAATGATGAAAAACCTGAAAAGGAAATTAACAAAACACTCCCATTTACCATTGCAACAAAAAGAATAAAATATTTAGGAATAAACCTACATAAGGAGACAAAAGACCTGTATGCAGAAAACTACGAGACACTGATGAAAGAAATTAAAGATGATACAAATAGATGGAGAGATATACCATGTTCCTGGATTGGAAGAATCAACATTGGGAAAATGACTATACTACCCAAAGCAATCTACAGATTCAATGCAATCCCTATCAAATTACCACTGGCATTTTTCAAAGAACTAGAACAAAAAATTTCACAATTTGTATGGAAACACAAAGGACCCCGAATAGCCAAAGCAATCTTGAGAAAGAAAAATGGAGCTGGAGAAATCAGTCTCCCTGACTTCAGACTATACTACAAAGCTAGAGTTATCAAGAAGTATGGTTCTGGCACAAAAACAGAAATATAGATCAATGGAATAAGATAGAAAGCCCAGAGGTAAACCCATGCACATATGGTCCCCTTATCTTTGATAAAGAAAGCAAGAATACACAGTGGACAAAAGACAGTCTCTTCAGTAAGTGGTGCTGTGAAACCTGGACAGCTACATGTGAAAGAATGAAATTAGAACACTCCCTAACACAATACACAAAAATAAACTCAAAATGGATTAAAGACCTAAATGTAAGGCCAGACACTATAAAACTCTTAGAGGAAAACATAGACAGAACAATCCATGACATAAATCACAGCAAGATCCTTTTTGACCCTCCTAGAGAAAAGAAAATAAAAGCAAAAATAAACAAATGGGACCTAATGAAACTTAAAAGCTTTTGCACAGCAAAGGAAACCATAAACAAGACAAAAAGGCAACCCTCAGAATGGGAGAAAATATTTGCAAATGAAGCAACTGACAAAGGATTCATCTCCAAAATTTACAGGCAGGTCATGCAGCTCAATATCAAAAAAACAACCAAGCAGTCCAAAAGTGGGCTGAAGACCTAAATAGACATTTCTCCAAAGAAGATATACAGAGTGCCAACAAATACACAAAAGAATATTCGACATCATTAATCATTAGAGAAATGCAAATCAAAACTACAAGGAGATATCATCTCACACCAGTCAGAATGGCCATCATCGAAAATTCTACAAACAATAAATGCTGGAGAGGGTGTGCAGAAAAGGGAACTCTCTTGCACTGTTGGTGGGAATGTAAATTGGTACAGCCACTATGGAGAACAGTATGGATGTTCCTTAACAAACTAAAAATAGAACTACCATACGACTCAGCAATCCCACTACTGGGCATATACCCTGAGAAAACCATAATTCAAAAAGAGTCATGTACCACAATGTTCATTGCAGTTCTATTTACAATAGCCAGGACATGGAAGCAACCTAAGTGTCCATCAACAGATGAATGGATAAAGAAGATGTGGCACTTATATACGATGGAATATTACTCAGCCATAAAAAGAAATGAAACTGAGTTATTCGTAGTGAGGTGGATGGACATAGAGTCTGTCATACAGCGTGAGGCAAGTCAGAAAGAGAAATGCAAATACCGTATGCTAACATATATATATATATATATATATATATATATATATATATATATATATATATATATGGAATCTATAAAAAAAATGCTCATGAAGTACCTAGGAGCAAGACGGGAATAAAAACGCAGATCTACTAGAGAATGGATTTGAGGATACGGGGAGGGGGAAGGGTAAGCTGGGACAAAGCGAGAGAGTGTCATGGACATATATACACTACCAAATGTAAAATAGATAGCTAGTGGGAAGCAGCCGCATAGCACAGGGAGATCAGCTCGGTGCTTTGTGACCACCTAGTGGGGTGGGATAGGGAGGGTGAGAGGGAGGTAGACGCAAGAGGGAAGAGATATGGGGACATATATATATATGTATAACTGATTCACTTTGTTCTAAAGCAGAAAGTAACACACCACTGTAAAGCAATTATACTCCAATAAAGATGTGAAAAAACAAACAAACAAAGAAACAACAAAAGCAAACATGTATTTGCCATACAACTCTGCAATTACACTCATGGTCATTTATCATAGAAAAATAAAAACATATGATCATACAAAACTTGTACATGAATAGCAACTTTATTTATAACAGACCAAAACTGGAAGGAACCCAGATGTCCTTCAAAGAGGTTCATGGTTAAACCAAAGGGTAGTACATCCATACACTGTACTACTACTCATCAATAGAAAGGAATAAACTATCGATATATGCAAAAAATTGAATGAGTCTCCAGGGAACTATGCTGTGTGAATGAAGCCAGGCACAAAGGCTACATACTGTATGATTCCATTTATGTCATTCTGAAATAGAGAAAACTATAGGGATGGAGAGCACATCCGTGTTTGCCAGGAGTTGGAGATGGGAGGGAGAGGAGTTGTGACTATAAAGAAATTACAGGAGGGGGTTGTCAAACTGTCACATTTTATTCCTAGTTAAACTCCTCCTCAGCCACCACCTCCTCCTTCACCCTTCTTATTTATTCCTTAAAGAAAAGCTTTTCATCCAGCCTTCTCTAGACCTTTATCCCTGGTTTTGTTCAGAAAAATATCACTTTTTCCCCAAGTTTATCTCTGGTGTGTGGCAGGTAGCAGCAGTATGACATGAGTGTGAGATGTAAAAGGGGACAATTTGTTTTCATTCTATGTTGCGTTGAAAATTACTTTAGAGTTCTACCTTTTCTTGTCCTTACTTTTGTGTTAATATTAACTTTTGTTGTTGTTGTTATTTATTTATTTATTTATTTAAAAAATTGAAGTATAGTTAATTTACAATCTTGTGTTAGTTTCAGGTGTACAGCAAAGTGATTCAGTTTCATATATATATATATATTCTTTTTCAGTTTCTTTTCCCTTATAGATTATTACAAGATATTGTGTATAGTTCCCTGTGCTATACAGTAGGTCCTTGTTGGTTATCTATTTTATATACAGTAGTGTGTGTATGTTAATCCTAAACTCCTAATTTGATTTTGAGTCTAGCCTATTTTCATTTGTTTTTAGATCTTGTTTTTACTGTAGTGTGACCAGGGCTTTCTCTTGAACGCAAGAGAAAGGGTAAATCTCACAATGCAACCTATTTCTTTTCTCACTGCATGCCCTCCAAATAGCTTAATTTTAGTTTTGAGGAAACTAGGTAAAATAACAAGTGTAGTGTTTAGATTATTTTCTTTTGTTTAAGTCTGATGTAAATTTGAAGTAATCACTGCTTCAAAGACTAGAAGCCAAGAAATAAGATTTTAGTGGTGAAATAGTGTTCTTTTTGACTTTGTTGATGCCAGAATACAATGTATCTTTCTTAAAGAGCACTCATTTCTGCTCCTAATAATTTCAAAAGGAATATGTCCATAAAGATATGGGAGTTTAACTAAATATTTATTTAAAATATTTATTCCATTTTAAATGAATGACTATTTAGAAAATTCTAAAATATTTGTTTCACTGTCTTAAGAATCTGAATGTGTTTTTCTTCAATTATTTACTTTCAATACAATTTTTATCACTTGACCAATCACAATGAATAGTCTAATATAAGCTCACTGTGTTTTGTTATATTTGTTATATTTTCATTTTAACCTTGAATTTAACACACAGAATATGAAAGAGAAGCCGAGTGCAACCTTTTCTAAACATTCACAGTATGCCATGTACCATGGAGAAGATCACAAGCGCACTAATAGCTAATTCAAGGACCTTTTCTTTGAGGAGACAAGACTAGCAAATGGTGTGTGTTTAACTGTTTTTTTCTGGATGGAAACCACACATTTCTTTTCTTTTTTTAATATTTTAATTTTAATGGAGTATAGTTGATTTACAATGTTGTGTTGGTTTCAGGTGTACAGCAAAGTGAATCAGTTATACATATACATATATTCATTCCTTTTCAGATTCTTTTCTCATATAGGTTATCACAGAATACTGGGTAGAGTCCCCTGTGCTATACAGTAGGTCCTTGTTGACATATCTTATATATAGGTCTATCTTATATACAGCAGTGTGTGTGTGTTCATCCCAAGCTCCTGATTTATCCCTACCCCCCACACTTCCCCTTTGGTAACCATAAGGTTTTTTCTGATATCTATAAGTCTGCTTCAGTTTTGTAAAGAAGTTCATTTGTATCTTTTTTTAAAAAAATTAGATTTCACATGTGAGTGATATATGATATTTACCTTTCTCTGTCTGACTTACTTCACTTAGTATGATAATCTTTGGTCCACCCATGTTGCTGCAAATGGCATTATTTTGCTCTTTTTTATGGCTGAGTAATATTCCACTGTATATATGTATCACATCATTTTTATCCATTCACCTGTCAGTGGACATTTAGGTTGCTTCCATGTCTTGACTACTGTAAATAGTGCTTCAATGAACATTGGGGTGCATGTATCTTCAAATTATGGTTTTCTCCAGATATATGCCCAGGAGTGGGATTGCTGGACCAAATGGTTAGTTCTATTTTAAGTTTTTTAAGGAAACTCCATACTGATCTCCATAGTGGTTGTACCAATTTACATTCCTAGCAACAGTATAGGAGGGTTCCCTTTTCTCCACACCCTCTCCAGCATTTATTGTTTGTAGACTTTTAATGATGGCCATTCTGACTAGTGTGAGGTGATACCTCATTATAGCTTTGATTTACAATTCTCTAATAATTAGTGATGTTGAGCATCCTTTCATGTGTTTTTTGTCCTCTTTGGGGAAATGTCTATTTAGGTCTTCTGCCTATTCTTTGATTGGGTTGTTTGGTTTTGTTGACATAGATTTGCATGAGCTCTTTGTATATTTTAGAGATTAATCCCTTGTCAGTCACATAATTTGCAAATATTTTCTCCCATTCTAAAAATGCACATTTCAGGACTTCTCTGGAAGTCCAGTGGTTAAGACTTCACCTTCCAATGCAGGGGGTGTGGGTTTTATCCCTGGTTGGGGAACTAAGATCCCCTGTGCCTCGGGGCCAAAAAAACCCCCAAACACCCAAAACATAAAACAGAAGCAATATTGTAACAAATTCAATAAAGACTTTAAAAATTGTCCACATCAAAAAATAATTATAAAAATAAATAAAAACACATGTTTCTTAATTCACTCCCAAGCTTGGCTCCCAGACCTGTTTGCCTCCTTACTACACCTTTACCTCTTCCAGTCAAAGGGTTACCAGTTGTGTTCAGGATAAGGAGAACTTAGTCTTAACCAATATCCAGCTTGAGGTATTAAAAATATATCTAAACAGAGACATTGGATGGTAAAAGGGGATGAATATTCAGAGAAGAAGGTGATAGATCATCACCAAATTCCCGTCAATCAATAAATCTCTCATCTGGTGAATGCACAGCGAATTTTTGATCATGTTCTAGGTTATCCCTAAAATGAGGGTCAAGAAGAAAAAGACGATACCCCAAGAATGTGCTGAGGTAGTAATTCAGACATATTACAGAGACTATACACAATCTTTACAAGTGAGTTATCTTCTAAGGTGAAGATACTTTCAAATGGTCACAGTGTCCATATATGGAGTTAGATGTGCCTTAATCACTGATAAGGATCAGTATGGGGAGTAAAACCAATATCATGTTGGAATTTAACTCTAAAATTTTGCAAGAAAACCTGCAGGCTTTGACATTGCAGAGATAGGTTCATGTCTTGGGGAAGAAGAGAAGCCCATGTTTTGTTTTGTTTTGTTTTATTTTGCGGTACACTGGCCTCTCACTGTTGTGGCCTCTCCCGTTGCGGAGCACAGGCTCCGGATGCGCAGGCTCAGCGGCCATGGCTCACGGGCCCAGCCGCTCTGCAGCATGTGAGATCTTCCCGGACCGGGGCACGAACCCGTGTCTCCTGCATCGGCAGGTGGACTCTCAACCACTGCGCCACCAGAGAAGCCTGAGAAGTCCATGTTTTAATTCACTCATGGTATATGAAGAAAAGGCACAGAGTGACTGACAAAGGTTCAAGAGAGGGTTCCTAGACACCTTCATTTTCCATATAGAAGTTGTAAAAGGAGATTTTTAAAGGACCAAAGGAGTGTTAATCTTTTCCAGTGGGCATAAGGCAAAGGGACTATTTTCTCGGATGTGAGAGGAAAGGGAATCTGGAAACTCCATTCTTTTTTTCTTTCCCCCATTATCTCTGATACTAAAAGTCCACAAGTTTGGAAACTGGAAAGAGAGTCTCAAGTTCCATATGATTAAATCATTAAATGTCCCTGGCATCTGTGATTGCATGGTAACTGCTAGAAAGTCGATGGCATCCCAAACCTTTTTATAGATTATTTTTCTCATTATTTTCAGCTCGAACACTACAAATATCACAAAAACTTGCAATTTCAGTAGTGTCATAAAAATATAAAGTTGACAAAGTCTTCTGTTAGAACAGATGGGCCTCTAGAGTTCCAACCAATGCAGATTAAAAGCTATTATAAAGTATAAAATCAGGCCATTGTGCATTTTAGTCATACTTAAAACAAAAGCTCTGCTTTGTATGGTCGTGCTGATCTGTAGGGCCTGCAGCTCTGCAATGCATAGAAATTAAACTTTAGCTTGTTAACATTTGTGTAGTTATGTGGTTTTGTACAGAGATTAAGAAATGTGCGTAATGGTCAGATAGAGGATATCTCTTCATAGATTTCCAAGGTATACGTCATAGTAGATAGTTATTTTGTTTGGCAACCCTAAATCTGAATCCTCTTTGAGAGTTTGGGAAATCACCAAATTATGAGTTTTGGGGGAAGGCAGTTATCTCTCCTTATAGGAGCTGAAAGTGCCAGATACTTTTTATGTTCCCTTAAACCTTTGATTCAGACATGTGACCTGGGTTCAGACAATAATATGCAGCCACAGTGAATGTTAAGTCCTGAGTAAATGCTGAAAAGAATCAGAATCAGGTAGACTTCCAATGAAAATTCCTCAGTGACTCCTTGCTTTGAAAATCTTCTCTGAGGCAAACACATAGCAATAATAAATAAGATATAAAAAGTAAAAATAAAAAAGATGTAGTTAAGATCAAATACAAGAGACATATATCCATGAACAAGAAATGAGCTGAGACTATGTGCTTACTGAATTCAGTACCCAAGAATAGAGAGTGGTAGTCAGAGATTTAGCTCTTGCATGGTCAAGGAGACTGGAGGGATTCAGATAAGTCAGGGAAACGGGCGCAGGCTCACAATGTGCAGCCAGAAGCCAGGATGTGGATGCCAACTCATCCCCTTGAAAGGAGCCTGAAAAATGACCCCAAATGTTGCCTGATGGTAGAGCTAGAATAAATCTGCAGGTCCCCAAAAGCAAAAGGACAGATACACATCCTTGGAACCTAGGGCTTAACCAAGCCCCCTGCTTGACCAGATCTCTCAGGTCCCCCAAGATCACTGTGAGACAGGAGCCCCCAAATGTCATTATTAGACCTAGTTTTGGACTGGGAGCCCAGAAGGACAAGAATGAGCAACTACAAAACTGCCAAAATAAAGAGAAGAATGCAGAGGTGAGTATGAGAAAGGGAAAGCAAATGAGGCTACAAATCAAAATTCCAAAATGCAAGAAGTAATCTAATGCTATGAGAGATAATCAAAACAATAAACAGAACATTGGGGAAAAAACCCCACCATGATAAAGTAAGAAGAGAAATGAAAACTAGGAAAGATAAAGAACTACTAAAAGAAGAGAAGAAAAAGACCATCAGTCCCAGAGAAAACTGGGGTAGAGATATGAACACAGAATTCACAGAAAAAATAAAAATAAATGGACCTTAACACAAGATGGTTAACTCAAGATGAAAGAAATACAAAGAGTGCAGAAAGACCATTTCACACCAGATTGGCTGAGGCCTTGAGGCAACATTGCTGGTGGTAGTAGAAAATGGAATATCCTTATAGAGGGAAATTTGAAACTATCCTGTAAATTACATATGCATTTATCCTGTAACCCAGCACTCTCACTTCTAAGTATCCATGTCAAATATACATTGCCCAAACCCCCCAAAATGTATATGTAAAAGGCCATCTGCTGAAATATTATTTATAATGATAAGAAAAGCAGGAACTGGTCCAAATGTCTATCAATAGGAAACTAGTTAAATAAACGTGGTATTTAAAAGTAAAGGGTTATGCAGGTGCAAAAAGGAATAAGAAATATCCCTATGGAGTAATCTTAGGGTATGCTGTTTAGAGAAGAAAAGCAAGAAGGAGAAAACAGGGCAGATGCCATTTTTTTTAACTAGGAAAGGGGAAATGTTAACTATAAATATGTGCATAATTATGTTCATATGTACACTTGAAATGATAAAATATAACATTAAAAATGGTTATTTCTGGGGAGAATAAGGTGAGATATTGAAATAGGAGATAGATTTCATTGAATATACCTCATTTTGCATATTTGACTTTGCAACTATATAAATATTTTACACATTAACAAAGCAAAAGTAGATTTAAGAAAAGCAATATGCTTCTCAATGGTGAAAAACTGTAACCATTTCCTCTAAGATCAGGAACAAGACAAGGTTGCCCACTCTCACCACTATTATTCAACATAGGTTTGGAAGTTTTAGCCACGGCAATCAGAGGAGAAAAAGAAATAAAAGGAATCCAAATTAGAAAAGAAGATGTAAAACTGTCACTGCAGATGACATGATACTATACAGAGAGAACCCTAAATATGCTACCAGAAAACTACTAGAGCTAATCAATGAATTTGGTAAAGTAGCAGGATACAAAATTAATGCACAGAAATCTCTTGCATTCCTATACATTAATGATGAAAAATCTGAAAGAGAAATTAAGGAAACACTCCCATTTACTATTGCAACAAAAAGAATTAAATACCTAGGAATAAACCTACCTAAGGAGACAAAAGACCTGTATGTAGAAAACTATAAGACACTGATGAAAGAAATTAAAGATAATACAAGCAGATGGAGAGATACACCATGTTCTTGGATTGGAAGAATCAACATTGTGAAAATGACTGTACTACTCAAAACAATCAACAGGTTCAGTTCAATTCCTAACAAACTACCAATGGCATTTTTCACAGAACTAGAACAAAAAATTTCATAATTTGTATGGAAACACAAAAGACCCCGAATAACCAAAGTAATCTTGAGAAAGAAAAACGGAGCTGGAGGATTCAGGCTCCCTGACTCAGACTATACTACAAAGCTAATCAAGACAGTATGGTACTGGCACAAAAACAGAAATATAGATCAATGGAACAGGATAGAAAGCCCAGAGATATACCCACGCACATATGGTCACCTTATCTTGGATAAAGGAGGCAAGAATATACAGTGGAGAAAAGACAGCCTCTTCAATAAGTGGTGCTGGGAAAACTGGACAACTACATGTCAAAGAATGAAATTAGAACACTTCCTAATACCATACAAAAAAATAAACTCAAAATGGATTAAAGACCTAAATCCAAGGCTAGACGCTAATAAACTCTTAGAAGAAAACATAGGCAGAACACTCTATGACATAAATCACAGCAAGATCCTTTTTGACCCACCTTCTAGAGAAATGGAAATAAAAATAAAAATAAACAAATGGGACCTAATGAAACTTAAAAGCTTCTGCACAGCAAAGGAAACTATAAACAAGACGAAAAGACAACCCTCAGAATGTGAGAAAATATTTGCAAATGAAGCAACTGACAAAGGATTAATCTCCAAAATTTACAAGAAGCCCATGCAGCTCAATATCAAAAAAACAAACAACCCAATCCAAAAATGGGCAGAAGACCTAAATAGACATTTCTCCAAAGATATACAGATTGCCAACAAACACATGAAGGAATGCTCAACATCACTAATCATTAGAGAAATCCAAATCAAAACCACAATGAGGTATCACCTCACACTGGTTAGAATGGCCATCATCAAAACATGTATAAACAATAAATTCTGGAGAGGGTGTGCAGAAAAGGGAACCCTCTTGCACTGTTGGTGGGAATGTAAATTGATACAGCCACAATGGAGAACAGTATGGTGGTTCCTTAAAAAACTAAAAATAGAACTACCATATGATACAGCAATATCACTACTGGGCATATGCCCTGAGAAAACTATAACTCAAAAAGAGTCATGTACCACAATGTTCATTGCAGCACTATTTACAATCGCCAGGACATAGAAGCAACGAAAGTGTCCACCGACAGATGAATGGATAAAGAAGATGTGGCACATATATACAATGGAATATTACTCAGCCATAAAAAGAAACGAAATTGAGTTATTTGTAGTGAGGTGGGTGGACCAAGAGTCTGTCATACTGAGTGAAGTAAGTCAGAAAGAGAAAAACAAATACCGTATGTTAACACATATATGCAATCTTAAAAAAAATGGTTCTGATGAACCTTGGGGGCAAGGCAGGAATAAAGACACAGACATAGAGAATGGACTTGAGGACATGAGCAGGGGGAAGGGTGAGCTGGGATGAAGTGTAAGAGTAGCACTGACATATATACACTACCAAATGTAAAATAGATAGCTATCTAGCAGCAGCTAGAGGGTTGGGGTAGGGAGGGTGGGAGGGAGGTGCAAGAGGGAAGGCATACAGAGATATATGTATACATACAGCTGATTCACTTTGTTATACAGCAGAATCTAACAGAATATTGTAAAGCAAGTATACTCTAATGAAAATGTTAAAAAAAAGAGAGAGAGAGAGAGAAGAAAAGCAATTCCTAAAACTGAAATTTAGATGGCAAATGAACCTTCATGTGTATACAGTTGTTGGCATAACCACACAGAGAAGAATTATACTAATTGACTTCAAAACACAGAAATTTGACCGTACATCCTTAGTGAGGACAAAACCAAAGGACAAAAACCAAACCAAAACAAAATACAATGATGACCTACAACTTGAAAAATAAAATCTAAAACTAGTTAGTAAGTATATTGCTGATGGTAGTGTTGGTATCATTACTCTGAGACTGCTGTATGTTTATTGTTAGATAAAACAAATGAGTACTTGGTTCTTGAAATCAGGAATTTGTGCATGGGAGAAAGAAAATACAGATGCAAGTTCAATGAGGTTAGGTAAAACCCATAACTCTGATTTTGAATTGAAGGCATCATTATGAACTCACAATGTATTTTCTTTTCAACAAGAAAAAAAGTCTTGGAGGCAAAAATCAACAAACCAGAAGTAATAAGTACCCCCTAGAGCTCAGATTGTGGTCTCTAACGTTCCATTAAAAGGGATAGAGCTCCTGGGCAAGAAATTTATGAGATGAATCTGAACATCATGTGATATCACAAAGCAAGAAGCTGTCAAAGAATATTAGGGTTGTGTCTTTAGGACTCAAAAACCAATGTGAATAGGCTCTCATTGATCAAAGATGGGCCTGTCTAAACATCATGAAGGATAAACACATGCAATGGATTTTAATCTGTGTGTTTATAAGGATATTTTTTAAATGCTCTTTGTTCATTCTCAGGTGATAATTAGAGAACAAATATAGTATTTTGAGTTGACAAATAAAGGGGGTAAATAAAGCATTAATTATACCTTTCTTAGATGAATTGTACCTCAGGGTAAACAAATAGTTGATAAGTACAAGTTTCAATCTATAGAAGTGTTCCAACAAATAAATGAAGAAGGAATAACAAAAAAAAATCACCATTTTGTAACCCCTATTTAATTAATGAATATAAGTAGTCATCACCAGTGGCTGTTGATGGCATAAAAAGAGAGACAACCAGGCACTATGTGCTTCCTAATGGAAGTACACTGCACCACCTATGATATGATATGTGAATAAATTTAATTAACTATTAATTTAAATATTTTTAACTACTTTTGTATTTAAAATGTATATAAAATTAAAGCCTAAACAAAATCATGATCAGGCAAATGTGTTCTTTGGGTAGTAAAAGTAGACTAAAGACCTTTTCAGGGTTAGGATAAGGAAACAGATATTGAACAACGTTTTTCTTTGTTAGGAAGCTTAAGGAAGAATACTTATTTTTAAATTTGAAGATATTAATAAAGAACTAAAAAAAATATATAGCCTCCAAATCAGCAAATGGAAAATTTTATCTGTTGAACAGAAGGCATGATAAAAAGGAACAAAGAATAACTGGCTACTAGAAAATATAAAATAAGTCAAAATACATTAGTAATCAAAATAAATGAAAGAAACTACATTCTTTTATTTAAAAAATGGAATATTTAGGGCTTCCCTGGTGGCGCAGTGGTTGAGAGTCTGCCTGCCGATGCAGGGGA
This sequence comes from Delphinus delphis, assembly GCF_949987515.2. NCBI lineage: Eukaryota > Metazoa > Chordata > Mammalia > Artiodactyla > Delphinidae > Delphinus > Delphinus delphis. The sequence goes on from NC_082704.1 coordinate 87,370,295, forward strand.
CATGGGTTCGTGCCCCGATCTGGGAAGATCCCACATGCTGCCGAGTGACTGGGTCCGTGCGCCATGACTGCTGGGCCTGCGCGTCCGGAGCCTGTGCTCCACAACGGGAGAGGCCACAACAGTGAGAGGCCCGCATGCCACACACAAAAAAAAAAGTGGAATATTTAAACATTTATCTATATAAGACATACATCAAAAAACACCTCATAAAAATGTTGAAAATAAAGGAATGGAGAGAAATATATACCATGCAAGTACTAATCATAGAAAGATGCTAAAACTGTATTGTCAAATCAGAATTTGAAGAAACAAGCACTAGTTGGAATAAAGAGAGATAATTTGCAATAATATAATTCAAATTCTACCAGAGAGATAGTCCTCAACTTGTATGCAACTGACAACATTGCCTCAAGACATATACAACAAAAGTCCATAATCACAATGGGAGATTTTAAAACACCTCTATCATAAGCTTATAAAGCAAGCAGACAAAAATTGTTAAGCATATAGAATCTTTGAATAAGAAAATTAACTAGAAGCCAATAAATATAAAAATACATTATTTCCAAATATAATGTTTGCAAAATTTAGTGACATACTAGAATTTAAAGGAAGTCTAAAACATATAAAATATCTGTAGTCATACTGACCATATTCTTCTCTGATCACAATAAATTGAATTAGAAATCAAGCAACCCCTCCCCCAAAGAAGCTGGCTAAAAACACAATATTTGCAAACTCAAAAATGCTCTCAGAACAAACTCATGATTAACAAGAAAGCTATAATGGAAATCACAGAATAGAAATTTAGAACTGAATGACAATGAAAGTACTACATTTAAAAGTTTGTAACATGCAGCTAAAACAGCATTTAGTAGGAAATTTACCATCTAAAATGTATTTATTTAAAGATGAAAAGATTAAAAACAAAAAAATTAATTGAAAATAAAGAAGTTAATTATTAGATAATTAGAAAATTATTAGAATTAGAAAAGAAGTGACAGACTTCCAATTAATATGGAAGAAGCAAACAATTTATGGGATCAGAAAACTTTAAAAAAATCTTTCTTTGAGACAAGAACAGGAAGCTTAAAAAACATATTCAGGAATAATAAGAACAAAGAAATAAAAACATGGAAAAATCTCAATAAAATTATTAGAGTATGATGTTGAGAAAAATCTCCCATAAAACAGTGAAAAGACAAATTTAAGAAAGTAAGAGATAAAAAGATAACAGAATTAGATACAGAGGCAAAAGAAACAAGAAAATAGAGGAAAAGAAAGAAATGATTCAAGACTGTTCCTCACGATGATAGCTTCAAGATGGCGGAAGAGTAAGATGTAGAGATCAACTTCCTCCCCACAAATACAACACAAATACATCTACATGTGGAACGACTCCTACAAAACACCTACTGAATGCTGGCAGAAGACCTCAGACTTCCCAAAAGGAAAGAAACTCCCCACGTACCTGGGTAGGGCAAAAGAAAAAAGAAAAAACAGAGACAAAAGAATAGGGATGGGACCTGCACCACTGGGTGGGAGCTGTGAAGGAGGAAAAGTTTCCACACACTAGGAAGCCCCTTCACTGGTGGAGATCAGGGGTGGCAGGGGGGAAGCTTTGGAGTCATGGAGGAGAGCACAGCAACAGGGATGCAGAGAACAAAGAGAAGAGATCCCGCACAGAGGATTGGTGCCGATCAGCACTCACCAGTCCAAGAGGCATGTCTGCTCACCTGCCAGGATGGGTGGGGTCTGGGAGCTGAGGCTCAGGCTTCAGAGGTCAGATCCCAGGGAGAGGACTGGGGTTGGCTGCGTGAACACAGCCTGAAGGGGGCTAGTGCACCACAGCTAGTGGGAGGGAGTCCGGGAAAATGTCTGACCTGCCAAAGAGGCAAGAGACAATTGTTTTGGGGTGCATGAGAAGAGGGGATTCAGAGCACCACCTAAACGAGCTTGAGATGGGTGCGAGCTGCGGCTATCATCGTGAACACCAGAGATGGGCATGAGATGCTAAGGCTACTGCTGCATCAACCAAGAAGCCTGTGTGCGAGCATAGGTCACTATCCACACCTCCCCTCCAAGGAGCTTCTGCAGCCGGCTACTGCCAGGGTCCCGTGATGCAAGGACAACTTTCCCAGGAGAACACATGGCATACCTCAGGCTGTTGCAACATCACGCTGGCCTCTGCTGCTGCAGGTTCGCCCTGCATTCCATAACCCTTCCTCCCCCCAGCCTGAGTGAGCCAGAACCCCCTAATCATCCGCTCCTTTAACCCCGTCCTGTCTGAGCAGTAACAGACGCCCTCAGGCAAACTACACGCAGAAGAGGGTCCAGTCCAAAGCTGAACACCAAGAGCTGTGCGAACAGAGAAGAGAAAAGGGAAATTTCTCCCAGCAGCCTCAGGAGCAGTGGATTAAATCTCCACAATCAACCTGATGTACCCTGCATCGGTGGAACACCTGAATACACAACGAATAATCCCAAAATTGAGGCGGTGGACTTTTGGAGCAACTGTAGACTTTCGGTTTGCTGTATCCAACTCACTGGTTTCTGGTTTTATGTTTATATTAGTTTAGTATTGAGTTTATTATCATGGGTAGATTTGTTTATTGATTTGGTTGATCTCTTCCTGCTTTATTTAATATATATAGATATATTTCTTTTTTCCCTTTTTCTCTTTTGGTGAGTGTGTATGTGTATACTTATTTGTATGATTTTGTCTGTATAACTTGGCTTTTACCATTTGTCCTAAGGTTCTGTCTGTCTGGTTTTTTTTGTTTGGTTTTATTTTTCTTAGTATAGTTTTTAGCACTTGTTATCATTGGTGGATTTGTTTGCTCTCTTCTATCTTTCTTTTAATTACTTTTTAATTTTTAATAATTTTTTATTTCATATTTTAATAACTTTATTTTGATTTTTTTCTTTCTTTCTTTCTTTCTTTCTTTCTTTCTTTCTTTCTTTCTTTCTTTCTTTCTTTCTCTCTTTCTTTCTGAGCTGTGTGGCTGACAGGGTCTTGGTATTCTGGCTGGGTGTCAGGCCTGTGCCTTTGAGGTGGCAGAGCAGAATTCAGGACTTTGGTCCACCAGAGACCTCCAGGCTCCACATAATATCAAATGGCGAAAGCTCTGCCAGAGACCTCCATCTCAAAGCTAAGACCCAGCTACACTCAAAGACCAGCAAGCTACAGTACTGGACACCCTATGAAAAACGATTAGCAAGACAGGAACACAAACACACCCACTAGCAGAGAGGCTGCCTAAAATCATAGTATGGTTACAGACACCCCAAAACACACCACAGGGCGCAGTTTTTCCCACCAGAAAGACGAGATCCAGGCTCATCCACCAATATACAGGTACCAGTCCCCTCCACCAGGAAGTCTATACAACCCACTGTAGCCACTGGGGGCAGACACCAAAAACAATGGGAACTGAAAACCTGCAGCCTGCAAAAAGGAGATCCCAAACACAGTAAATTAAGCAAAATGAGAAGACAGAGAAACACACAGCACATGAAGGAGCAAGGTAAAAACCGACCAGACCAAACAAATGAAGAGGAAATAGGCATTCTACCTGAAAAAAAATTCTGAGTAATGATAGTAAAGATGATCCAAAATCGTGGAAATAGAATGGAGAAAATATAAGGAACGTTTAACAAGGACCTAGAAGAAGTAAAGAGCAAAAAAACAATGATGAAAAACACAATAAATGAAATTTAAAATTCTCTCCAAGGAATCAATAGCAGAAAAACTGAGGCAGAAGAATGGATAAGTGACCTGGAAGATAAAATAGTGGAAATAACTACTGCAGAACAAAATAAAGGAAAAAGAATGAAAAGAACTGAGGAAAGTCTCAGAGACCTCTGCGACAACATTAAACGCACCAACATTCGAATTATAGGGGTCCCAGAAGAAGAAGAGAAAAAGAAAGAGACTGAGAAAATATTTGAAGAGATTATAGTTGAAAACTTCCCTAATATGGGAAAGGAAATAGTTAAGCAAGTCCAGGAAGCACAGAGAGTCCCATACAGGATAAATCCAAGGAGAAACATGCAACAACATATACTAATCAAACTATGAAAAATTAAATACAAAGAAAAAATATTAAGAGCAACAAGGGAAAAACAACAAGTAACATACAAGGGAATCCCCATAAGGTTAACAGCTGATCTTTCAGCAGAAACTCTGCAAGCCAGAAGGGACTGGAAGGACATATTTAAAGTGATCAAAGGGAAAAACCTACAGTCAAGATTACTCTACCCAGCAAGGATCTCATGCAGATTTGACGGAGAAATTAAAACCTTTAGAGACAAGCAAAAGCTAAGAGAAGTCAGCACCACCAAACCAGCTCTACAACAATGCTTAAGGTACTTCTCTAAGTAGGAAACACAAGAGAACGAAAAGACCGACAATAACAAACCCAAAACAATTAATAAAATGGTAATAGGAACATACATATTGATAATTACCTGAAATGTAAATGGATTAAATGCTCCAAACAAAAGACATAGACTGGCTGAATGGATACAAAACCAAGACATGTATATATGCTGTCTACAAGAGACACACTTCAGACCTAGGGACACATAGAGACTAAAAGTGAGGGGTTGGAAAAAGAAATTCCATGCAAATGGAAATCAAAAGAAAGCTGGAGTAGCAATTCTCATATCAGACAAAATAGACTTTAAAATAAAGACTAGTACAAGAGACAAAGAAGGACACTACATAATGATCAAGGGATCAATCCAAGAAGAAGATATAACAATTGTAAATATTTATGAACCCAATATAGGAGGTCCTCCCAATATAGGAGGACCTCAATACATAAGGCAAATGCTAACAGCCATAAAAGGGGAAATCGATAGCAACACAATTACAGTAGGGGACTTTAACTCCCCACTTTCACCAATGGACAGATCATCCAAAATGAAAATAAATAAGGAAACACAAACTTTAAATGATACATTAAACAAGATGGTCTTAATTGATATTCATAGGCCCTTCCATCCAAAATCAGCAGAATACACTTTCTTCTCTAGTGCTCATGGAACATTCTCCAAGATAGATCATATCTTGGGTCACAAATCAAGCCTTGGTAAATTTAAGAAAATTGAAATCGGGGTGGGATAGGGAGGGTGGGAGGGAGGGAGACGCAAGAGGGAAGATATATGGGAACATATGTATATGTATAACTGATTCACTTTGTTATAAAGCAGAAACTAACACACCATTGTAAAGCAATTATACCCCAATAAAGATGTTAAAAAAAAAGAAAATTGAAATCATATCAGGTATCTTTTCTAACCACAACACTATGAAACTAGATATCAATTACAGGAAAAATTCTTTAAAAAATATAAAAACATGGAGGCTAAACAATACACTACTTAATAACCAGGAGATCACTGAAGAAATCAAAGGGGACATCAAAAAATACCCAGAAACAAATGACAAGGAAAACACGACAACCCAAATCCTATGGGATGCAGCAAAAGCAGTTCTAAGAGGGAAGTTTATAGCAATACAATCCTACCTCAAGAAACAAGAATCATCTCAAATAAACAACCTAACCTTACACCTAAAGCAATTAAAGAGAGAAGAACAAAGAAACCCCAAAGTTAGCAGAAGGAAAGAAATCATAAAAATCAGATCGAAAATAAATGAAAAAGAAGTGAAGGAAACAATAGCAAAGATCAATACAACTAAAAGCTGGTTCTTTGAGAAGATAAAGAAAATTGATGAACTATTAGCTAGATTCACCAGGAAAAATGGGAAAAGACTCAAATCAGCAGAATTAGAAATGAAAAAGGAGAAGTAACAACTGCCACTGCAGAAATACAAAGGATCATGGGAGATTACTACAAGGAACTTTATGCCAATAAAATGGACAACCTGGAAGAAATGATAATTTCTTAGAAATGCACAACCTTCCGAGACTGAACCAGGAAGAAATAGAAAATATGAACAGACCAGTCACAAACACTGAAATTGAAACTGTGATTAACAATCTTCCAACCAACAAAAGCCCAGGACCAGATGGCTTCAGAGGTGAATTCTTTCAAACATTTAGAGAAGAACTAACACGTATCCTTCTCAAACTCTTCCAAAATATAACAGAGGGAGGAACACTCCCAAACTCATTCTGTGAGGCCACCATCACCCTGATACCAAAACCAGACAAAGATGGATGCCACAAAAAAAGAAAGGTACAGGTCAATATCATTGATGAACATAGATGCAAAAATCCTCAACAAAATACTAGCAAACAGAATCCAACAGCACATTAAAAGGATCATACACCCTTATCAAGTGGGGTTTATCCCAGGAATGCAAGGATTATTCAATATATGCAAATCAATCAATGTGATAAATCATATTAAAAATCTGAAGGAGAAAAATCATATGATCATCTCAACAGATACAGAAAAACTTGACAAAATTCAACACCTATTTATGATAAAAACTCCCCAGAAAGTAAGCAGAGAGTGAAGTTACCTCAACGTAATAAATGCCGTATATGACAAACCCACAGCCAACATCATTCTCAATGGTGAAAAGATAAAACCATTTCCACTAAGATCAGGAACAAGACACAGTTGCCCAATCTCACCACTATTATTCAACATAGTTTTGGAAGTTTTAGCCACGGCAATCAGAGGAGAAAAAGAAATAAAAGGAATCCAAATTAGAAAAGAAGATGTAAAACTGTCACTGTTTGCAGATGACATGATACTATACAGAGAGAACCCTAAATACGCTACCAGAAAATTACTAGAGCTAATCAATGAATTTGGTAAAGTAGCAGGATACAAAATTAATGCACAGAAATCTCTTGCATTCCTATACATTAATGATGAAAAATCTGAAAGAGAAATTAAGGAAACACTCCCATTTACTATTGCAACAAAAAGAATTAAATACCTAGGAATAAACCTACCTAAGGAGACAAAAGACCTGTATGTAGAAAACTATAAGACACTGATGAAAGAAATTAAAGATAATACAAGCAGATGGAGAGATACACCATGTTCTTGGATTGGAAGAATCAACATTGTGAAAATGACTGTACTACTCAAAACAATCGACAGATTCAGTGCAATTCCTAACAAACTACCAATGGCATTTTTCACAGAACTAGAACAAAAAAATTCACAATTTGTATGGAAACACAAAAGACCCCGAATAGCCAAAGCAATCTTGAGAAAGAAAAACGGAGCTGGAGGATTCAGGCTCCCTGACTCAGACTATACTACAAAGCTAATCAAGACAGTATGGTACTGGCACAAAAACAGAAATATAGATCAATGGAACAGGATAGAAAGCCCAGAGATATACCCACGCACATATGGTCACCTTATCTTGGATAAAGGAGGCAAGAATATACAGTGGAGAAAAGACAGCCTCTTCAATAAGTGGTGCTGGGAAAACTGGACAGCTACATGTCAAAGAATGAAATTAGAACACTTCCTAATACCATACACAAAAATAAACTCAAAATGGATTAAAGACCTAAATGTAAGGCCAGACACTATAAAACTCTTGAAGGAAAACATAGGCAGAACACTCTATGACATAAATCACAGCAAGATCCTTTTTGACCCACTTCCTAGAGAAATGGAAATAAAAATAAAAATAAACAAATGGGACCTAATGAAACTTAAAAGCTTTTGCACAGCAAAGGAAACCGTAAACAAAACGAATAGACAACCCTCAGAATGTGAGAAAATGTTTGCAAATGAAGCAACTGAGAAAGGATTCATCTCCAAAATTTACAGGCAGCTCATACAGCTCTATATCAAAAAAACAAACAATCCAATCCAAAAATGGGCAGAAGATCTAAATAGACATTTCTCTAAAGAAGGTATACAGAGTGCCAGCAAACAGACGAAAGAATACTCAACATCATTAATCATTAGAGAAATGCAAATCAAAACTACAATGAGATATCATCTCAGACCAGTCAGAATGGCCATCATCAAAAAATCTACAACCAATAAATTCTGGAGAGGGTGTGGAGAAAAGGGAACCCTCTTGCACTGTTAATGGGAATATAAATTGATATAGCCACTATGGAGAAAAGTATGGAGGTTCCTTAATAAACTAAAAATACAACTACTGTACGACCCAGCAATCCCACTACTGGGCATATACTCTCAGAGAAGCATATTTCAGAAAGAATCATGGACCACAATGTTCACTGCAGCTCTATTTACATTAGTGAGGACATGGAAGCAGCCTAAGTGTCCATCAACAGATGAATGGATAAAGAAGATGTGGCACATATATACAAAGGAATATTACTCGGCCATAAAGTGAAATGAAATTGAGTTATTTTTAGTGAGGTGGATGGATCTATAGTCTGTCATACAGAGTGAAGTAAGTCAGAAAGAGAAAAAGAAATACCATATGCTAACACATATATATGGAATCTTAAAAAAAATCGTTATGAAGAACTTTGGGACAGGACAGGAATAAAGACGCAGACGTAAAGAATGGAATTTAGGACACGGGGAGGTGGAAGGGTAAGCTGGGACGAAGTGAGAGAGTGGCATGGACATATATACACTACCAAATGTAAAATAGATAGCTAGTGGGAAGCAGCCGCATAGCACAGGGAGATCAGCTCAGTGCTTTGTGATCACCTAGAAGGGTGGGATAGGGAGGGTGGGAGGGAGACGCAAGGGGAGGAGATATGGTGATATATGTATATGTATAGCTGATTCAGTTTGTTATTCAGCAGAATCTAACGCATCATTTTAAAGCAATTATACTCCAATAAAAATGTTAAAAAACAATAAATGAATGTTTCCCACAGTTGAATGACCCCAGTTTCACTTTTAAATGGATCCAGCAGTTGAAGGACTCAAATCTTTCCAACTCTTCATAAAAGTTTAGAACAATGGAGACTCTTCAGCTTTCAGAGAGGAGAAAAGGAAAAGGTTTAACAGGAATGTAAAAGAATCAGAATAGCATTGATCTTCTTACCAGCATTAATGAAAGCGAAAAACCTGTGGAGCAGCATCATTCTGAGAAAATAATTCTAATCTAAGATTTAGCAAGCGGCTAAATCATCAAAAAAGTGTGACAGTAGAATAAAGACATTTTTCCCCCATAAGTGTAATATCTCAACCATTTTGCGGGAGTAAACCCAGAAAGAGGAAGACACGGGGTTCAAGCAATGGGAGCTGACACAAGGAAGAGCAAAAGAAATCCGCAATATGATTCTTGGAGTGAAATCTCTGAAGGACAACTGCAGAGCAGTGAGAGATCACCCAGTAGTTTCCAGAAGAGATTTCTTCAAGAAAATGAAATTGATAGATTCTAATATATGTTAATATATTATGAAGCTATTTACACAATGGAGCAGAATTTGAGAGTGAGACACTTGCAAACAAAACAAAATAAAAAGATATTAACTCCAGGAAAACAAAAAATTATTCAAGAAGGAAGACTCCAGGACAAATAGCATTTATATAGTTCCAATAATGGTTTATGATTATGATTAAATGATTGTGATTTAACCAAAGTAACCATAGAACTGCCCTGGAAGGATAGGTCACAGGGAGTATAGACATGAGTGGTGGAGGTAGAGTAATGGTGAAATATATCTAAACACACAGATACAGATATCAATCTGTATTGGGAAATTAATGGAAAATGTTTAAAACTTCACAAGCAAGAAATAGCAATGTTAGCATGTTTTTAACACACGTCAATCATAAGAATTAGCTAAAAGAGCTGAAAATTGTTGCTTCTGGAGAGGAGGAATGGGAGAGATGTGACAGGATACATGCAATTTGTTATGAAACAATATTTGCACAAGTATGACTTTTCCCAATATATGCATATAACTTTTATAAAAATAAATACTAAATTAAAAATAAAGGAAATAACACTGTAAAATAGGTTGGAATAAAGGGGACAAGAGCAGTAAGAGTGAAGCGGAAAACAGAGAAATCCATAGAATCAACAAAACTAAAAACTTTTTTAAAAGTCTATAAATTAGACATATCTCTGGTAACATTGAAAAAAAGGGAAGCATGAATAAACAATATTAGAAACAATAAGGAAGTATGACATTATAAACAGAATTTTCTAAGATTAAAGGATAATATGAGAAAAAATATATAGAAATATATTTGGAAACAGATGAAATAAATAATTTCTAAGAAAATATAAATTATAAAAATTCATTCAATAAAGAGAACATATGAATTAACCAACAAAATTTTAAACAATTAAACAGGCAATTGGATGTGTTATTCAAAAGACATCATGCCTAGTTGATTTTATAGGCAAGTTTTATCAACTCTCAAGGAACACATTCTCCCTATTTTATACAAGCTGTTTCACAGATTATAAGAAGGAAAGCTATTGGATTCATTTTATGAGGCTAATAAAAGCTTGATACTAAAATTGGATAAGGATAGTACAAAAAATTAAACTTATAGACCATTCTCACATATAAACATAGATATAAAGTTCTAAAAACTTATTAACTAAGTTATTAATTTAGTGACAGTGCATATTAAAAAGTATATTATACCAAAGTATTAGTTTTCTATTGCTGTGTAACAAATAACCACAAAACTTATTGGTTTGAAACAACACCCATTTATTATCACACAGTTTCTGTAGGTCAGAAGTTCAGACACAGCTTAAATGAATCGTTGGCTTAGGGGCTCACAAGGCTACAATCATGTTGTCAGCCTGGGCTGGGGTATCATTTGAGTCCTGGGGTCCTCTTCCAAGCTCACATGATTATTGGCAGAATTCATTTCCTTGCAGCTGTGGAATTTAGGAGGGCTTGTTTCTTCAAGGCCACCTGGAGAATATCTCAAAGTACTTGGACCCTCTTTTAAAGGAATAACCTCATTAGGTCAGGTCCATTCAGGATAATCTCTCTTTTGATTAACTTAAAGTCAACTGTCTAGGGACTTTACTTGCATCTGAAAATTCACTTCACTTTGCCATGTTCTATTGGTTAGAGGCAAGTTTCAGGTTCCACACACATACCAGGGGAGGGGGTTACACGAAGGGGGTTACCACAGGGTGGGAGTCACAGAGGACATCTTAGAATTCTGCCTACCACAATCAAATAAAGTTTATCCCAGGAAGGCAAAGATGATTTAATATAGAAAAAAATCTATCAATGTAATAAATTTGCTATATGAACAGATACAAAAACAATACATGATTATATGTAGAGAGATTGAAAACACATTCAATAAAATTCAACACTCATTGAGGAAAAAAATCGTTCAGGGAATTCAGAAAAGCAGTTAACTTCTGTAACCTGATAAAAGCATGTTTCAAAATTTATGGAAAATGTTTCCGGTCTAGCATGTAAGAAGCTTGAAAGTCACCACCCCATCCTAACAACATGTAAAAAGCTGAACAAACTAAAACAACAACAACTCTCTTTAGATCCATAAAAGAAGTGGGTCACAGGGCAACTCACTGACCCCCCCACCCCCACAAATTGGAGAGACAAACAAGTGGATACAGAGAATCTTAACTCATGAGTAGAAATCTCTGAGGGAACCAGTCCTGGGGTAGGTTAACCTGAACTGTAATTGACAAGTTGCTGAAGGCTGAGTGTGGACAAGTCTGAGGAATTAAAAACTCCACATACACACAGTTATCAGGGAAATACGATACTCTTGTGAGTTTTACCTCCTAAACTCTACCAGGTTCTCACAGCGAATATTGGAGAAAAATCCCCTCCTGCTTCCAGCTGGGGGAGTGGCAATAAGCCATTTCGAATACTCCAGAACATTCTGTTCCTCTTAACAAGGTCTGCCCTAGGAGAAAGTATTCAACCAGAGATTAACCTGCTGGGGTTTTATCAGAGCATAACTGACCTGGGGGAAAAGGAAATACTCAACTCCAGCCCACTCTAGCCATCCTGTCCCGTCACAAGGGGACAGGGGACAAAGGAGCACATGTGAAGTTCACAACCCAGAGGCATAGGCTCAAAAAAGACTGTGATCTCTCATAGAACTACATGCAGTATGCTTTCTCCTTCCCCACACCTCACTACCACATTACTGAAGGCCTATTTACAGTAATTCCTTTTACCCAGTATATCAAGAAAAAATTGGTTATCAAGAAAAAATTACAAGACATACTAAAAGGCAAAAAGCACAGTTTGAAGAGACAGAGCAAGCATTAGAACCAGACTTAGATATGGGATTGACATATATACACTAATATGTATAAAATAGATAACTAATGAGAACCTGCTGTACAGCACAGGGAACTCCACTTCACTGTACAGTAGAAACTAACACAACATTGTAAAACAACTATACCCCAATTTAAAAAAAAGGATGTTGTAATTATCAGACCAGTAGTTTAAAGCAATGATGTTTAGTATGCTAAAGGTTCTAATGGATAAAATAGATAGCATTCAAGAATAGATGGGCAATACACACTACCAAATGTAAAATAGATAGCTAGTGGGAAGCAGCCGTATAGCTCGTTGCTTTGTGACCACCTAGAGGGTGGGATAGGGAGGATGGGAGGGAGGATCAAGAGGGAGGGGATATGGGGATATATGTATATGTATAGCTGATTCACTTTGTTATAGAGCAGAAACTAACACACCATTGTAAAGCAATTATACTCCAATAAAGATGTTAAAAAAAAAAAAGAACAGATGGGCAGATGTGGTAATATATATACAATGGAATACTACTCAGACATAAAAATGAATGAAATAATGCCTTTTGCAGCAACATCGATGCAACTAGAGATTATCATACTAAGTGGAGTAAGTCAGAAAGAGAAAGACAAATACTATATGATATCATTTATATGTGGAATCTAAAATATGACACAAGTGAAACTATCTATGAAACAGAAACAGAATCATGGACATTGAGAACAGACTGGTGGTTGCCAAGGGGGAGGGGGTTTGGAGAGGGATGGAGTGGGAGGTTGGGGTTAGCAGATGTAAGCTTTTATATATATTGATAGAATGGATAAACAACAAGGTCCTACTGTACAGCACAGAGAACTATAATCAGTATCCTCTGATAAACCATAATGGAAAAGAATATTTCAAAAAAGAATATATATATGTATAACTGAATCACTTTGCTGTACAGCAGTAATTAGCACAACATTGTAAATCAACTATACTTCAATTTAAAAAATAAAAAATTTAAAATTAAAAAAATGAAATACTGGTCCATCTTGAAAGCCTACCATTAATATAAAAGTGAAACAACCTGAAGTTGTTTGCATGCTAAATAAAGTATTAAAACCCACCTCCCCCCAAAAAGGAATAGATGGGCAATGTAAGCAGAGAGATGGAAATTCAAAGAATGAACCCCCCAAAAACATGCTACAGATAAAAATAACTGTATCCGAAATGAAGACTGCCTTTGATGGGCTTATTAGTAGACCAGCCATGGCTAAGGAAAGAATCTCTGACCTTGGGGATATCTCAATAGAAACCTCCAAAATTGAAAAGCAAACAAACAAACAAAAAAGACGGAAGAACCAGAACAGAATACCAAGGATTGTGGGACAACTAAAAACGGTGTGACATATGTGTAATGGGAATACCAGAAAAAGAAAGAGAAAAAGGAATGGAAGAAATATTTGAAAGAACAAGGACTAAGAATTTCCCCAGATTAATGTTAGACTTAAAAACAAAAAAGCCCCCACAGATCCAGGAAGCTCAGAGAACACACTTTGGATGATAAAATTGTGTCAATGTACTTTCATTAGCTGTAACAATTGTACCATTCTGTTGGGGTATATTGATAATGGGGGAGGCTATGCATGTGTGGGGGTAGGAGGTGAATGGGAACTCTCTGTACCTTCTGCTCAGTTTTGCTATGAACCTAAAACTGCTCTAAAAATGAAAGTCTATTTAATAAAAATTATGGAAAGCATAATTTTAAAAATTAGAAGCATTCCTATAAATCTTATGAATAAGGCAAAGATGGTTACCATCCTTTTTTTTTTAATTTAAAATTGTACCAGAGGTCTTTGTCAGTGCAAAAAGACAAGAAAAATAAAAGATATAAAGGAATGGAGTAGAAGCATTAAATTGTCCTTCTTTGAAGATGATAGGTTGTCTTCAATAAAAAATTCAAGAGAGGATGCAAACTTTTTGAAATAGTAAAAAATGTTCAGCAAGGCTATTGAACACAAGTTCAACATATGGAAATCAATAGCATTCTTGGACACCTGTTATAGACAATTAGACAATAGAAAGGATGGGGGGAAAGTCTTTTGACAATGACAATAAAACAACAATGTACATAGATAGCATTAATCCCTTCAAAAGACATTTAAGAACATTGAAGTAAAATGTATACACAGCTAACCAAATGTAATAAGACAAATACATGGATACACACACACACTATTGTTCATGGATGAGAAGACTCACTATAATAAAAATATCAATTTTAAACTAATCACTTCAATGCAATTTCAATAGAAATATGGATAGTGGTAGTTTTTTAGACCTTGATGAACTTATCCTAAAGTTTATGTGGAAGATCAAAGTGCCAGTAAAGCAAGTTTTGAAGAACAGTGAAAATGAATTTCCCTTACCAGATATCATCTTATTATAAAGCTAATTACTACTAATGTCCCATAATATTGGCAGAGAAATAGATAGAGCACTGGAATCAAATAAAGAGTTCAGTTAATAGACCTACATAAGTGAAATATGAAATCTGTAAGAAGAAACTCAGTGGGAAAAGAATTCAGTAAATAGTGCTGTCAAGGCCACCCTCAGCCCTTTTGTCTCCTCCCTAGATGTACTTTTCTTAGAAACATCACCTACCATTTAAAATTCAACAGGTGATTCCCAAATCTGTTCCTCCATCCCAGATCTCATCCTTAAGTTCTAGGCTCATCTATTCAATTGTTTATTGGAGGTATCCTCCTAAAACTCAAAATATGCAAACTAAACTCAATATCTTGTCCCACAAATCTCTTCTTATTCATGTATTCCCAAACTCAGTTAATAGAACCACTGTTTATTAAGCAAGCCAGAACTCCCTGGAAGCCATTCTAGGCCAATATTCCCAAAGGCAAACCCAACAAACAAAATATTAATAGGCGTTATGCAAAATTTAAAGTTATTTGATAAAATTTTGAACTGTTGGGTTAAACAAAAAATAAACAGATTTTCCCTGTTGAATTAGTTACCAGAGCCCTTAATATTCTAGTGTGTATCTAAGAGGGTGACAATGCGTTTTCCAAACTTGTGTGATCATAGAATGCCCTTTTAAAATAAAATATCTTGCTGGACTAATTTTATAAGGAGTTTAGGATATATTTTCCTTTCTTTGAGTTTATTGCCTAAATATCATGGGACTTCTCCCTTTAATGGCCACAGGTTTCTGAACATTCAGTCTCACTCCCTTTATCCCAACCCTTTCTCCATACAGCTACCAGGAACTCAAGTTACAAAAATGACTGTTAGTCTCCTGCATAAAGCATTTCAATGGACCTCCATTTCAGCAGAAAGCCCAAAGTTCCTTAGTCTAGCAAGACAACTTGTCAGCCCCAATGCTCCTGCTGCTTCCTAATGCTTCCCACCCCAGGGATAGTGAAGCACTCATAGCTCACGAAGTATGACCCAGCATTCACTTTCTCTGTACTGTTCTCTGCTTGCAATTCCACACATTGTATAAGCGACATTATGTAACTCTGTGCTCCCAGGGACTGATTCTACACTTACAAAGCAACTGGGGATACAGCCAGCTCTTTCTCTGGGAACTTGTGTATAGATGATCTACCTCTTAATCCCTATCATGAAGTTAATCCATGTCTTCACTTCCAACTGTCCTGGACTTTCAACAGACCATCTCTGCCCTGCTTAGACTGCCCATCCCTCTCCTCCTCTGAACCCTGACCTTAACCAAATATCTTCAAAACTTAATCCCTGCCCATCTTTTTCATAAACCTTACAGATCTTTATCAGTTTCCTCCTGAGTTCTGCTGCCTTTATTGTCTGATTAGTTATTTCATCCAGTAACTTTAAAGATATTCTCTGAACACTCTAGAGACCAGTCTGGTAGAGATTTAATTGACTTCACTTTCCCACTGTGGAAGACGCCACATTTAGCCTCCATTTGCACATTCATTTGAATATTCCTGATCTATATATATGTCTGTTCTTTGTATTCCCTTTGAATTGGTTATAACATCTGCCTGGTTCTCTCATTATGAGTTAAATAAAATCTTCAACGTATGTTCATTTTTATATTCCTATGACAGTCAAAACTTCATCATTTTAAAAAAATTATCTTCAACAGGCCAGATACCTTTCTGGAATAGAAATAGACATGGGGCACTAAAATGAAATAGGTATAGTTTCTTTATTGTTAATTCTCTTTGAATCCCATCAGAATAACACATTCTTTAAGGCCAGAAACACCTTGTGTCTCTTTCAGTGAGGACTTGCTGGGTAACTGCTTATTGTATTAATTTCCTTCTATAGACTTTTTTCATATTCTGCTCTAAACCAATTGGTTGTTGTTTTGTGATGAGAAGGTAAAAGGCTTTAATTTTAGAATATAGTTAGCAAAGCTTTTGGGAACTCAGAAAAACTGTTCCTTCAATCAAGGGCTTAACATTACTGGAACTTTGAACATTTTTGGCCTTGGAGGAAATGAATATCACATTCTTGCCAGCTCAAATATACAAAATTAAACCTTGTGGTTTTATCTATTTTTTAGGTTTTCCAGAAAGAAAAAAAAGGTTGACTAAACCTTCCTTTCATTTTGCCAACAAAAATTCTTTATGCTTATATAGTGTATTACCTTTCTTTTGAGGTGTTTTAAATGCCTGGAAAATGTTTAACCTCATAACTGCCTTTGGATCTGTATAGGAATCATTTATCCCCATTTTGAAGACAAGGAAATTGAGGAGTCTGGTGACAAGATTTTCCCAGGACAGCATAGAGGGTTATAGAAAAGGCAGACAGAATTCTTAAGTCCCAGACCAGTCCTCTAAACTCAGGCCATCAAGTATTCTAACCCTTGACATTCTTTACCATCATTGGGGAAAACTAAGCTTGTTGCCAATGGACATGGCAAGTCTCACAAAACCCCAAATTTTCATAAAATCCTTGGGAATTTATACAGATTTTTATATTAACTAGCATTCTGATTATTAGCAATTTTGTATAACTGCCATTTACTCTGCAAATATCACAGCACCCCATAGCTCTACTAATAATGTTCTGGCTGAAGATGAGGGTTTAGACTGAGTCTGCTTTTGCTGTGTTTAATATAAATTGCTATGTCCACACAAAGTCCTGAATGCTAATGTTCAAATCAGCATTAGTCAGAATAGCCAAGATATGAAAACAACCCAAATGTCTACAAACTGATGAATGGATAAACAAAATCGTGTTGTATCCATACAATGGACACTATTTGTCAATAAAAAGGAATGAAGTACTGATACATGCTGCAACATGGATTAACCTTGAAAACATGCTAAATGAAAGAAGTTAGACACAAAGTGCCACATATGGCATGATTCCATTAATATGAAATGTCCAGAAAAGGCAAATCTATAGGAACAGAAAATAGATTGGTGGTTGCCTGATGCGGGATATAAGAATGGGGAGTGATGGCTAATGGGTACTAGTTTCTTTATACAGTGATGGAAATGTTCCAAAATTGGCTTGTGGTGATGGTTACACAACTCTGAAACTATACTAACAATCACTGAATTGTACATTTAAAATAGGTGAATTTTATGGTATGTAAATCATACCACAATAAAGTTGTTAATAAATAAATTGCTTCACAATGACTCCCTAGATATGCCTCTACACTTGACAAGAATACCAAGGAAACAAATTACCTTTGCCAAGACAACAGGAATCATTTTATAACATTTTAAGTTTGACTTTCAGGACAATAATATAGGTGTCATGGGGTTCAAAGCTTCAATATCGTGATCTGAGGGTAATTCCACCACAGGTGTACAGCTTAACAGGGTGTTAATTGGGAAGCCCGTGAACGCCTCCTCCACAGGCAGCCCAGAAAATGGTGCCAGGATTTGCTAGTGAATACAAGAATTCAAAAGCCAAACTCATGATCAAAAATCAAGAGAAATTTAACTTTTTTTAATACTGCTGCCATTACCACACAAAATGACTTAAAGCACATTTTAATTGGAGCTGAAGGCTTTTTGACTTTACCACTAATCAGAACCACTTCAGTTTTTGGAAATGTTTCTCTGCTGTGGAAGGAAAATAAAAGAGCCAAATTAAGGGCTGAGGTTTTCTAATAGAAATAACTTCCCTACATTTAGTAGGTTGGTTTATTCAGCATGGGTAAGAAAAAGGTCTTGCTGATTCCCTGGGGAAATCAGACGTCCAAGGTTTCTACATATAATAGAAGCATGGCTAGCTGATAATGTACTTTTCCTCTCTGATAATGCACATTGCTCCTCCTAAACTCTGAGTTCCCAGCTACTAGAGTAGGGGATGGTGAAAAGCTCTTCTCTGGAAAGGTAGCTAACATTCTCTGGAACTGAGAGAACTCAGGACAAGAAATTTGCATTCTAATTGGAGTCCACAGGGTTCTAAATCCTACATCTTTAGCTTGCCCTGGATATCCATTCCCTGCTCTTCCTGGAAGACTCGAAGAAATAAGGAATCAATTACTCTCCAGGGACAAAAGCCACCGGCTCAACAATAGGATGATTTTGAAAAGCCTCAATGCCTTTCCCTAGGTAGAAGAGTCTTCTACCTTTATGGGAAAATGGTTTGAAATAAAAAACTTCTGGTAATATTATTAAATAAGATAGCTTTCTGAGAGCCCTAGTCCCATCCAAAGAGTAATGGATAGCAATCTTGCTCTTTTTTAACCCTCTTAATACATAAGTGTATAATATGCCTAAGAAAAACAGAAATTCTCTTTCTTATGTCCAACAATATTTGTAGAAAAATGAAGTCTAAAACAAAGCATAAAACTAAGAAGGCATGGCTGTCCTTCAGGAGGCCCCAAACTTGCCTTATGGGAAAGGCAGTGTTTTCCCACAAACATTTCCAATCGCTTCATCCCAGTTTAACATTGCATAAAAGCAATTATCCCCAAATATCTACAACCAACCAAGCTCTCTGAAAACACAGAAAAATTGCCCTGTCCTTGGCCCAGTGCCGAGTACAGTTTGACATATTAAAATGTGCTAAAACAGTCTCTTAGCATTTGCCATGAGTGATTTGAACCACGTAATTTAATGAGATCCACAAAACTAAATTTCACTTTAGGCATAAGAAATGAAATTCTTAAGTTTTTTGATATCCAGATTGAAGTAAACTCTTTAGTTTCCAACTTGTTCTGCCTTATCTTGGTACTACTTTGGATAGAAGATATAGAATTTAGACCTAGCCCACTGTAGAAGCAGCATAAATTTAGAGTAATTTTTTCCAGTGTGTTTCACAGATCAGAGTTAAACATACAGGACTTCTTAGAAACTTTAATGTGATCATGTTCATTGCGAATCTCTAAAATGACTATATAGTACAGCATGTCCTGAAATTTCTTTAACCATGGTCCCCTTTCATGTAGAAAATCTAACAAAATAACATTCTGAGGACTACACTTTAAGAAATATAGTGGAATGATCACAAGGGACTTGGGCACCAAGTCTGCCAGTAGCTACCTGAGATTGCAAAGGTAAGCCACTTGACTTTCTCACCACCCTCATTTCTTCCTTTTCAAAGTCTGGTCTCCTTTACTTCTTCTTTTCCAAATTGGATTCATTTTATTACTTTTTCTTCTCTGATTGCTGTGGCTAAAATTTCCAAAACTATGTTGAATAATAGTGGTGAGAGTGGGCAACCTTGCCTTGTTCCTGATCTTAGTGGAAATGGTTTTAGTTTCTCACCATTGAGAACGATGTTGGTTGTGTGTTTGTCATATATGGCCTTTATTATGTTGAGGTAAGTTCCCTCTATGCCTACTTTCTGGAGGGTTTTTATCATAAATGGGTGTTAAATTTTGCTGAAAGCTTTTTCTGCGTCTATTGAGAAGATCATATGGTTTTTCTCTTTCAGTTTGTTAATATGATGTATCACATTGATTGATTTGCGTATATTGAAGAATCCTTGCATTCCCGGGATAACCCCACTTGATCATGGTGTATGATCCTTTCAATGTGCTGTTGGATTCTGTTTGCTAGTATTTTGTTGAGGATTTTTGCATCTATGTTCATCGGTGATATTGGCCTGTAGTTTTCTTTCTTTGTGACACCTTTGTCTGGTTTTGGTATCAGGGTGATGGTGGCCTCGTAGAATGAGTTTGGGAGTGTTCCTCCCTCTGCTATATTTTGGAAGAGTTTGAGAAGGATAGGTGTTAGCTCTTCTCTAAATGTTTGATAGAATTTGCCTGTGAAGCCATCTGGTCCTGGGCTTTTGTTGGTTGGAAGATTTTTAATCACAGTCTCAATTTCAGTGCTTGTGATTGGTCTGTTTATATTTTCTATTTCTTTCTGGTTCAGTCTTGGAAGATTGTGCTTTTCTAAGAATTTGTCCATTTCTTCCAGGTAGTCCAATTTATTAGCATATAATTGCTTGTAGTAATCTCTCATGATCCTTTGTATTTCTGCAGTGTCAGTTGTTACTTCTTCTTTCTCATTTCTAATTCTGTTGATTTGACTCTTCTTCCTTTTTACTTGATGAGTCTGGCTAATGGTTTGTCAATTTTGTTTATCTTCACAAAGAACCAGCTTTTAGTTTTATTGATCTTTGCTATTGTTTCCTTCATTTCTTTTTCATTTATTTCTGATCTGATCTTTATGATTTCTTTCCTTCTTCTTACCTTGGTTTTTTTTGGTTCTTCTTTCGCTAATTGCTTTAAGTGTAAGGTTAGGTTGTTTATTTGAGATGTTTCCTGTTTCTTGAGGTAGGATTGTATTGCTATAAACTTTCCCCTTAGAAATGCTTTTGCCGCATCCCATAGGTTTTGGGTCACTGTGTTTTCATTGACATTTGTTTCTAGGTATTTTTTGATTTTCTTTTGATTTCTTCAGTGATCTCTTGGTAATTTAGTAGTGTATTGCTTAGCCTCTATGTGTTTATAATTTTTACTGTTTTTTTCCTATAATTGATATCTAGTCTCATAGCATTGTGGTTGGAAAAGATACCTGATATGATTTCAATTTTCTTAAATTTACCAAGGCTTGATTTGTGACCCAAGATGTGATCTCTCCTGGAGAATGTTCCATGAGCACTTGAGAAGAAAGTGTATTCTGCTGATTTTGGATGGAATGGCCTGTGAATATCAATTAAGACCATCTTGTTTAATGTATCATTTAAAGTTTGTGTTTCCTTATTTATTTTCATTTTGGATGATCTGTCCATTGGTGAAAGTGGGGAGTTAAATAATTGTGTTGTGTAATTGTGTTGCTATCGATTTCCCCTTTTATGGCTGTTAGCATTTGCCTTATGTATTGAGGTCCTCCTATATTGGGAGGACCTCCTATATTGGGTTCATAAATATTTACAATTGTTATATCTTCTTCTTGGATTGATCCCTTGATCATTATGTAGTGTCCTTCTTTGTCTCTTGTACTAGTCTTTATTTTAAAGTCTATTTTGTCTGATATGAGAATTGCTACTCCAGCTTTCTTTTGATTTCCATTTGCATGGAATTTCTTTTTCCAACCCCTCACTTTTAGTCTCTATGTGTCCCTAGGTCTGAAGTGTGTCTCTTGTAGACAGCATATATACATGTCTTGGTTTTGTATCCATTCAGCCAGTCTATGTCTTTTGTTTGGAGCATTTAATCCATTTACATTTCAGGTAATTATCAATATGTATGTTCCTATTACCATTTTATTAATTGTTTTGGGTTTGTTATTGTCGGTCTTTTCGTTCTCTTGTGTTTCCTACTTAGAGAAGTACCTTAAGCATTGTTGTAGAGCTGGTTTGGTGGTGCTGACTTCTCTTAGCTTTTGCTTGTCTCTAAAGGTTTTAATTTCTCCGTCAAATCTGAATGAGTTCCCTGCTGGATAGAATAATCTTGATTGTAGGTTTTTCCCTTTGATCACTTTAAATATGTCCTTCCAGTCCCTTCTGGCTTGCAGAGTTTCCGCTGAAAGATCAGCTGTTAACCTTATGGGGATTCCCTTGTATGTTATTTGTTGTTTTTCCCTTGCTGCTTTTATTATTTTTTGTTTGTATTTAATTTTTGATAGCTTGATTAATGTGTCTTGGTGTGTTTCTCCTTGGATTTATCCTGTATGGGACTCTCTGTGCTTCCTGGACTTGATTAACTATTTCCTTTCCCATGTTAGGGAAGTTTTCAACTATAATGTCTTCAAATATTTTCTCAGTCCCTTTCTTTTTCTCTTCTTCTTCTGGGACCCCTATAATTCGAATGTTGGTGCATTCAATGTTGTCCCAGAGGTCTCTGAGACTCTCCTTAATTCTTTTCATTATTTTTTCTTTATTCTGCTCTGCAGTAATTATTTCCACTATTTTATCTTCCACGTCACTTATCCATTATTCTGCCTCAGTTATTCTACTATTGATTCCTTAGAGAGAATTTTAAATTTCATTTATTGTGTTGTTCATCATTGTTTGTTTGCTCTTCAGTTCTTCTATGTCCTTGTTAAATGTTTCTTGTATTTTCTACATTCTATTTCCACGATTTTGGATCATCTTTACCATCATTACTCTGAATTCTTTCTCAGGTAGACTGCCTGTTTCCTCTTCATTTGTTTGGTCTCTTGGGTTTTTACCTTGCTACTTCATCTGCTCTGTGTTTCTGTGTCTTCTCACTTTGCTTAACTTACTGTGTTTGGGGTCTCCTTTTCACAGGCTACACGTTCGTAGTTCCCATTGTTTTTGGTGTCTACCCCCAGTGGCTATGGTTGGTTCAGTGGGTTGTGTAGGCTTCCTGGTGGAGGGGACAGGGACCCATGTTCTGGTGGATGAGTCCGGATCTTGTCTTTCTGGTGGGCAGAACTGCTTCCGGTAGTGTATTTTGAGGTATCTGTGACCTTATTATGATTTTAGGCAGCCTCTTTGCTAATGGGTGCGGTTGTGTTCCTGTCTTGCTAGTTGTTTGGGATAGAGTGTCCAGCACTGTAGCTTGCTGGTAGTTGAATGGAGCTGGGTCTTAGCATTGAGATGGAGATGTCTGGGAGAACTTTCACCATTTGATATTATGTGGAGCTGGGAGGTCTCTGATGGACCAGTGTCCTGAAATTGGCTCTCCCACCTCAGAGGCTCAGGCCTTATGAAGACCCTGTCAGCCACATGGCCAGGTACGTGAGGAGTTTCTTGCCTTTTTGAAAGTCTGAGGTCTTCTGCCAGCATTCAGTAGGTGTTCTGTAGGAGTTGTTCCACACATAGATGTATTTCTGATGTATTTGTGGGGAGGAAGGTGATCTCCACGTCTTTCTCCTCTGCCATCTTGAAGGTCTCTTGATTTATATACTTTACATAGGTAAATTTTATGGTATCTGAATTATATCTCAATAAAGCCAAAGGCTACAGAGGCCCCACAGTAGGACATGGGGACTGGTCCAAACACACAGGAGAACCAAGTGCCTGGAGGAAATGGTAGCGTTAATGTGACCCGGATTTGCATCCCTAGAAACCAGAAGTTGGCAGCCAGGGTCATCACAGAATCCACTAAACACTTGTATTTTGACTTTAGTTTTATTGGCACATTAGGTAAATACATGTTTAAGAACCACTGGGATATAGGTTATGGCCTAGATTGAGATCTCTTTGCCTATTGGTATAAATACTTTGTTACAAGGTCCCTAAAACAAAAAGTCAGATTGTGTTGATATAGTAGTTGTACTTGCCTACTTGATAAGAAAGTTGAAAATTTGTGTCTTTTTGTTTCTTTAGGAAAACACTACAAGTGAGAGTCATAATTATCCTTTACTTGCTTTTTTCTTTTTTTTTTTTTTTTTGCGGTACGCAGGCCTCTCACTGCTGTGGCCTCTCCCGTTGCGGAGCACATGTTCGGGCCTAGCTGCTCTGTGGCATGTGGGATCCTCCCGGACCGGGGCACGAACCCGTGTCCCCTGTATCGGCAGGCGGACTCTCGACCACTGCGCCACCAGGGAAGCCCCTTTACTTGCCTTTTATTTCAGCTATCTAAACTGCCTCAACTGAGCACTGTTCCAGGTCCTGACATGGTAGGCGGCCTGACAGGGAAGGAGTGATATAAAGAGAGAGGCTGAGAAGCCTGAATTCTAAGTGTGATTTCTGAGGCTGTAACTCTGATCCTCCATTTCAGATGGCAGACCAATCCTTCACTATAGTTCTCCTTTTCCTTTCCCCAGTTCTCCCCTTTGCTCATTTCCATCTTGCTCTCCTTTTATTTTCCTTGTTCTTTCCCTTACCTCCTCTTAATCTCCTTCTGAATAAATTACAAATCCATCCTTCCTCCCTCCTTCCCTTCCTTCCTTCCTTCTTTCCTTTCTCAAAATTCCATGCAATGCAGCAGTCAGAGGCCAAGCAAAAGACACTACTGTATACAAAATAGATAACCAACAAGGACCTACTGCATATCATATGGAACTATACTCAATATTTTGTAATAACCTATAACAGAGGGACTTCCTTTGTGGTCCAGTGGTAAAGAATCCACCTTGCAATGCAGGGGACACGGGTTCGATCCCTGGTCAGGAAACTAAGATCCCACATGCTGCAGGGCAACTAAGCCCGCATGCCACAACTACGGAGCCCACATGCCTCAACTAGAGAGAGAAAAAAACCCCTGCATGCCACAACTAGAGAGATGCCTGCATGCTTCAATGAAGAGCTCGCACACGACAACGAAAGATCCCACATGCCGCAACTAAGATCCCACATAAGGCAAGTAAGATACAATGCAGCCAAAAAATAAATAATTAAATAAATAAAACACCTATATGGGAAAAGAATCTGAACAGGAATATATATATATATATATATATATCTGAATCACTGTGCTGTATACCTGAAACTAACACGATATTGTAAATCAGCTGTACTTCAATTTTAAAAAAGACAGTAGACTTTCTACTTCTGTTAACCCCTACATCTTTGGCTACACATAAACATCATGACTCCTCTACCCCAAGCCTGCCCAGTTGAGTTCTTCATGCCAGAGTAGAGAACCTTGCATTTATTCTTGTTGCATTTCATCCCCTGTAACTCATCTCAATCATCCCAACTTCTCAAGATCTTCTGCAATTCTTTTTCTGTTACACAGGATATTGCTTGCCCAGATGGTCATCTAGAAATCTAGTAAGTATGGATAAAAAACGTTGGCTAAGAGAGTTCCCTGGTGGTCTAGTGGTTAGGATTCGATGCTTTCACTGCTGTGGCCCGGGTTCAATCCCTGGTCAGGGAACTGAGATCCCAGAAGCCATGCAGTGCAGCCAAAAAAAAAATGTTGGTTAAGACAGGAAAAGGAAAGAGTTTGGGCCAGGGAGAGGGTTAGGATAGTCTATGGGTTGTTCTAGTCTATGAAGTGTAACTCATTGTACTGCAAAGATATTATTGTACTATGAGAGCAAAGAAGACGTGGAAAGGTAGGCATAGTTTTCCACAGAAGACAACCCATGGATTTGGGTCTGTAGGATTCCTCTCTCCCAGACCCCCATAACTTTGAAGTTACTTTAGAATCTCAGAGTAATTGGACATGGAAATGTTGATGAAAGCTGAGATGATGACCATGAGTCCCCTTTATTGTTTATGAGTCCTCATCTTTTAATGAAAGTAGTTTATTTTCTATCAACAAGTGATTTGAACAGAATTTCATCCATGACCCAAACTTTCAGTCATCTATCTCCTAACTGATCTCCAAACAATTTAGTGCTCCTTTGTTAAGGAGAATGTCTGACTCCAAATAACCTGAGTGACAGGTAAATACCTGTTTGCCTAGTAGAGAGGGAAACAGTAAGTAATAATGAAAAGACTAAATGAAGAGCAGAGGTCTTGGTAAAGTTAGAAAGACCTAGTTTTTGAAAGACTCTGAGATGGAAAAACACTTTTTTGTTAATAAAACTTCTGCCCTGACTTCAAATATAAATTTTGGAGCAGGAAAGTAGACATGTGCAGGTTCTCCTTAAAAGCCTGTTGTCTACATCCTCCTTTCCTGATCAATGTGAAAACAATGTGATTATTTATTTTTAAGACTTTTCTGATTATATTGAATTATAGGTTATTACAAGATATTGGGTAAAATTCCCTGTGCTATACAGTAAACCCTTGTTGCTTATCTATTTTATGTATAGTAGTTTATGTCTGTTAATCCCATAGTCCTAATTTGTACTCCTTCCCCTCTCTCCCTCATTTGGTAACCATAAGTTTTTTGAAAACAATAGGATTAAGCCTTTCATTTTCTGATTCCTGAAACTATGAGAACCAGAAGCATGAGAAATGAGAATAAATTCAATAGAAATTGCCCAGTTATTTTTATTATGCTAATGTCTCTTCATTTTAGGGGTATAGAGGAAGTATTTTATACATTTATGTTAGCATAAAAAGTGATTTTTAAAATTTTTGTTCCATCTAAACAGAAGTACTGGATTCCTATTGATCAGTTAGCTTGATATCTCATACTGTTTTTTTCCAACCCATAAACCAATTATGGTGATCTTTCAATTGATTTAGAATTAAAAAGCTCATACCTCATACCTTATACTTTATATCTGCTTATACATCAAGCACCATATATCACAGCAGGTGTTCAATAGAACAGATCTTTTTACAGATGGGTGAGTGGGAGAATCCCCTATAAATTTTAATCTTTCTTCAAAAAAAATCTTTAAACATGGGTGGGCTTTTGGGGGTGTTTTTTTTGATACCACCTAATTTATTGTAGGTTGTCAAAAAAGGTTTTTGAAATGATTTGTTATTGTGTTATGTAAAGGGTCACTTAGTAATAACAATTTCAAGCTAATTAAAAAGCCTAAACATTGATGCTGACAATCTACTGTGATGAGATAATCAGCCTTTGTTAGCACTGTTAATTTAGCAAATGTGGTTCTTTAAAAACACATTTTTGAAACTAACAATTTATAAAAATGAGAGAGTCAGAGAAATTACTGCTCAATTTTAGGATTATATCAGAAGAGAAGTCCAAGGAAAACTGGCCAAAATGAAATAATTACTTCATGTTGCCAGAATATGAGGGGCTAAGGATATTGTCCTATTCATCTTGTACCCTTCATAATAACTAGCTTACAGCCATGTAAAAGTTGGCCTTTAATAGATTTATTTTTTGACTCACTAAATTTTCATAAATCAAACAATAGTTGGAAGTCATAGACTTTTAGAGCTAGGAGTGTTCTTTTAATATAGTGGAAAGAGCACATGCTTTGAAATTAGAAAGATATACTTTCAAATATCAAATCTACCACTAAGCAATTGTGCCCTTAGGCAAGTTACTTACACATTTTGAGGTTCAATTTCTTCTCCTGCAAAATTATGAGGGTGTTATTATGCAAGAATTAGGCGAGATAACATATGTAAATAGCTTTGCACATTTCCTTGCTCAATAAATGTTAGTTATTTATTATTTCAGTATTATTATTTTTAAGCATAGATAGGACAACCATTTGACAGATGGGAGATAATAGAAGTGATAATAGTTAATGTTTATTGAGTATTTGTTATATGCTTGTTATTGTGCTAAGGGGTTTATGAGCCTTATTTCATCTATTTACTTTTTTTAAACAGCCCATCAGGTAAATGAACCCATCAGGTAAATGAACCCATCAGATATTTACTTAGACATTACAGATAAGGCAACTGAGGCTAATAGAAGGAAAGTAATCTGACTAAATTCACACAGATGGTGAGTAGCAGCCATCCAAGCTGTGTAGGAATAGAAGGCATTAATCTGAGTCCCAGGCTTGAAGGGAGATGTTCAAGATCATCCTGATGGATAAAGTCAGAGTCAAGATTAGCATTCAGAGCTTCTGCTTGCTTCTGAGCCTGCTTTTCCATTTATCTAATTGGGAGATTAATCCTTTGTCAGTTGCTTCATTTGCAAATATTTTCTCCCATTCTGAGGGTTGTCTTTTCGTCTTGTTTATGGTTTCCCTTGCTGTGCAAAAGCTTTTAAGTTTCATTAGGTCCCGTTTGTTTATTTTTGTTTTTATTTCCATCTCTCTAGGAGGTGGGTCAAAAAGGATCTTGCTGTGATTTATGTCATAGAGTGTTCTACCTATGTTTTCCTCTAAGAGTTTGATAGTGTCTGGCCTTACATTTAGGTCTTTAATCCATTTTGAGTTTATTTTTGTGTATGGTGTTAGGGAGTGTTCTAATTTCATTCTTTTACATGTAGCTGTCCAGTTTTCTCAGCACCACTTATTGAAGAGGCTGTCTTTTCTCCACTGAATATTCTTGCCTCCTTTATCAAAGGTAAGGTGACCATATGTGCGTGGGTTTATCTCTGGGCTTTCTGTCCTGTTCCATTGATCTATCTTTCTGTTTTTGTGCCAGTACCATACTGTCTTGATTACTGTAGCTTTGTAGTATAGTCCGAGTCAGGGAGCCTGATTCCTCCAGCTCCGTTTTTCTTTCTCAAGATTGCTTTGGCTATTCAGGGTCTTTTGTGTTTCCATACAAATTGTGAAATTTTTTGTTCTATTTCTGTGAAAAATGCCATTGGTAGTTTGATAGGGATTGCATTGAATCTGTAGATTGCTTTGGGTAGTAGAGTCATTTTCACAGTTTTGATTCTTCCAATCCAATAACATGGCATATCTCTCCATCTATTTGTATCATCTTTAATTACTTTTATCAGTGTCTTATAATTTTCTGTATACAGGTCTTTTGTCTCCTTAGGTAGCTTTATTCCTAGATATTTTATTCTTTTTGTTGTAATGGTAAATGGGAGTGTTTTCTGAATTTCACTTTCAGATATTTCATCATTAGTGTATAGGAATGCAAGAGATTTCTGTGCATTAATTTTGTATCCTGCTACTTTACCAAATTCATTGATTAGCTCTAGTAGTTTTCTTGTAGCATATTTAGGGTTCTCTCTGTGTAGTATTATGCCATCTGCCAACAGTGACAGCTTTATTTCTTCTTTTCCAATTTGGATTCCTTTTATTTCTTTTTCTTCTCTGAGTGCTGTGGCTAAAACTTCCAAAACTATGTTGAATAATAGTGGTGAGAGTGGGCAACTTTGTCTTTTTCCTGATCTTAGTGGAAATGGTACCTAATAGGGAAAATAATCGCATCACAAAGGATTAGGAGAAAATGTGGGAATAAGACATAGGCTAGAATTTATGAGAACATAAGGGCACCAAGAAAAGGCAGGAATAAAGACGCAGACCTACTAGAGAACGGACTTGAGGTTATGGGGAGGGGGAAGGGTGAGCTGTGACAGAGAGAGAGTCATGGACATATACACACTAACAAACGTAGTAAGGTAGATAGCTAGTGGGAAGCAACCGCATGGCACAGGGATATTGGCTCGGTGCTTTGTGACAGCCTGGAGGGGTGGGATAGGGAGGGTGGGAGGGAGGGAGACACAAGAGGGAAGACATATGGGAACATATGTATATGTATAACTGATTCACTTTGTTATAAAGCAGAAACTAACACACCATTGTAAAGCAATTATACCCCAATAAAGATGTTAAAAAAAAATGGAGATGAGAGGAAATCAAATACAAAGCTTTCTGACTTCAGAATTTGGCCTGGAGCCTACACTTTGGCAGGCAGGGGGACTGCAGATCCCTGAGAAGGCAGTTTATTTTTATTCATTCATTTATGCATGCATTTGTTCATTGACTCATCCATCCATCCAATTGTTATTTATTAACCACTTATAATGTGCTCACCCCTTCTAGGTCTCAGGGGTACAATGGTGAGCACAATACAGATAAGGAGCCCATTCCTGATTTTGGCTGGATGCTGCCAAGATTTGGGGAACCTCATGGAGGCTAAAACACCTGTTAGCCACTGGACCTCTGAGCCAGAAATAAGGTTCCTACTACTCTTGCTTGCATCTTTTGCATTCCTGGCCAAATCCAAAGCACTGGTCAACTTGTTGGTCCCATAATATTTGGGTTTTCTGAGGACCAATAGGGACAGGTCTGGAAAGGGAAAGTGGCTTATATAATGAAGGAGAAAAGCCTCATTAAGCCAACATCACACAGGGATGTATATTCAATAGAACTAATTGCTCTGTTGTATTTGTTGAGTAGTCCACATTGTAAATTTATGCTAACAATAAATGGCTTAGTGCAAACAAGGTCAAGTCACTTTGCTAGTGGATATCTTTGGTTTTACAGTTCTCTGAGTATAGTAACTCAATTTGAAATTGTTAGAGGCACTTTATCACAGAAAAGGGTAGTTTCCAGTTATCACATTGCAGCTTGGTTTATTTGCCTCTTGAAGATTTTGTGACATTTCCTAAAATTAATTTGCATTTACAACATGAGAAATAATATCATACATAGTATCTTTTCATTGGCAAAGCTTATTTTCTGATAGTGGTCAATATGATTCTCTCTTAAGGGAAAGTATCAGAGTGTTTCCTTTAAAAAATAATAAATCTGTACTCTATCATTAATATCCTAATGAGAGACAAGATATAATATATATTATTGAAACTCAACAGTAACAACAGCTTTGATTTAGACCTTAGGTGTACTGTCTAATATGGTAGCCATTAGCTACATGTGGCTATTGATATGTGAGCACTTGATATGTGGCTACTTCAAATTGAGATGTGCAGTAAGTATAAAATATACACCGTATTTCAAAGACTTAGTTCAAGAAAAGAATATAAAATATCTCATTAATATATTTTATATTAACTACATGTTAAAATGACAATAATTGGGATATATTAGGTTAAATAAGTTTATTATTCAAGTTAAATTCACTTGTTTCTTTTTATTTTTTAAAATGTGACTACAAGAAAATTTTAATTTAATAGCCTTCCAAAAAAGAAATGTCTGTGGGCTTCCCTGGTGGTGCAGTGGTTGAGAGCCTGCCTGTCGATGCAGGGGACACAGGTTCGTGCCCCGGTCCGGGAAGATCCCACATGCTGTGGAGCGGCTGGGTCTGTGAGCCATGGCCGCTGAGCCTGTGCATCCGGAGCCTGTGCTCCACAATGGGAGAGGCCACAACACTGAGAGGCCTGCGTACCACAAAAAAAAAAAAAAAAAAATGTCTGGGCCCAGATGGTTTTACCAGTGAGTTCCACCAAATAGTTAAGGAAGAAATGATACCAGTTCTCCATAATCTCTTCTAAAAAATAGAAAGTGAAATACTTCTTAACACATTCTAGGAGACCATTATTACCTTAATAACAAAACCAGATAAAGATATTACAAGAAAGGAAAATTACACCAATATTTCTCATGAACATAGAAATAAATATCCTCAACAAAATATTAATAAATGAAATCCAATAATGCATATAAAGAATTATATACCACACTCAAGTGAGATTTATAACAGGTATGCAAGACTGACTCAACATTCAAAACACAATCAATGTAATCCACATCAACAGTCTAAAGAGAAAAAAATCACGTAAACATATCAATTGATTTAGAAAAAGCATTTGACAAAATTCAATATCAATTCATGATTTAAAAAAAAGAAAAACTCTCAGCAAACTTGGAATAGAAGGGAACTTCCTCAAATAGATTAAAAAAAAATCTACAAAAACCCTACAGATAAGACCACAGTTAATAGTGAGAAACTGAGCACTTTCCCCTAAGATCAAGAGCAAGGCAAGGATGTCCTCTCTCACCTCTCCTACTCAATATAGTTCTAGTTAATGCTATAAGGTGAGAAGAGAAAATAAAAGATATACAGACTAGAAAGGAAGAAATAAAACTCTCTACTTACAGATGACATGATTGTCTTTGTAGAAAATCCCAAGAAACCAACAAAAATCTCCTGGGACTAGTAAAGAACAAGGTTGCAATATGCAAATGTCAATTGCTTTCCTATATACCAACAATGAATCAATGGAATTTGAAATGTTAAAAAAATACCATTTATAATAGCACTTAAAAAGCAAATACTTAGGGATAAATAAAATACGTACAGTACCTGTATGTAGATAACTACAAAACACTGGTTAAAAATTCAAGGAAGATCTAAATAAATGGAAAAATAGCTCATGTTCATGGACTGAAAGACTCGATCCACTTTTCTTTCTTCTCCTTCTGGGATCCCTATTATGCATGGGTTGGCGTGTTTTATATTATTCCATAGATCTCATATGTTGCTTTCACTTTTTTCACTTGTCTTTCTGTCTGCTGTTCTGATTGTGTGATTTCCATTATTCTGTCTTCCAGATCACTTATTCATTCTTCTTTATTATTTAGTCTGCTATGCATTGCCTTTAGCTGGGTTTTTATCTAGGCAATCGAGTTGTCTAATTTTGATTGGTTCCTCTTTATAATTTCTAGTTCCTTGTTACAGTGGTCTATATTTCTAACAATAACCTTTCTTATTTCCTTTAGCATTTTTATTACCTCCTTCTTGAACTCGGGGTGTGATATACTGGAGAGATCTGTTTCATTGTCTGTTCTTTCAGGAGATTTCTCTTGTCCTTTTAATTGGGAGTATTTCCTCTGCTTTTTCATTTTACTTAAATTTCTCTGACTCTATGAATTTAGGAGAAACAGTTATCACCTGTGGTCCTGAAGGGCTGTTTTTATGTGGAAGCATCCCTGTGTAGATTGTGAGAGTCCAATATTTTTGGTGTGAGTGCTGTGTTTGGTATGGATGCCTGCCACATCTTTCCTCAGAATGTGCTGTATGTTGTCCTCTTGATAGGGGGTGTGTTTGGTGTTGTGGTGACAAGAGCCTGCACTAAATGTTGGGCAGGGCCTCGTCTTTGCTCTATGGCTGTTACAGCCCTGTTGGGGGCAGGGTCTGCCCCCCAGTTGTTGGAGTAGAAGCCCCCAGATCTGGTTCTAAGCTCCAGTGTGAGGTAGGTGGGACTAGAGCACTCTCACTGGGAAAGGAGCCACTGGGTATTCCTCCCCAGGTGCTGTCCACGGGGAAATGCGATTCTGTGATGTCAACCACCACCCGGTGTGCATGCCCCCAGTCCGCTCCTGCTGGTGCCACCCCCAGACCTGTATCCACTGTGGGAACACTGACAATTGGCTTGGAGGCCAGCCCTACCTCTGGTGAGTATGAGCTCCCAAAGGGCACCAAAACCACATCCACTGTGGGAGAAAGCACTGGCAATCAGCAATTTTATGCTCTGTAAATGACAATGTTAAAAGAATGTAAAGACAAGCCACAGACTGGGGAAAATATTTTCAAAGTACATAGCTGATAAAGGACTATTATCCAAAATGTACAGAACTCTTTTTTTTTTAACTTCTTTATTGGAGTATAATTGCTTTACAATGGTGTGTTAGTTTCTGCTTTATAACAAAGTGAATCAGCTATATGTATACATATATCCCCATATCCCCTCCCTCTTGCGTCTCCCTCCCTCCCACCCCTCTAGGTGGTCACAAAGCACCCAGCTGATCTCCCTGTGCTATGCGGTTACTTCCCACTAGCTATTTATTTTACATCTGGTAGTGTATATATGTCCATGCCACTCTCTCACTTCGTCCCAGCTTACCCTTCCCCCTCCCCGTGTCCTCAAGTCCATTCTCTATGTCCACGTCTTTATTCCTGTCCTGTCCCTAGGTTCTTCAGAACCAATTTTTTTTTTTAGATTCCATATATATGTGTTAGCATATGGTATTTGTTTTTCTCTTTCTGACTTACTTCACTCTGTATGACAGTCTCTAGGTCCATCCACCTCACTACAAATAACTCAATTTCATTTCTTTTTATGGCTGAGTAATATTCCATTGTATATAGGTGCCACATCTTCTTTATCCATTCATCTGTCGATGGACACTTAGGTTGCTTCCATGTCCTGGCTATTGTAAATAGGGCTGCAATGAACATTGGGGTACATGACTCTTTTTAAATTATGGTTTTCTCAGGGTATATGCCCAGTTGTGAGATTGCTGGGTCATATGGTAGCTCTATTTTTAGTTTATTTATTTATTTAATTTATTTAGCTTTGGCTGCATTGGGTCTTCGTTGCTGCACACAGGCTTTCTCTAGTTGTAGTGAGTGGGGGCTACTCTTCATTGCAGTGCACGGGCTCCTCATTGTGGTGGCTTCTCTTGTTGTGGAGCATGGGCTCTACTCATGCGGGCTTCAGTAGTTGTGGCACGCAGGCTCTAGAGTGCAAGCTCAGTAGTTGTGGTGCACGTACTAGTTGCTCCATGGCATGTGGGATCTTCCCGGACCAGGGCTCAAACCTGTGTCCCCTGCATTGGCAGGCAGATTCTTAACCACTGCGCCACCAGGGAAGCCCTATGTTTAGTTTTTTAAGGAACCTCCGTACTGTTCTCCATAGTGGCTGTATTAATTTACATTCCCACCAACAGTGCAAGAGGGTTCCCTTTTCTCCACACCCTCTCCAGCATTTATTGTTTCTAGATTTTTTGATGATGGCCATTCTGACTGGTGTGAGGTGATACCTCATTGCAGTTTTGATTTGCATTTCTCTAATGATTAGTGATGTTGAGCATCTTTTCATGTGTTTGTTGGCAATCTGTATATCTTCTTTGGAGAAATGTCTATTTAGGTCTTCTGCCCATTTTTGGATTGGGTTGTTTCTTTTTTGATATTGAGCTGCATGAGCTGCTTGTATATTGTGGAGATTAATCCTTTGTCAGTTGCTTCATTTTCAAATATTTTCTCCCTTTCTGAGGGTTGTCTTTTCATCTTGTTTATGATTTCCTTTGCTGTGCAAAAGCTTTGAAGTTTCATTAGGTCCCATTTGTTTATTTTTGTTTTAATTTCCATTTCTCTAGGAGGTGGGTCAAAAAGGATTTTGCTGTGAATTATGTCATAAAGTGTCAAAATGTACAGAACTCTTAAAACTCAGCGACAAGAAAAGAGACAACTCAATTAAAAATGGGCAAAAGACCTAAACAGACACTTCATCAAAGAGGACATACAGGTGGCAAATAAGCATATGAAAAGATGTCCAACATCATTTGCCATTAGGGAATTGTAAAATAAAACAACAATTGGATACAACTACACACCTATTAGAAAGGCTGAAATCCAAAAATCTGACAATACCAATTGGTGGCCAGGATGCAAAAGCAACAGAAATTTTCACTCATCGCTGATGGGAATGCAAAATGATACAGTTTTTTTGGAAGATAGTTTGGCAGTTTCTTACAAAACTAAATCTAATATTCTCATATGATCAGTAATCTAAGTGCTTACCCAAATAATTTGAAAACATGTTACACAAAAACTTGCATTCAAATGCTTATAGCATCTTTATTCATAATTGCCAATCCTGGAAGCAACTGAGATGTCTTTCAATAGGTGAATGAATAAACAAATGATGGCACATTTATATTATGAAATATTATTCAGTGATAAAATGAAATAAATTATCAAGCCACAAAACGACATGCGTGAATCTTAAGTGCAAATTACTAAGTGAAAGAAGCCTGTCTGAAAAGGCTACACATTGTGTGATTCTGATTATATGATGTTTTGGAAAAGGAGAAGCTATAAAGACAGTAAACAGATCAGTGGTTGCTAGAAGTTTGGGGTGTGAGGGGAGGGTTGTATAGGTGAAACACAGGAGATTGTTTAATTCAGTAAATCTATTTTGTGTGATATTGTAATGGTGAATATAAGACATTTAAGTATTTGTCAAATCCCATAGAACTTAAAATACAAAGAGTGAACCTTAATGTATGCAAATTTTAAAAAATCATTTAGAAAGTTGGAGGATTCCAGAGTGGAATGCAGAATGTGACAAAATAGTCTAACTGTATTACAAATGTATAAAACAACCTCACTGAAGGGGATGGGGGAATAAGATGCTAACCTAAGTAATTTTGGAAATGAGTGGAGTTGTAAGAATAAAGGCAAAAGGAACTATACATAAGCACTGCTCTAGCTGATAAAGTTTTCCCCCATGGGCATATGGGGTAATAAACAGCTATACATACATGTACACATGTATACTGTAATAAACAGCTAAGTAAATGGATGGATAGTGGGTGCCAGGTTTCTCACTGTTGGAGCAGGAGATTACAGATAGGCAAGAAGAAGAGGCTAGAATGAGTTGTTGATATCCATATGAACTCATGATTAGCGTAATATAGATATACATAACTACATATAGGAACGTTTGTAGGTATATGTATATACACGGGTTTGTATACACACATATGTCTTTTTGCTCCATCAACTGAGAGGGCCTACAAGCAATGAAAACCCAATACCTAGTACCCAGATCTTGGTTTCTAATATTGTTCTCCAATAAAAGGAACCAAGGCCCCTTGGAGAAATGACAGATTTTAGGAGGGAGACAAGAAATATACAAGATGAGTCTGGAGCATCTCATAACACCAGAAAGTAAGGAAATACAAACGAATAAATAATGGTTGGCATATGTCAAAGGGATACAGGAACCAGCTGACTGAAGGAATTATTGATAACCAAAGCTGGGGCAATTTGAGAAACAAAATAAAGTAGTATTGGATTATAACCCAAAGAATAAAATAAATATTCATAAGTCCATACTGATAGAAATAAATGAATAAATACATGGGGGAAAATAGACAAACTTCCTGTACAGAATTCCAAATAGTTTATATAGACATTGCCTTTCAAGGAGGTGGAGCTTAACTTTTCAACCCTTGAGCATGGTCTGTACCTAGTGACTTGCTTTCAAAGAGTATAGTATAGAGGGAGTAGCTGTACAGTGGAGAAACCTGACAAACATTATCTCAGTCAGATGATCAAGGTTAACATCAACAGTGATAGGTCACGTTGATGGTATGGGCCCTTGATATGATGTGATGAGAATGGCACTTCACCTTTGTGATCTTCCTGACCAAACCCCATAACCCCAGTCTAATCATGAGAAAAACATCAGACAAATCCCAATCGATGGACATTCTACAAAATATTTGACCAGTACTCCTCAAAACTGTCAAAGAGCATCAAAAATAAGGAAAGTCTAAGAAATTGTCACAGCCAAGAGGGTGTAAGGAGACCCAGTAACTAAATGTAATATTGTGTCCTGGATAGATCTTAGAATAAGAAAAGGACACTAGTGGAAAACTAAGGTAATCTGAATAAAGTATGAACTTTAGTTAAAATAATATATAATATATTGATTCATTAATTGTGACAAATGCACTGTTCTAATGTAAGATATTAATCATAAGGGAAACTGGGTTTGAGAGGTATGGGGACTCTGTACTATTTTTACGATAATTCTGTAAATTTAAACCTATTCAAAAATAAAAAGTTTATTTAAAAAAAGTATATTGATCCTATCTATTCCCCTAGCAGGTTTTTTTCATTTTTTACTATCCTTGAGAATTATCAAAACAATCCAAAGCTTCTACAATTCTTCTCCTGTTGCCTGCCATTGGTAGGCAAAGAGAAACAGGAATCCCATTGGGGAATGTCATTTTCTCTAAATCAAGACAATTGTTAGGATGGTGCTGGCAACGGCGTTTGAGTCATAAATGTTTGACTTTGTGCATGATGTATCTTAGTCTTCCAAGACCTCTTTCTTTGATAGCAGGAGGCTGAAATTTTTATATATCTTATTACTCATAAACCCCCAGAGCTGAGGGGTCCTGGCCATTCCTCAGAGCCATTTCTCAGAAGGAAGGAAGAAAAGAAGGATGGATGACCTAGAGAAAGATTTCATTATCTTGAGTAAGTACTAATTGTTATAATGCTAAGCATCTTAGACATACTTAGCTGTGGATTATGGATTAAAATTACGCTGCTTTATTTTTCTAGCAAGAACAGTGTTACTAATAAGGTTCACAAAGTTTGCGTTTTTTTCTTAGGAAGTAAAAGGAACACAGAGTTCATTAACTAGTTAGATCTTTTAGACATAGTGCTCAGAGGAAGGAAATGTGAGAGAGCAGTAGGGATTGGGGGAGGCGTTTACAATTTACAGCTCAATGAAATGCAAAACAATTCATTGTTAATAGCTTCTGCTGGGAGTTCAGCACCCCCAAAAAGAAAAGGAGTATTGACTCCTTGGTCTATAGAGGCCACTTGCCTGCTTCTTCAATTGTTTTGAAGGAGCCAGTAAGTGCCCCATGAATCCATCCTGGCACCTGCATGGCGATATCTTGGGTGAGCTATGTTAAATAGAACATGAAAGCGGTCAAACTCACACATTGTTTTCTAAAAGTTACGTACGATGGGTAAATGAAATGAAAGGGAAATTTGAGTAAAAGAAGAAAACTGTGAAGACTTTATTTTACCCATCGTACACAACTTTTAGAAAACAATGTGTGAGTTTGACCACTTCTCTACCTTTTCCCTTCCTGACATCTACCATCAGCATCACAAATGTTCTAAACTTACGGAAGTTGGAAGCTTCCTTAAGGTGGCACAAAGTAATGAAGTAACTGTGTATTATGTGGTCCTGGAGTAGTGCTCTTTTACTGCCCTACTGCTGGATGATGCTCTTCTCCTCTACAAAGGCCGCTGGGGCTGCCCTTAGAAGGTGCACATTAAGTCGGGATTAGTGTCAGAATAATAATAGCAAACATGCATAGCATTTACTATGTGCCAGGCTCTATTCTGAGCCTTTTTCATAGATTACCTCATTGTAAACAAGTCCATTACTCGATAAGGTACATGTAGTTTTATTTTCCCCATTGTTTAGATGAGGAAACTGAAGCACAAAGGCTGTTTTGAGATTTTTACTGGTTGATGCCTCACCTGTGCCGCACGAGCCCCCATAAGCCTTGGATTTGTCCTTAAGGAAGGTAATTTCGTTTGTTTATGGGTGTCTGCCTCACTCTCCACTGCTTCTTTTCCTAAAGCTGGCATTTCTGACCTGAGAAACCTTGGTATGCCTGTCTCCCGAAATCCTTTCCCTTTCCATGTAAAGACGGATGGGGTACTTTTTGGTATCAGCCGCTCTGGCATTTCCTCCCATCTGCGCATACCTACATACTTCTTGCGCTCAAAGCTGCCTGCACCTCAATCTTTGCCCTCAGCACCTCTTGCCTTAGCTCTCCTGACAGACCTGCTTTGCCGTCACCCTCTCTCCATCCGTTTCCGGGTGACCCGCATAACCAGAGAACTGCAAATCTTTGGAACTGACTTCATTTAGCACAGTAGGTTCCCTTTTCCCTTTCTGGTCCTCCCACTTATAAGGGGGAAGTCTTTTTTATGTCTTTAATCTTACTTTTTCTGGCCTAGAAGACCTTGACATTCAGCCTCTGCAGCCAGTTCCTAACTGTGCTGAAACATTACCTAAATTGTCTCTATCTATTGATTACTTTTCTTCCTATTTAGGGATGCTGCACTGTATTTCTGTTTAGGCTCACTAACACATTTGGGTAACACAACCAAAGGAGCCCGAATTACGGACATTATGTAATGTGATAAATATGGCTACATTGGCAATCATATTACAATATATAAATGTAACAAAATAACAGCTGTACACCTTAAACTTACACGTTAACATGTCAAATTTATTCAATAAAAATAGTAAGAATGTGCTACTAAAGCGCTCCTTTTGTTGCATTATAAATCTTAAACATAAGCATATTCTAACCTAGTATATATTAACAAAAAAATATGTTCTGACAGCACATACTGCATTCAGAAACTTTACTGCTCTTGGAAGAAGTAATATGGGAGACATGAAGATTTTATTTAACTGATATTTAACAATATCAGTAAGGACTATATTCATAGTGAAGTAAAATAAATCATAAATGATGCATAGATAACTCAATATCAATTAATACTGTGTAAAGTGTTGTGGAAAATATAAAATATTGGATTGGTCCTGGGTGGTGGGAGGGACAAAATCACCCTGGCATGAAATTCCTTTAACTGAGAACAGTTATTTTTCATTCTATTGTACATGAAGGATAAAATATTTACTTGAGAATGCTGTTTGCAATCAGCTAACTAATTAAGAGTTGTAAATAATTTCCTGTTTTGACAGCAGGAAGGGGTTTTTAACAAGGAGAATACATGAAGAACAAAAATGTATATACTGAATATTCAGAGTTATTGAGAAGGAGGTAAGGGAGTCACCAAGAGGGAAGAAAGGGAGGAGAAAACTTGCTTAGACTTTTCAATGTTACCTAGGGTTGTCCTGATTCTGTTGAATCACTGAAGCAACTACCCTTTCTCAAATTCTTGCTGTGTGATAAATGTTGTTGTTACTTATATTTTCTCTAACCTAACAGCAAGCCTATATTGTAGGTGAGACAATGTCCAAAGTTAAGTAACCTGTCCAGGGACACAAAGCTAGCACGTGGCAGAGCTGGGGTTAGATCTCAGGCCCAGCTCACTCCCACACCCTCTTCTCTTTCCTGTTCAGCAGAGCTGCTTGTGTGCACTATTCATCAGCACACCCACGCTGTGGAGGAGGGGATGCTGTTGACATGTGGCTGTGTATGCGTGTGTAATTTCTATGATTTATGAAGATGGATTTTTTAATTGAAAAAAGCATTTATTTCATAAAAGTAATGCACGTTTGAGATTTAAAAATCAGAAACATGCAAACAAACAGAAAACAAGGAAATGTAAACTCTTCCACAAACCCTTCTAACATAGAGCCAGCCATTCTTGGCATCATCCTATCTATTCTTATAGCCTGTAAGCATATATAAATCAAAAGGCACAGGCATTTGTAAGGCTTTATTTAAGCACTACCATATTGCCAGAAACATTGTTTTAGCATAGTATACAATATTAAAATGAAACTTCATTATTGGGAATTTGCTAATTGAAGTATCATGGAATCATGGGCAAGCTTCTGTGACATCTCTGAAATTTCCTTCTAAAGAAAGCTTTAAGATTTTATCATATAAATTTCTTTTTGCTTAAATAACAAATAGTTAGAATTTATAATGAAGGAAAGCACCACTTTTACAATAGTGTCAATGACATTGAAAAAGCATAGGAGTATATTTACCAAGAAATATCAAAAACATGTGAAGAATAATTTAAATCACTTTTAAAGTACACCAAAGAAACGAATGGAAAAGCAACCCATGTTCTTGCATGGGAAGACTCAATTTGCAAAAGCTGTAAATTCTAAGTTTATTCATAAATTCAATGGGATAGCAATATGAATTGCAGTAGATATTATTTACTTGTTTAATTTTGATGATGTGGGTAGGAATAAGACAAAATAAGACTCTAAAACTCATATAGAAAAATAAATAAGAATAATAGGGAAAATTTAGAAATAGGGTAAAGTAGGGAAGACCATCTCTACCAATCAGAAAAACATTTTATGGGCCCTCAACAATGTGATATTAGTGCCTAAATATTAAGGCAAACAATTGAAACAGAAGAGAAAATACAGAAGTAGACTGAAATACATACAATAATTTAATTTATGATATAAGTGGCCTCTCAGATCAGTGCTGAAAAGACAAACATCCAACATACTGTTTTGGAAAAACTAGGTAACTATCTGGAAAATAATAACTTTGGATCTATACCTCACAGCATCTACCAGGATAAATTCCAAGTAGATCAAAGATGTAAAACAAACCCTATAAGTGCTGGAACAAAACATGGAGAAATTACTTGATTACCTCAGAGTAAGGAGGTTCTTTTAAATTTCAAAATTCCGAAACTATAACATTAAAAATGGATAAATTTGACTACCTAAGAAATAAGTTTCTGCTTAAAAATTCATCAAGTCAAAAGACATGGAAAAACTAAGAAAAAAATTGCAATTTATAATACAAACAGCTCATACAGCTCAATATCAAAAAAACAAACAACCCAATCAAAACATGAGCAGAAGACCTAAATAGACATTTCTCCAAAGAAGATATACAGAAGGCCAACAGGCACCTGAAAAGCTGCTCAGCATCGCTAATTATTAGAGAAATGCAAATCGAAACTACAATGAGTTACCACCTCACACCAGTCAGAATGGTTATCGTCAAAAAGTCCACAAATAACAAATGCTGGAGAGTGTGTGGAGAAAAGGGAATGCTCCTCCACCATTGGTGGGAATGCAAATTGGTGCAGCCACTATGGAGAACAGTATGGAGGTTCCTTAAAAAACTAAAAATAGAACTACCATTTGATCCAGCAATCCTACTCCTAGGCATATATCCAGAAAAAGAGAAAAACTTTAATTCAAAAAGATACATCCATCCCAATGCTCATAGCAGCACTATTTACAATAGCCAAGACATGGAAGCAACCTAAATGTCCATCAACCGATGAATGGATAAAGAAGAGGTTTTATATATATATATATATATATATATATATATATATATATATATATATATATATATATACACAATGGAATATTACTCGGCCATAAAAAAGAAAGAAATAATGCCACTTGCAACAACATGGATGGACCTAGAGGTTATCATACTAAGTGGAGTAAGTCAGACAAAGAAAGACAAATAGCATATAATATCACTTGTATGTAGAATCTAAAATAAATGATTCAAATGAGCAGTCTTTGTGCTTCAGTTTCCTCATCAAATGAACTTATTTACAAAATAGAAATAGACTCACAGATGTAGAAAACAA
The DNA here is from genome assembly GCF_949987515.2 of Delphinus delphis. Taxonomy (NCBI): domain Eukaryota; kingdom Metazoa; phylum Chordata; class Mammalia; order Artiodactyla; family Delphinidae; genus Delphinus; species Delphinus delphis. The sequence continues at coordinate 87,412,879 of NC_082704.1, forward strand.
ACTTATGGTTACCAAAGGGAGGGAAGAATAAATTAGGAGTTGGGATTAACAGATACACACTACTATATATAAAATAGATAAACAAGGATTTACTGTATAGCACCAGGAACTATATTCAATATCTTGTAATAACCTATAATGGAAAAGAATCTGAAAAAGAATATATATACACATATATATATATATATATATATATATATATATAACTGAATGACTTTGCTGTACACCTGAAACTAACACAACATTGTAAATCAACTATACTTCAATTAAAAAGTGCAATTTATGTCACAAACAAAGGATTAATTCATTTTAATTATTCATGTTAATTCCTGAAACAGCCCCTACTCCAGTGAAGATCAGGTATATAAAGCAAATATAGAAGCACCAAAGAAAAATTTGGGGCCACTTAGAAAAGCAAAGTAACATATAATTAGACAATCTTTTGGCAGACAAACCCAGTATTTCATCCAAATAAAGAGAGCATATTAACCAAACTAACAACTTTGAAGAGCACTTAACAGGGACACAAAATGGCCTCACTCTTTCTATGAACATTTAAATATTTCAGTTCTAAATAACCCTGTTCCCACTGTGGTTGTGGCTTTCCTTTATCCTGGCTCTCTCACCTAGAATTATGGTAAACATGAAAACCCTTTGGACATTCCCAGAGTTGGCTAAAATTCTAGGCTGCAATTTATTCTTGTGGACAGAGCCTGAAACTGACCATACATCACCACTCTACTGCTTTAAGACCCATTTTTTGTACCTCAAGTAGCCTTGGAAGTTTGGAAGTGACCTGTGTGAACATGGAGCTAGGTTTAGGCTGGTCTATGGGCAGTAACAGCCACAGCCTCCCCAGGGGACCCCTGGCCTTCACACTGCCACAGCCTGGTTAAGTTTCCCCAAATCATTTCAAAAATGTCAAGGAACAGGAATGCTTAACTGGTCCCAAGTGATAAAGGACCACAGGTTTCAGGCTATGCTCTGAAAAACCTTACCACAGCTAGGATTAGAAGTCATTTCCGCTGCCAATTGAAGAAAATTCCATTAAATTGTGCTCACCAGAATATATACATATTATTTGACTTAGTATCATTTGCTTTGTTTTTCAGTACACTTAAAATCATTTGCCAAAGAATGTACAGCTCTTGTCTAAATATATTTTCATTAAATTTATAGTTAAATTGACACTAATTCAACAAGCATTAAAGGTTTTAGTTTTTGGGTGTATTCTGTGTATGAAAGTAGCCTTTAATTGACAAGAAAGAAAGAATCAGGAAGGGAGGGAGGGAAGGAAGGAAAAAATGAAAGCATGAGAAAACACATATAACCAATGATGCATTTAGCACAAACAAGAGGATTTTCCAATAAACTACCACAGTAAACTTGCTTCTGCCTCTAGCAAAATCTATTGATCAAACCTTTGCTTTGTCACTGTTGGTTTGGAAATCAAGTGCAAGCGTGTTACTGCTTCCAGCCTAGGCTGAAAGGGGTATTCAAAGCACTACTGCTCAGTCCTGTAAGCTATAGATAGGAGTAACTGCTGGGACACAGTGTCAAGAGCACTGTCCTTCTGGGCATCTGGGAACATTTAATTTTCTATCCAAAGACATATCTAAGAATTCATCCATGTTTATTTACCCTAATGGTGATTTTTAATGTGTGTATTTTAAGAGATACATAAGATGGGGACGAAACAGGGTAGGTGGCAAAGTAGGGCCTTGGTAATTTCAGTCTCCTGGACAGCTCCCTATCCCCCTTGGGAGTTTCAAGAGTTCTCATGAGATTCCCCCATTACTTTCATTCTTTTCCTTAATCAATACATGAGATTAGATGCTTCAGAATGTGAAGATGCAAATAACCAAGGACAAAAGACATTGTTAGCTCCCTAGGGAACTGCATTTCACCTATGATCATAGCTTATAAATAGACAAATAAAACTGGTTCAGCTCCTTATGGGAAAAAAAAATTTTGATCAAGAGACCTGAAATTCCAAATTACAGTTAACCATTCATTGTACCTACTTACTCAAAAATTCATTTATTCACTTAGTTATTCTTAGATTTATTCATTCATTCATTCATTCATTCATTCATGAATTCATTCATTCATTCATATATTCATTCATTCAATATAAAGAGAGCATCAACAATGTGCTTGCCATAGCACTATATTCTTAGATTCAAAGATAAACCAGTAGGCAAAGCCTTCTTAGATATGATATAATATGAAATAATGGCTGAAAACTTCCCAAGCTTAGCAAAAGACACAAAGAAGTTGAGCAAATCCCAAAGAGACTTGAAAGCAGCCAGAGAAAATGATAAATTACCTGTACAGAAACACCAATACAAAGGACAAGGGATTTCTCATCTGAAACCATGGAGACCAGAAAGAACTGTTGGAAGAAAGGAACTATCAACCATGAATTCTGTATCTGGCAAAATTATCCTTAAGAATGAAGGAAAAATTAAAAACATCTCAGATAAAAGAGAATTAAAAGAATTTGTTGCTAGAAGGCCATTTTAAAAAGTTGACTAAAGGAAATTCTTCAAACAGAAATGATTAAAAAAAAAAGATGCTTGGAGCATCAGGAACAGAAGAGCAAGACTATGGATAATATAATAGAATATGCTTTCCCTCATGAGTTTTATAACTCATGTTTGATGATTAAAACAAAAATTATAGCACCATATGATACTCAAGACAACAATATTTTAAAGTAGTGAAGGTAAATTTACCTAAGTTGAAGTGAGGTTTCCACACTTCACTCAAAGTGGTAAAATGTTGATACAAGTAGACTGTTATAAGTCACATATGTATATTGTAATGCTCAGAGCAATCACTACAAAAACTTCAAAGAGAGTTACATCCAAAGCTACTATAAATAAATCAAGATTGAATCCTAAAAACTACTCAAGTAACCCATAAAAAAACAAAACAAACAGAGGAAAAAGACCCTGTGGAAATAAATTAAAAACAGGTAACAAAATGGCAAATTTAACTAAGCACTAACATATCTATAATTACTTTACATATAAATCATATAAATATACCTATCAAAGAACAGAGATGGGCAAAGGGCATTTAAAAAACACAACCCAATTGTATGCTATTTTCAAGAAGCTTACTTCAAATTCAGTGACACAGACAGGTCGAAAGTAAAAGAATACAAAAAGATAAACCATGCAAACATTAATGTGAAAAAGCAGAAGTGGCTATATTAATACCTGATAAAATGACTTCAAATAAAAATCCTAGAGTAAAAGAGTGACATTACATGATGATAAAAGCATCAATCCACCAGGAAGATATAACAAATCTAAATGTGTATGCACACAACAAGAGAGTTTTAAAATACATAAAGTAAAAAGTGATAAAGCTGAAAAGAGGAATAGATAAATCCACAATTATAGTTGGAGACTTCATCACCTCTATCTCAATAACTAATAGAACAATTAAACAGAAAATCATCAAGGATATAGAAGAACTTAACAGCTCTATCAACCAACAGAATCTAGTGGACATTTATAGAACACTACACCCAACAACAGCAGAAAAAACATTCTTTTAAAGTTCCCATGGAATATATACCAAGATAGACCACATCCTGGGTCACAAAACAAACATCAACAAATTTAAAAGAACTGAAATCATAACGGAGTATTTTCTCTGACCGTGGTGGAATTAAACTAGAATTACCAGAAAGATAAAGGAAATATCTCCAAAGACTTAGAAATTAAATAACACACTTCTAAATAATCCATGGGCCAAAGGGAAAATGGGAAAATATATTGAACTGAATGAAAATTAAAATAGAGCATGTCAAAATTTGGGAGGCACAGCTAAAGCAGTGGAGAGGGAAATTTAGAGCACCAAATGCTTACATTAGAAAACAAGAAAAGTCTTAAATCAATAGTCTAAGCTCCCATCTCAAGAATCTAAAAAAAGAACAGTAACATAATCCCAAAGCAAGCAGAGGAAAGGAAATATTAAAGATAAGAGCAGAAATCAACAAAATTGAGAACAGAAGAATAGAGAAAATTAACGACACAAAGAGCTGGTTCTTCAAAACGGTCACTAAAATGGATAAACATCTAACAAGACTCACAAGGAAAAAAGAGAGAAGACACTAATTACCAGTATCAGGAACAAAATAAGGGATGTACCTGTAGATGCTATAGACATCAAAAGGATACTATGGGAATATTACAAACAATTTTGCAGGCACAAGTTTGACAACTTACATGAAATGGACCAATTCCTTGAAAAACACAAACCATCACAACTAACCCATATGAAACAGAAAATTTGAATAGCTAAATATAAAATAACTAAATAAAATTTGAATAACTTATAACTACTTAGGAAATTGGATCTGTAATTTTAAAATTCCCATAAAATAAATGTCCAAGCCCAGATGCTTTCACTGGAGAATTCTACCAAATATTTAAAGAAGAATTAACATAAATTCTTCACAGCCTCTTCTAGAAAATAAAAGAGAGAGAATACTTCCAATTCATTTTATGAAGCTAGTATTACCATGATGTCAAAATTAGAAAATGACTAAAAATAAGAAAACTACAGACCAATACCTCTCACGAATATAGATACAAAGATTCTCAACACAATATTAGCAACTAGATTCAGCAATATATAAAAAGAATTATACTGTGATCAAGTGGAGTTTATCTCAGGCATGCAAAGCTAGTTCAATATTCAAATAACAAGGTGATTAATCAACAGGATATAGAAGAAAAATCATATGTTCATATCAATTGATATAGAAAAAACATTTGAAAAAATTCACCACACATTCATGATAAAAATTCTCAGAAAAATAAGAATAGAGGGAACTTGGTAAAAAGCATCTGCAAAATAACCTACAGTTATCATTATACCTAATGGTGAAAGACTGAATACATTCCTCCTAAGATCAGGAATAAGGTGAGGATATCAGCTAACACCACTGTTATTTAACATAGTGCTGGAGGTTCTAGCTAGTTCAGTAAGGCAAGAAAAGGAAATAAAAGTCATATGAATCATAAAGGAAGAAAGAAAATGGTTTCTATTTGCAGATTGTATGATTATCTATGTAGAAATTCTCAAGGAACCTACAAAAAAGCAAAACTCCCAGAACTAGTAAGTGAGTTCAGCAAGATTGCAGAACACAGGGTAAATATATAAAAATCAATTTTCCTTCTATATACTACCAATGAATATGTGAGCATTGAAATTTAAAAAAAATATCATTTACAAAACCAGATTAAAAAAATATATCATTTACCATTGCTCAAAAAAATTAAATACTTAGGTGTGACTCTAACCAAAAAAATGCACAGCATTTATATGCTGAAAAATACAAAATGCTGATGAAAGAAGTCGAAGAAGACCTAAATAAATGGAGAGTCATGTCTTGTTCATGAATTTGAAGATTTAACATAGTAAAGATGTCAATTCTCCCCAAACTGATATACAGGTTCAGTACAATTTCTATCAAGTCCCAGCCAGATTCTTTTTCTAGGTACAGACAAGATTTTTCTATGTGGAAGTGCAAAGAAAACAGGATGGTTAAAACAATTTTGAAAAAGAAGAATAAAATGGGAAGAAACAGTCTACCTAATTTCAAGACTTACTATATAGCTACAGTAATCAAGACTGTGTGCTATCATTGGCAGAGGGATGAACACACAGAAAAATAGAATAGAATAGAGACTCTTGAAATCAACCCACACAAATATGTCCAACTGACTTTTGACAAAGGTGCAAAAGTAATTCAGTGGAGAAATGATAGATAGCCTTTTCAATAAATTGTGCTGAAGCAATTGGACACCCATAGGCAAAAAAATAAACCTTGATCTAAGTCTTACACCATATACAAAAATTAACTCAAAATTGATCACAGATTTAAATGTAAAATGTAAAACTACAAGAGTTTTAGAACAAAATGTAGGAGACAATCATCAGAATCTGGGGCTAGACAAAGAGTTTTTAGACTTGTTACCAAAAGAATGATCCACAAAAGGAAAAATTGATAAACTGGATTTCAACAAAATTTAAAAGTTTCCCTTGCAAAAGACCCTGTTAAAAGGATGACAGACAACTAGAAGAAAATATGTACAAACTACATATCCAGTAGAAGACCTGTATCATAAATATATAATGAACTCTCAAAAGTCAACAGAAGGGCTTCCCTGGTGGCGCAATTGTTGAGAGTCTGCCTGCCAATGCAGGGGACACAGGTTCGTGCCCTGGTCCGGGAAGATCCCACATGCTGCGGAGCGGCTGGGCCCATGAGCCATGGCCGCTGAGCCTGCGCATCCAGAGCCTGTGCTCCACAACGGGAGAGGCCACAACAGTGAGAGGCCTGTGTACCACAAAAAAAAAAAAAAAGTCAACAGAAAAAAATAATCCAATTAAAAAATGGGCAAAAGACATGACCACACATTTCACCGAAGAGGATATATAGGTAGCCATTTAGTAAGCACATGAAAAGACGTTCAACACCATTGGCCATCAAAGAAATGAAAATTAAAACCACAGTGAGATAACCCTACACCCATCAAAATGGCTAAAGTAAACAATAGTGACAACATCAAATACTGATAATGATGTGGAAAAACTGGATCATTCAAACATTGAGAATGGAAATGTAAAATTGTACAGTCTTGCTGAAAATACTTTGGCAGTTTTTTTTTAAACTAAACATGTAATTACAATACTTCCTGGAAATTGCAGTCTTGGGCATTTATCCCAGAGAAATAACAACTTATATTCACACAAAAACCTGTACACAAATGTTCATAGTAGCTTTATTTATCTGCCCATATGTCCTTCAACAGGTGAACAGTTAAAGAAATTGTGGTAGATCCATACCATGGAATGCTACTTAGCAAGAAAAAGGAAAGAACTATTGATACACACAACTACTTTGAGGAATCTCCAGGAAACTATGCTAAGTGAAAGAAGCCAATCCACAAAGGTTACATACTGTATGATTCCAATTATATAACTTTTTGAAATGACTACATTTTAGAAATTAAGGAGAGATTAGCGATTGCCAGAAGTTAGAGACAAGGAGGGAGAGGCAAGAGTGGGTGTAGTTATAAAAGTGTAACTTGAGAGATCTTTGAGTGTTGGAAATGTTAAGTATCTTGACTGTGGTGGTGGATATATGAAACCACATGGCTGATACAATTGTTTAAGAAGTAATACATAGACACAAACATGCACACACATACATACAAACATAAATGATACAAGTGAAACTGGAGAAATATGAATAAGATGCTTGCATTGTATCAATGTCAATATCCTGGTTGTGATATTCTATTATAGTTTTGCAAAGTATCACCATTGGATGAAACTGGGTCAGGTGTGCAAGGGAATTCTATTTTTTTTTCACAACTGTATGCGAATATACAAATATTTCAATAAAAATTTTAAATAAAAGTAATATGGATCTCAACTTTATTTTTGGATACATTTTATTGTTTTTTTTCTCTTGAACTTGATGTGGACCTAGACCACCAATTAAGATACAAAGTAAATGTGAATTGAATATGTTTTATAACAAATTTTTTCATTATTTTTTAATTTAATTTTTATTTTATATTGGGGTATAGTTGATTTACAATGTTGTGTTAGTTTCAGGCGTACAACAAAGTGATTTGGCTATACATATATCCATTCTTTTTCAGATTCTTTTCCCGTATAGGTTATTACAGAATATTGAGTCGAGTTCCCTGTGCTATACAGTAGATCCTTGTTGATTATCTATTTTATATATAACAACTTTGTTTTTTAAATGCATAGAAAAAACAAGAGGATTATTCAATGATCTGCTAACAATGATTGTTTTGGGGTTGTGGAATTATGGATGATTATTTCTTCTTTATACTATTCTGAACTTTCAAAATATTCATGATGAACATCTAAAGGTACTGTCAGAAAAATGAAGTATTTCATCTGAGCATCAATGTAACAATGTTCTTTAGAAATATACAAAGAGAAAGACTGAAGCTAGGGAGACAAATAAATTTTAGTAATATTAACATTTCAGCAAAGATGGAAAGGAGAGAATTTTGGACTTCCAATATCATTTCTGCCAACCTTCCTTGGTTTCTCAGTTTCTAAAGACAACTTTTATACTGAGTAGAAGGCACAAGTCACTAGGTCATAAAGTTAAAAGGTCTAGTTTTAAAACAACATGACTGATGGACCTACACGTCTGAAAGTTATTCTTGTTTGAAGTAGAGGAGAAGAAACTAAAGACATAGAGCCTACGTGTGTTAATTAAGAGAGAGGGGGAGTGGTGGAGTGGAGTTTGAAAAGTAAGACCAATAACCCAGGTGAAAGGTAGTGAGAAACTGATATATGTAAGATAGTGGTTGTAAGAAGTGGACAGGAATGAACAGTCACAGGACATATTAAGGAATAGGAATTTGACTGTATCATTTGGGGAATTTAATGCAGAGAGTTGATTACACAAATGAGAGAGGAGCTGGGAGCCAAACAGAGCACAGTGAGGGACTCCAGAGATTGTCAACAGCAAGAAGCTCCCACCACTCCTCAACCAGAGGGCAATAGATGAAGCCATGTTACTGAAGCTCAGGGGCCAGGATTACACAGAGGAAGTTGGAAATACAGTAGCTTGTCTGGCAAGAACTGAAGCCACAGCTGGAAAATCTGCCTACATCAGAGAGAAAGGGTGTAAACACCCTAGCTTCTTTCTCATTCCCACCCTCCAATCTCCTACCAATGTCAAGTCCAGTTGCGAGCCAGATGACTTGAGAGTCTGGATAATGTAACCCATAGAAGTCAACTCCCTAGGATACAGAGCAGAGCTGGGGAAAGGCAAGAAACAGATGTGGGGGCAAACAGACAAAGAACTAACATAGCCAGTCTTCTTAGCTACTCAGCATCCATTCTCACCTCATAGCCACATTTAACAAATTCATGCTTCTGCCAGACATGAGACAACTACTCATGATACAAGTCACAGCTCTCTCCAACAAGGGGAGGAGGAAAGTTTCATTAGTCATTTTTCTATCTTAAGTCCAAGACTTCTTGGAATTATGGAATCACTCTTGTAAATACTAGATGTGGTTCCTTGGAGTCTGTTGACCTGTAAGTTAAAAAGCCAAGTGCTTATTACCAACATTCATCATACAAAATAGTAGGGAGAGAGAAATGAAATGAAAAGGGACATTGTTGTTTAATACACACATAATGAAGTACAACTCGCTGCTGCAATTCTTGTTCCTGTAACTGGGCATGTGGCCATAGTTGATATTTATCACTTTATTCTTCTACCTCATGTTTTGTTATTCTTGCCCTCTCAGCTAGCGCATTGACTGGTTGGAGTAGTTTTCCCAGTTGGGCAATCCAATCCTTCATTCCTTTTCAGGATCTTTCTTTCTGAATCCTTGGTGCTCCTATACTTAAATTAGGTTGCTGGAGACTTTGATTGGCTTTTACCATCAGACACAGAAGTACTAAAAGATGCTCCCATGAATCTTCTGGGTTTCAGACATAGTCCTCCCAACCCCCCATTGTATAGCAGCAAGCCAATTGCCCATCGTTAATCATGATCAATCACATCTGCCAATATAATTACCCTTTCTCTGATTGTTGGTTCAGTGGTATGAGGAGCTCCAAATGGCAGGTGATAGTCTCAACTTCCAGTTTATATTGACACTGACTGGGAGCATTTTTTCCTTTGGAACCAAGACTTCTATACCCATAGAGCTAAATGCTATGGACAGGAAGCAAAATTTCTGTTAGGTGATTATTAGATATAATAGTGAAAAAGGTCATTACCACTTCTTCCTCTTAATTCCTGGACCCATGTATTCTATATAAGGGAGAAACATACCATATATGTTGGTCACTGGTTCAAAGAATATGCCACATCCTGAGGGAGAACATCCCAACACCACAGAATGTGACCTCACAGTTGTTACCATAACTGCATCTCAATTAAGACATTCTACTATTTTATCAGGCTGGCAGCTCCTGAGTGATGGGGTACAAGCCAAGATAAGGAAATTGTAGTGGCATGATTTATTACTGTACTTTCCCTGCAGTGAAGTATATCCCTTAGACAGAAGCATTGCTGTGTGTGATAATATGATTGTGAATTAGGCATTCCATAAGCCCATAGATGGTAATATTGAGAAGGCAAATCTATACTCATAATAGTAAGAACAAACTGTGGCCCCTCTATGATAAGAAAGGGCCAAATGTAATCAACTTGCCATCAGGTAGCTGGCTGGTCCCCCACAGAGAATGATGCTAAATTAGGAGCTCAGTGGTGCCAAATTAGTCCTTGATTTGGTGGGCCAGCACTCAGCAGTAGCAGTGGCAGATCAGCTTTGGCAAAAAAAAGTCCCCATTATTGAGTCTTGCTAATATCTAACACCAGGGCCTCTCAAATAAAAACCCAGTCAGAAGCTGGTTGATATAAAAGCATGACAGATGCAACCTGCAGGCCATCAGTCCTCCTGAGTAGAGCAGAGGAATGACAGGGAGCGATTCTGAAGGAAAATAGACCTGGCTTACTGAAGTGAGAATGTGGTTTCCCAGTTTTCTACTGTAGGTGACTGGGTGGACAGTAATTCACTGGGCTGAGGATACAGGAGTTTGGGATTGTGTTGTGTTGAAGGTGCCTAAGGGAAGTCATTGTAAAGCTGCCAAGGGTGCAATCTGAAGATCAGGAGAGAAGTCTGTGATAGAGATATATAACCAGGAATCAACAGAACGTGAAAAGTCTTTGAAATCATGGGCGTAAGTGAGTTCACTCAGGATTAGTGTAGGATGATCGGAGAAGAGGACCAGAGACAAAGCTTAGACACCACCAACACTCAAGTGACTGGCCATGGAAAAGAAGGCTGTGAGGAAGAAGTCAGAGCAGTGTCTCAGAAACTAAGGGAGAGGGCTTCCCTGGTGGTGCAGTGTTAGGAATCTGCCTGCAATGCAGGGGACGCGGGTTTGAGCTCTGGTCCAGGAGGATCCCACATGCTGCAGAGCAACGAAGCCTGTGTGCCACAACTACTGAGACCACAAGCTACAACTTCTGAGCCCACACACCACAGCTACTGAAGCCCACGTGCCTAGAGTCCGTGCTCTGCAACAAGAGAAGCCACCGTGATGAGAAGCCTGCGCATTGCAACCAAGAGTAGCCCCCGCTCGCCACAACTAGAGAAAGCCCATGTGCAGCAATGAAGACGTAAGGTAGATAGCTAGTGGGAAGCAGCCGCATAGCACAAGGAGATCAGCTCGGTGCTTTGTGACCGCCTGGAGGGGTGGGATAGGGAGGGTGGGAGTGAGGGAGATGCAAGAGGGAAGAGATATGGGAACATATGTATATGTATAACTGATTCACTTTGTTATAAAGCAGAAACTAACACACCATTATAAAGCAATTATACTCCAATAAAGATGTAAAAAGAAAAAAAGGCCCAATGCAGCCAAAAATAAATTAATTAAATAAATTTTAAAAATAAAATGAAGGCATCATTTAAAAAAGAAAAAAAAAGAAGGAAAGAAACTAAGGGAGAAAGAACCACCCAGAAAAAAGGGAGTGGTCAAAAAGGTCTAACTCACCTGAGAGGTCAAGTAAGATAAGCCTGGAAAGATCCAAGAAAATGGGTCAATAGGAGATTGATGGCTCAAATTGGAAATGGAGGACTCCTTAGCCAAATCCTTCATTTTACTTTCTTTCTTTATTTCTCAGAACACTTTTCCTGAAAGTTTGATCAATTTGAGGGAAAATAATTTCCAATCCAAAGTTTAAGTGTTCATGTCTGAGCAAGAAAAGTGATGTGCTTTGTGGGGAGTCTGGGCAGGGCATGTGACAGGGAGAGAAGGGCATAGGAGGCAAAGATTGCTCTCACCATTCTCTCTGCTGTGTACTGGAGAATGGAAAAGGCTAAACAAGCAAGTGATTACTTGTTGCTTCTGGAAGCTGTAAGAATTGTGATCCTGCTGATCTGGGGACAATTTTCTTTTTAGAGATATTACGTGAAAATTATTTATTCCTTTTTATTGAAGAGATAATATAGTAACAAATATTTTTAAAATCTGTTAAAATAACATTTAAAATCCTCAAACCTACCATTCTGCCATTAATTATTAAATATTTTCTTTCATAATTATACTTTTACATGGTTGTAATCATACCATGTGATTTTTTTCCAAATTAGAGTCACAAAGTTAAAATAAAAGTTTAGAATTTTGCAATGTCCCCTTGAGATCCTTAGAACTAGTAAATCTTGCCTTCGAAAACTGGGAAATGTGTTGGATTCTTAGAGTCCTGAGAAATCTGGAAGAGACCTTAGAGGTTATCTTATCCAACCCCTCATTTCAGAGATGACTAAATTGAGGCCCAGAGAAGTAGAGTGGATTTATTTAAGGTCAGGAAATAATACATGGCAAGACCTTCTCTAGAACCCTGGGCTTTGGAGTCCAGTTTCTAGCATGCTTGCCACCATCACACCTCTGTCTCTAGCAGTAGGTTTGCTTAGCATAATTGTGATTAGGGTGCCATGCATTGTATGTACACTTCATCCAGGAGACTGCAAATACAGCAATAGTCTGCAGCTCCTACCATCAGGAGATAGTCCATTTATCCACTTTTTGAATCTTGTGACTTGTTTTGACCACAGAATGCAATGGAAATGATATTGTATAATTGTCAACCTAGGTCTTAAGAAATCTTGCAGCTTCTGCTTTCATACTCTTAGAACTCTGAGACCACCACGTGTAGAACCCAGGGCTAGCCTGCTGAATGATGAGAGACAAGATATCTGAGTGAGACTGTCTTAGGTCATCCAGCCTTTAGCCAACCTGCCAGCAGGGATTAGTGGACCAGAAAAACTGCCCAACCAACCCACAGAATCATGAGTGAAAGGACTGATTGCTTTAAGGCACTAAGTGTTGGGATTTTATTTAACACTGCAAAAGCTAATGGATGCCTACATTTCTTTATTGTGCTGATAACCCATTCCATTAGAATAAATCATACTTCATATCTTACGGTTTCTTGGAATCAAGAGACTAGGAAGTGTATTTTTTTCCGGTCTTAATTTTGTTTTATCATTTTCTTTTAGATGTTTAAGCTTTAAAAAGAAATATATAGGGCTTCCCTGGTGGCGCAGTGGTTGAGAGTCCGCCTGCCGATGCAGGGGACATGGGTTCGTGCCCCGGTCCGGGAAGATCCCACATGCCGCGGAGCGGCTAGGCCCGTGAGCCATGGCTGTTAAGCCTGCGCATCCGGAGCCTGTGCTCCGCAACGGGAGAGGCCACAACAGTGAGAGGCCCGCATAACGCAAAAAAAAAAAAAAAAAAAAAAAAAAAAAGAAATATATAAAACAAATTTTTGGACATGTGAGTCTATGTACAGCTTTTTGAAGGCCATCTGCTTTGAAAAACTGTTGGTAGAGCCCTTTATTTTTACCAACAATCTCCACTTCTCCTGCCCACATCTCAAGGCATTCAACATCAATCTATACATACATATGGATCAAGGTGATACTAAAGTGGTGTTGGGGCGGGTGAGGAGGGAGCTCCACTGTAAATTAGGAAACAGCAGTGACTTTTTTTCTTAGTTTGATTCCAGCCTGGGGCTTTCTAAATAAACATGGCAGAAGCATCTCCCCAAGTGACGCAATGAGGAAAATGAAGAAGAATGAATATATTCCTGATCTGCAGCATGGCAGATGAACAGGCTGAAAACTCCTACTCCCATCAAAGGCTCTAGGGATTTATTACTCATAGCTTTTCATTTCCATGGAATCCTGAATTTGATACACACTAACTCTTAACAAAAATGCACTTATAGAAAATGTCCATATTTGCCTGATTAGGTACTGACGTCACATAGACTTTCAACATGCAGTGATTCAATCTTGTGACCAAGTTTGATATTTACTTTGATGAGATTGTATCAAGCACTGCTGCCTGGGCTCTGAAACACAGCAAAACACTGAGCTGGACAATTTTTGACTGTTGCCATTACATGCCTATAATATCTCTCAGAAAAGAGAGTGTGGAGGGGATTATTGTCTTTTACAGGTTTAGTCCCTGTAATTACACCCTGGTCAGTTGAGATCTTTTCTTTTTATCGTTTAAATACACTTCAAAGATAAGTCAAAATTCTTTAGACCATAAAGTTTGCAGCCAGCTGTTTCACCTTCTTTATTGGTTTCTGGGGCCACTTATGTTACTTTTTCCCTTCTTTTTCTCCATCAGGTTCCTCTAACAAGAGATAAGCAACAAAAATAGTCATACACAATGGCACAGAATCTAACAATAATCATCAACTAAAGAGCACTCTTGTCACAGTCAAACTCTAAGCATAGAGACAAAAGACAAGAAGAAATCTTAATAATCAACAAGTATTCATCTTTTAGGAACCATCATTTATTCAACAGAAGTTTACTGAGCACCAATCCTGTGCCAGACAAGATGCAAGATTCTAAAAGTTCTGAAGTGAACAGGAAAAATCCTGATCTCACCCTTAGGGAATAGTCAGGTGTCCTGGCCTCAGCCTGATTTCTACATTTCTTCTAGTTTTATCTTTTATCTCAGTTATAGGTCTGTACTAAGAGAAAAATTGCCCAGTAATGTGGTTTCTTTCCAAATAATAATAATAATAATAGCTAATACCTTTATACTGCTTACTATGTGCCAAAAAGTATTCTATGCATTTTCATACGTTAACTGATTTAATCTTGAACAATCTTTTGAGGTACCATTATGATTCCTCTTTTTTACAAATGAGGAAACTGAGGCAGAGAGAGGTAAAGTAATTTACACAGATTCAAACTATTCACTACACTGTTCTTACTAGGGCAGAACACTGTAGAGAGTTGTTATTTTTTAGCAACAAGGATTGAAAGAAAATGTGATATTGTTGACCCTAAGTTAATCAATAAATTTGAATGTCAAAGTATCCCCTTCTCTAAGCATTCAGCCTAACTGAAACTTAATAATCTAATCTGAATGCTTTCCACCAAACAGGTGCCCTTAAAAACCACATCCAGGGCTTCCCTGGTGGCGCAGTGGTTGAGAGTCCGCCTGCCGATGTAGGGGACACAGGTTTGTGCCCCGGTCCGGGAGGATCCCACATGCCGCGGAGCGGCTGGGCCCGTGAGCCATGGCTGCTGAGCCTGCACGTCCAGAGCCTGTGCTCTGCAACGGGAGAGGCCACAACAGTGAGAGGCCCACGTACTGCAAAAAAAAAAAAAAATCCAAAGGAAAATAAATTGTAGAGAGTGTTGAATTTTCTTAAAAAGTGCTGCTGATTTATGACTAGCCTGTCCAATCAGGCTTTCAGCCCGTAAGTTAGTACATCTGCTTCTATATTGAAATGGAATATCAGGTCCCACATATTCCCAGAGGGAACCAGGGAAATTTGGTGAAGTGTTTACTAGAATTTCCTTGTGGGTGCCTTCTTCCAAAGATATGAAGATCCTCTATCTAGAGTTTTCTGAAAAGACCTAGTGTCAATGATAGTAAATCATTGATAGTAAACCATTTTCAGAGTATATATCAGATAAACCTTTATGTCTTGTCTCTTGTACATATGTATGTGTACCTGAATCAGGTGGGTAGACACTCTGAAGAATGTTTTGCCTAAACTTACTCTGGTCTCCTGGAGATAACTGCTAGCCTACATCTGATTCCTGGGGCACAGAACATTCTGAACAATAAGCAACAACTGCTTATTTTAACAGGCAAACTAGCACACTGACAATCCCTGTTTGCCCCCAAAGACACATGAGTAAGTATCTTCCAAAATTAAAGATAACCTTTAAAAATAGCAATGATGATGTTGGCGATGATGGTAGTAAATGAAATTTGTTTAGCTCTTATAATATGCCGAGTTCCATGCTTTATAGCAGTTAGAGTCTCTTTAAATCTCGCAATAATCCTCATTCCAAAGGAATTTTAAATGACCACTGTGGCAAAGTTTTCAAACTTTGATATGTGTAGAAATTAGCTGGGAAGCTTATTAAAAATGTAGCTTCCCAAGCCCCACTCTGGAACATATGATTCAGTAGCTATGAGGAGTAGTTCAAACACCTTTTAATAAAAATAATGGAAAACTGGTTAAAATGACTGCTATCAATCAATCCAGTTAAATAAATTTGCTATAGATTGTGTCCTCCCAAAATTCATATGTTAAATCCTAACCCCCAAAGTGATGGTATTTGGAGGTGGGGCCTTTGGGAGGTGATTAGGTCATGAGGTTGGAGCCCTCATGAATGGGATTTGTGCCCTTATAAGAGAGACCACAGAGCTCCCTTGTCCTTTCTGCCATGTGAAGACACAACAATAAGACAACCATGAACCAGGAAGTGAGCTCTCACCATACACTGAATCTGTTGGTACCTTGATCTTGGACTTCCTAGCCTCCAGAACTGTGAAAAATAAATTCCTGCTGTTTATAAGCCACCCAGTCTATGGTATTCTGTTATAGCTGCCCAAAAGACTAAGAAAAAAATTTGCTGAGCTTCTACTCAGTCCACACAGAAATGAACAAAATAAGAATCTTTGCTGTTCATCATCTTATAAAAAGAATGACAGTATTGAACATATCCTTCCCCAAGGCAAAAATGTTTCTGTTGATTGTGAGACAGATTTGGGGGAAAGCAAGTAAAATTAACAAGAAAGGAAGGAGAGGGAGAGGAGTGTTAAAAGCAGGGGGTTATTCTGGTTATCTATTGCTTCACACCAAACCACTTTGAGATTTAAAAGAACAGTGATCAATTATTTTGCTTATGAATCTGAAATTTGGGAAGGGCTCACTGGGGACAATTTGTCTTTGCTCCATGTAGTGCCACATATAGTGGTTTTACTTGAGCTGAGCTCAGCTGGGTTGAGCATTTACTTCCAAGATGGCTCACTCATATAGCTGGCAAGTTGGTACTGGTTATTTGTTCCTCTCCATGTTGGACTATTCTATATAGTGGCTTGGGCTTCTTCACAGCATGGGGGCTGGGTTATAAGAATGATCTTCCCAAGGGACAAGAAGTTGAAGCTGACAATTTCTTGAGGCCTGGGCTCAGAAAGTAGCACAACATCACTTCTATAACATTCAATTGGTCAAACAATCACAAAGCCCAGATTCATGAGGAAGGTTTATAGATTTCACTATTCAGTTGTAGGAATGTTACAGAACATTGGGGTAATGCTTTAAAATTACAACAGGGACAGAGAAGGGGAAGTCTGAAAACATGAAAGAGAAAATTTGCCTGCTTTGCTAAGGCCAGTTTTTTAGAAAACTTAATTGAGAGCAGTTCAATCTGAATTTTTCTTAAAAACTGCTGCTGACTCTTAGTCAGCCTGTCCAAATGTCTTCTTAGGAAAGTTTCTTAACCTATTTAAGCCTCAGTTTTATCATCTATAAATTAGGGATAACAATCTCTCCCTTACAGTGAAGATTGTGAAGATAACCTGACTGAAGTCACTGAACATGTATCTTTTCAGGCCTGCTTTTCCAAACTGAAGTAAGCTGACTGTCTGGGGTAGTGGCTCACATGAGAATTTGAAATGAGAGTTGAGATAGCAATATCTCCTCATCACAAATAATGCCAATAAAGACTATTTCTCTGATTCTAAGTGGATTGCTCAAGTTCAATTACTTAAAAATATACTCAATGGGGCTTCCCTGGTGGCACAGTGGTTGAGAGTCTGCCTGCCGATGCAGGGGACACGGGTTCATGCCCCAGTCCGGGAAGATCCCACATGCTGCGGAGCGGCTGGGTCTGTGAGCCATGGCCGCTGAGCCTGTGCGTCCAGAGCCTGTGCTTCGTAACGGAAGAGGCCACAACAGTGAGAGGCCCGTGTACTGCAAAAAAAAAAAAATATATTATATATATATATATATATATATATATATATATATATATACTCAATGATTTCTTCCTATCATTTCAAGGACCCAGGTCATGGTTTTCCATTCAGAATAAAATATTAGGATGGAGGAGTCCTTCAAGATGGTGGAGGAGCAAGACATGGAGATCATCTTTCTCCCCATAAATACATCAAAAATACATCTACATGTGGAACAACTCCTACAAAACACCTACTGAACACTGGCAGAAGACCTCAGACTTCCCAAAAGGCAAGAAAATCCCCACATACCTGAGCAGGGCCAAAGAAAAAAGAAAAAACAGAGACAAAAGAATAGGGACAGGACTTGCACCTCTGGGAAAGAGCTGTGAAGGAGGAAAAGTTCCACACACTAGGAAGCCCCTTCACTGGTGGAGACGAGGGCGGGGGGGTGGTGGGAAGCTTTGGAGCCATGGAGGAGAGGTCAGCAACAGGGGTGCAGAGGGCAAAGTGGAGAGATTCCCACACAGAGGATCAGTGCGAACCAGCACTCACCAGCCTGAGAGGCTTGTCTTCTCGCCCGCCAGGGCGGGTGGGGCTGGTAGCTGAGGCTTGGGCTTTGGAGGTCAGACCCCAGGGAGAGGACTGGGGTTGGCGGTGTGAACACAGCCTGAAGGGGGCTAGTGCTCCACAGCTAGCTGGAGGGAGTCTGGGGAAAAGTCTGGACCTGCCTAAGAGGCAAGGGACCATTGTTTCGGGGTGTGTGAGGAGAGGGGATTCCTTCCCTGTCTGCCCACAGAAGGCAGAGCACTGCCTAAATGAGCTCCAGAGACAGGCGTGAGCCGCGACTATCAGCTTGGATCCCAGAGACAGGCATGAAATGCTAATGCTGCTGCTGCAGCCACCAAGAATCCTGTGTGCAAGTGCAGGTCACTATATACACACCTCCCCCTCTGGGAGCCTGTGCAGCACGCCACTGCCAGGGTCCCATGATCCAGGGATAACTTTACCAGGAGAACACACATCACCCCTCAGGCTGGTGCAATGTCACACTGGCCTCTGCCACATCAGGCTTGCCCCGCATTCCAATTATGACTACTGCATCACTCCCTGCCCCCGGCCTGAGAGAGCAACAGAACCCTAATCAACTGCTGCTTTAACTCTGTCCTGTCTGGGTGGGGAACAGACTCCTGAGGGCAGCCTACATGCAGAGGCGGGGCCAAAACCAAAGCTGAACCCAAGGAGCTGTGTGAACAAAGAAGAGAAAGCGAAATTTCTCTGTGCAGCCAGGAGCAGCAGATTAAATTCCCACAATCAACTTGATAAACCCTGAATCTGAAGAATACCTGAATAGACAATGAATGTTCCCAAAATTGAGGTGGCGGACTTTGGGAGCAACTGTAGACTTGGGGTTTGCTTTCTGCACCTAATTTGTTTCTGGTTTTATGTTTATCTTAGTTTAGTACTTAGAGCTTATCATCATTGGTGGATTTGTTTATTGGTTTGGTTGCTCTCTTCCTTTATATATATATATTTTTCCATTTTCTCCTTTTGTGAGTATGTTTGTGTATGCTTCTTTGTGTGATTTTGTCTGTATAAGTTTGCTTTTACCATTTATCCTAGAGTTCTGTCTGTCCGAATTTTTGTTTTTGTTTTGTTTTGTTTTGTTGTTTTTTTATCTTTCTTCCTTTTCTTCTGAACTGTGTGGCTGGCAAGGTCTTGGTGCCCTGGCCAAGTATCAGGCCTGAGCCTCCAAGATAGGAGGGCCGAGTCCAGAATATTGGACCACCAGAAACCTCCTGGGCCCATGTAATATCAACTGGTGAGAGCTCTCCCAGAGATCTTCATCTCAACCTTAAGACACAGCTCCAGCCAATGGCCAGAAAGCTCCAGTGCTGGATGCCCCATGCCAAACAACTAGCAAGACAGGAACACAACCCCACCCATTAGCAGAGAGGCTGCCTAAATTCATATAAGTTCACAGACACCCCAAAACACAGCACTGGACGTGGCCCTGCCCACCAAAAGGACAAGATACAGTCCCACTCACCAGAACACAGGCACCAGCCCCTCCACCAGGATGGCTACAAAAGCCACTGAACCAACCCCACCCACAAGAGGCAGTCACCAAAAATAACAGGAACTATGAACCTCCAGCCTGCAAAAAGGAGACCCCAAACATAGTAAGTTAAACAAAATGAGAAAACAGAGAAATATGCAGCAGATGAAGGAGCAAGGTAAAAACCCACCAGACCAAACAAATGAAGAGGAAATAGGCAGTCTACCTGAAAAAGGATTCAGAGTAATAATAGTAAAGATGATTCAAAATCTCAGAAATAAAATGGTGAAAATACAAGAAATGCTTAACAAGGACCTAGAAGAACTAAAGAGCAAACAAACAATGATGAACAACAAAATAAATGGAATTAAAAATACCCTAGAAGGACTCAATAGCAGAATAACTGAGGCAGAAGAAAGTATAAGTGACCTGGAAGATAAAAGAGTAGAAGTAACTGCCGCAGAGCAGAACAAAGAAAAAAGGATGAAAAGATTAAGGACAGTCTCAGAGACCTCAGGGACAACATTAAATGCACCGACATCTGAATTATAGGGTTCCCAGAGAAGAGAAAAAGAAAGGGACTGAGAAAATATTTGAAGACATTATAGTTGAAAACTTCCCTAATACGGGAAAGGAAATAGTCAAGTCCAGGAAGTGCAGAGAGTCCCATACAGGATAAACCCAAGGAGAAACACACCAAGACACATATTAATCAAACTATCAAAAACTAAATACAAAGAAAAAATATTAAAATCAGCAAGGGAAAAGCAACAAATAACATACAAGGGAAACCCAATAACGTTAACATCTGATCTTTCAGCAGAAACTCTGCAAGCCAGAAGGGTGTGGCAGGACATTTTTAAAGTGATGAAAGGAAAAAAGCCACAACCAAGATAACTCTACACAGCAAGGATCTCATTCACATTCAATAGAGAAATGAAAACCTTTAGACAAGCAACAGTTAAGAGAATTCAGCACCACCAAATGAGCTTTACAAAAAATGCTAAATGAGCTTCTCCAGGCAGGAAACACAAGAGGTGGGAAAGACCTACAAAAACAAACCCAAAACAATTAAGAAAATGGTAATAGGAACATACATAATGATAATTACCTTAAATATAAATGGATTAAATGCTCCAACCAAAAGACACAGACTGGCTGAATGGATACAAAAACAAGACCTGTATATATGCTGTCTACAAGAGATGACTTCAGACCTAGGGACACATACAGACTGAAAGTGGGGGATGGAAAACGATATTCCATGCAAATGGGAATCAAAAGAAAGCTGGAGCAGCAATTCTCATATCAGACAAAATAGACTTTAAAATAATGACTATTACAAGAGAAAAAGAAGGACACCACATAATGATCAGGAGATCAATCTAAGAAGAAGATATAACAATTGTAAATATTTATGCACCCAACATAGGAGCACCTCAATAAATAAGGCAAATGCTAACAGCCATAAAAGGGGAAATCGACAGTAACAATATCAGTAGGGGACTTTAACACCCCACTTTCACCAATGGACAGATCATCCAAAATGAAAATAAATAAGGAAACACAAGTTTTAAAAGACACATTAGACCAGATAGACTTAGTTGATATTTATAGGACATTCCATTCAAAAACAACAGAATACGCTTTCTTCTCAAGTGCTTATGGAACATTCTCTGGGATAGATCATATCTTGGGTCACAAGTCAAGCCTCGGTAAATTTAAGAAAATTAAAATCATATCAAGTATCTTTTTTGACAACAGCACTATGAGACTAGATATCAGTTACAGGAAAAAAACTGTAAAAAAAAACAAACACATGCAGGCTAAACGAGACACTACTAAATAAGCAAGAAATCACTGAAGAAATCAAAGAGGATATCAAAAAATACCTAGAAACAAATGCTAATGAGAACACGGTGACCCAAAACCTATGGGAAGTAGCAAAAGCATTTCTAAGAGGGAAGTTTATAGCAATACAATCCTACCTCAAGAAACAGGAAACATCTCAAATAAACAACCTAACCTTACACCTAAAGCAATTAGAGAAAGAAGAACAAAAAAACCCCCAAAGTTAGCAGAAGGAAAGAAATCATAAAGATCAGATCAGAAATAAATGAAAAAGTAATGAAGGAAACAAGAGCAAAGATCAAAAAAACTAAAAGCTGGTTCTTTAAGAAGATAAACAAAATTGATAAACCTCTAGCCAGAATCATCAAGAAAAAAAGGGAGAAGACTCAAATCAATAGAATTAGAAATGAAAAAGGAGAAGTAAAACTGACACTGCAGAAATACAAAGGATCATGAGAGATTACTACAAGCAACAATATGCCAATAAAATGGGCAACCTGGAAGTAATGGACAAATTCTTAGAAAAGTACATCCTTCCAAGACTGAACCAAGAAGAAATAGAAAATATAAACAGACCACTCGCAAGCACGGAAATTGAGACTGTGATTAAAAATCTTCCAACCAGCAAAAGGCCAGGACCAGATGGCTTCACAAGAGAATTCTATCAAACGTTTAGAGAAGAGCTAACACCTATCCTTCTTAAAGTCTTCTAAAATATAGCAGAGGGAGGAACACTCCCAAACTCATTCTACAAAGCCACCATCACCGTGATACAAAAACCAGACAAAGATGGATGTCACAAAAAAAGAAAGGTAGAGGTCAATATCATTGATGAACATAGATGCAAAAATCCTCAACAAAATACTAGCAAACAGAATCCAACAGCACATGAAAAGGATAATACACAGTGATCAATTGGGGTTTATCACAGGAATGAAAGGATTCTTCAATATACACAAATCAGTGAATGTGATACACCATATTAACAAACTGAAGTATAAAAACCATATGATCACCCCAATAGATGCAGAGAAAGCTTTTGACAAAGTTCAACACCAATTTATGTTAAAAACTCTCCAGAAAGTGGGCATAGGTTACCTACCTCAAAATAATAAAGGTCAGGGCTTCCCTGGTTGCACAGTTGTTGAGAGTCCACCTGCCGATTCAGGGGACACGGGTTCGCACCACGGTCCGGGAAGATCCCACATGCTGCAGAGCGGCTGGGCCCATGAGACATGGCCACTGAACCTGTGCGTCTGGAGCCTGTGCTCTGCAATGGGAGAGGCCACAACAGTGAGAGCCCGGCGGACCACACACACACAAAAATAATAATAATAATAATAAAGGTCACATATGACAAACTGACAGCCAACACCATTCTCAATGGTGAAAAACAGAAACCATTATTCAACATAGTTTTGGAAGTTGTAGCCACAGCAATCAGAGAAGGAAAAGAATTAAAAGGAATTTAAATCAGAAAAGAAGAAGTAAAACTGTCAGTGTTTGCAGATGACATGATACTATACATAGAGAATCCTAAAGATGCTACCAGAAAACGACTAGAGCTAATCAATGAATTTGGTAAAGTAGCAGGATACTAAATTAATGCACACAAATCTCTGGCATTCCTATACACTAATGATGAAAAATCTGAAAGTGAAATTAAGAAAACACTCCCATTTACCATTGCAACAAAAACAATAAAGTATCTAGGAATAAACCTACCTAAGGTGGTAAAAGACCTGTATGTCAAAAACTATAAGACAATGATCAAAAAAATTAAAGATGATACAAACAGATAGAGAGATATACCACGTTCTTGGATTGGAAGAATCAACATTGTGAAAATGACTATATTACCCAAAGCAAACCACAAATTCAGTACAATCCTTATCAAGCTACCAATGACATTTTTCACAGAACTAGAACAGAGAATTTTACAGTTTGCATGGAAACGCAAGAAACCCAGAATAGCCAAAGCAGTCTTGAGGGAAAAAAATGGAGCTGGAGGAATCAGACTCCCTGACTTCAGACTATACTACAAAGCTACAGTAATCAAGAGAGTATGGTACTGGCACAAAAACAGAAATATAGGTCAAAGGAATAGGATAGAAAGCCCAGAGACAAGCCCACGCACATGTGGTCACCTTATCTTTGACAAAGGAGGCAAAAATATACAATGGAGAAAAGACCGCCTGTTCAATAAGTGGTGCTGTGAAAACTGGACAGCTACATGTAAAAGAATGAAATTAGAACACTCCCTAACACCATACACAAAAATAAGCTCAAAATGGATTAAAAACCTAAATGTAAGGCCAGACACTATAAAACTCTTAGAAGATAACATAGGCAGAACATGCTATGCCATAAATCACAGCAAAATCCTTTTTGACCCACCTCCTAGAGAAATGGAAATTAAAACAAAAATAAACAAATGGGACCTTATGAAACTTAAAAACTTTTGCACAGCAAAGGAAACCATAAACAAGACGAAAACACAACCCTCAGAATGGGAGAAAATATTTGCAAATGAAGCAACTGACAAAGGATTAATCTCCAAAATATACAAGCAACTCATGCAGCTCAATATCAAAAAAACAAACAACCCAATCCAAAAATGGGCAGAGGACCTAAATAGACATTTCTCCAAAGAACATATAGAGATTACCAAGAAATACATGAAAGGATGCTCAAGATCACTAATCATTAGAGAAATGCAAATAAAAACTGCAGTGAGGTATCACCTCACACCAGTCAGAATGGCCATCATCAAAAAATCTACAAACAGATAATTAACGATTCTTGACGAGGGGAAGATGGCAGAAGAGTAAGATGCGGAGATCACCTTCCTCCCTACAGATGCACCAGAAACACATCTACACGTGGAACAACTCCTACAGAACACCTACTGAACGTTGGCAGAAGACCTCAGACCTCCCAAAAGGCAAGAAACTCCCTACGTACCTGGGTAGGGCAAAAGAAAAAAAGAAAAAACAGAGACAAAAGAATACGGACGGGACCTGCACCAGTGGGAGGGAGCTGTGAAGGAAGAAAGGTTTCCACACACTAGGAAACCCCTTTGCGGGCGGAGACTGCGAGTGATGGAGCGGGGGAGCTTTGGAGCCACAGAGGAGAGCGCAGGAACAGTGGTGCGGAGGGCAAAGTAGGGAGATTCCCGCACAGAGGATCGGTGCCGACCGGCACTCACCAGCCCTAGAGGCTTGTCTGCTCACCCGCCGGGCCGGGCGGGGCTGCGAACTGAGGCTCCGGCTTTGGTCGGACTGCAGGGACAGGCAGTGTGAACACAGCCTGAAGGGGTTAGTGCACCACGGCTAGCCGGGAGGGAGTCCGGGAAAAAGTCTGGAGCTGCCAAAGAGGCAAAAGACTTTTTCTTCCCTCTTTGTTTCCTGGTGCGTGAGGAGAGGGGATTAAGAGCGCTGCTTAAAGGAGCTCCAGAGATGGGCGCGAGCTGCAGCTAAAAGTGCGGACCCCAGAGACGGGCAAGAGACGCTAAGGGTGCTGCTGCCGCCACCAAGAAGCCTGTGTGGGAGCACAGGTCACTATCCACACCTCCCTTCCGGGGAGCCTGTGCAGCCCGCCACTGCCAGGTTTCCGGGATCCAGGGACAACTTCCCCGGGAGAACGCACAGCGTGCCTCAGGCTGGTGCAACGTCACGCCGGCCTCTGCCACCGCAGGCTGGCCCCTCACTCCGTGGCCCTCCCTTCCCCCAGCATGAGTGAGCCAGAGCCCACGAATCAGTGGCTCCTTTAACCCCATCCTGTCTGAGCAAAAAACAGATGCCCTCTGGCTACCTACACGCAGAGGCGGGGCCAAATCCAAAGCTGAGCCCCTGGGAGCTGTGAGAACAAAGAAGAGAAAGGGAAATCTCTCCCAGCAGCCTCAGAAGCAGCAGATTAAAGCTCCACAATCAACTTGATGTACCCTGCATCTGTGGAATACATGAATAGACAACGAATCATCCCAAATTGAGGAGGTTGACTTTGAGAGCAAGATTTATGATTTTTTCCCCTTTTCGTCTTTTTGTGAGTGTGTATGTGTATGCTTCTGTGTGAGATTTTGTCTGTATAGCTTTGCTTCCACCATTTGTCCCAGGGTTCTATCCGTCTGTCTTTTTTTAAAAATTATTTTTCTTAATAATTACTTTTTATTTTAATAACTTTATTTTATTTTACTTTATCTTTTCTTTCTTTCTCCCTCCCTTCCTTCCTTCCTTCCTTCCTTCCTTCCTTTCTTTCTTTCTTTCTTTCTTTCTTTCTTTCTTTCTTTCTTTCTTTCTTTCTTTCTTTCTTTCTTTCTTTCCTTCCTTCCTTCCCTCCTTTAGACAACAAATCATCCCAAATTGAGGAGGTGGACTTTGAGAGCAAGATTTATGATTATTTCCCCTTTTTCTCTTTTTGTGAGTGTGTATCTGTATGCTTCTGTATGAGATTTTGTCTGTATAGCTTTGCGTCCACCATTTGTCCTAATGTTCTACCCGGCCGTTTTTTTTGTTTTAATTTTTTTTCTTAATAATTATTTTTCAATTTAATAACTTTATTATATTTTACTTTATTTTATTTTACTTTATCTTCTTTCTTTCTTTCTTTTTTCCTTCCTTGCCTCCTTCCTTCCTCCCACCATCCCTCCCTCCCTCCCTCCCTCCTTTCTTTCTTTTTTCTTTCCTTCTTTCCTTCTTTTCTTCTTCCTTCCTTCCTTCCTTCCTTCCTTTCTTTCCTTCTCTCTTTCTTCCTACTTCTACTAATTCTTTCTCTCTACTTTTTCTCCCTGTTAATCTGAGCTGTGTGGATAAAAGGCTCTTGGTGCTGCAGCAAGGAGTCAGTGCTGCGCCTCTGAGGTGGGAAAGCCAACTTCAGGACACTGGTCAACAAGAGACCTCCCAGCTCCACATAATATCAAATGGCGAAAATCTCCCAGAGATCTCCATCTCAACGCCAGCAACCAGCTTCACTCAACGACCAGCAAGCTACAGTGCTGGACACCCTATGCCAAACAACTAGCAAAACAGGAATACAACCCCACCCATTAGCAGAGAGGCTGCCTAAAATCATAATAAGTCCACAGACACCCCAAAACACACCACCAGACGTGGACCTGCCCACCAGAAACACAAGATCCAGCCTCATCCACCAGAACACAGGCACTAGTCCCCTCCACCAGGAAGCCTACACAACCCACTGAACCAACCTTAGTCACTGGGGACAGACACCAAAAACAACGGGAACTATGAACCTGCAGCCTGCAAAAAGGAGACCCCAAACACAGTAAGATAAGCAAAATGAGAACACAGAAAAACACACCGCAGATGAAGGAGCAAGATAAAAACCTACCAGACCTAACAAATGAAGAGGAAATAGGCAGTCTACCTGAAAAAGAATTCAGAATAATGAGAGTAAAGATGATCCAAAATCTTGAAAATAGAATAGACAAAATGCAAGAAACATTTAAAAGGACCTAGAAGAACTAAAGATGAAACAAACAACAATGAACAACACAAAAATGAAATTAAAAACACTCTAGATGGGATCAATAGCAGAATGACTGAGGCAGAAGAACGGATAAGTGATCTGGAAGATAAAATAGTGGAAATAACTACTGCAGAGCAGAATAAAGAAAAAAGAATGAAAAGAACTGAGGACAGTCTCAGAGACCTCTGGGACAACATTAAATGCACCAACATTCAAATTATAGGGGTTCCAGAAGAAGAAGAGAAAAAGAAAGAGACTGAGAAAATATTTGAAGAGATTATATTTGAAAACTTCCCTAATATGGGAAAGGAAATAGTTAATCAAGTCCAGGAAGCACAGAGAGTCTCATACAGGATAAATCCAAGGAGAAATATGCCAAGACACATATTAATCAAACTGTCAAATATTAAACACAGAGAAAGCATATTAAAAGCAGCAAGGGAAAAACAACAAATAACACACAAGGGAATCTCCATAAGGTTAACAGCTGATCTTTCAGCAGAAACTCTGCAAGCCAGAAGGGAGTGGCAGGACATAATGAAAGTGATGAAGGAGAAAAATCTGCAACCAAGATTACTCTACCCAGCAAGGATCTCATTCAGATTTGATGGAGAAATTAAAACCTTTACAGACAAGCAAAAGCTGAGAGAGTTCAGCACCACCAAACCAGCTTTACAACAAATGCTAAAGGAACGTCTCTAGGCAAGAAACACAAGAGAAGGAAAATACCGACAATAATGAACCCAGAACAATTTAGAAAATGGGAATAGGAACATACATATTGATAATTACCTTAAATGTAAATGGACTAAATGCTCCCACCAAAAGACACAGATTGGCTGAATGGATACAAAAACAAGACCCATATATATGCTGTCTACAAGAGACCCACCTCAGACCTAGACTGAAAGTAAGGGGATGGAAAAAGATATTCCATGCAAATGGACACCAAAAGAAAGCTGGAGTAGCAAATCTCATATCAGACAAAATAGACTTTAAAATAAAGACTATTAGAAGAGACAAAGAAGGACACTACATAATGATCAAGAGATCAATCCAAGAAGAAGATATAACAATTGTAAAAATTTATGCACCCAACATAGGAGCACCTCAATACATAAGGCAAATACTAACAGCCATAAAAGGGGAAATCGACAGTAACACATTCATAGTAGTGGACTTTAACACCCCACTTTCACCCATGGACAGATCATCCAAAATGAAAATCAATAAGGAAACACAAGCTTTAAATTATACATTAAACAAGATGGACTTAATTGATATTTATAGGACACTCCATCCAAAAACAACAGAATACACATATTTCTCAAGGGCTCATGGAACATTCTCCAGGATAGATCATATCTTGGGTCACAAATCAAGCCTGGGTAAGTTTAAGAAAATTGAAATTGTACCAAGTATCTTTTCTGACCACAACGCTATGAGACTAGATATCAATTACAGGAAAAGATCTGTAAAAAATACAAACACATGGACACTAAACAATACACTACTTAATAATGAAGTGATCACTGAAGAAATCAAAGAGGAAATCAAAAAATACTTAGAAACAAATGACAATGGAGACACGATGACCCAAAACCTATGGGATGCAGCAAAAGCAGTTCTAAGAGGGACGTTTATAGCAATACAATCCTACCTTAAGAAACAGGAAACATCTCGAATAAAGAACCTATCCTTGCCCCTAAAGCAATTAGAGAAAGAAGAATAGAAAAGCCTCAACGTTAGCAGAAGGAAAGAAATCATAAAAATTAGATCAGAAATAAATGAAAAAGAAATGAAGGAAACAATAGCAAAGATCAATAAAACTAAAAGCTGGTTCTTTGAGAAGATAAACAAAATAGATAAACCATTAGCCAGACTCATCAAGAAAAATAGGGAGAAAACTCAAATCAATAGAATTAGAAATGAAAAAGGAGAAGTAACAACTGACACTGCAAAAATACAAAAGATCATGAGAGATTACTACAAGTAACTCTATGCCAATAAAATGGACAACCTGGAAGAAATGGACAAATTCTTAGAAATGCACAACCTGCCAAGACTGAATCAGGAAGAAATAGAAAATATGAACAGACCAATCACAAACACTGAAATTGAGATTAAATATCTTCCAACAAACAAAAGCCCAGGACCAGATGGATTCACAGGCAAATTCTATCAAACATTTAGAGAAGAGCTAACACCTATCCTTCCCAGACTCTTCCAAAATATAGCAGAGTGAGGAACACTCCCAAATTCATTCTACGAGGCCACCATCACCTCGATACCACAACCAGACAAGGATGTCACAAAGAAAGAATACTACAGGCCAATATCACTGATGAACATATATGCAAAAATCATCAACAAAATACTAGCAAACAGAATCCAACAGCACATTAAACGGATCATTCACCATGATCAAGTGGGGTTTATTCCAGGAATGCAAGGATTCTTCAATATACGCAAATCAATCAATGTGATAAACCATATTAACAAATTGAAGGAGAAAACCATATGATCATCTCAATAGATGCAGAAAAAGCTTTTGACAAAATTCAACACCCATTTATTATAACAACTCTACAGAAAGTTGGCATAGATGGAACTTTCCTCAACATAATAAAGGCCATATATGACAAACCCACAGCCAACATCATCCTCAATGGTGAAAAAGTGAAAGCATTTCCACTAAGATCAGGAACAAGACAAGGTTGCCCACTCTCACCACTTTTACTCAACATAGTTTTGGAAGTTTTATCCACAGCAATCAGAGAAGAAAAGGAAATAAAAGGAATCCAAATTGGAAAAGAAGAAGTAAAGCTGTCACTGTTTGCAGATGACATGATACTATACATAGAGGATCCTAAACATGCTACCAGGAAACTACTGGAGCTAATCAATGAATTTGGTAAAATAGCAGGATACAAAATTAATGCACAGAAATCTCTGGCATTCCTATACATTAATGATGAAAAATATGAAAGTGAAATCAAGAAAACACTCCCATTTACCATTGCAACAAAAAGAATAAAATATCTAGGAATAAACCTACCTAAGGAGACAAAAGACCTGTATACAGAAAATTATAAGACACTGATGAAAGAAATTAAAGATGATACAAATAGATGGAGAGATATACCATGTTCCTGGATTGGAAGAATCAACATTGTGAAAATGACTCTACTACCCAAAGCAATCTACAGATTCAATGCAATCCCTATCAAACTACCACTGGCATTTTTCACAGAAGTAGAACAAAAAATTTCACAATTTGTATGGAAACAGAAAAGACTCCGAATATCCAAAGCAATCTTGAGAACGAAAAATGGAGTTGGAGGAATCAGGCTCCCTGACTTCAGACTATACTACAAAGCTACAGTAATCAAGACAGTATGGTATTGGCACGAAAACAGAAAGATAGATCAATGGAACAGGATAGAAAGCCCAGAGATAAACCCACGCACATATGGTCACCTTGTCTTTTATAGAGGAGGCAGGAATGTACAGTGGAGAAAGGACAGTCTCTTCAATAAGTTGTGCTGTGAAAACTGGACAGGTACATGTAAAAGTATGAGATTAGATCATTCCCTAACACCATACACAAAAATAAGCTCAAAATGGATTAAAGACCTAAATGTAAGGGCAGACTCTATCAAACTCTTAGAGGAAAACATAGGCAGAACACTCTAGGACATAAATCACAGCAAGATCCTTTTTCACCCACCTCCTAGAGAAATGGAAATAAAAACAAAAATAAACAAATGGGACCTAATGAAACTTCAAAGGTTTTGCACAGGAAAGGAAACCATAAACCAGACCAAAAGACAGCCCTCAGAATGGGAGAAAATATTTACAAATGAAGCAACTGACAAAGGATTAATTTCCAAAATTTACAAGCAGCTCATGCAGCTTAATAACAAAAAAACAAACAACCCAATCCAAAAATGGGCAGAAGACCTAAAGAGACATTTCTCCAAAGAAAATATACAGACTGCCAACAAACACATGAAAGAATGCTCAACATCATTAATCATTAGAGAAATGCAAGTCAAAACTACAATGAGATATCATCTCACGCCAGTCAGTATGGCCATCATCAAAAAATCTAGAAACAATAAATGCTGGAGAGGGTGTGGAGAAAAGGGAACACTCTTGCACTGCTGGTGGGAATGTGAATTGGTACAGCCACTATGGAGAACAGTATGGTGGTTCCTTAAAAATCTACAAATAGAACTACCATATGACCCAGCAATCCCACTACTGGGTATATACCCTGAGAAAACCAAAATTCAAAAAGAGTCATGTACCAAAATGTTCATTGCAGCTCTATTTACAATAGCCAGAGATGGAAACAAGCTAAGTGCCCATCATTGGATGAATGGATAAAGAAGATGTGGCACATATATACAATGGAATATTACTCAGTCATAAAAAGAAACGAAATTGAGCTATTTGTAATGAGGTGGATGGACCTAGAGTCTGTCATACAGAGTGAAGTAAGTCAGAAAGAGAAAGACAAATACCGTATGCTAACACATATATATGGAATTTAAGAAAAAAATATGTCATGAAGAACCTAGTGGTAAGACAGGAATAAAGACACAGACCTACTAGAGAACGGACTTGAGGATATGGGGAGGAGGATTGGTGAGCTGTGACAAAGTGAGAGAGAGGCATGGACATATATACACTACCAAATGTAAAATAGATAGCTAGTGGGAAGCAGCCGCATAGCACAGGGAGATCAGCTCGGTGCTTTGTGACCACCTAGAGGGGTGGGATCAGGAGGGAAGGAGGGAGATGCAAGAGAGAGAGGATATGGGGATATATGTATACATATACCTTATTCACTTTGGTATACAGCAGAAACCAAAACAACACTGTAAAGCAGTTATACTCAAGTAAAAATATTTTTTAAAAAATTAGGATGTCTTAAGAAGACTAAACTGTGATAGACAATTCTCAATCCTCAAGAGTTGACACTTTTCTAACAGGATTAGTCATTGATATATCATAGAACATATTTTAAAACACCTCCAAGTACCACATCGGAATATGAAGAAATATTTTCAAAATAGAATACAACCAAAGAGTAGATCAATAATCCATTTGCTCTCATTTTCCAAGTCAAATCATTCATTCTTCTAGTTTTTTTCTGTGATATGTTATTCAGCTTAGCATCTGTAAAAACATTAATTTTTAGTTAGAATCATCTTCATATTTTCTGGTTTGTTGCTTAATCCAATATCCAAAATTTATCTGGTAAATGTAGCAAGTCTTTAATACCATTCCTACAAGTCAAAATTGTGAGTTAAGTATAAATTAGTATAAAGAGGGGGAAAAATTAGTATAAAGAGGGGGAATTAGTATAAAGAGGGGGAAAAAAGAAGCAGATACATATGAAATTTGACCTAAAAGCCAAGCGTTTCCACAAGTCAGATACAGAAACAGTGAAGAACTGCTACAAATAATGTTGTTATTTTCTCTGTTGTATACCTATTATCAGTTTTTCTTTAGTAATATGAATTTATTTTTTCGTTTTTACAAGTAGAAATGAATCTTTTAATTAAAAAAAATTGTTCATTCTCACATGTGTCATTATCCGGTTAGACTCCAAATGTTTGAGAAAAACTGTACAGATGGTGATGACATAAGCAGTGGGCTAGATTGGTCCAAGATATTGTAAATGAGAAGAGAGCCAAAGACAGATTCCAGGGAACACCCACATGAAAGAGACAAAGGAGAGTCAAAGAAGGAGATTGAGGAGGGAGAAGTCAGAGCTGTAGGAGGAAATGTGGGAGAAATTGTTTTCATGGGATCAAAAGGAAGCAAGAGTTTGAAGAAGATTTTCTTTAAAAAAAAAATCAGTAAATTCAATGAGAGCAGTTTCAGCAGAGTGTTGTATCTAGAAACAACCTTTCTGCTTGGATTGTGGTGTGGGAGGGAATAAGGCAATAGAAACAGTGAGTACAGAATACTCTTTCCAGATTTTATGCAGAAAATGGAAGGTGAAAGGATGGTAGCTAAAGGTATATGTAGTGTCAAGAGGATGTGTGTGTGTGTGTGTGTGTATGTGTGTGTGTGTTTCCTAATATAAAAGTAAATTAATTGGGGGCTTCCCTGGTGGCGCAGTGGTTGAGAGTCCGCCTGCCGATGCAGGGGACGCGGGTTCGTGACCCAGTCCGGGAGGATCCCACATGCCGCGGAGTAGCTGGGCCCGTGAGCCATGGCCGCTGAGCCTGCGTGTCCGGAGCCTGTGCTCCGCAACGGGAGAGGCCACAACAGTGAGAGGCCCGCATACCGCAAAAAAAAAAAAAAAAAAAAGTAAATTAATTGTTTAAATACTGACTGAAATCAGTCAGTATAAAGGGAGTGTTTAAAAAGAGGGATAATAGAGCAAGGGTTTGAAGAGGCTACAAGGGATGAAATCCAGATCTTGATGCAGAGAATAACCTCAGATAGAAAAGAAACTTCTTTCAGAGTGACATGAAGAAAGTAAGAATGAATAGAAATGCAGTTTTTAAAAGGTGTAGTCGATGAAACAATATTGGCCATGAGTTGATCATTATGGAAACTTGATGATATGTACCTGAGGGTTCACTTTATAATCTGTCTAATTCTGAATATGTTTTAACTTTTCCATAATAGCTGAAAAACATCAAGAAAGAAATTTTAGGTAGAAGATTGCTGTAATACTCAGAAGATGGCTTAAGTTTCTCTGTGAAGTAGAAGAAAAGGGTTTCTGCTGGAAGTTAAGGTTGTGGATTGAGGGCTTAAAAGGAATGGTAAAAGTTTGAAATAGCTCTTCTGGGAATAAAAAAATGAGTGAACCCAGGACCAACTAGTTAATGATCCAGTTGAGGTTGGAGGTCTTTTATTTCCAGAGGCAAATATTTGTGTGTTGTAAGATTTTCTCTAGTAGCTCTCAGGAGCTTAAATGTAGGAACTGTTGGGAAGATCCATAATTGATTTCTGATGGCCTGGTACCACTAAAGACTAAGAGAGGCATCAATAAGAAAGATTTAATGTGATGGAGCATGCTGTCTCTCCCCTCGTGAAAAAGCTATTGTGTGTGTGTGTTTTTTTTTAAAGTAGGAAAATACTTCAGTAAAGCAGTCTTGGAGTTTTGAGTTAGGTTCTGAGAAAAAATAGAGAAAGACTAATTTGAGAGGTAGGATAATTTTTCCTTAAAAAATTCTCTCGTGTAATGTCATGTAATAGTTATCATAAATATTTATAAAGAAATTGAATGATAGTCAAATAAAATAATCCAAATGCACTTTCATAAATACTTTTAGATTTTAAACCAAATGTGCTTTTTAAGTATTTATACATTATTTATACTTAAAAACCAACATCTATCTACAGGCAAAGTCATTTCAGATACTGACCTCCAAATTTAGTAACCTTTCTGCTATCTCCACCGATGGCTTTACTTTCCATTCCAGACTTTCAATTATTACTCTCAGATCTAAATGTGCTTTTAATGGAGATTAGTTGTTGTACATCTTCCACACTCTTTACCAATATCCTCATAGTCTAAGTGTTCCTTGAAGCAAAATGACTTACCGTCCATTTGGGACCAGTGATCACTGACAAAATCTTCTCAATTTGCCATATTGTGTTTATATTTTGCAAACTGGGCCATGGGGTTTAAATATTGTGGGCATTTGATTACCAGTAACCAACATTTTGCTTGCAAAATAGTGCTTCATTAATCAAAGCTAGAGAAAAGGAGGCCAGTACTAAGAACAAGGTAGAAGTTAGTGGAAATCATGGTGCACTATGACTAGCATAAATGCAAATGTATTTGTATATATTGTTTCAATATGGACTTAACTGTATCCTTCAAGTGATAGAGTTGTCAGTGGTAACTAGTTTGCACTGTAAATTTTTGGAGGGAGAGGGACACGTGTCAAACTCTCTATGAATGAAAGCCAGCAGGTCATGGAATGATATGTCATTGCCCGTTCAGGTAATTACAGACTGGCAAAGTCAAACCAACTCTCCCATTGATGACAACTTTAAAAACTGGAAAAAATATAAAAAATATCTTTATAAAGGCATCAGAAAACTAAAAAGAGAATGAAAAATTACGGAACCAGAATGTGGTGAGGGCACAGGTCCCAGAAATTAAGACCATCACTTGGACCCTGTTTTCTCTGGCTGTGTTTTCCCATTTCAGAGGAGGATAGTAAGTAGTTGAGCTGTTGAGTAGCATTTTTAATAACTTTGCAGGGCTGGGTAGACAGGGATTGGAGTCCTGGGACTGCCAAAGTTGGGATAGGGGAGGTCAGGGACTAGAGAGTCTCACTTACGGATGGGACTCTAAATCATGTATTGTAACAGAAGAGTGGGCTGGAAGAAAGCGTCCATTATTCTGACTCTAGCTCAGCTTTAAACCATTATCTCAATCCCTAGATTTGCACTGAAATAAACCCTTATTTCTCGTGCCAACAATCCACTTGATGGAATCAAACATAAATCCCCTCTGGAGACGAGAACATTAATTTAGGCCTCAAATAACTTCTAACAATTTTGCTAATACAATGTCAACACACACACACAATAATCAGGGACCAAAGAAAATAAGATACATGGTTAAAAACAAAGAGGAACAATAGACAGTAGGAATATACCCACAGAGATTCCATGTATTAGGGTTATCAGGCAACAACTTAAAAATAATTGTGTTTGCTACAAACAAGATAAAATACATGATTAGGAATGGAAATTCTAGAATTTAGAAATTAAAAAATTAAGAACTTGTTGGGTATGTTTAACAGCAGATTGGACACAAATGAAAGGAGATTTAGTGAACTAGAAGATAGACCAGATGAAAATATCCAGACAGAAACATGGAGAGAAAAAAGGTTGACAAATCCAAAAGGAAGAGTAAATTATCTAGAGGAATCAGTGATAAGATTTTGTTTATATTTAATTCGAGTCCCAGAAGAAAAGAAAAGAAATACCTATACAGGAGCAACAGTTAAAAAGGTAATGCTAAAAAAAAAAAAAAAAAGGTAATGCTGAAAATTTTCCAAAATTGATCTTTAAAAGTCATTTTAAAAGGCTTATAAACCCTAAGGAATGAACAGGAGTTGAGACTTGAAAGGCAGTTTGAAGTCAGTGTCAGGTACTCAGTCAGTCTAAGGAGTTGAATTGTGGTGGCTTGGCATATTGGAACACTGAAGGAATGTGTCAGGGTGGGATCCCAGAAGCCTGAGGAAGGATGAGGGCCCATTTGCTTAAAGAAACCAAGAACAGTAAAGGGCAAAGTAGGAATACTGAAAGGAGGTTAAGGGTCAAGTCTGAGAAAACTGAGCTTAATCATCAAGTCCGAGCAGATAGGAAAAAGACCAAAAGCAGAAAAAAAACACCCCACAGACTGGGACTTAGGCAGAACTGAAATAGAATAAGAAACTAGAGCCAAGCAAGGCTGTGAAATCCCATCCATTTCATGTAAACAGAGTCTGAGTATCTGAGGCAAATTGTTTAATTTGGTTTAAAGGCATAGTACTAGAGTGGATGACTGAAGGCTTTAAGGAGGTGAATAACTTGGTACTGTACAGTGCTTTATCAATACAAAGATAATTCTGTAGTCAGTGTGTGAGGTGAACTGCAGAACTTGTACTGTGATGGTTACGAGCTCACAATTGGGGATCAAGCAGTCCTGAGTTAAATATGTAAATAAAGTGAATAAATTTTAGTGTTCCATACGCTAAAAAAATGCACCTCTACTAGCTCTGTCTCCTAAGACCTGTTACCCAAGCTCACTGGATCTCAGTTTTCCCATCTGCAAGTTGGAGCTATTCATAGGGTTGTTCTGAAGTTAATGAAGTAATGCATACAAAGTGCTTGGCTCAATGTCTGGACTGCAGTGAGCATGCAGGGAACATCCAGTAAGCATATGGTGAACAGTAATAGGGCTCTTTGAGGAGAAACCAGAGGTGGCAAGAACAACCAGGATTGTACTGAAATGTCCTAAGGGAGGCTGGGGAGGTCCAGGCATGAGCCTGTCAACAGCTATAAGGATGAGGATGGGGAAAGATATAGCAGGGCTCAAGGCCAGGGACTGAGCGTGTAGGAAGAAGTGTGGGGGGCGAGGATAGGGACAGTGAAATAAGGCAAAGAGAGAATATAAGACTCCACACCCATATTTTTCCAGGGCACATGCTCTGTGCCCAATTGTGTGCAGCTGACTGAACCCTATGCCCAGATAACACTGACAGTCACAGGCCTGATTAAACAAATTCATGCATCTCCCCTAGATAGAAAAAGATTCATTTGGTTTTCAGAACTAAAGAGGCCTACCGTAATCTGATATTCCATAAGAATGTGCAAGCCTAATGTGAACTTTGACCAGAGGCAAGCACTTTATTTTTGATCTGTTTCAGCCATACCATGATTCCAACAATTGGTACAAATCCAGCATGCTATTAATTTCTCTTACAACTGAAGAAATGATTCAGAAATATTAAAGAAAACTTAACTTGTTTAGGTCATCGACTTGCCCTTTTCACATGGCCACTCTTCAACTAAACCCAATACTTTATAAGACAGCTTAGAACAG
Source organism: Delphinus delphis (assembly GCF_949987515.2). NCBI lineage: Eukaryota > Metazoa > Chordata > Mammalia > Artiodactyla > Delphinidae > Delphinus > Delphinus delphis. The sequence continues at coordinate 87,450,693 of NC_082704.1, forward strand.
ACACTGCTTATCTTCTCAGCCCAAGCAAGCTGTCTTGCAGAAGATAGATTAAGAATAGATTGCAGGGCTTCCCTGGTGGCGCAGTGGTTGGGAGTCCGCCTGCCGATGCAGGGGACGCGGGTTTGTGCCCCGGTCCGGGAGGGTCCCACATGCCCCGGAGCGGCTGGGCCCATGAGCCATGGCCGCTGAGCCATGGCCGGTGAGCCTGCGCTTCCGGAGCCTGTGCTCCGTGACGGGAGAGGCCCCAATAGTGAGAGGCCCGTGTACCGCAAAAAAAAAAAAAAAAAGAATAGATTGCAATTCCCTCTAAGGTCTCTGTTTTCTCCCCTTGCTGCTCTCAACTAGACAAAAGGCAATCAGTTCATCAAAGGAGTTCCTGGGGCTCAAATACTCTGGGTGACTAGCTGAGGTGTGAAAGCCAAATGGCTCACTAGGGAAGATTTCAATCAGTGGGCACCACCAGTGGCGGGGTTTACCCACTGATTATATTTTTGGTTACTTCAGCTCCACCACTGAGAGAAGCAGACAGAGGGATGTAAGGGGTGGCTAACGATGGGATGGTAAGGAGGTTGGGAGGAGGAAAACTTTCTCACTGTTCTATTACCTTAGAGAGTCTCTTGACAAAACCCTGTTTCCCTCGAATTAACCTCTCCACCACCATCTCTTTTATCAGCCAGCCCTAGGAAAAATAGTGTAATAGTGGACATGATCTCTGGTGCCCTCAGACCCCCTTTCTACTTGCTCCTCCTATCCATCTTTAGCCCCTTTTCCAATGTTAAACTGCAATTGTCTTCATGCTGTGCCTCTCCCTTTGCCACTTACCAAGATGTGATCACATCCTGTGATTTGGACCTTTCTTTCCCTTGTTCAACTTTGCCCCACAGAACCTGAGCTAATGTGTGTGTTTGCTCTAGCAACACCCCAAAGGAGCCCTGGCCCTTCACATTGACATGTTCAAGAAACTGGGAGCCCCATAACAGTTACTTTCAAGCGGTGGTGTTTGTACTCTGCCAGGAAAAATGGCATCTTGAAGGAGCTACAACAAATTGAATAGACACAATATTTTGACCCTTTTACTCATCTTGACTAGGTTCTAAATTCAGTGCTAATTCAGGTTGCTTTTTGTTTTTGTTTCCACGTATGGACAATAATTTGGAGGCTCATTTGGGAGTGGAACCATGCCCAGCTGGCTCATCTTCATGCCCACCCATACATGATCCCCTCTCCAACACCTGTGTGTGGCAATTGTTCCCCAGACTTAATGAGAGGAGCACATGATTATTGATTTTCTTATTCTTAATCGTAGAGACATCAAGAAACACTTTTCCATTTTAAAAGCAGCTCCCCTTACAATATCAGTTTTAATATTTGCTGAGGGTTGTATAATCATTCAATAATTAATTCTCATATCTTATGGAATTAGTTATCCTTATGAAAGTTTTATGGATAAAGAAATTATGTTGAAATCCTGGTTTAAAAATAAGGGAGAGGCAAGATTTCAACTTGAACTCAGATGGAAATTGCTGAAAGCTAGATTCAGGCCAGGTTATGCTAAAGGTATTCATACCTTTAAAGGTATTAATCAGTGACAGTGAGGATGAAGATTCTGAGATGGCTATTTTCTAATTGGAAGTCCTTAACTATCTACTTAACACATTTGTCTTTCCCCTAAGAAGACATATTTTGATGAAAGGGAAAAATTGTCTTTTTAATGGTCTATCGAATTCTATTCTCAAGTATCTACCCCACGCCAGTCCAGGGCATCATCATCCCCACAGTGGGTCAAGGCCATTACAGCTTCTAGCCCCCTTCCATCCACACCCATTCATCAGCAAGTACAATCACCTCAGCCTCTTCGATCTCTTTTAGTATTTTCATTTTGGCTGCTTCTATTCTAGCCCCAGCCCTTGCCTGGAAGAGTGAAATCACCTTTTTTTATTATTATTATTATTATTGTTTTTGCGGTACACGGGCCTCTCACTGTTGTGGCCTCTCCCGTTGCGGAGCAGGCTCCGGACGCGCAGGCTCAGCGGCCATTGCTCACGGGCCCAGCTGCTCCGCGGCATGTGGGATCTTCCCGGACCGGGGCTCGAACCCGTGTCCCCTGCATCGGCAGGCGGACTCTCAACCACTGCGCCACCAGGGAAGCCCTGAAATCACCTTTTAAATGTTTACCCTGCCGCCATTCTTATTTCCTTACAACCTATACTTCTCAGATCAGTATAACTTTGATACTTTTTTATAAGTGCAAGTCAGTTCATGTCATATCTCTCCCTCCCACTGCATCTCAAATAAAATTGTAACCCCTTTCCAAGGCCTACAAGGCCTTACATCTTGTAATCACTCTTTTACCTTAAATCCTTTTACTTTTCCCCTTGCTTTCTACATTCCTACCATCACACTCCAGCCATTCTAGCCATTATACTTTTCCTTAAACATGGCAAGTATTTCTACCTCTGAGTTCTTGTGTTTGCTGGTTACTAGAACTAACCATCATTCTAGTATTGCTAGAGTTATTGTTAATACAACAGATTTTCATTGAACTAGCGAAATTCCATAGAGAGTGCAAGCAGAAAGCAATTTACTCTTTCTTACTACTGCTCTTTTGTCAAATTGTTTCTTCCTCGGCCCTGAATGAAATCTTAGACAGATAAGCTTGGCTAATTTGATGGCTTTTAGATATGAAAATGTCCAGTAATTCTAAAGCTGTGTTTCTCAACAAATGAGGCACCACTCACTGGAGGGTGAGCATTAGAAATTCATGGGGCACTTTTGGTTGTTGCGTTCATAGTGGGTGAGATTTAACGGAATTTGTCTAGATAAGGGCCAGATAGAATAGGGTTTCTGCCAGTAAGTGAACACTTGTTTGTGGTACAGCATGGATTTTGAATGTCTTGCTAGATATTCATGTACATGAAAAACATATAAATACAAAGTATTTTTTCCACTGGTTTACTATATACTCAATTTTCCAAAATTGCAAACACTGAATAAGTCAAAGGACTATTGGATATTGTCTTGTTCAGAACTTTACAAAGAATTGTTCACCATTTTGGAAAATCATTTTACTGAGAGACACATCATTTGTGTCATGTAAATAACAATACAACACATTTGTAACAGACTTTATTAGTAGCTGTTGCATTCATGGTAGATACATATATATATATATATATAGTTAGATATATGGTTATATTTACTTCTTATTTCAAATGGTTAAATATGAAGAAAAAACGTTGACTATATTCAAATGAATGGTGTTACTTCACTTCAATCTAGATTTGTTCATTATAAGTAGTTGCCAGTATTTGATTCATTATGTCACCATCTACTGTAGTCATGCTAAAGTATTTATATATCAAAATGTGTAATATTTTATTATATAAATTGCTTTCCTTTCTTTTATTTCTCCATATTACAGTTATAGCATTACATTTCTTTATTTTTCAAATTATGTGTAGGCTGTATTATTTATAAATTTCATTTCAGGATATTAAAGAGGAGTATTATAAAATATTTATTATAAAAAGAGGGCATTGAGTCTAATATGATTGAAGATGATATGAGATTCTCAATAAATTTTATATCTTTGCACCCCCCCATACTCCACCAACAACCTCCCCACTCCACTCATGAGAGTGCGGCTCACTTCCATAGTAGCCTCTCTTCTTGCTTTGCCCTAAGGAAAGCCTGTGAGCCCAATTCCATTCCAATCCCTGCAGCCTCCAAATTTCAGAGGGCACAGATGCCCAGGTGGTTTTCTTAAACCACTCAACCAAGGAAAAGGAAAATAGGGAAACACGACAGTACTTCATTGAATGCTTCTCTAAAGAACTTTTCCCTATCAATGCAACAATTTCTCCTTATTAATCTTGTATGCCCTGTACATGTGATGACCTGAGGGGAGCAAACCATCTTTTGCCACCTCTTCTGCAAGTCCTCTGTAGATTTTCTGGCACCTTGTTTTGGAATGTGACAGTTTTAGAAACTCTGCCACAACTCCAAGGCGAGAAGGTCTGCATTTTAACATTTGAGAGGGTGAGGATTCCTCTAGGAATGAATATGAGTATTGGGTGAGAATATCATTCTCTAAATGATCAGCTCACTGTTGAATATGGTTTTACTCAAATGTCAGTGGCAAACCTTGCATATTTGATACCCAGAGTGGATAATATTTTAACATCCCACTCCACTGTATGACAAAATTATATGTAATTCCCATGGTAACCACAAAGAAAATATCTATAGAATATACACAAAAGTAGGTCAGAAGTCAGAATGTACTTAATGCCACTGAAATGTACACTTAAAAATGGTTAATATGGTAAATTTTATTTTATATATATTTTACCACAATTTTTTAAACCTCATCAATAATTGCAGTAATTGCTTAGAATTGAGACAAACAAAAGATTGGGGGAGGGAGAATTATGTAATTACTGATACTGATAGAATTGCTAGTACATGATAATAATAAAAGTAAGGTTGATTTCAGTTGATTTTATTTTTTACATTCTCTACAGACAATATACCCCATTATTGCTTGTATCCATGGCATATCACTTCCTGCTGCCCCACCCTTTGTACAACACTGTGATGTTAATTTTGTGTGCCAACTTGACTGGGCCATGGGTGCCTAGTTTTGGTTAGACGTTTGGTTAAACATTATTCTGGGTGTGTCTGTGAGAATGCTTCTGGATGAGATTAACATTTGAATTGGTAGACTGAGTATATTGTCTTTGATCTGAGATGACAGTCTTCTCCAGCCTTAAGATGTAGACTCAAATCAGAATTTACATTGGTTCTCCTGGGTCTCTAGCTTGCTGACTGCAGATTTGGGGGCTTCTTAGCCTCATATATTATATATATATATATATATATATATATATATATATATATATATAAAATCTATATACACACACTATTGGTTTTAACTATTATAAACACTATTATATATGTACATATGCTATTGGTTATATACATATGATTATTATATATATTGTATATATATGATTTATTGTATATACTGATTTCTCTGCATTCTCCAGAGAACCCTAATACAACCACTGTTTAGTAGAATCAGACTCCATAATCACATAAGCCAATTCCAAGAAATCATATAAATCTATAATAAATATGATTGATATATATAATAAAAAGTGTATATGAGATAGATAGATAGATATTCATCCTATTGGCTCTGTCCTGGAGAACCCTGACTAATATAATCACTGTTTGGTAGAATCATTTATTTGGACTGAAGAAAGTTTCCTGTAGATATATTAAAATTTGAGTACCCCTGGATTAAGGATTCTCAGCTATTACGTTTGAGGGGCTAACTTTCTTTTATAAATTAATACAACAAAGTCCTCTGGTCAAGGAATCTTCTAGCCTCTGGGATACCGTGCTGAACAAGATAGACAAGGCTCCTGCTTTTGTGTAGCTCGCATGCTTGTATGAGGGAGAGGCAAACCTCTTAGATCACTGGCTTGGAAGTGGAGCAGGGAGTAAAAGGCAATGGAGAAATTTACAGGAACCCTTGGGGAAGAACCACACTCGTGGTCTCCTCCTACATCCCCTCACATTTGGATGGGCTATAGACAATGGGGAGTGAATACTCATCAGAGGATATCCTGTCTTTGGGAGAGTTGGGAGATGGGCAGATTCATCACAAAGTAGTAGATTGGGGGCCTTCCTCTGATTAAAACAGATTGCAAATAGATATTAATGCACTGAACTGAAATCAAAGCTCCATATTTCCCCCCATGTCACTATTTGATATATTTCTGTTTATGCTCTTAGCATTTAAAACACAGAAATCTTTTTAATGGATTGCATCATCAAATACACTCATGTCAAAAACAAAATGAGCAATGGCTTCCCATTTCACTCAGCGTAAAAGCCTACAAGGCCCTACACCATCTGTACCCCCTTCCCCCAACACACAATGTACACACATACACACATCTCTTTGACTTCAACTCTCTCCCTCTGTAACCTCTGTTGTTACTACATTGACTGCTTAGCTGTTCATTGAACATCCTGGCAGAAACTTGCCTCAGGGCTTTTGCACTAGCTGTTCCCTCTGCCTAGAATAGTCTTCCAGATATCTAAATGGATCACTCCAAGTTTTGGTCAAAATATTTCCTTTTCAATGAGGTAATTACAACTCCCCTCCCCCACCCTACATACATACTTCCTATTCTCTTCCCTACTTAATTTATCTTCATAGCATGTATCATCATCTAAGAAACTATTTCTCTCCCCCTACTATAATTTAAGATGTATGGGGGCAAGAATTTTTGCCTGTTTTGTTTACTGCTATATCCCTAGCAGAGAGAACCTTGCAAAAATAAGGCACTGATTAAATATCTTTTGAATGAAGGAAGGATAGGAAAGGGAAGGAAAGGAAAAGGAAGAAAAGGAAAGGAAGAGAAAAGAAAAGAAATGAAGAGAAAGAAAACGAAAACTTCAGAAAAGATTCTAGTTTCAGGAAGACACAGCCAAATAGTGGCCAGCACACCAGTTTTCTTCTTCTCATTCTTGCTTACTTTCATGGAGTAAGTAAGGAAGATAAGACTAAATAATGCACTAAATAAGGCACTTTTTAGAGCACTTAAGGGCTTTCAAAACATTTTTATATACAGTGTCTTATTTGATTAAAATGTTGGACTACATTTTTAGAGAAGAATTCTACTGGTAGAATGTGGCAATTTTATACTTGCATTTCTCACTTAAACAAATTAAATTTGTACAGAAAACATTCCATATTTTTATCAGATAACTGAGACTTTCAAGTTATTTCATTTTAAGGAGTCTGGGTTTCTCATTGTGTTCTATATAGTCCTGCATCTATCCATTTGCTCATGCTGTTCTCCTCATCAGAAAGGCTTTCCCCATCCATTTATCTAAATTCCATTAAGTCTTCAAGGCCCAGTGTTGAAAGTGTGGCAGGGGAGGAACATACTAGTACATATTAATGAATGAATTTCACTCTTCTTCAGCTACAAATTTCAAATGCAAAATCCTGCTTCTTGGTTGCTTGTAGAGAACTTCTAAATGTAGTCTTTGCTGGGAAGTGCTTTGTAGTTCTGTTTCCCAAATGCCCAATGGTTTCTCTATGAACCGTTCCTGACACATAGTGGGTACTCAATTAATATTTGATACTTGAATAAATGAATTATTCTGAGTGTGTAGTCAGAATTCAGCTTAATTATGCCCTGAGCCATTAAAGAATGAGATCACATCGGTGCTTATATACTGAGTTAGAGAGTCATGACCATGCCATGACAGGGCATGTTTTCATATTTCCACATCCTCTAAACATACAGCTTTCTAACTGCCTCCTGCACTACCCACAGTATGTGCATAACGCTGTGTAATGGGCTTGCTTTGTGCAGCCCTCCTCTATGCGTAACCATGGCAATGCTGTCTACTTCATACTTGAAATGTCTGGAGGACTACGGCTGTGAATGTTAACTCCCTGTATGATGACTTGATGACTTGTTTTGCATGCAAGGGCAGTCTGTACATTTTTTTTATCATAATAATCAGAACACTCCCTCTGATTCCTCCATGAAGTAAAACACCTATTTACAGAACAAACTAGAATAAAAATTCTAGACCCCAAACTAATATCTCAAGGCACCGTATGCCTCTGAAATCTAAGGATGAGGGACTCAGGGATTGTCCTCAGAGCTTCTATTTTCATCTTAAATCTGAATATTGGCAACAGAATTTGTATCACCATTTTGCACAGAGAGAATATTTTGGAGGGTGCTGAAAGTGCAGAGAATTGAAATGTAGTGCATCTTGCACATTTTGTCTCTGCACAGTTTCCAGCTATGACATGTGGCCAAGTCCTCCATGCAAGGAAGCATTTTTTGCTCCAGGGTTTGCATTTATTTTTCATGTGAATATTTGGATGCTGCCGGAATCCCACCCACATGCCACTAATCTGATCAATTTTCGGCCAACACTTCCATTACTGTTAACTGGAAATATAAGACATGTTCAAATACCAAATAAGGCAAGCTGTTTTTTTAACACACACACACACACACACACACACACACACACACACGTACACACACACACACACACACACACACACTTCCATATTCTGACAACAAGTCTATAAAAGATTTTGAAATCAAATCCACGTCCCACCTCAGATCTGTTAATGATTATATCATTATATAAACATTATGTGAGAAAGTCACAGATATTTTGCATTTAAAATGACTCAAATTTCAGTTGCATTTCAAGTAGTTTCATTATTGACCTATTGAAGGCAAATTTTTCACAAAAGCTTTAACCATTTTCTTTAGGAAGAATGTGTAAGACTTGGAAATACCCTAAAACTCAGTTTCAAATGATAGAATTAATGTTTCAGGTTAACTTTTAAAGGTAATAAAGAAGTCCAAATTAAGACAAGTTGACACTTTATTCCATACTTACAGCATCTTCAAAGTAAGTTGAAATAGAATTTGGTTCATTGCTGTGTCAGTCTTAATTTTAACTTGAAATAGCTTGTGTCACCATCTCAGCATTATATAGAATCTAAACTCTTCTAGGCAGAAATTGCTTTTTACTTTTTGCTTGCTTCTATATAATTTACCATCTTCAAAATGCTGTGTACATTTATAATTCTTTGTATCTATGATTCTGGAAATGTTGATTCAGACTTTTAAATTTGTTCTCTTAATTTTACTTCTTTTCCAGTGAGAATGTCTAAAGGAATAATAATATGGTGGGTCAAATTTGGCTTCAAAAGTAAAGATTTTCATTAATGAAGTCATTCTAGCCACAGTTGGGTTAACAAAACGAACAAATAAAAAACTCTTTTTAAAAAGTAGATGATTTTTCATTACAAGATGAAATGTCAAAATATAAGGGGGGAGGCATCAGTGAAAACGTTCAAATAAGGAACTCTGAAATTTTGCTTTTTAAAAAATGGATGATTTTTCCATTACAAGATGAAATGTCAAAAAATAACAGGAGGAGGCATTAGTGAGAACGTTGGAGTAAGGAACTCAGAAATTTTGCTGCTTCGTAAAAGCAATGAGAAAATTGACAAAAATTGTCAAAATCAACTTTTATAGTACTCGAAACTAGCTAAAGGCTTGCAGCAACACGGGGGAGTACTTAGTCCAGAAAAGTGGCTGCATCTTGATAGGAACAGCAAGATTTGTAGCATTTAAACGTACCCTAGTCCCATCCATGTCGCCACAGCTCCACAGCCTCTTGAAAAATAACAGCCTACATTCTCAGTACTGTGAAAAGCAGAGGAGGGCTGGAAATCTTTTAAAACTTTACTCCCAAATAGGAGTCATTATCAAGTAGTTCCCTGGAAGACATCATTTGAAAGGCTTGTCTTTTCTCGGGCTCACTCAAATTCTCTTTCAAGTTTTTTGATCATGACTGATAGGGAGAAATACATTAAATGCACGGTGATACAGCAGACACATACTTGTATGCATGTTTGTGTATGTGTATGTATGTTTGTGTATAAGATTTTGTATATAAATATACATATATATAAAACCTTCTCGAAATATATAAATATAACCTTCTTGAAATGGTATTTATCTTCACTACATGCTATGTACTCTAGTACTTTCTATTCTATTTCGCTCTTTTTTTGCATTGTTGAGACCACTGGTATTTAAAATTTTTTCTTTAATTGTAAAGGTCTGGAAGGTTTCCTGCTAAACTTACAACCAGTGTGATACCACCTCTAATTCTGGTGTGTGGACGTGTATGTAGAGGAACTGTGGGACTGTTCATTTATCCCTACATTGGGTTTCCTTTTTTTTTAGACTATTTTTTTAGAACAGGTTTAGATTGAGAACAAAATTCAGTGAGAGGTACAGATTTTTCCTGTATCCCCTGCTCTATACATGCATAGCCTCCACCATTATCAAGATCACTTACCAGAATGGTACATTTTTCTAAATGAAGGATGAACCTATACAGGCATGTCATAATTACCCAGATCCATGTTTACCTTAGGATTCACTCTTGATATTGTACCTCTGATGGGTTTGGACAAATGTATGAGATATAGATCCATCATTGTAATATACATAGTATTTTCACTGCCTTAAAAATCCTGTGTAGACTTCCCTGGTGGTGCAGTGGCTAAGAATCCGCCCGCCAATGCAGGGGACAGGGGTTCAAGCCCTGGTCCAGGAAGATCCCACATGCTGCGGAGCAACTAAGACCGTGCACCACAACTACTGAGCCCACGTGCCACAACTACTGAAGCCTGTGCACCTAGAGCCCGTGCTCTGCAACAAAGAGAAGCCACCTCAATGAGAAGTACGTGCACCTCAACGAAGAGTAGCCCCTGCGTGCCACAACTAGAGAAAGCCCGTGCACAGCAACGAAGATCTAACACAGCCAAAAATAAATAAATAAATTATTTTTTTAAAAAAATCCTCTGTGTTCTGCCTATGCATCACTCCCTCTTACCTCTACCGATGGAAACCACTGATCTTTTTAATGTCTCCACAGTTTTGCCTCTTCCAGAAAGTCATATGGGTGGAATCATACTTTATGGAGCCTTATCAGATTGGCTTCTTTCACTTAGTAAAATACATTTAAATTTCTTCCATATCTTTTCATGGCTTGATAGCCCATTTATTTTTAGTGTTGAATAATATTCCATTGTCTGGATGTACCACCTACTGAAGGACATCTTGGTTGCTTCCAAGTTTTGGTAATTATGAACAAAGCTGATGGAAACATCCATGCGTAGGTGTTTCTGTGTACATAAGTTTTCAATTCCTTTGGGTAAGTACCAAGGAGCATGACTGCTGGATCGTTAAGGAAGAGTATGTTTAGTTTTGTAATAAACCACCAAACTGTCTTCCAAAGTGGCTGTAATCATTTTGCATTCCCGCCAGCAATGTATGAGACTTCTTATTGTTCCACATCCTTGCTAGAATTTGGTGTTGTAGTGTTCCAGATTTTGGCCATTCTAATAGGTGTGTAGTGGTATCTCACTGTTGTCTTAATTTGTATTTCTTTGATGACGTATAATGTGGAGCATCTTTTCTTATGCTTATTGCAATCTATGTAGCTTCTTTCGTGAGGAGCCTGTAAAAGTCTTTGGCCCATTTTTAATCAGGTTATTTGTCTTCTTATTGTTGAGTCTTCACAGTTCTTTGTATATTTTAGATAATAGTCCTTTATCAGATGTATCTTTTGCAAATATTTTCTCCCAGTCAGTGGCTTGTCTTCTAATTCTCTGGATATTGTGTTTTGCAGAGCAGATGTTTTTAATTATAATGAAGTCCAGCTTATCAATTATTCTTTCATGGATCATATCTTTGGTGTTGATCTAAAAAGGCATCACAATACCCAACTTCATGTAGGTTTTCTCCTATGTTATCTTCTAGAAGTTTTATAGTTTTTCATTTTACATTTAAGTCTATGATTCATTTTTGAGTTAATTTTGAGACGGTTGTAAGGTGTGTGTCTAGATTCATTTTTTTGCATGTGGATATCCAGTTGTTCTAGCACCATTTTCTGAAAAGAGTATCTTTGTTCCATAATATTACCTTTGCCCCTTTGTCAAACATCAGTTGACTATATTTATGTGTGTTTATTTCTGGGCTCTCTATTCTGTTCTATTGATCTATTTGTCTATTCTTTCACCAATACCATACTGTCTTGATTACCGTAGCCTTATAGTAAGCCTCGAAGTTGGGTAGTGTCAGTACTCCAACTTTATTCTTCTTCAGTATTGTGTTGGTTATTCTGGGTTTTTTGCCTCTCCAAAAAAATTTGAATTAGTTTGTTGATATCCACAAAAAAACCTTGCTGGATTATTGATTGAAATTGTATTGAAACTATAGATCAAGTTGAAAGAACTGATATTTTGACAACATTAATTCTCCTTATCCATGAACATGGAATATCTTTCTATTTCTTTTAGTCCTTTGATTTCACTCATCAGACTATTGTAGTTTTCTTCATATAGACCTTGTACATATTTTGTTAGATTTATACCTACATTTTTGGAGGTAGGTGCTAATGTAAATGGTATTGTGTTTTTATTTCAAATACCACTTAATCATTGTCTATGTATGAGAAAGTGATTGACTTTTTAAAATTTACCATGCATCCTGCAATCTTGCTATAATTGCTTATTAGTTCCGGGAGTTTTTTGGTCAATTCTTTCAGAATTTTTATATAGACGGTCATGACATCTGTGAAAATAGACAGTTTTATGTCTTCCTTTCCAATTCGTATAATTTTTATTTCCTTTTCTTGCCTTGTTGCACTAGCAAGGACTTCGAGTATGATGTTAAAAAGGAGTGGTGAGAGCAAACCTCCTTTCTTGTACCTGATGGTAGTGGGAAAGCTTTGGATTTCTCACCATTAAATATGATGTTAGCTGTAGGTTTTGGTAGATAGTCTTTGTCACATTGAGACAATTCCCCTCTATTCCTAGCTTACTGAGTTTTTAAAAATTCTTTTATCATGAAAGAGGGTTGGATTTCATCAAATGCTTCTTCTGCATCTACTGATATGATCATGTGATTTTTCTTTTTTAGTCTGTTGATATGACAGATTACATTGATTTTTGAATGTTGAACCAGCCTTGCATACCTGGGGTAAATACTATTTGGTTATGGTGTATAATTCTTTTCATACTTTTTTGGATTAAATTTGCTAATATTTTGCTGAGGATTTTTGCATCTCTATTCATGAGAGATATTGGCCTGTAGTTTCCTTATCTTGTAATGTCTTTGTCCTATTTTGGTATTTGGGTAATACTGGCCTCATAGAATGATTTGGAAAGTATTCATCCTGCTTCTAGTCTCTGAAAGAGATTGTGAGAATTGGTATAATTTCTTCCTTAAATGTTTGGTAGAATTCACCAATGAACCCTTCTGGGCTTGGTGTTTTCTATTTTGAGTGGTTATTAATTATTAATTCAATTTCCTTAATCAATACAGGTATATCCAGATCATCTATTTCTTCTTGTGTTTGTTAGTTTTTACAAGTTGTGTCTTTCAAAGAATTGATCCATTTCACGCAGGTTATCAAATTTGTGGGCATAGAGTATTACTTTATTATCCTTTATTATTATCCTTTAAATTCCCATGGCACCTGAGTGATGTGTCCTCTTTCATTTCTGATATTAGTATTTGTGTTCTTTCTCTTTTCTCTTAGCCTGGCTAGAGGCTTGTTGATTTTATTGATCTTTTCAAAGAGCCAGCTTTTGGTTTTGTTGATTTTCTCTATTGATATCCTATTTTCGATTTTATTGATTCTGCTGTGGTTCTTAGAATTTCCTTTAATCGGGTTACTTTGGATTTAATTTTCTTCTTTTTCTAATTTCCTAAGGTAGAAGCTTAGATTACTGATCTTACGTCTTTTTTATTTTCTAATATATGCATTCAATGCTATGAATTTTCCTCTGATGACTGCTTTCACTGCATCCCACAAATCTGATAAATTCTATTTTCATTTTTATTTATTTCAAAATACTTTAATTTCTCTTGAGACTTTTTTCCTTTGACCCATGTGCTATTTAGAAGTGTGTTGTTTAATCCCCATATATTTGGGGATTTTTCAGCTATCTTTATGTTATTGATTTCTAGTCTAATTCCACTGTGGTCAGAATGGAGACATTGTATGATTTCTCTTTTTTAAATGTGTTAAGGTATGTTTTATGGCTCAGCATGTGGTCTATCTTGGTAAATGTTCCATGTGAGCCCCCCAAAATGTGTATTCTGCTGTTACTGGATGAAGTAGCCGATCTATTATACTCAGTAGATTAATGGTGTTGTTGAGTTCACCTATGCCCTTACTGTTTTCTGCTTGCTGGATTTGTGTATTTCTGATAAAGGGGTGTTCATGTCTTCAACCATGATAGTGGATTCATCTATTTCTCCTTGAAGTTCTATCAGTTTTTGCCTCGTGTAATTTGATGCTCTGTTGTTAGGCACATACATGTTAAGAATTCTCATGTCATCTTGGAGATATTGACTCCTTTGTCATTATGTAATGTCCCTCTTTATCCCTGATAACATTTCTTACTTTGAAGTCTACTCTGTCTGAAATTAATAGAGCTACTCCTTCTTTCCTTTAAAGGTGTTAGCATGGTATATTTTCCTCCATCTATTTACTTTTAACCTATATGTGTCTTTATATTTAAGATGAGTTTCTTGTAGACAGCATATAGTTGGATCATATTTTTTGATCCATTCTAATAATCTGTCTTTTAACTGGAACATTTAGATGCTTCACCCTCAAAGGGATTACTGATATATTTGGATTAATATCTACCATACTCATTACTGTTTCCTATTTGTTGCCCTTGGTTTCTGTTCCTGTTTTTGTCTTTTACTCTTTTTCTTCATTTTTTTGTTTAATTGAGAATTTTATATGATTCCATTTTCTTTCCTTTTTAGCATATTGGTTATACTTAAAAAAAAACATTTTTAGTGATTGCACTAGAGTTTGCAATATACATTTTACAAGTAATCCAAGTCCATTTTCAACCAACACTATACCACTTACAGGTAGTGTGAGTACTTTATAATAATAAGATTATAATAATTCCTTCCTCCCAGTCTTTGTACAATTGCTGTCATTCATTTCATTAATTTCAATTATACATAATTATACCTAAGCATATATAATTGAGTACATTGTTGTTATATTTGTGAAGTAACTGTTATCTGTTAGACCAATTAAGAACAAGAAAAAAAGTTTTAATTTTAGCTTTACTTATTCTTTCTTTTAAACTCTTCTTTTCTTTATGTAGATCTGAGTTTCTACCTATATTGTTTCCCTTCTCTCTAAAAAAACTTCTTTTACCATTTCCTGCAAAGTAGGTCTACTGACAACAAATTTCCTTAATTTTTTATTGAGATATAATTGACACATAACATTGTAACTTTAAGGTGTACAACATGTTGATTTGATATATTTATATATTGCAATATGATTATCATTGAGGTGTTAGCTAAGATCCCTATCACATCACATTATTATTATTTCTTTTTTGTGGTAGGAATAGTTAAGATCAAGCTTCCTTGAAGTTTACAATACAGTATTGTTGACTATAATCACTATGGTGTGTATTAGATATCCAGAACTTATTCATCTTCCAGGTGCAGTTTTGTACTCTCAAACAACATCTCCCCAATTCCCCCACCCCCAAGCCCCAGGTGACCACCATTCTACTCTCTGTTTCTATGAGATTGGCTTTTCTAGATACAAGTAATATCATACTGTATTTGCCTTTCTCCTCAAGTTTTGTTTGCCTGAGGAAGTCTTCATTTCTCCTTCACTGTTGAAGGATAATTTTGCAGGGTACATAATTCTAGGTTTTTTTTTCTCTCAAAACTTTAAATATTTCACTCCACTCTCATCTTGCTTGCAGGTTTCTGAGGAGATGTCAGGTGTAACTCTTATCTTTCTTCCGCTATAGGAAAGGTGTTTTTCCCCTCTGTGTGTATATGTATATATATATATATATATATCTGTAATTCTGTAGTTTGGATGTATATATATATATATATGTGTGTGTATATATATATATATAAGTTTGGCATTGATCTTTCTTGGTGTTCTCTGAGCCTCCTGGATTTGTGATTTGGTGTCTGACATTAATTTTGGGGAAACTCTCAGTCATTATTGTTTTAAATATTTTTTCTATTTTCTTCTCCTTTCCTTCTTCTTCTGGTATTCCCATTGCATGTATGTTACACTTTTTGTAGTTGTCCAACAGTCCTTGGACATTCTGTTCAATTGTTTTTCCAGTCTTTGTTCTCTTTGATTTTCCGGTTTTGAGTTTTCTAGTAATATATCCTCTCATTCAAAGATTCTTTCCTTAGCCATGTCTGATCTATTAATAAATCTACCAAAGGCATTCTTCATTTCTGCTACAGTGTTTTTGATCTCTAGCATTTCTTTTTGGTTCTTTCTTAGGATTTCCATACCTCTGCTTACATCGTCCATCTGTTCTTGCATGCTGTCTACTTTATCCATTAGAACCCTTAACATATTAATCATAGTTGTTTTAAATTACTGGGTGATCATTATAACGTCCTAGCCATACCTGAGTCTGGTTCTGATGCTTGCTCTGTCTCTTCAAATTGTGTTTTTTTGCCTTTTGGTATGCCTTGTATTTTTTTTTTCTTGAAAGTTGGACATCATATACTGGGTAAAAGAACTGCTGTAAATAAGCCTTTAGTAATAAGTGGTGAGGTGTGAGATAAGGGGAAGCATTCTATAATCCTATAATTAGGTATCAATCTTTATTAAGCCTGTGCTTCTGCACTGTAAATTTCACAGGTGTTTTTCAGTTTTTTCTCTCCCTTTCCATGTGACAAGATGACTAGAGTGGGCTGGAATTGGGTATTTCCCTTCCCCAGATTAGTTAGGTTATGATAATACCCCAGCTGGTTAGGCACTGATTAACTCATGTCCCCTCAGAGCAGGCCTTAAGAACAGAGTCCTCTGTAACGTTTCAGATCAGTTACTTTTCCCCTCCCCCTGCCTGCAGGTAATTTTTCTCTGATATTTTCCCCTCCCCCTGCCCAAGGTAATTTTTCTCTGATATTTACTGTGGGAATCTGGTAGAACTCCTAGAGGTAAATCTCATAATATTGTGGGGTCCCCCATGACTGGGTCCCCCTGGAGTTTATAACTCTTAGAGTTGTCCAGCCTGAGCCTATATTTGCCAATTACAATTCACGTTTTCCTATCCTGGCACTGGTGCCTACAGTGGTTTCCACTTGTGAGTCTCTGCTCAGGTGAACTGCAACTCCTTGTGTTCACTTGTCTGTCTCTCCAAACTTGAGGGCAACAGTTTGCCCTGTCTCCTCTCTTCTGGATTCAAGAAGAACTGTTGATTTTTCAGTCTGTTCAGGTGTTTGCTTATTATTAGGAGAGAGTGATGACTTCCTCGCTCCTTATGTGTGGAACTGGAAATCAGAAGTCCCTTATTCCACCTTTTAATTTATGGTTTAATGGTTAATGTTGGTGTTGAGATGCAGGAAAGAGTTTAAAATGATTAATCTGGAAACAACTGTACAAGATTTATCCAAAATATTCAAGTCTATCTCTGTCAAATGACTCCATCCTAACAGGATGGAGACCCCTAAAATTTCAATGGGTGGGAGAGGGAGAGACCTGGGTGGTCAAGGGCTATGTAAATGTTCATTGAAAGAGTGGTCAGACTTGGAGATATGAATTCTCAGAATCAAAGGGGAATCAATGTGGGGAAACACATTAAGAAGCTATTTTTTCTATTTTTCAGTTTTCTTAAGGGAAAACTCTGGATTCACTTCCTAGGGTCTTTTTAGTGCTAAATTTCAGATGTTCAGTATAATAGAGAAGTTATAAGTCTGAGACACTGTTAACTCAGGCTTTATGATGACCAAACCCTAACTTTCAAATGTGAAATAAGCAGTGGTTTTATTTTTATGGATACCATTTTATTGCCACTCAAGTTCATTTTAGACTAAAAAATATTCAATTGAAATTAAGAAAACATACAGCATGTATTTATTGGTATGAAACTGAGAATTATTCCAAAGCTTGTACATCTGGTAGTAACTTAAAAGATTTGAAGTTTTACTAGACTTCATTGGTGTTTCAGTATCATAATTACCCATGAAAAGTTAAGTTAGTGCTTTATTGCATGAATTAATTACCAAGCCCATGAGACAACACCTGGAGTCCTTATTTAATGTTTCTCTGTTCCCATTAACCATGTTGGTGCAAACAGGGCATTTTGGGAGGAAGCTTACAAAGTTTTTTTTTTTTTATTGTACAAGTCACCATGGTTTTCAGTGTTTCCTTTAAGTAGAGACATTGAAACACTACACCTATTGATTGCTCTTGTAGCATTACAACTGTGTCACTCAATAGTAATACACAAAACCTTAAATTGGGTGAACCTCCTGGATATCCACACCTTCTTGCCATTGGCCTAGTCTGGTAAAAAAATGGAGAAAAGACCTTTATCATGTATGCTGATGTATAGATTTGCAGCTACTAAAACATCTTGGGAAAGAAACATATAACTTAAAAAAAATCTCCTCAACTTTCCTTCGTATGATACCATCCTTAGTATTAATAGTGCCAACTCTCCTGAAGATTTGGTCAGATCAGTTTAAAGATTCCAAAGATTTTTACTGTTGCCAGCAGATTAAAGAATGCTTGACTACCTTTCACATCCCTGAAAGAGTTTTGATCTAGCTTTCAAAAAAAGAATTTACCAGTCTTCTTTCCACTCTCCATTACCTACTCTTCTTTGTGGAGAAATAGCTGTCAAAACGGACTTGCTAGTAAATCACACAATAAGGAATTTGCCACTGGAATTCTCTGGCTTTAGAAATCCAGCAGTTTAAAATAAAAAAAACAAAAAACAATACAGGTTACCAGCATTCCTCTTAGTTGCCATCATGTTGGGCAGAAATGTGGGTCATGTGGGATGGAAAAGTGCTGTAGAGGTCCATTACTACTCTGCTTCCCCCTTTTTTTTTGGCTGTATAGCCTGGGGGAAACCTTAATTCCCCTGCCCAGGTATCGAACCCGGGCCCTCAGCAGTGAAAGCATGTAATCCTAACCACTGGACCACCAGGGAATTCCCTACTCTGCCTTTTTAATCACTCAGTAACACCTACAAGATCATCCTTCCCCTCTGGTCCTAGCCCTTTAAACATCATCCAGTGACTCAGAACCTAGTTCCTGCCCATGAGAAGCTTACTCAGTCCTGGAGAGGAATGAAAGGACCATATTAGACATCACTAGGTATTAATACAAAGGAAAATAGAGCCTAGTGTATGCTTATGTGAGCCTGAGGCTAATTCTGTTAGTCAGGAGTAGTTATAGCACCTGGAGTCAACCATTTAACAAGTGTTTGCCAAGACCTTCCTATACACCAGGTGTGGTCCTAAAAGATACCGGAGAGAGCAAATCAGACAAAGTCCCTGCCCTCATGGAACTGACATTCTAGTCAGGGGAGAAAGACAATATGCAAATAAACAAGGATTAAGTATAAATATAAATATATACAGCCAGGTGATGACAAATACTACAATGCAGATGTAGAATAATGTGGGGTAAGGATATAGAGAATATTCTTTTGTTATCAGAAAGGAGAGTCCTATTAGATAAAGTAACATTTGAACAGACATCAAAAGACAATGCAGAATGAAGCAAGTGGGTATTTGAGGGAAGAGTTTTCCTGGAAGAGGGAACTGACGCTGCAAAGGCCCCAAGATAGGAGTGTATGATGAGTTCAAGAAATAGCAAAACTACCAATACATCAGGAATGAAGAGCTGGAGAGGTAGGAAATAAGGTCAAAGAGTTATCAGGGGATTAGATCATGTAATGGGAACTTGGATTTTACTTTGAGTGAGATGGAAAACCACTGGAGGATTTTGAGCCAAATGACATTATCAGATCAGGTGGCTTCTATGTGGATAATAAACTATGGGGGGGCGGGGGGGAGGTGGAGTCAGCAGGATTTCAAGTAAGAGATGATAGTACCTTAGATCTGGGTAGTGGTGATGAAGGAGCTGAGAACTTACCAGATCCCAGATTGAATATTAGGGTAATCCAGTTTTTAAAAATGCAATTAAGAAGACCCTTTCCCTTGTGCCTGTGCTATGTTTATCCAATTCCCCACAGACGTTTTTCAGATTTGCCTGGAGTAGAAGGAACAAGAGACTATTTCTGCCTAGTGATGTTATACACACTTCAATGCACTGAGCTAACTGAGGAGATACTGCTGTGATGCCTTTCAAAGCAGCCAGAGTAATTGGTATCTTAAATTGAACAGAAAAGCACCGCATTTTATAACATGAGGTTGAAAAACCAAAGTCTCAGAAAATTACCACTGAGTGATAATGCTGAAGAATCTACTGCTGGCTTAATTTGGAAACAAATTTTGTTAGGCAGTTACAGGGAAAAAAGGGGGAGAAAGGCCAGCACCCCACTTTATAAAAGGATTTTGACATTTTGCATTTTTTATTTTCCATATTTAAAAAAAATACCATAACTCAGTCATAATAAAGTTAAAAACTCACTTCTCTCCATTACCACATTAGCACACTCATTTTAAAACAGGCACTTTCATGAAGTAACCATATTGAACAAATATTTACAGTGTTCACACTGTGTGAAATGCACTGACCAACATAGTGCAAAAAGCAGTGATAAGGAAGAAGATGGAGTAGAAAGTGCTGAGTGTTAGAGCAGAGATGGGAAAAAAAAAAAAGTAAAGCCACCACAGACCCCCTGCAGAATTTACTGCTGAGGTTTTTGCCCCACAAGTTATCGTGGTTGCAGATGCCTGTTGCCTGGGTTCCTTCCCACTCCCTCTGCCCCCCCTCCCCACCAGGGTCAGGGATCCACAGTGGCAGCCAGCCCCAGCCTCTGCAGTTGCGTGTGCGTGCAGACAGCCAAGGTCCCCACAGAGGCTTGTGGGCCTGGATCCAGCCCTGAATCCTGTCATTGGCTTGCATTGCTGTATGTGTGTGCAGCTAGCCCCTGCAGTTGTGCACCTGCATGCCACCAGCACCATCTTGCATCACAAGCCTCCACCACTGGGCATATGCACATGGGGAGCCTCTGTAGCCACACAAGTACACACCAACAGCCAAGGCCTGCACAGCTGTTTGTAGGCTTGGATCCAGTTCTGACTCCTGTCACTGACCTACACCTCTGTGTGTGCCTACAGCCAGTCCCTGCATCTGTGCAACTGCATGCTGCCAGCTTAATATGTGTATGGATCCACAAAGGATCCCAAATAGCCACAACAACCCCCTGAAAGAACAAAGCTGGAGGCATCACAGTTCCTGATATCAAACTGTATTTCAAAACTATAGTGATCAAAACAGTATGGTACTGGCATAAAGACAGACGCATAGACCAGTGGAACAGAATTGAGAGTCCAGAAATAAGCCCACACATATACCGTCAATTAATCTTTGACAAAGGCACCAAGAACACACATTGAAGAAGGCACAGAAGCTTGGAAAGAAGAGAAGAGAAAAGGAAAAGGAAAATGAAAACAAAAAGGGAAAGGAAAGACAAGAAAAAAGCTGTTGCCATTTATATCCATGGTTTTACGTGCATCTGGGCTTTCAATATATTGTAGTTTTCTAGACATTGCAGGGATTTGCCTAATACTGAATCTTCCAGGTAATTTTTGCTTGCTTCAGTTCAGTACAGTATTTTTTAATTAATAAATTCAACTCCAAAGCATCTTGCCTATTAGCTAATGAGACAAGTGGGAAAGAATTTGTGTGTTTTGTTTCCCTAGCGTCAGTTTAACACATCTTAATACTAAAATACAGAGACAGATTATAGAGTAAAATACAAATTCCATATGGATTTTTTAGATTAGCTATGAAATCTTACTTACTGCCATGAGTTTGTCTCATAGTGAATACTCTCCTGCTATTCACTTCTCCCCTCACATCCTATCATCCCTTCCAGTCATGGCTTCTTAAATGGAAACCTTTGAGAAGTCCTGTTCTAAGGCCCCTAAGACTCTTCAGTCCACATTTCACAGTCAGCTTTTATGCTTGCTACTGGAGACACAGAGTGCTCTTAGCACATAGTAATTACAATGTAGGAGATAGACAAAAGGGGGTAATTATAATATGGCTTGTAACACTTCAATATACGGAAAAGGAAATTGTGGGATTACCAAGAGGTAAGATTCCAAGAGATTAGATACTCTAGGGAATATCTAACATAATTGTTGACAATTGAGCTCAAATATGGATGAGAATTTGCCAGAGAGAGAGAGGAAAGAAAGGGAAATCAAATTTCAGGTTTGGAGAAAAGAATATATGAGTAAGGAAATATAACAAACATGCAGCGTAACAAGTCTGTGAGTTTCAAGGTGAGGTATATCTTGGGCAGATGGTGAGGGATCTCATATGCCATGCTAAAGTATGAACTTTTTCTTAGGTGCATTAAAGGGTCAAAAGAAATTTTTGATGGGAGGAGGGGATCATAACTCTAGTAGCACCAGGAACCTTCTGGGTTCAGGTCATAAAAGAATAGCTCATCTAATGTCTCTAGTTTGCCCCTCAACCCCTACCCATGCACCTACTCAAAGCAGACCCTGAAACAAGGGCTTGGGCACCCGTAGTTTATTTGGGAGGTGATCCCGGGAAGCATGATGAGAGAATGAGGGAGTAAGACAGGGAAGGGAGAAATCCACAAAGGGTTTGCTAATGAGCTGATTATACCTATAGGCAGCTGGGCTTCAATTCTCTGGGGATTTTCTGAGACTAGAAAAGTGCTGTAAAATAGAAATAAAATGCCAGCCACATATGTAATTTAAAATGTTCTAATAGCCACATTAAAAAAACTAAAAAGGAACAGGTAAGAAGAATGATAATAATACAGTTCATTTATCACAATATATCTAAATATTATCATTTCAATGTGTGATCAATAGAAAAATATCAATGAGATATTTGATAGTCTTTTATCATACTAAGACTTTGATATCCAGTATGTATTTTATACTTACAGCACATCTCAAATCAGACTAGCTGCAGTTTAAAATGCTCAAGAGCCACATGTGGCTGGTGGCTACTGCATTGAACAGCACTGTTTAGAACAGGCTTCAGAAATATCCCTTTGAGGATCAAGGAAGCTGGGGTATGTACCCACTAACTTCCACCCCACATCAATTGAGGGGCACCCCTGTGGCATTGACACTGTGGTACTTCTGGACTGTCTCAGGTTCTGGTCAAAGTAGTCAAACACCCTCGGTTGAGGCACAGGAAACTGTATGTAGGGAACTCTCCAGGATAGACACAGGGACATGGGTAAGGCACTGGCAGCATCTGCTACACTTGAACTTTTTTTTTAACATCTTTATTGGAGTATAATTGCTTTACAATGGTGTGTTAGTTTCTGCTGTATAACAAAGTGAATCAGCTATACATAAACATATATTCCTTTACCTCCTTCCTCTTGCATCTCCCTCCCACCCTCGCTATCCCACCCCTCTAGGTGGACACAAAGCACCGAGCTGATCTCCCTGTGCTATGCGGCTGCTTCCCACTAGCTATCTATTTTACATTTGGTAGTGTATATATGTCCATGCCACTCTCTCACTTCGTCCCAGCTTACCCTTCCCCCTCTCCGTGTCCTCAAGTCCATTCTCTATGTCTGCCTCTTTATTCCTGTCCTGCCCCTAGGTTCTTCAGAACCATTTTTTTTTAACTTTTCTAAAATCCCAAACTATTTTCTCCACAAACACACATGGTAATTTTAATGATGTCTTGTATTTATTTGTGATTGCGCTTCAGTTGGAATTTGTTTCTTTATGTTCTTTGTTTCTTTGTCTTTGCTCCCCATCACCTCTTTCCTCTCTATCATGTAATGGCAGAGAGGTGAATTGAAACAGTCTCTCCCCAAGTATTTTATTTTGTAGGAACATGTAATTCTACATGAGATTTTCCAAAGAAGACTTTCACCTACACCCTGTTCTGTGATCTTCATCTCACAAAATGAGAGCCACTTAAGTTGTCCCTGGCCCTGATAGCCACTCAGTAGAACCCAGAGAAAATTAAAAAGGGAGGTATAGAGGAGAATCTAGTGCCACATCTAGATCTTCTCTTTATGCCTAAGGCACTCATTTCTCCAGCCACTAGGAGTGTTGGCTGATGATGACTCACAGCTGAGTCTCTCCCCATGGTTGCTGTCTCAGCAAAGGTTACACACCCTCCCTGGGTATAACCTATATGTAATAATTGGTTGCGAGTGGAGGAGGTGAAGAGGGTTCGTATAAAGGCCCAGTCCATTTGCCTCAGTTCATGCCAACTCTGAAAGCCCATCCCAGCTCCAGAGCTTCCCAAGGGAGCAGCTGAGACCTCCTGTTGTGACATTCCTTCTGTCCAATCCTGCTTCCCTTGCTCTCTCACAGGGGTTGTTCCTAGAACATTCCCCAATAAATCTCCTGCACACAGATCTCAGAGTCTCAAGATCTGTTTCCTGGGGAACCCAATTTGTAACAGGAGGGAACCTCACCAACTTCTCTAAAAAAACTTCTTCTAAAGTTGTGCCAACTTAGGGAACAGTCCCCAAGACCACCCTTACTTCTGACACTGATTGCTAGTTCAAGGGCCCCCCAAGCCACCCTTGGGTTTGATAATTAGCTAATAGGACTCACAGAATTCACTGAAAGCTGTTATCCTCACAGTTTATTATAGTGAAAGGATATAGATTAAAACTAGCCAAGGGAAGAGACGCAAGGGGCAGAGTTCAGGAAAGTTCTACATGCAGAGCTTCTGCCTGTCCTCTCCCAGTGCTCACTTTCCTGATAACAATGACCTGAGCCTTCACGTTCAGGGTCTTTATTGGAGCTCAGTCACATAGATCTGGTTTTCTACTGACCTCAGTCTCCAACCCTTCAATTGGTCAAACTGATACTACATGACCCAAAGGCCCCGCCCTAAATCACATTGTTAGACTATCTGAAGCAGCCTCATAGCCCCCAGATAAACAAAGACAGTTTTATCAAGGCAAGACATTCCAGGGGCTTAGAAATTACTTCCCAGGGGCATAGGACAAGGGGCAGACCTCTCTTTGGGCAAGGTTGAATTCTTTACTACATAAGTTGTAATGTGACTTTTGAAGGAAAAAAATAGAGTTCCAAATTCCATAAGGGTATATTATCTGGAAATACCTGTCTTAATGTAAATGAAGTTATTACAAATGTTGTGTAACGTACAGACTCTCATTCTCCTAATATTAATGTTTTATAAATATGTCCATTATGATGGTAAAGGGAAATGAATTTGACTTTGCAGTAAGACGTGGCTCTTCTTTCGCCTCTTACTTTAAACTTTAAAATAGTTTTTCTTAGAGAGAGAATGAGTTTGTCAGGGAAAAAAGTACTGTATTTTCTGCTTTATTAAGATACATTCATCAACTTTCATTCACTTGTTATGGAAACCCTTCCCCCAACCCCTTTGTGCATGCTGCCTGCATAGCTCTCTGGTGTGCTCATCTGGGTATCTGAGTTCCGTGTCCACCTCAGATCAGATTCAGCATCAAATGAAACAGACACATAGACATGAGAGACACAAAGATTCTAAACATACACCACAGGAGGCCCAGACCACTGGACTGGCCACACCCTCCTCACCTTGTACCCTTTCTTATCATGAGTAAGATCTGCACAGTAACAAGCAAAAACAACCCCCGTATTTATGATGTCTAAAAACAACAATGCAAACTCTGAAGTCACCATGGAAACTGCCTCCCACTAGCATTTGCCTTTCAGAGATTTTTAGAAGCATTTATCCACAACAAATCAGCAGAGAAAAAAATTTGAGACAGATGACCCTAATTATGAATGCTTATGCTTACTGGAAGGAGATTTACCAAGAAATAAAAAAGAAGTGGCCTTTAATCCAAACTTCATTAACTATTTATTTTAAGAAGGCTTAACTTACCTATTTCCCAGAAAAAATCCTCCAAAAGAGTATTTAAAATACAGCTTTTATAAGTGTTTCATTTTACATATCTTATAAATATTTATATTTCAAATTAACATGTATTTGCGTTTTCTTTTTGAAATTTGTTTTATTGATAAATTTGATATTTTTATGAGGCAAAATAGGTTGTGAAGAATAGAGAGCCAATTTGTAACTCGATACCCTTAGAAAATACAAACTCCACATAATAGATTTTGACTTCAATCAGGAGCCAAGAAAGCTGGGATATTTAGGGTTGGTCACCTAAAGAGTGCCAACCTGTGGAAGGGAGGAAAGGGGAAAGCTTAAGAAAGAAAGTAGGTGTTTGTTGACGTTGTATGTCAAAGCTGGGGATCAGCCGTGTTTGCAAAGTCACAAAAGTACGAATTGTTCTGCCCAAAGTGGATGTAAGATTTCGATAAAACTTACTGGCTTCAGTAGCCAACAGAGCTTAAGAAGGTCTCAGCTTGTTTCAGGAATTGAAGTTAGGTCCCATATCCTCCTGGAGTTTTCATAGTTCCTAAATCAATCTCCCCATCTTTCATGTTCCTAATGCATGTTGCGCCTCTCTTAAGCCACGTAATAATATTTTGCCTCATGTTATAGTTGTTTTTGTACCTCTCTCTGCTACAAAACCCTTTGAAAGTAGAGAATACCTCCCATATATGTTTTCCCCCCATATCCCCTACTACAACTCCTTGCACATTGTGGGAGTTTACACATATTTGTGAAATGAATTAAGAAAATCCAGCTGTAATTAGTGCAAGATTAAGCCTAGGATATTTTTCAGTTCATAGGGAGGCTTTTTGTTGTTGTTGTTGTTAAGCAAATGTTCCCTTGACAAGCTAACCAGAAAGCAATCTCCTTAATGGGAAAACTGACTGAGTAACTTTGTAATTTGCTATTTTTCTCAAGAACATCTAATATGGAAAGCTATCCATTTGCCTGTATAGAGTATTCTGGATAAGATAACACACATACAGTATGGTAAATATCAAGGAGGAAATTTATACCATTTCCTGCTAGAATTGACTGCTAGAATATTCATCAGTGAGATGGTGAAGACAATGACCTTTTACTTAATTTGAATTCATGAATCTTTTCCAGATCATAGATGGGTTCTGAAAATATAACAGCCCAAAAATTGTCCACCAATTTACTTCACCTGGATGATCACCATGAGCCTATGTATTACAGCAGTGAATAAAACAGCCTGAAGAAGAAAATACCGAACAAATGCTAATTTTTCAGTTCAGTAAACATTTGCTGATTACATATTTCTGTATAGATCGCTGAGTTAGGTGCTGTGCTGTAGAGGAAACAAACATGTATCAAATAATCACTACTACCTATTAAGTGCCAGATAGAGGCCATGGACTTTATATTTACTTCCCATAGCAACCCTGTAACATAGATATGGTTGCCCTCATTTTATCAACAAGAAAATGGAGGCTCAAGGAAGTTAGATAACTTTCCCAAGGTTACATAGCTAGTAAATGATAGAATCAGGATTTGAACCATGAACTGACTCTAGGATCCATGTTATTCCCATGAATTGAAGTCCCTTCCTTTAAGCAGTGCTGAGTCACTTTTGTTCTGATTTACATAACTAGATGTTAAATTATATAAGTACCAATTATTAAAAAATATATTCTCTGATCTGAGTTTATCTTTTGTCCTCAACAAGGTTATAAGAACCCTGAGGGCAGAGACCATACCATGATTCTATAACTTTCTGCAAAGTGCCTCGTATGGTTCTGAATACATAAGAGATCCTCCATACATACTAGTGGTTTGATAAATTTTCCCTCAGCCTGATTTCTGGAGTATAAACCAGATAATACTTGCCATCCAAGGATAAAACAGGAAGGAAAAATGAATATATCATGATGATAGCTTATATTAATTGACCATTCACTCCTAGTTGATGTATATTATCTCATTTCATTCTCAAAATAGGTATTATTATCCCCATTTTGCAAACAAGAAAGCTCAGGCTTAGAAAAATTAAGTATCTTGTCCAAGGTCACAGAACCAGTAGTTTATGAAGGAAGAATTCAAATGTTGTTCTTGCCTAACCAGAGTGCATGCTCCTAACACTTTCACTGTCTCTTCTATTCTAAAACCTCATAGATTGTAAGATATACCTTGGATTTAATAAGAGTTTTTCAAAGAAATAAGGAATACTACCACATTAAATGAATAGGTTGATTGAAAAATGTATCTCAATTTCAGAATGTAAAAATGGGTATCTCAAGTAGTAAGAAAATGAGGTACATTATATTTGCAATACAGTTTCCTTTGAATGCTGATGTCAAAAAGACAAAGAGAACTTCTGCAGTATAGTATTAATGGCATTTAGCAAAGTGCTGAAAAGATTCAAAAATTCTAGGTATTCAGTGCATACTCTTTTGAATTATAGGCCTCTTGTGCTCCTGTGAACAGGTAGCACCAGCCACATGACCTATCTCAAAGGGTTCAAACTGACCTGAAAATTTGTCAAGATAATTTTAAATAAGGTTTTATAGTTATAACGTAGAGGGTTTTTTTTCTAAAGTTTTATATAATATTGGAGTATAGCTGATTTACAATGTTGTGTTAGTTTCAGTTGTACAGCAAAATGATTCAGTTATACATATACATATACCTATTCTTTTTCAAATTTTTTTCCCCTTTAGGTTATTAAAGAATACTGAGTAGAGTTCCCTGTGCTATACAGTAGGTCCTTGTTGGTTATCTATTTTAAATATAGTAGAGTGTATATGTCAATCCCAAACTCCCAATTCATTCCTCTTCCCCTTTTATTTTTGTTTGTTTTTAAAGAATGCCTTTAAGAAACATTTTAAAAATAGCCCTCCTCCCCAGTCTTGGAAGCTTCACCATCTCTCCACTCCCATATCACTGATCCTACGATGGACCCTAATTACCTCTGACCTGGCCTAGAACCCCAAGCTAGCCCAGACAAACCTTGCTTCTGATTTTAGTAGCAGCCTGGTGGGATCCACAAGAGTGTGGGAATTGAGAGGGGGTTACCCACAGTCTTGTTACTGCCAGGATACTACTCCCACACCCTCAAAAAAGGGAATCCTTAGCATTTTGTGGTCCTTGGAATTTTAAAATTTGTCAGACCTAAAGTTCCCCTTAGTTGTGAATTGCAGGTAAAAATAGATCTCTGTGAATGGGGTTACCAGATGCCCTGCACAAAAATATCAGTTTTCTAAAGATGGTTTGAGCAGGAAAATCTAGGCAGGGGATCTTTCTGGTTCCCTACTATAGTTAAATGTGTTTGACTCCAAAGAATATGCTGTAAAACTACCATACAATATTGCCTCTCTTAAATTGGGATTATCGTTCACTGGTAAAACCCACCATGACACAACAATTTACAAATGGTTTCAAAGCCCCCTCCTATTCTACAGCAACCACCGTCAAGATAACTTTTCTGGTCTCAGTTCTTTTCTAATTTGCTTAAGGACAACAGTAAATATTATCCGCCTAGACTGCTTGGGACTCATGCCACACCCTTGCTAGACACAGTGGATACCTTCTTGCCTTGTGAATTGAGGTTTGTAATAAAAGACCTTACAACCTACACTTAACTAGCACTCAACATTTAAAAGTTTTTGTAAATTGCTCAACCCCAAATTTTATGTCCTCTTTCATAATCCAAGTAAACTGTCTCCTGTTCATACCTAGGATTGCCAGATTTCCAGTCTTAATGCAATTGTTCCAAATTTTAGGTTGTTTCCAGTAAAATAAAATTTTTTACTAATTGGATATACAAATAATCTCATTATCATGCAGAAGATTTGGCATGTGAAAACTTACTCTATGCACGGAAAATTTCACTATGTTAGAACTAAGCTTCCAGGTTCCACGATGAGGATGAGGATAGTCAGATGGAAGTTCTGTTCAAGGGAATGAATTGCCCGACCAAGAGCATCCTGGAATATGGTCAAGCCAGGAGATGAGATCCAGAGTTTTCTGATATTTCTGGCACCAGAAGGCAAAAGAGAGACTATGAGAAACCTTAAGAATTTCACTAGAAAGAAAACAGGGGAAACACTTCAGGTTATGGTGTGAAGGCATTAAGACATTGCTGAATCCTCTCAGCAAAGAACAAGAGTAAAACTGAACGGAAGTGTCGAAAACAACCATTTTAGAGCTTTGGAACTGGCCAAAGGTAGAAAACAATTTGAGAAGCATTTATTCTTGAGAAATTGCTTGAGCTTCAGGTAAGAACAGCAGGAGTCTATGGCTTTCATTCCTGGGTCTGCTTACATACACTGTTCCCAGCTTCATTGGTAAGAACTTAATTTTACCAGCATGCAGCTGGCCGTGAAAACCAACAGCTCTGCTACTAGAGGATGAAGATTCAATTGGGGATGGGTGTGGTTTAATCATGGTTCCATCAGCTACAACTAACAAATTTGATAGAAAACAAATGAGAATCCACAGCATTCTCAGCTTGAGGACGAAGTCCTGGGTCGGTTGAGTAACAAGCCAAAAATTTAACAGTGAGATCCTGGAAATGACAGAGCTATAAAAGGGTTGAGGTAAGATCTCCACATATCTGGATATCTAAGAAACTACACACAGGCACAGAGGAAACCCAAGAAAATTGAGCAAAGGGTAAAAACCAAGGGAGAATTGAAAATTAGTAGCAAATTTGAATGTATCCCCCAACCCACACAGAAATCAATCAGTAGAAGGTGAAAATCTTATAGGTTTGAGATGTTTCAGCATAACTTTGCCGAAATCAGTGGCTAGACACTAAGCTACAGAGAAACAGGAATAAACACCTAGAGCTGAAATCCAAAGTAAGAAGATAGAAGGTAATAAAAGTAAGAGGAGAAATCAATAAAATACAAAACAGGGGCTTCCCTGGTGACGCAGTGGTTGAGAGTCCGCCTGCCAATGCAGGGGACATGGGTTCGTGCCCCGGTCTGGGAAGATCCCACGTGCCGCGGAGCGGCTGGGCCCGTGAGCCATGGCCGCTGAGCCTGCGCTTCCAGAGCTTGTGCTCCGCAATGGGAGAGGCCACAACAGTGAGAGGCCCGCGTACTGCAAAAAAAAAAAAAAAAAAGAAACAAAAAACCCAAAAAAACCCCAGAAAAACAATACAGAAAGTCAACAGAACCAAAAGTTTGTTCTTTGAAAAGACAAAAAATATAGCTACACTAACCAAGAAAAAACCAGAAAAGATAAAAATTATCAAAATCAGAAATGAAAGAGAGGAATTCACTACAGAAGTACATAAATTTAAAAGATTAAAAGGTAGTACTATGATCAACTTTATGCCAACAAATTAGACAACTTGGTTTTTTTTTTGTTTTCTTTTTTTCTTTGCTGTACGCAGGCCTCTCACTGTTGTGGCCTCTCCCATTGCAGAGCGGACGTGCAGGCTGAGTGGCCATGGCTCACAGGCCTAGCCGCTCTGTGGCATGTGGGATCTTCCTGGACCGGGGCACGAACCTGTGTCCCCCCGGCCAGCATCAGCAGGCGGACTCTCAACCACTGCGCCACTAGGGAAGCCCTAGACAACTTATTGAAATGGACAAATTTCTGGAACAAAAAGTAAAGAAATTAAGTTAATAATTTAAATTTTTCCCAAGCACAGAAGGCTTCACTGGTAAATTTTATCAAATATTTAAGGAAAAAAAATAATTCCAATTCTACACAAACTCTTTCAGAAAACAGAGGAGAGGGAAATACTTTCCAACTCATAAGTCCAGTAACACATATCACAAAAAAAGAAAACTACAGACAAATATTTCTCATAAATATAGATACAAAAAATCCTTAGCAAAATATTAGGAAACTGAATTCAGCAGCATATTAAAGCATTACATATTAAAATTGAGTGGAGTTTATGGAATGCAAGGTTGATACAACATCTGAAAATCAATTAATATAAGACACCATCTTAACAGAATAAAGAAACAAAAAAATGATCATCTCAAGAAATGAAGAAAAAACATTTGATAGACTCTAACACCCATCATGATAAAAACACTCAACAAACTAGGAGTAAAAGGAAATTTCCTCATCCTGATAAAAGGGCATCTATGAAACACTTAGCACTAAAATCATACTAATGGTGAAAGATTTAACGCTTTCCCCTTAAGATCAGAGATAAGGCAAAGACAAATATGTCCCTACTTCTACATTACACTGGAGATTCTAGCCAGTGCAGTAAGGCATGAGAATAGATAATAAAAGCACGTAGGGAAGAAGAAAGGAAGGAAAATTATTTTTATTCACAGATGAAATAATTATGTATGTAGAAAATCCTAAGGAACATAAAAAACTACTAGAACTAGTAAGAAAGTTTAGCAAGGTCACAGGATACAGGATTAAATCAATTGCATTTCCATATTCTAGCAAAGAAGAATTAAAAGATAAAATTTAAAAAGAGTTCCATTTGCAATAGTATTAAAAAATAAATATTCAGGAATAATTTTAATGAAAGAAGTATATCTTTGTTTCGGCTGCTCTAACAAAATACCATATATTGGTGGCTTATAAACAACAGAAATTTATTTCTCACAGTTCTGGAGGCTGGGAAGTCCAAGATCAAGACACTGGCAGATTTAGTGTCTGGTGACCGTCCACTTCGTGATTCACAGGGTGCCATCTTTTTGCTGCGTCCTCACATGGCAGAAGGGGCAAGTGATCTCTCTGCCTCTTTTATAAGGGCACTAATCTCATTCATGAGTGCTCTCCCTTAAGACTTAATCACCTCTTAAATGTACCTTGGGGGTTAAAATTTCAGCATATGAATCTTGAGGGGGACATAAGCATTCAACCTATAGCAAAGTAAAACACCTGTACACTAAAAACTACAAAACATTGCTCGGATTAATTAAAGAAGGCTTAAACAGGTACATGAAAAGATGTTTGACATCTTAATCATTAGAGAAATATAAATCAAAACCACAATGAGATATCACCTCACACCTGCTAGAGTGCCTATTATCAAAAGACAAGAGAAATCAAGTGTTGGTGAGGCCATGGAGGAAAGGGAACCCTTGTGCACCATTGTTGGTAATGTAAATTGTTATAGCCACTATAGAAAACAGTATGGAGGTTCCTCAAAAACTTAAAAATAGAACTACCATATGATCCAGAAATCTTACTTCTGGGTATATATATGGGAGAAATGAAATCAGTGTTGTAAATAGATATCTGAACCTCCATGTTCACTGGAGCATTATTCACAATAGGCAAGACATGGAAACAACTTAAGTATCTGACAACAGATGAATGGATAAAGAAGATATTGTATATACACAATGGAATATTATTCAGCCATTAAAAGAAGGAAATTTTGCCTTTTGCAATAACATGGATGGACCTTGAGGGCATTATGCTAAATGAAGTAAGTCAGACAGAGTAAAACAAATACTGTATGTTCTCACTAATAAGCAGAATCTAAAAAAGCTGAACTCATAGAAAACAGAGAGTAGAATTGTGGTTGCCAGGGGTTGGGGGATGCGGAAAATGGGAAGATGTGGGTCAAAGGGTATAAACTCCCAGTTATAAGATGAATAAGTTCTGGGGATTTAATGCACAGCATGGTGACTATAATTAAAAATACTATATTTTATACTTGAAGGTTGTTAAGATAGTAGATCTTAAATGTTATTACTAGACACACACACACACACACGAAGGCAATTATGTGAGGAGACAGAGGTGTTAACTAATCTTACTGTGGTAATCATTGTGCAATATATACTTGATTCAAATCATCACATTGTATACCTTAAACTTAAATATATGTCAATAACATCTCAATAAGACGAAAAAATTAAGGAAGGCCTAAGTAAATGGAGAGATGTACCATATTCATTGATTATAAAACTCAATGTTCTTGAGACGGCAAGTATCCCCAAATTGATCTACTGATTCAACAAAATTAACATCAAAATTCCAGCAGGTTTTTGATTTTAGTAGAAATTGACAAGCTGATCATAAAATGTGTATGCAAATGCAAGCAATCTGGAATAGCCAAAACAGTTTTGAAATGAAATAATCAAGTTGAAAGACTTTAATCTGCTTTCAAACCTTATTATATATATGGTACTGGTATGGGGATAGACATATAGATTGATAAAAAATAGAGGGTCTAGAAATAGATCCAAACATTTATGAAAAATTGCTTTTCAACTAAGATGCCAAAGCAATCCAACAGGAAAGGATAGCCTTTCAACAAATATTACTGTAGTATTGGATATACATATGCCAATTAAAAAAAGAACTTAAATCCTTGCCCCCACAATATACAAGAATCAACTCAAAACAGATCAGAGGGCTTCCCTGGTGGTGCAGTGGTTGAGAGTCCGCCTGCCACCTGCTGCCTGCTGATGCAGGGGACACGGGTTCATGCCCCGGTCCGGGAAGATCCCACATGCCACGGAGCGGCTGGGCCCCGTGAGCCACGGCCGCTGAGCCTGAGTGTCTGGAGCCTGTGCTCCACAACGGGAGAGGCCACAACAGTGAGAGGCTGCGTACCGCAAAAAAAAAAACAACAAAAAAAAACAGATCAGAAATTAAAATGTCAGAGCTAAAACTGTAAAACTTCTAGAAGTCTTAGTGACCCTGACTAGGGTAAAGATTTCTTAGCTATAACAGAAAAATCATGAAAAATTTTTAAAAAATGATAAATTAGACTTCATCAAAATTAAAAACTTTTGCTCTTCAAATAAAAATAAAGCCACAGACTTGAGGAAAAAATTGTCAGATCACATGTCTGATAAATAACTTGCATCCAGGATATATAAAGAACTCTTATATCTCCATAATAAAAGACAAACAACCCAATAAAAGTGAGAAAAATATTTGAACAGACACTTCACCAAAGATTATATACAGATATCTAATAAGCATATGAAAAGATCAACATTATTAGTCTTTGGGGCAATACCAATTAAAACACAAACTAAAATCACAATATCACTTCACACCCACTGGAATGGCTATGATCAAAATGATTGACAAAACATAGTCTCCCAAGGCAATAGAAATAAAAGCAAAAATAAACCTAATCAAACTTACAAGCTTTTGTAAAGCAAAGGAAATCATAAACAAAACGAAAAGACAACCTACATACTAGGAGAAAATATTTGCTAATGATGCAATGAACAAGGGCCTAATCTGCAAAATATACAAACATCTCATACAACTCAACAACAAAAAAACAAACAATCCAATCAGAAAATGGGCAGGAGACCTAAATAGACATTTCTCCAAAGAAGACATACAGATGGCCAACAGTCACATGAAAGGATGCTCAGCATCGCTAATTATTAGAAAAATGCAAATAAAAACTACAATGAGGTATCACCTCAAACTGGTCAGAAGGGCCGTCATTAAAAAGTCTACAAATAACAAATGCTGGAGAGGATGTGGTGAAAAAGGAACCCTCCTACACTGTTGGTGGGAATGTAAGTTGGTGCAGCCACTATGGAAAACAGTATGGAGGTTCCTCAAAAAACTAAAAATAGAGTTGCCATATGATCCAGCAATCTCACTACTGGGCATATATATGGACAAAACTATAATTCAAAATGATACATTCACCCCTATGTTCACAGAAGCACTATTCATAATAGCCAAGACATGGAAACAACATAAATGTCCATCGACAGATGAATGGATGAAGAAGATATAGTACATATATACAATGGAATATTACTCAGTTGTGAAATAGAATGAAAAAATGCCATTTGCAGCAACATGGATGCAACTAGAGATTATCATACTAAGTGAAGTAAGTCAGAAGGAGAAAGACAAATACCATATGATATCACATATGTGGAATCTAAACTATGACACAAATGAACCTATCTACAAAACAGAAACAGACTCATAGACATAGAGAACAGACTTGTGGTTACCAAGGGGAGAGGGGGTTGGGGGACAGATGGAATGGGAGTTTGGGGTTAGTAGATGCAAACTATTATGTATAGAATGGGTAAACAACAAGGTCCTACTGTATAGCACAGGGAACTATATTCAATATCCTGTGATAAATCATAATGGAAAAGAATATTAAAAAGATGTATATATATGTATAACTGAATCACTTTGCTGTACAGCAGAAATTAACACAACATTGCAAATAAACTATACTTCAATAAAAAAAAGAGTGACAAAACAAACTGCTGACAAGAGTGTAGAGGAACTCATGCTCATACATTATTGATGGGAACAAAAAATGATAGAACTACTTTGGAAAACAGTTTGACAGCGTATTAAAAACTTATACATACAATTTCTATATAACCCAGCAATTTCATTCCCAGGTATCCACCCAGGAGAAATGAAAACACATGTCCACAAAAAGACTTATATGTGAATGTCTATAGAGCATTATTCATAATAGCCCCAAAGCAGAAACAACTCAAATGTCCATCAAATGGTGAATGGATAAACGAAATGTGGTATATCTAGTGGTATACTACTCAGCAATAAAAGGGAATAAACTAAATGAGCTGTTGATAAATATAAAAATGTGGATGAACCGCAAAAACATTATGCTAAGTAATAGAAGCCAGACACAAAAGAGTACATATTTCATGATTCTATCTATATGAAATTTCTAGAAAAGATACAACCATAGAGACAGAAAGCAGATGAGTATTTCCTGGGGCTGGAGGTTTGTGTGGTGATGGACTGAAAATGTGCACTGGAGAATTTCTGGGGATAATGGAATTGTTCTAAGATTGGATTATATAACAATGCTTGTACCACTGAGTAATTTTACTATAAATCATAAAATCATATACTAATATTGGGTGGATTTTATGTACGGAGATTATACCTCAGTAAAGCTGTTAAACAAAAAGACTTCAGAACAATATGGAAATCAGTAAAATAACTGTCTATGTCAAGTCTGCACAGCTAAAAGAGGAATAGGGGAAACCAGAAGTCTGGTGTGAAGACAGTGTGAAATGGGCAAGGAGTTAGTCCTTAGATGAGAAAAATGGCCCAGGCCAATTCTCATGGAAGAGAGCACACAAATGGTTAATAAACATATAAAAAGAGGTTCAACCTCCTAAGTAATCAAGAAAATGCAAATAAAGACAAAGATTAGATTCTATTTCACACCATCAGAACCAAAAAAATAAAAAGTCAGAAAATATCAAGGGTTGATGGATCTCTGGCAAGCTAGGAGATTGAGCGTATAAATTGGAGCAAATGCATTTGACACTAATATTAAAGCTGAAAAGATACAAACTTAGCATCCTACTTGAAGGTATGTATCCCAGAGCAACTTTCACTTATGTTCCAGGAGAAAATGTGTTGTGTCTTGTAGGATTACTATTGGGTTGGCCAAAAAGTTCCCGAACGAACTTTTTGGCCCACCCAATATAATAGCAAAAACTAGTAACAACTTAATGTTCATCAAATTGGGATATATTCATATAATGAAGCACTACGTGGCTGCTATAAATGAACTGCCTCTCCTCCAAAAACATACTGAGATATGTTGAAATAAAAGAGCAAATTGTACAATTATATGAATGGTATGATACCATTTATGTAAACGTACATACGAATATATGCGAAATACACCAGGAATATATATGTGATGGGATTATAAGCACACAGACTGGAAAGATAGTAGGATACAAAATTCAGAATAGTGAAAGGAGAAAGGTAAATGGCACTGGAGAAAGAATATAAACACACTTTCAACTCTGTAATTTTGTTCTTGTACTTTTAAAAAAATCTGAAGCAAATGACAAAATTCAATTATGTGTTCTGCATACTTGTTTGTTTGTTATATTATTCTCTGTACTTTGCCTGTGCTTCAAAATTTGTTCCAGTAATACAATAAGCATATTACATAAGGTGGACAAGGGTTTGGAGAACCACATTTATTCATACTTACTCATTGGAGACCCTTCTTCTCCCTCACAGAAATTTGAAATGACCCTACATCTGGTGTCGAATTGCTGTGGGGATGTTTGAGTAAAGATTGCTGTGCATAAAGATTATACAATAGAATGCTATTTGAATAAATACACACAGATACACATATATATGATATAGGATATATATGATAATTATGCCTCTTTTTATTGCCCAAGATACTGGCAGAACTAAAACTGCTAATCACAGGCTAAGAACTAAGAAAGTACCCAAAGGAAAACTTTCTGTACTACTATGTGGGGGTCCATATGCAGAAAGCCAAGACAACAGAGGATGATTAGGAAGACTCGTGGAAAGATGGAGAGGATACGACGCCACCCCCTGGGCAGAGGGTCCAACAGCTAAGATCTCTAGTTCAGGCTTCTGGCTGCACCTGACAGAGCAAAGGAAAGCTTGGAGCAAGCCGCAAAGAAGGAGGAGCTTCACAAATCTCTTTCCACCTCAGAGACCCACGGAGGATCCCCATGAGCTTAGCTGTCTGGGAGAGGTCCTGTCACACATGGGTGATCTTATTCTCCAACACAAAGCAACCAAAAGAGAGATTCTGGGACTATCTCTATCCCTCTTCCTCTGGATAAGGCTGTGGTTTGCTTAGACTAAAACTACACATTATGCAAAAACACTTTTCCTTTCCTGTGCTCATCCATGAGCAGTAAGAGTGGACACTGACTCGTCCTCCAGTAAATGGTGAACTGAATTGATGCTGGGCCATCAACGCCATCCTAGTCCTTCCACGACTCCTACTTCCAAATGCTCACCATCAAGCATTAGCTTAACATCATCATGCACTGTTCTGAGCACCTTCCAAAAGCAAAGCACAACACTACATGACAGCATAACAGAGACGTATGACATGATGTGGCCCCCACTGGTGAGAGGCGTACAGTCAATCATGTATGTCTAAGAAAATTAATAAAAACCCAAGCATTCTCTGGTAAAATGCCAATCTAAGTTTCAAACAGTATACGCTGCAGGAGGTCAGGAGCAGTTGAGGTCCAAAGGAAGGTTTCATCAACTAGATGGGCTTGGCATGGTTCTAAAAGACAACGGCAGCATACATTTGAATCATGTCCATGTGATTTGTTTCCAGAAAAGTTATTTTTAGATCAGCAATGGCAAATGGATTTCATTTTCATCCATTCACTTAATGACCACTCCAATCAACAGGTGCCCAGCATGAAGAAGGGCTAAGACTTCTGAGCTGGAAGGAAAGTGTTGGTATCTTTCCCAGGTATCTGCCATAGGTGCAGTTTGAGTGGGTGGCAGCATGCAGGAGCCATTTTTTGTAAATCACTACATCTGATTTCCAAAGATGGCTTTGCCTACTGAGTGGAATCATGCCCACGTTACTCATGTGTAGTCCTGAAACACTAAATTCAAGATTCTCCTCATATGCACTAGAAGACTTGTACAGCTTTACATCTAATTACAGAGCCTGTAAAGAAAGTTCTCTATCCTGAAGGTGGTTTCAACAGCCACATGGAAGTTTACCGAGATGGATGTCTTTGTTCAAAGTATTGCATTAGGTTTTGCTATGTGGGTAGAATCCTGTGGGATGCTGACAGTTTGTGAGAATTTTATGTGGAAGGAACTGGGTTAATAAGGTCACCATTTTTCTTTTTTTGGCTTGAGCATTATTCTACAGTGCATGTGTAGCAAAACCTTTCTTATTTCCAGAGCCTGCATTCAATATTTTCATAAAAGAAATCATTCTGACAGTGTATGTCAAGAAATGTCATGAGTGATTTGAAATTCTATAGGTATTTTCCTCTAGAATCATAACAATAATAATAATAACAATAAAACATTCATGTGCACACAAAACTTCTCTGAAAGATGATATGCAAGTTGATGTAACTGCACAGTCTCTGGCTTGAAAGGCAGACATAAATACCTGCAGCACATCACTATCAATCTCAAACTGGGTCATCAGCAAGACATGATGGAAAGTGCACAGACTCTGCGCTCAGAAATACCTTGATGCAAATCCCGAGTCTACCATTTTCGCCATTTCTTGGGCTATTTCTTCAATATGGTGAATGGCACTAGTAATAGCTAGCCCACAGGATTGTTAAAAGGATTAAATGAGATTATGTATGTAAAGCACATAGTAAGTGCCTGGTACACTGTATGGTTTCAATAAATTGAAGCTCCTTTCCTCTGTACTACTTATAGAATACCTGACTCTATCTCTGCAAATTCTCTCTAATTTTCGATTCTACATTCAGCTGTGGGCAAGGGAAAATATTTCCTTCGTTTCTGAATGACTCTCTGTGTTTCTGCTCCTGTTCCCACAACTGCCTTCTGGGAATGCAACCCTCTGGCCTTTGTGACCCTCTGTGTCCTTCTTGACTTTCTGTCACCAGAGGCAATCCTTGTAGCTTTTCTACCTTGCAGAGTTACCCCAGGCAAGCTACTGGCTGATGCTTTTGCTAATAACTCCAATCTTCAGAAAGGCAGTCTTCATGGGTATTGAAAAAAGGAGAGTCTATTCCTAATAGTAGAAGATTCAAATTTATATATTCCTTTAGGTCAGGGACTGTATGTCAGGTTTCTTTGTTTCTTACTTACGTAAGCTAGTAAATATTAGTAAATACTTAGTCAATAGAGTTAAATATTTATCTAATTACTGATTGACTGATAATAAGAGAAGAAAGAAATGGCAAGAACGTGGGCAAGGGGTCAGAGAAGTAAAGGGTTTGAGGAGGAAGGTATGTGAGAAAACCTGGTGAAAGGATGCTGCTGAAGGTGGGGGTAGAGGTGCCCCAGCAGGCCGTTGAGTTTTAGCAAGACAAAAATACATAAAATAAGGAAAAATAAACTCTGTGCCCCTGTTATCCAAATTAGTACTGGACAGTTTGTGGGCCATGAAATGTTTCATTGTGTACCACTCTGTTTTGCTGGGGTGCACATGGCTTCCCTTATAGCCAGCTAAGAACACATTTAAGGCTTTTTAAGTCCCTCATGAAAACTCTACCCCAGCCAGAAGTCATTTCCAGATTTTATTATGGTTCTTTTAGGGGAGTTCTCTATACTTTTCATCCCAGAAAAGATTTCAAGTATCACTGAAACCTCAGCTTCAATGACCCGAATAAAGTTTGGGAGGAAATGTGATTTTTCCAGAAAACTCTTCAAATGCTGTGCAGCTGAGGCAGAACGCCACTTTATAAATAGCCACCTGCTCATTGAGCAGTAACAGTGTGTAGCAAACTGATGAAAACGATGCTGCTTTTAACCTCATAGTACACCAGATTCTCCTCCGAGGAGAGTGGACTTCTCTTCTCCTATTTGTCTTGGCACAGAGATACGATGAAGGATACCTCTACCCCCACCACACAGACGAAATTACTTGATTCTTGAATCAGTTGAGTGACCTACATAAGCATTCCTGAAAGTAATATTTCAGAGTATCTTAGGCAAACCCTTTGTGTAAGCATGCGCGCGCGCGGCGCGCGTGCACACACACGCACACAGTCTGGTCGGTATATAAAAAGTTTTGTCTCAGTAAGACAATATGCTGGCACTACTTAAGTCTGTATCAATTAAATCACACTATTTTTTCCTTTTTATGCAAAACAAAAGAATAAAAATCTTGAAATAAAAAAAGAAGAGAAAAAAGTTTTGTGAGTAGATAAAAGAAAGGAACGACTTGGTAGGAGAATGAGTTGATGACTTTTTTACATTGTTGATTCCCTATATATTGTCTTTAAGAGATTAGCTTTTGAAAAACAATTTAAATGTTTGAAATGACACGTGCTACTTGCTACTGTTTGTGGGTTAAGTTCTTATGATTCGAACAGTATCAATTAGCGTAATTTCAAGTGTCTTGATGATATATTTAGCATGTTGTAACTTTTCTTAAGAGAGCACACCAAATTAGATTGGAATATTTAATTTTACACTTAGAGCATGTTTTTCTGCATTCCATGCCAGTTTCTTTTTAATCCATTTTAAAACTTGTGAGTATGGCATGGTTTTATTAAAAATATATTTTTTTTCTATTTTTCCAGAAAAATAAAATAAAAAAAAATTTTAAAAAG
The DNA here is from genome assembly GCF_949987515.2 of Delphinus delphis. Taxonomy (NCBI): domain Eukaryota; kingdom Metazoa; phylum Chordata; class Mammalia; order Artiodactyla; family Delphinidae; genus Delphinus; species Delphinus delphis. Next base: position 87,492,170 of record NC_082704.1, read on the forward strand.
TAACAATTGCTGTTCATCAGCTGAAGAGGGGTGTTGGGGTAGAGTTAAGTCTGGAGCCCTTTTAATGGTTAAGAAAAAGTTCTCTTTGGCCCATAAGAATATATTTTTGGATTTCCGAGGGTCCTTTGTCCCCTGTTTTAGAGACAATGACTTCATAAACTCAAGTCTCATTTTATGAAACTATCTTTACATCAGGAATTATCACCAGGGAAGGATTCGGTTTTACAAGTACACACCCCCTCCCCCAATGAAGATTATTATTACAATAAAGAGAGAACAGAAAATTCTTCCTTGTATTAATTAATTAATTATCTGTATTTTATGATGCTTTGACATCTTGGGGCCTTGCTAATCCTGGCCAGAGTGCCCCTTCTGGAGCTGGCTAATTCCTGGAGATAGTAAACAACTTGCCTTCAAGCACACCCTTCATATGCAAACCAACCAATCCATAGCCCCTACCCCCAACCAACTGCTTTCTCAAACTCTCACTCACAAAGCCAACGTTCTCCCTGCCCTAAATCACCCCAAGGCCAGGTACCAGACAACTGAGGACCACTCCTATAGCTCAGAGCCCAGTAAAATTATTTAAACTAGCCAATCCTAAGGCGTGTCCATTCCTTCTTGTGAAAACCACAACAAAGGCTTTTGCCCATGGTCTCCCCTCACTCCTTCTGCTTCCTGATTGACCCTAGTACTTCCCTGTTTGGCCAGGAATGATGTGCTATGTCCCCTCCACTTGGGAACCATGAGTAATATACCCTTCTTTCAAAAGCAGTTGTCTCCGAGTCTGTCACCTTACCATACGGATTAAAACAAATCTGGGGTACCTTTCAAGACATTCTTAGATTCTCAGACGGTCAGGAATCCCAGTTGGAGAGACAGGGCTCTAGAACAGCAGTTCTCAATGTGATCTCTCTGGATCAGCAGCTCACCTTGCAACTTGTTAGAGATGCAAACTCTCAAGACTCCTGCATCAGAAACTCTGGGAGTTGGGTCCGGGGTGTTCTGATATACCTTCCAGTTAGAGAAACCCCACTCTCTAGATGCTCATGACAATCTTGTGTGAGAGTTTACTTGTTAGTAGATGACACCCTTTTCTCTTTTTTTTCAGTTTTAATATTTTTTAAATTGAAGTAAAGTTGATTTATAATGTGTTAATTTCTGCTGTACAGCAAAGTGATTCAGTTAACATATATATACATTCTTTTTTAAATTTTCTTTTCCATTATGGTTTATCATAGGATGTTGAATATAGTTCCCTGTGCTATACAGTAGCGCCTTGTTGCTTATCCATCCTATATATAATAGCTTACATCTGTTAATCCCAACCTCCCGCTCCATCCCTCTCCCAACTCCCTCCCCCTTGGCAACCACCAGTCTGTTCTCTATGGATGACACCCTTTTCTTACTTGAGCTCCTAGGCTCTCTGTTCATTCTCCTGTCCCCTTTTATTCCTGCACAGTTTGAGGGCACCAACACCTTCTTTCATGAAGCTATCTGTGTAGTACTAGCATCATTTTCTGGCCTTTAAAGTCACCCTCCTAAGCTATCAGTTTCACTCTTTGAAAGCAAAACTCATCGTCTCTATCTCAGGATTACACAAGTGCAGGCACAGCCTTGAGAGTGACGTCTCCTTACATTTTGTGTCCCAGGTCCCCCTTGCTGCCACCCAGTCCTGGTCCCAGGTCCACAGGAGCCACTGGTCTTATTGGAGCTAAGGGGCACAGCGCTGAGTAGAAATCAATTTTGAAAACTCTAGGTCTGTGCCAAAATTTCCAATACCTTTATGCCTTTATCTGATCATTTCTCTCTCACAAATCAAAGTAGTCTTCTCAAACGGAACCCTTCTTTCTTTGGCCGCACCACGTGACTTGTGGGATCTTAGTTCCCGGATCGGGGACTGAACCCAGGCCCTCAGCAGTGAGAGGGTGGAGTTCTAACCACTGGACCACCAGGGAATTCCCTGAACCCTTCTTAAAACTTGGAAGCTGTAAGGCATCTTTATGATATCATCTCATGTTACTTGTCAAAAACACCAAAGCACTATATATATATATATATATATATGTATGTATGTATATATATATATAAAATCTTGATGATAACATTTCTATACTCATTTTCAACCAAGTGAGTGAAAGTTATCTTATTTCCCCCAGTGCTGAAAAAGAATCCAAAGTAACATGCTACAGTTTAATAGGCAGCCTTATTCAAATTAATGTAATCCTATTTGTTTCTCACAAATACAAGTTTTCTCTCCCTTGTTTGCATAGATGAATGTTTAAACTTTTCATCATCTATGTGTAGTGACATCACAGGCTCCAGTTTATTTGCCAAGTAAACAAATCAGCATGTGAAGGCCCCATGTGTGAAAGACATAAATATTTCCTAATCATTACCACTGTCTCCCCTTATTTGTCTGGCTCCTAGTACAAAAATCATCATTTTTAAAAGCCTTCCAAAATTTCACTGAAGAGGCTCAGATTCCAGCAGAAGTGTGAAGAATGTGCTGGAAGTGTTGAGGGGAGAATGAAATGGAACTCTGGCAGGATTGCAAGGAAGCAGAGCTGGCGTCCATCCAGCTCTGCCAGAAAGTCCATTGTGGCACCTTGTAAAAGTCACTTAACCTCTCAGGCCCATATAGTCTCCTCTTCTCATTTTAGATAATGTCTAAAGTCCAGTGAATCTCCATGGCTCAAAGCTTCTATGATATAGAGAGAATTGGATCCCTTCTCCTTGCCCTATTGCAAGACTTGGTCAACTGTAAGGCACTGGAATGGATGGTGCCATTGCTCCAGAAGCACAGTGGTATGGGGTTGCCTCCTTCTCTGGAAGAACCTCACCATTCATTACCATATAAGCCCCCTCTCAGGCAGCCCACTTGTGATTTGGGAAGATTCTTTGCCCTAGGGCAGGGCTTTCCCATTGAGTTTCCTTCAGCAGGAAGGGCACGGCTCTCATTTCACTATGTGATGAGGTTAAATTCTTCTTCTAACCCAGTGGGTTCTCAACCTTGGCTGCACCTTCACATCACCTGGGGAACTTCTAAAAATAACAATATCTAGGTCCTACCCCCAGAGATTCTGGTATTGACCTGAGTATGGCCAAGGCATTGGGATTTTCGAAAGATCCCCAGATGGTTCCAAATGCAGCCAGATTCCAGGACCACTGGGTAGGCGATGTCGTACCATGATTCAAAAGGTTGGCCTCAGATCCCTCTTGAAGATGGATAGTAAAAGAAAGGAGGAAGAAAGAAAGAAATCACCTGGGAAGAGGACCAGAGGAGAAATGAATGGCTGAAGGAGGAAGGATTAGGCAGGTACTGAGGACAATCTCCACCGTCTTCAGAAACAGGTGCTGAACAAGCACATCCTGCTGGTGCGGCAGCGATTCCGTGCAGGCAGCTGACTCCCAGCTTGGCTTCTGGCTTCATGAGAGCCCAGGGGATGTGAAAGCTAATCCTGGGCAGAGATGTGTCTGTTTTCCATCTGGCTCTCTGCCATCCCTTCCTAAACACTGCCTGGCATGGGGACTGCTAAGCGGGCACACTTTCTCAGTGTGCCACACTGAGCTTGGCACATGTGCTCAAGGATGCAGCAGGGCTGCTAAAGACAGGAGCTGGCACACACACACCCCCTGCAGAGCCCCGATTGGGTAACCAATAGACCTGAATCACACACAAATGACTGTACTTCCGAACCTGCACTTTAATTACCTTTCCTTGCAAAACAGGCTCCTAGGCAGCTGAAGAGGATCGATCTGGTGAAGGCATTTCTTTGGTTGAGGTATTACACTAAAGGCAGTCGCCTGAGAACAAAAGTGATAGCATTAGAAACTGACAGGCCTGTGAACTCCAGGGCACTCAGACAGATACCTTAGCTTATACAGCACCTTACAGTTTCCCAAACACTCCAACAGGCTTTTTTAGGTTTGGTTCAGAGCATCCCCATGAGGCAGGTAAAGCATTAACCATCTCCTTTTATACATAAGGACGCAATGTTCTAAGTGGCTTAGTAACTGGTCCAAGGTGTCACGGCCATTGTGCTGGTTCTCGACCTATTTGTTCTTGATCTATTTTCCGTGTCCTTCCCCTGTTCTGCTTTGCAGGGAAGAGAGGTCAACCCCCACAGGCGGAACTTCTGAGGAGGCTCCTTGCATCAGCTGGGTGCAGCCAGTGTAAGGAATGGGTGGGAGACCGGCTGGAGGGAGGAAGAAGCTACCTCCTCCACCCCCGCCTCCGGTGGCTTCTCCTACAGGGACTATGTCTTTTCCCTTGTTGGTCAGATCCGTCCTGGTGCCAGCTTTGGCTGGTTGCCTCCTGTCCCTCAGTGCCTGTGCCATGGCCTGGTCCCCTTCTCCCTCTGTTTTTGTGTGTTCCTGCTGTTGCTCATCTCTGAGTTGCCAAGTGGCTTGTTTGGCTTCTCGGCAATTCCTTTACCTGAGTAACCAGCTCCCTGCATTAAAGTGCTCCGTGTTGAACACTCAAGAGGGTTCTGTTTACCGGTGAGACTCTGTATCAGGCAGGTCCTGGCAGGAAACAGATGGTGCACTCAACAGGAGAACCGAAAAGTGTTGAATGAAGAGGCTGTTTACACTGATACAGGCAGGTTGAAGGGAACTGACAGGGCATGGTGGGGAACTGCTAGGGACTCACCTTCCCTGGACCAGCAAGGGCAAAGGTAGGCAGTTGCATTACCAGAATCAGGTAAGAGCTACCGACTTGGAAGAGAGGCCTTCTGACATGAGCTGTGGCTATAGGTATAGGAACGCAGGAACTGCCCAAATCACATCCTAATGAGGAGGGAGGGAGGAGAATAAGCACACCTTTCTCTCCTTTCATCCTCCTGTCTCCTGCTCGTGCCTCCCACTAACCAAACCTAACTAAAAGCCAGTGATGATGGACAATGGGTTATGTGATCCATAGGGGTCAGTCTCCAGGGGCACAGTCAGGGCAAAGGAGAGAAGGAAGGTGTGTGTGTGTGTGTGTGTGTGTGTGTGTGTGTGCGCGCTGGGGGAGGAGAAAACAAATGGAGAGCAACCAGTTTGACTCTGACTCATATAGCCATAAAATGTTGAATCAGGACTAGCACCCTGTTGTTCTAATTTCTGGTCTCAAGTTTTTTCCATTTCACCAAGTTGATTAGCCACGAGATAAATAAGACACATCAATCTTTACTTTGCTTCTGATTATTTTTATTGCATAGAATGGGGTCCATATTTAGGCAAGTCAAGCTTTTACCTGTGGCTTTGGGATGCTAAAGCCCTCTCTGGGCGTGGTGCCTTCAGAAGGAAGGTTCATCTGATAGATCTTCTAAGAATAATTTCATTCTGATCAAGGAGATTTTAGCTAATTCTGACTTTTCTCGTGTGTGTGTGTGTGTGTGTGTGTGTGGTGTGTGTGAGTGTATTCATTTCATTTTTTTCAATGAGCAGTTTTATAATTTTAAAAATTGCTCTATTTATTTCTCGTGTATTTTGGGTGGTTTTTACATTTTTATTTTATATTAAAGTATCATTGATTAACCATGTTGTGTTAGTTTCAGGTGTACAGCAAAGTGATTCAGTTTTACATATACATGTATCTATTATTTTTCACATTCTTTTCCCATTTAGGTTATTACAGAATATTGAGCAGAGTTCCCTGTGCTATATAGTAAGTCCTTGTTAGTTATCTATTTTAAATAAAGCAGTGTGTACATGTCAATCCCAAACTCCCTTTTCTCGTGTGTGTGTGTGTGTGTGTGTGTGTGTGTGTGTGTGTTGATTTCATTTTTTTTCAATGAGCCAATAGTTTTATAATTCTAAAAATTGCACTATTTTATTTTCAGGTTTATAAAAAGATGATTTATGCCCCCTACCCCCAGCCTCATTTCTTGATTCTAAACAATATTCCTGAGTTTCCACAAATAGAGAACTTCTTTGTTTTACAGACAAAGCAACCTGAGCCCCTCAGGGAAACGGCTTGTCCCAAGCCTCCCTGCCAGTTGGGGATAGAGCTGGGACTAGACCCAGATTGCCGGCATCCCTCTAGCACCACTAGTGAAGACTGGTTTTGCCTCTGCAGAAACAATATTCACTGCCTTTTCCCCGGAAATCTTCTGTTAGATTAACAGTTCTTCAGGTAGAAGAAGCAGAGAGAAAGCAAGGGAGAGGTGGGAGGGTGAGCTCCAGCTAGCTGGGAGAGGAGGCACAGACAGGGGGTGACAACACGGGGGTAGAAGGGGGCACAGCTGTGAGAAGAGCTGGCTGGACGGACACTAGGACTAAGCAACCAGTGTACATCAAAGTAAACACAGGATACGGTGACCCTCCATTGCTGTTTCCTGGGCAAGTGCATCTGAATTTGTTTTTACTAAAACTAACATCTGTGGAACCATGATGGGCTGGGGTTTTGCCAGACTCAAAGTGCTTTATTGGTTTCTGCACACTGCGAGGTTGCCCTCCCCCCACTCAGCAGCAGGGCCTTTTATAGACACATACTTTGTCTCAGGAGGAAGGCACGGCTGAAATGGATTGCTTAATGTTCTAGACGAGAGTGAATCTGGTAATGTCTGAGGAAATGCCAGAGAATGTTCCTTATAATTTCACTAGGGCCCATTTGAGTACTTAGCATCTGTGTGGGTCTGAGAGTTCAGTCCAACTCTGAGTGGCATAGCTGTACGGCATAGCTTAGCTTGTCTTCTTAAGTGACAGAAAGCTCGGATACAGAGCCCAGAGCAACTTTGGAGCAACTGGAGAAAATGAAATGTGGGAGAAATGTAGGACATCATGAGAAAAAATAAACACACCCTATTGCCTGGTAAAGCTCTACTCACAGCCCACCGGCCTGGTCACTCAACATTTAAAACAAAATATTCCAGCAGCTATAAGTTGAAGCAGAGAAATATTGCCAAGCGGGCAAACGTGTTCGATAGGCTCTTCTTTCCTTTCCCTCTTGTCTTCCCCCTCTCTCTGTGGGTGTCCCCGCCACCTCCTGCTGCCCTGACTCTCTGAAGCCTCCAGTCACAGGCAGCCTTGCACTCGGGCTCTTCCCTCGAGCTTCAGATGACTCTCTCTTCGGCTCATCAACAACATGCCCATTCCTTGAGGGCCTTGCATTGGCAGAAATGACTTTTAAAATTCCACCCTGAGATTTTTTTCTTTCTAAACTTTGAGCAACTGAGAAAATCAATGTGATTCTCCAATTTATATTATGGTGTGAATGGCTTATGAAAGTTAGATGTGTTAACCCTCCTAAGGATATTCACACTTTTCAAAGTGGATACTAGATTAACATATACACACTACTATATATAAAATAGATAACTGACAAGGACCTACTGTATAGCACAGGGAACTACACTCAGTATTTTGTAATAACCTATAAGGGAAAAGAATCTGAAAAAGAATATATATATATATATATATATATACACACATATATATATATATGAATCACTTTGCTGTACACCTGAAACTAGTACAAAATTCTAAATCAACTATACTTCAATTTTTAAAAATTACTTAATTAAAATTAAAATGAAGCCAGGAGATGTCTTTGGGTGATAGAGAGTCTAGCAATGATAAAGTCCTGGTTTCAGATCTACTGCCCTCATCGGTGACTTTAAGCAAGTGAGTTATACTCTCTCTCTCTTGCCAAACCTCAGCTTCCTCATTTGTAAAAATGTAGATAATTATCTTAATCATAAGACTGTCGTGAAGATTAAGTGAAATGATGCAGGTGAAAATGCTGGGCAATACACGGACTCTATGCAAATATGAGGGATTGTATAACTCAAACACTTAATCAATAATGGGATTGGTTGTGGCCTTCCTAGTGCTACTCCCTTTATACAATATTATAACATGTTCTAGGCAGAAATCAATCTTACTAAGGTAACATGCAATGGGTAGAGGAAGCTGTTGATTGGATTTTTCCAGGTGTGAGCACCAAAATCATGACTACAAGAGTAGAATGGGATCAGCTCACTCCAGGTAAGTGTCTCTAACATTTCCTGGAGGGTTTCTTTAGCTCTGAACTTTCTTTCCTCCTTTTCTTTTTTTGGTTGTGCTGCACAGCTTGTGGGATCTTAATTCCCTGACCAAGGATGGAATCCAGTCCCACGGTAGTGAAAGTGCTGAGTCCTAACTACTGGACCACCAGGGAATTCCCTAGCTCTGAACTCTCTGAAGTCAACAAAAGAGTTAGTTTAGAAAGAAGTATCGGAGTCTATACGAAAATGCATTACAGAGGGGTTGGTAAATACGGTGTCTGCAGATCAGGAAATTGTTGGCAAAACAAAACCAACTCAGGTAACAAACTGTCCAGTTGATATTTGATTCCATTTATAGTTCTTAATTATATCTACGTCCATTGTAATAATCAAGAGCTAGACAAATATTGAAGGAAAGTTGAGTGACACCTCTACTTTTGCCTCCTTCTCCCAACAGAAAAGGTCTTTGTTCATTGGCCCAGAGGGATCAGGCCAAACGTACATCTGGGGACTTTCCCAGGGGCACCTCTAGCCGTCCCCCAGACAGTCACCCTTACAAAGGCACAATCACCGCATGCCCCCTGCCGGCTCAGAATGAGTGGCTGATGTTGTGTGCCTGCTCTGTTGGCAGGACTCAGTTTTCTCCTCAGCTTTGAGTTTCATGGGTCTGTCATTTACAGAACTCCAAGCCAGGGCGTGCAGCCTTATACAAGAATGTTTTTAAGTTTGTGAGCCTCCTTATGTCTGACAAATCACACGTTTAGGAGTTGCCTTGGTTGAAATAAAAGTTGAATTACATGAAACGGGTCTATCATAAAAAATCTAAATCAGTACTGTCCCACAGAACTTTCTATTATGATGGAAATTTCTAGATCTGTGTTGTCCAATGTGGTAGCCACTAGTCACATGTGATTATCGAGCACTTGAAATGTGGCCAGGGTAACTCAGAAACCAAATTTTTATTTTATTTTAATTTAATTAATTTAAATTTATATAGCCACATGTGGCTAGTGGCTACCATGACAATCAGTGTAGATTCTGGAGCATGTAGTGGCTTTATTTATTTACCTCTATCATGACTATTTTTTTCTGGTTACACTTTTGTGCCACTTTCTCTGTGGGCTTCCTCACATTCCCCTAACACCCTAAAATGATCACATCTCCTGATACGAGACTCAAAACTAGCATAAAAATGTATCCATTCTGTGTTCAACTGCATTACATGTCAAAAGCTTCATCCTGAGAACTCAACAAAGTTGCATTTAAAGAGATTTATTATTTAACTAACACTAGGATAGCACTTACTATGTACCCAGCAATAAATGCTTGATCAATATGTACCCATTTAATTTTCATAACAATTCTATTAGGTAGGTACTCTTATCATCCCCATTTCACAGATGAGGAAACTGAGGTGTAAAGAGATCAATAACTTGCTCTACGTGTCCTAGTCAGGAAGCGGCAAAGTCGAGATTCAAACCCAGGGAGTCTGGCTTCAGAGTCCAGCTAGTATTGATTTCCAAGCTTCCAGCATTTCTAGATCAACCTCACTATCCTTGGCAATCGTCACCCTCTGAATTTCCACATCATTGACCTTCTGTATGGGTCACCTAACACGGAGCAGAGGCTCTCTGCTACATCCTATTGGTGCCAGGAGACAGAAACAAAGTGAGGGAGAAGCACCCCTCATGGAGATGAAGGTACCACAGGGGTGTGGATCCCCAGCAATGGGTAGGTAGAGAAAGGAGAAAAACCTAAAATTGCCAATCCCCTCCCCCATCCCCACACATATATATCATCCCACCAGAGGAAGAAAATATAATACCTTAAACTATACCTGACTTATTCTCTCTCTTAGAAATACACTTTAGCACTCTGCATTGAACCTCAAGACCCCATGATGACGTTATTTCTAAATTCGGCTCTGTTGTTCCCAATTTTATTCTGTTTTTACACTGTGTTGTTGGAATCTGTTCTAATAACCCATACCTATTAAACTCAAGACATGAAGATCCTGGGGCACCCCAGACTTAAGCTGCTCTCAAATGAAACCAGAACAATAATCACAGCTAAGCCTCTGGAATCTGGGGCCTGTCAGAAGCCAATTTCTCCAAGCATAAAAGTGACAACAATGGTTTTGATGTGGAAGATTTACTCTGACTCTGGCAGGCTCTGTATGGAATGATCACCAGAATTATTGCTGGCTCTGATTGAAACAATAGATCAGGTATCCAAATGCTCACCTTCATGGAATCGTTCAACTTCAGTGAGGAGATGTAGAAAAATCAAAGAATGCAATGGTTGGTTGGTTCTGAAATGAAAAGCAGTTCAACCAATGATCCTTTATTACCCAGTAACATGCACAAGAAAATTGACCATTTCCCTTCCCTTTTCTTTAATCATAGAGCATTCCAAGGACCATGTTCTCATTTACTAGTTCAACTTGTTTTTTATGTTTCCTGGGAAAATGGAGAGAAAAGAATTTAAAGAAATATAGCTAACAGGTAAACAATTGTCTGAAACATATTCTTCAGGAGGAGAAAATCTGCCATCTATAATGTTAACCTGGAAACAAACATTTAGCATTCCAAAATATTCCTATAGTGGTGACTTTAAAAAATCCAGAGGTGGAAATAATGCAGACCTGTCCTACTAGAGCTGAAATATGGACGAAAGAAAAGCCATATAAATAAGAAGTAAAAGTCTGAGACACTGGTTGCCTGGCTGAACTCAACTTGTTTTTCACAAATTTGAATTATTTGTCTTGCTATCTCGGCAAGATTATACAGTGTTCCTTTCCCCTGTAACTAAGGTAGGACAGAGAGGTGGCGAGTAGTTCACTATTGGTTAACCTCTTCCACGATGAGTCTGTGGGAAACATGAACCAGCATGACCCAGAAAAAGGCAAATATGACTTTAACAGACTGGAAGCATTAGTGATGGATGAAGGGACAATTGGCATTCAGTTATGCCTAGTCCTATTCATTTCTGTTTTCACTGATTGTGACAAATAAATATGGTAGGATTTGGTGGAAAACATTTCATTTGTTTAGATCATTAGATAAATATGCAATATTTAAAGGGAAATGTTTCATTGTTACAAGATCCCTGTAGAAATTAAAATGCATTCAGTTCATTAACAATCTGGAATTTTATTTTATTCTGACGATCATGTAATGACAACATTGCAGGCAAAATCAGCTATTTCATCATGGTTTTTGATGGTAAATGTAAGTTTTTAAAAAGTGTACTATGGGACTTCCTTGGTGGCCCAGTGGTTAAGAATCCACCTGCCAATGCGGGAGACATGGGTTTGAGCCCCGGTCCGGGAAGATCCCACATGCTGCAGAGCAACTACGCCCATGCACCACAACTACTGAGCCTGCCCTCTAGCGCCCATGAGCCATAACTACTGAGCCCATATGCCACAACTACTGAAGCCCGTGCACCTAGAGCCCATGTTCTGCAACAAGAAGAGCCACTGCAATGAGAAACCCACACACGTCAAAGAAGAGTAGCCCACGCTCGGCACAACTAGAGAAAGCCCGCATGCAGCAACAAAGACCCAACGCAGCCAAAAATAAATAAATAAAAAATAAATTAAAAACTTAAATAAATAAATAAAAAGTGTACTATGTGCACAAACAAAGCTCTAGTAATCATGAACTGTGATATAGTGAACTACTGTTTTTTTTTTTAAAATCACAAATTGTCAAATGGTGCATTAGCAATATATCATTTGCAATTACAGTGAAAAATGACACCTTGACTTAAAATGAGGTGCTATTTCCTTTCCTTAAAAGATTTATTTCAATGTGTAGAGAGCACACTGTTAAGTACCCTGGGTTTATATTCCGGCCTGTGAGTTGCCTGCTTAATGTATGTCCACACAGTATTTTTTTTTAAGTTATTTCTCAGATATATGTTTTAAAATAATAACTAGAATTATGACTTATAACATTATACCAGAACATATAAGATTTTTAGGAATTTCATGTAATGTCTGAAACATTTATATTAACATATTTCCATACAAATAACCCAAAGAAAGTTTAGTATTAGTTGTTTTTATTTAGTTTTTGAATTTTATTTTATTTATTTTTTTATACAGCAGGTTTTTATTAGTAATCAATTTCATACACATCAGTGTATACATGTCAATCCCAATCGCCCAATTCATCACACCACCATCCCCACACCCCCGCAGGTTTCCCCCCTCAGTGTCCATACGTTTGTTCTCTACATCTGTGTCTCAATCTCTGCCCTGAAAACGGGTTCATCTGTACCATTTTTCTAGGTTCCACATACATGTGTTAATATACGATATTTGTTTTTCTCTTTCTGACTTACTTCACTCCGTATGAAAGTCTCTAGATCCATCCACGTCTCAACAAATGACCCAATTTCATTCCTTTTTATGGCTGAGTAATATTCTATTGTATATATGGACCACAACTTCTTTATCCATTCATCTGTCGATGGGTATTTAGGTTGCTTCCATGACCTGGCTATTGTAAATAGTGCTGCAATGAACATTGGGGTGCATGTGTCTTTTTGAATTATGGTTTTCTCTGGGTATATGCCCAGTAGTGGGATTGCTGGATCATATGGTAATTCTACTTTCAGTTTTTTAAGGAACCTCCATACTGTTCTCCATAGTGGCTGTATCAATTTACGTTCCCACCAACAGTGCAAGAGGGTTCCCTTTTCTCCACACCTTCTCCAGCATTTGTTGTTTGTAGATTTTCTGATGATGCCCATTCTAGCTGGTGTGGGGTGACATCTCACTGTAGTTTCGATTTGCATTTCTCTAATAATGAGTGATGTTGGGCAGCTTTTCATGTGCCTCTTGGCCATCTGTATGTCTTCTTTGGAGAAATGTCTATTTAGGTCTTCTGCCCATTTTTGGATTGGGTTGTTCGTTTCTTTAATATTGAGCTGCATGAGCTGTTTATATATTTTGGAGATTAATCCTTTGTCCGTTGATTCATTTGCAAATATTTTCCCCCATTCTCAGGGTTGTCTTTTCGTCTTGTTTAGGTTTCCTTTGCTGTGCAAAAGATTTCAAGTTTCATTAGGTCCCATTTGTTTATTTTTGTTTTTATTTCCATTATTCTAGCAGGTGGATCAAAAAAGATCTTGCTGTGATTTATGTCAAAGTGTGTTCTTCCTATGTTTTCCTCAAAGAGTTTTATAGTGACCGGTCTTAGATATAGGTCTCGAATCCATTTTGAGTTTATTTTTGTGAATGGTGTTAGGGAGTGTTCTAATTTCATTCTTTTACATGTAGCTGTCCAGTTTTCCCAGCACCACTTATTGAAGAGACTGTCTTTGCTTCATTGTATATCCTTGCCTCCTTTGTCATAGATTAGTTGACCATATGTGCATTGGTTTATCTCTGGGGTATCAATCTTGTTCCATTGGTCTATGTTTCTGTTTTTGTGACAGTACCATATTATCTTGATTACTGTAGCTTTGTAGTATAGTCTGAAGTCAGGGAGTCTGATTCTTCCTGCTCAGTTTTTTTCCCTCAAGACTGTTTTGGCTATTCAGGGTCTTTTGTGTCTCCATACAAATTTTAAGATTTTTTGTTCTAGTTCCGTAAAAAATGCCATTGGTAATTTGATGGGGATTGCATTGAATCTGTAGATTGCTTTGGGTAGTATACTCATTTTCACATATTGATTCTTCTAATCCAAGAACATGGTATATCTCTCCATGTGTTGGTATCATCTTTAATTACTTTCATCAGTGTCTTATAGTTTTCTGCATACAGGTCTTTTTTCTGCCTAAGTAGGTTTATACCTAGGTTTTTAATTCTTTTTGTTGCAATGGTAAATGGGAGTGTTTCCTTAATTTCCCTTTCAGATTTTTCATCATTAGTGTATAGGAATGCAAGAAATTTCTGTGCATTAATTTTGTATCCTGTAACTTTACCAAATTCATTGATTAGCTCTAGTAGTTTTCTGGTGGCATTTTTAGGATTGTCTATGTATAGTATCATGTCATCTGCAAACAGTGACAGTTTTACTTCTTCTTTTCCAATTTGTATTTCTTTTATTTCTTTTTCTTCTCTGATTGCTGTGGCTAGGACTTTGAAAACTATGTTGAATAATAGTAGTGAGAGTGGGCATCCTTGTCTTCTTCCTGATCTTAGAGGAAATGCTTTCAGTTTTTCACCATTGAGAATGATGTTTGCTGTGGGTTTGTTGTATATGGCCTTTATTATGTTGAGGTAGGTTCCCTCTATACCCAGTTTCTGGAGGGTTTTTATCATAAATGGTGTTGAATTTTGTCATTAGCTTTCTCTGCATCTATTGAGAGGATCATACGGTTTTTCTTCTTCAATTTGTTAATATGGTGTATCACATTGATTGATTTGCGTATATTGAAGAATCCTTGCATCCCTGTGATAAATCCCACTTGATCATGGTGTATGATCCTTTTAATGTGTTGTTGGATTCTGTTTGCTAGTATTTTGTTGAGAATTTTTTCATCTATATTCATCAGTGATATTGGTCAGTAATTTTCTTTTTTTGTCGTATCTTTGTCTGGTTTTGGTATCAGGTTGATGGTGGCCTCATAGAATGAGTTTGAGAGTGTTCCTTCCTCTGCAATTTTTTGGAAGAGTTTGAGAAGGATGGGTCTTAGCTCTTCTCTAAATGTTTGATAGAATTAACCTGTGAAGCCATCTGGTCCTGGACTTTTGTTTGTTGGAAGATTTTTAATCACAGTTTCAATTTCATTACTTGTGATTGGTCTGTTCATATTTTCTGTTTCTCCCTGGTTCAGTCTTGGAAGGTTATACCTTTCTAAGAATTTGTCCATTTCTTCCAGGTTGTCCATTTTATTGACATAGAGTTGCTTGTAGTAGTCTCTTAGGATGCTTTGTATTTCTGCGGTGTCTGTTGTAACTTCTCCTTTTTCATTTCTAATTTTATTGATTTGAGTCCTCTCCCTCTTTTTCTTGATGAGTCTGGCTAACGGTTCATCAATTTTGTTTATATCTCAAAGGGCTAGCTTTTAGTTTTATTGATCTTTGCTATTGTTTTCTTTGTTTCTATTTCATTTACTTCTGCTCTGATCTTTATGATTTCTTTCCTTCTGCTAACTTTGGGTTTTGTTTGTCCTTTTTTCTCTAGTTCCTTTAGGTGTAAGGTTAGATTGTTTATTTGAGATTTTTCTTGTTTCTTGAGGTAGGCTTGTATAGCTATAAACTTCCCTCTTAGAACTGCTTTTGCTGCGTCCCATAGGTTTTGGATCGTCGTGTTTTCATTGTCATTTGTCTCTAGGTATTTTTTGATTTCCTCTTTGATTTCTTCAGTGATCTCTTGGTTATTTAGTAACGTATTGTTTGGCCTCCATGTGTTTGTGTTTTTTACATTTTTTTCCTTGTAATTCATTTCGAATCTCATAGCGTTGTGGTTAGAAAAGATGCATGATATGATTTCAATTTTCTTATATTTACTAAGGCTTGATTTGTGACCCAAGATGTGATCTATCCTGGAGAATGTTCTGTGTGCCCTTGAGAAGAAAATGTAATCTGTTGGTTTTGGATGGAATGTCCTATAAATATCAATTAAATCTATCTGGTCTATTGTGTCATTTAAAGCTTCTGTTTCCTTATTTATTTTCATTTTGGATGATCTCTCCTTTCCTGTAAGTGAGGTGTTAAAAGTCCCCCACTATTATTGTGTTACTGTCGATTTCCTCTTTTATAGCTGTTAGCAGTTGCCTTATGTATTGAGGTGCTCCCTTGTTGGGTGCATATATATTTGTAATTGTTATATCTTCTTCTTGGATTGATCCCTTGATCACTATGTAATATCCTTCATTGTCTCTTGTAACATTCTTTATTTTAAAGTCTATTTTATGTGATATGAGTATTGCTACTCCAACTTTATTTTGATCTCCATTTGCATTGAATATCTTTTTCCATCTCCTCACTTTTAGTCTGTATGTGTCCCTAGGTCTGAAGTGGGTCTCTTTTAGACAGCATATATATGGGTCTTGTTTTTGTATACATTCAGTGATCCTGTGTCTTTTGGTTGGAGCATTTAATACATTCATGTTTAAGGTAATTATCGATATATATGTTCCTATGACCATTTTCTTAATTGTTTTGGGTTTGTTTTTGTAGGTCCTTTACTTCTCTTGTTTTTCCCTCTTAGAGAAGTTCCTTTAGCATTTGTTGTAGAGCTGGTTTGGTGGTGATGAATTCTTTTAGCTTTTGCTTGTCTATAAAGCTTTTGATTTCTCCATCGAATCTGAATGAGATCCTTGCTGGGTAGAGTAATCTTCGTTGTAGGTTCTTCTCTTTCATCACTTTAAGTATATCATGCCACTCCCTTCTGGCTTGTAGAGTTTCTGCTGAGAAATCAGCTGTTAACCTTATGGGGATTCCCTTGTATGTTATTTGTCGTTTTTCTGTTGCTGCTTTCAATAATTTTTCTTTGTCTTTAATTTTTGCCAATTTGATAACTATGTGTCTTGGAGTGTTTCTCCTTGGGTTTATCCTGTATGGGACTTGCTGTCCTTCCTGGACTTTGGTGGCAATTTCCTTTCCCATGTTAGGGAAATTTTCGACTATAATTTCTTCAAATATTTTCTCGGGGCCTTTCTCTCTCTCTTCTCCTTCTGGGACCCCTATAATGTGAATGTTGTTGCATTTAATATTGCCCCAGAGGTCTCTTAGGCTGTCTTCATTTCTTTTCATTCTTTTTTCTTTATTCTGTTCCGCAGCAGTGAATTCCACCATTCTGTCTTCCATGTCACTTCTCTGTTCTTCTGCCTCAGTTATTCTGCTATTGATTCTTTCCAGTGTAGTTTTCATTTCAGTTATTGTATTGTTCATCTCTGTGTGTTTGTCCTTTAATTCTTCTAGGTCTTTGTTAAACATTTCTTGCCTCTTCTCGATCTTTGACTCCATTCTTTTCCCGAGGTCCTAGATCATCTTCACTATCAGTATTCTGAATTCTTTTTCTGGAAGGTTGCCTATCTCCACTTCATTTAGTTGTTTTTCTGGGGTTTTATCTTGTTCCTTCATCTGGTACATAGCCCTCTGCCTTTTCATCTTGTCCATCTTTCTGTGAATGTGGTTTTTGTTCTGCAGGCCACGGGATTGTAGTTCTTCTTGCTTCTCCACACAATATTTTTAATTGTGCTTTTCTCTATTACTTATGAATCATTATATGCTTCCTATTATATAATATTTGTCTGATATTATTGATTTGCATATGATTTAATATGTTGAAATTATTAACTTTTAAATTATAAAGAGCACTAGGGATTTCCCTGGTGGTCCAGTGGCTAAGACTCTGCACTCCCAAATGCAGGGGGCCCGTGTTCCATCCTTGGTCAGGGAACTAGATCCCACATGCCACAACTAAGAGTCCACATGCTGCAACTAAAGATTCAAAATGCTACAATGAAGGTCCCGTGTGCCACAACTAAGACCCAGTGCAGCCAAAATAAATAAATATTTTTTAAAAGAGCACTAATATAATACTAGCAATGAAAAATAATACTTTGCATTTATATGGCATATCTATCTACCTACCAACTGGATATCTCTACTTGGACTATGGGTACCTTGGACTCAGAGTGTCCAAATCTGAACTCTTTATTTTCACCCAGAACTTGTTCCTCCTCCTCTGTTCTCTGTCTCAGTCAATGCCACCACCAATCACCCAGTTTCCCAAGCCAAAAACTGGACACAATCTTAGATTCCTCTGTCCCCTCACTGCCTCATCAATGTTCATCACCAAGTCTGATCAATTCTACCTCCTTAATATCACTCAGCTGTGTCCTCCTTCCTCCATCTCAACTGACACTTTATTACAAGTCAGCACCGTCTCATGCCTAGACTCTCACAAAAGCATCTTAAACAGTCTCTGGGCCTCTGAGGTAGTTCCCACATCACTGCTGAGTATGTCCAATTTTCTCATCATGGTCCAGTAATTCATGACCTCCTCTCTTATCCTTTTCATTCATTTTTCTCACTTTCCATCTCTCTGCCTGAGATCCTGGGCTGATCCTCCTCATTTCTCATTCTCTCTTACTCCTACTTCTCTTTCAGGGTCCTGCTGAAGTGAGTCCTCCTCCTGGAAGCCCTCCCTCTCTCCCCCCACGCCCACAGGCTGACTACCCCTCCTTTGCCCACATTGACACTTGTTACACTGTGTTGTAATTGGTGATTTACTGCCCGACTCACATTGCCTTGAAGAGAAAGAGTGGATCTTTCTCAAGTCTGTATTTCCGAGGCCAGCACATTTCTTATCATCGTAAATGTGCAATAAGTATTTGCTTACTGAATGAATGAAATCCAGTATACCTCATATAGAGAGCGAAATAAAAGCCCATTGCTATGTGCCGCCTCTGCATTAGAACAAATAGAAAATAGCCCAGGTCCTATGAACTGTTAACCAACAGGTTCCAAAGGAAATTGAGGCTCATATACAGCTGCCAATTAAATCAAGGTAAATCAGAACCCCCCTCCCAACTCCCTATCTCCGAGGTAAGTGTATCCATCTTCTTTCGTCTTCCACATAAGGTCTCTTGTTGCCTTCATCCTTTTTGATCATCTTTCTCTAATTATAGGCTGCATTTGTGTTTATGTAAACCCAGTTTCACCCAGGTTGATTCATGGTGTTTTCAAAACAAATCATAAGACAGAATCATACAGAATAATAATATCTAACATTTGTTGAACACTTAACTGTGTATCAAGCACTATAGCAAGCAATTTGCATACATTATCTGATTTAATTCTCATAACAATCCTTTCGGAATATTGGCCCTATTTTACAGTTGAGAAAAAAATAGCTGGGAGGGTGGTTGCCAGGGGATGAGGGCAGGGGAGAATGGGGAGTTGTTTACTGGATATAGACGTTCAGTTTTGAAAGATGAAAAGAGTTCTGGAGATTGGCTGAGCAACAATGTGAATGTACTTAACACTACTAAACTGTGCACTTAAAAGTTGTTAAGAAGGTCAATTTTATGTTACATGTATTTTAGCACATTTTAAAAAATAAATAAATATGAAAAAAAAGACTCAAAGAATACAGTGGAAGAATACAAAGTGGAAGTGGTGGTTATATCTGAGGGGTACTATCGAAACTGTGGTTATATTTAGAGTACATTTTATCTGGTGAACTTTTCTCTGTTTACATATTTGCAACAATAAACATAAAAAAATAGTTTGGAGCACGATTTAAAGGTGAATACTGTATGAAATACCCCATGGGGCACGCCAATGTGTTCATCTCTGGAACCATCTCCCCCTTTGCTTCCCATCTTCTTCAGTGCCCTCTACATCACTTTGTTCACAACCAGCCATCTGGGTGGGTTCATTGGCTTCCTAATGACCACTGAGTCTACAACATCCAAGAAAAAAGAAAGTTGTTGTGATTATTTTAAGCAATATATAAACCCATTTTAACAATCCAGTTTACGTAGTCTCCTCATGACCAAGAGCTTAGGGCCATTGTTATGGGCTTCTCTGTCCCCTCTCTCCTCAGAGCCCTACAACTCTGTCCCTACAAAGCATCAAATCATACTCTGGTCAAACCATGAATATTTATTGAACAGTGACTACACATAAAACAGGAAAATATAGTGTTTCCTGAGGCAAGCTCACATCTTGGTAGGGGGTGGGGTGGGGGCATTGTCCCTGCTTCCTTGGGTTCCCAATCAAGCCAAGGGGGAAGACCCCAAGCCACTGCTGTGAGAAGACCGCACATTGCCCTGTGGGATGCGGGAAATGTTGCATTGGAGAGAAAAAGAAATTCCAGTCACTTTGCAGACCAGACTCAGCTCGTATTAGCGAGAGGTTCCTATGTTTGGCAGGAATTGGCCAATTCAACTTAGAGCTAGGAATTTCAGCTCTCAATGTGTATGTATACATAAGGATCGTTAAGTAATAAGTATTCATAAAACATATTTTTCGCAGACTTGGTAAAGAGAGACTTTATGAGAGAGGATTGTTGCAAGGTAGAGGGAACTAATGCAAAAGGGAGAATGCTCCTGACCATAAGATCTGCAAGCATTACCCATAAAATATATTTGAGTATTCAGTTTATTAGCATCACATGCCATTCAAAGTTATCTAAAAGCATTGTCAGTCCTTGCAACATACCTAGGAGTATGTTTAGTCACACAATTGGAAGGTTTGAAGTATAGGAAAGTAATGAAACGTGTTCAAGAGTCCCTTTTAGGGCTTCCCTGGTGGCGCAGTGGTTGAGGGTCCGCCTGCCAATGCAGGGGACGCGGGTTCGTGCCCCGGTCTGGGAGATTCCCACATGCCGTGGAGCGGCTGGGCCCGTGGGCCATGGCCGCTGGGCCTGCGCGTCTGGAGCCTGTGCTCCACGATGGGAGAGGCCGCGGCAGTGAGAGGCCCGCATACCACCAAAAAAAAAAAAGAAAAGAGTCCCTTTTATTCAGTAGTGGATCAAGGGACAGAATTTAAGCTTCCCTACTGAATAGAAAAACAGGGGTTCTGGGAATAGCCAGATTTGGTGGCATTAAAAATTGAGACAATGCAATTCCATTTCTGGGTATATATCTGAAAAAAACAAAACCACTAATTCTAAAAGATACATGCACCCCAATGTGCATAACATTATTTACAATTGCCAAGTATGGAAGCAACCTAAGTGTCCATCAACAGATGAATGGCTAAAGAAGATAGATAGAGATAGAGATAGAGAGAGATAGATATACACACACACACACAATGGAATACTACTCAGCCAAAAAAAAGAATGAAATTTTGCCATTTGCAACATGGATAGACCTGAAGGGTATTATGATTAGTGGAATAAGTCAGACAGAAAGACAAATACTGTATGATATCACTTATATGTGGAATCTAAAAAATACACCAAACTAGTGAAGATAACAAAAAAGAAGCAGACTCACAGATATAGAGAACAAAGTAGTGGTTACCAGTGGGAAGAGGAAAGCAGGGAGGGACAAGATAGAGGTAGGGGAGTAAGAGGTACAAATTATTAGGTATAAAATAAGCTACAGGGCTTCCCTGGTGGCGCAGTGGTTGAGAGTCCGCCTGCCGATGCAGGGGACATGGGTTCGTGCCCTGGTTTGGGAAGATCCCGCATGCCGCAGAGCGGCTGGGCCCGTGAGCCATGGCCGCTGAGCCTGCGCGTCCGGAGCCTGTGCTCCGCAACGGGAGAGGCCACAACAGTGAGAGGCCCCCGTACCGCAAAAAAAAAAAAAAAAAAAAAAAAGCTACAAGGATATATTGTACAACATGGGGAATACAGCCAATATTTTATAATAACAATAATTGGAGTATAACCTTTAAAAATTGTGAATCTCTATATTGTACACCTGTAACTTATATAAAATTGTACAGCAACTATATCTCAATTAAAAATAAACAAGAGACAATGCAGTTACAATCTCTTGCTCCAGATAGCTGATATTCTACTATCATTTTTTAGTAACTTTATTTTTCCAGAGACCCTCAAATTTAAGTATTCTGTCCCACTATCAGAATGTGAATACTTGCCTTCATATAATCTTTAGTTTGCTAATACAGTCATAATAACAATGAGCTTGTCAAAATAGCTGAACATATTCTACTGCAACAAATTATAGGTAGTTTTTGTTTTGCAAACCGGGCAAAGCAATATTAACCAATGGGAAAAATTACAGGTGTTCTGTGACTTTTAAAAATTGTTTCAAAGACGTTAAAATTTCTCTTACTGTTGACTATAGATGTATAGGAAAATGAAAAATAGCCAAATTAATATTTATTTAGTACACTGCAATTTAAAACGTTAGACACATTGAAAATTAAAGTGGTTTTCTTTGTAAAAATCTTATCAAGGGTAGTCTGAGCAGTACTTGCCGCCTTCTTCTCATCATATAACCTTGGATACAGAGCAAGCACATTTTCTATGCCTTGGCAAATTGTCATACTCCTTTCTAAGTATGAATCAGCTTCCAACATTTCGTCCTTTGCACTTTCAATGTTGTAAAATATCTCTGAGAGTTCCTTTAATGTGAAGTTTTTTCTGGTGTCACTTCCTCTGGGACATCTTCATCACAACCATCTTCCTCATTTAACTTCCAGTATTACTACTTTTCATTTCTTGGCTGGCCAATTTCTTCTTTCAATTATCCATTTCTGTAAAATGTCACATGGTTTTATCACTGGGTAACAAGTAGGCAATGCAAATACAGGCTTTGCTGTCCCTGTGTGAATTGAATAACAGATTCTCAGATACCAATCACCGATAGACTTTGAAAGAAGTGATATGATTGGTCACTGATTGTGATGTGCCTCTGTTATTTATGTAGTGATTTGTGGACCAAAGAGTTAGCAGCAAATTTGTACTTTATGCAATTACTCAGTGTTCATATAACATGGTAACTGAAATTTGAGTCATGTTGTTGGCGGACTGGTGTTATTAACTAAACTGTGGTATCTGAAATTTTTGCATGTCAAAACCATGCAAAGCAAGGACTGCCTGTATAGAAAACCATGAGATTCCATACCCGCTGTCTTACAACTCTGAGTAAATGAGTGTTTCTCCAGGATTAGTATCAGAGTTGAATTTGCACAGGTAACTTGGCAATCATGGGGTGATCCAAGATGTCTCTAGAACTCTTATACAAGTGCCCCTCTACCTTATGGGGGAAGGCAGATGGCTTGGGGTTATGACCAAGGTCTTTAGCTACCTGGGACTGAACACTTGTAAGGCAGAGAAAAATTCCAGGCTCAAAGCCTGCTCACATGAGGCAAGTATTTGGTGGTATCTGCAGAAGACCCCTGAGAAGACAGGTAGGACTCAGCTACTGTCTCAAATTTCAATCTTGTCTTGAAAGAGCTTCATAGCATCATATTCACTAAGGGGTCTTCCTGAGCAGCTGCCCACTAAGGACGCTGCTGAGGAAGGATCTATACACTGCCGGGTGACAGAAGGATCTGGGACTATTCCAAGTTACAGGGACACTGCTGAGAGAAACAGTGGAAAAATCACCCAGGAGGGGCTATTTTGAGGTTTCTTTGGCTACTATTTACTAATCTACATGATATTTTATAAACCTCACATGGAAAAATTTACTCTTTCTTCAACAAATAATTACTGTGTACCGACTCTAGCCTGCACTATGCAAGGTCCTGAGATAAGGTGGTGAAAGTGACTGACCTGTCAGGAAGGTAGCCATCCAATGGCTAATGACACAGCTGATCATTTAATTATAAGCAAGACATCAAGGTAAGTGCCACAAAAGAGATTCACAGGGTGGCATGACAATGTGTACGTGGGGAGGGCTATTTGGGGAAAGCTTTCTTGAGGGAGTGACATTGGAGCTGAACTTTGAATGGCATGTAGGTTGGGTTTCCCAGAGGCCTGGCATGTCCCTCAGAGTTGGAAGATTTATGACATTTACATAGAAAATGATTCTTTTCCAGAATAAAAGAAAACTCCTCTAAATTTTACAGATTTACATCATTTTTCCAAAACACAAGTTTTAAGACAGTTTGGCCTGCTTTGGACAAATTTATGGTTACCTAGCACTCCTCTTTGTGCAAGGATCTGCCCTGATCTACCTGTCATGGCCCATACTCTGACTCTCACCCTGTCCTCCCCATTTTCCTTACTCTGAACTTGCCTTGCCCCACAAATTTGACATATACAGTTAACAGCCTGGCTACAAACTGGGTTCTTCTGAGCAGCACTGATTCTCTATGCCGGTGTCCAGCGCTCCTACCCTGACTCTGCATCCACAGACATGGCTGCCCCTTGACTGACCACAACCTTTCTCATAAGACCCAGATAATTTTGTTAAATGCATACAGTAAGAACTCCAAGATGTTCTACCCTAGTCCCACTAAAATGTAAGGTCCACAAAGGCAGAGCCAGTGTCTCCCTCATCTCAAGCAATACTCTTGGCATGGTCCTCAGGAATTCATCCATAAACACCCCAGCTCCCTACCCCCTCGGCAGGGGGCCAGGTATAGCTCTGAGTTGCGTGCTGGACAGTCTTCCAGAGGGCCCCAGTGGAACTGAGCCCCAGTTGTCCATAGTAATAACCTACTTGGTACCACACCCTTTATTGGATGCCTTCCCTTCCCTGTCTCACTTCCACACTCTTCTGCACATGTTTCCTGGGTTCCTCTTCCAGATAAACTACTTGCACTCGCATCCTTATCCCAAGATCTGCTTTAGGGAGAACACAAACTCAGTCAGCTGACTAAGAGAGTACCGTCTTCCTGGCAAGATGCTAAGCATTTGACATGCTTCAACTCAATTAATCTTTGAGACAACTTTAGGAGGCATTTATTTTATTTTTCCATGTCTTATGGAGAAGAAATTGAGGCCCTGAGAAGTAACTGGCCCTAAATCATACAGTGAGTTAATGGTGAAGCCAAGATTCCAAACTTGACAGTCTGACTCTACAGCTGCATCCTTAACCATCACCTAAACTTTTAAGTTTTATAAACATTGTTTTTTTTTCAACAGTCAGGTGGCTGCATTAACTTAAACTGAGCTCACCAAGTACCACCAGTGAAGGGTATTATTTGCACTCACTCTACTTACATCTAAGCCCAGTTTTACTTTAGGGCAATCTGGGCTTAACAGTACTCCAAGACACAGATTACATCTGCGATTGTTTGTGTATAAAGTATTATTAAGGTACTACTTATTACCCTAATGGGAAAGGGTATACCTAAGCAAATTGTATAGCCCAGATTTTATCCTAATTTTCACAATGTCCAAATAGAGTCCGAATGAGTGAATTTGGACTGTATTTTGAAATGTATAAAAGTTGGCACATAGAAAAGCTAAAATATGAGCGTAAATCTTACTTCCTATTTGAAGAGAGGGTCAATGAAAGGTGGTTGAAAGAAAAAGGAAATTTTTCTATCTCAAAGGCAGAAAATAAAGAACCAGCAGTGGGAGCTAAAAATCCGAAAGACAGCTGAAGAAGTCCTGAATTGTAACTCCTAGGGTTTTAAGTGTTGAGATGAGTTTCCTTCATGTGAAACAAAAGGCAAATCAGTTAATGAGACTGAAGGTGAAGTGTTATGAATCTGCAGAGAAAGCAAGCTGACAGCTTGATTGGCATACTGAAGGAGAGGAGGAGAATGAATGGAAAATTTATCAGACAAAATTTACAGATGCCTTTTTAACCTCAGGAATGAACAGGGTTAGAGATGGAAAGAAATGCTTTCGTTCTTAAAATAAACAGCCAATAATTATGGGCCCTGATTGTCTGGCTACAGGGAGGATTTATCCAACTGATATAAAATCTCACTGATGCACCTAAGGGTGAGAATGAGACAAGATCACGGGGATAGAATACCTATAAAGTAGAGTTGAGAATTAATGTCTAATGAGGCATGTCTAATGTCTAATGCTGAGGCATCTAGCAAGGCCCAGGTACCTTGAGGAACAACCCACCTGGTCCCAACAGAAACAAAAATAACTGGACCCAAGGATAACAGAGACAGGAGGGGCAGTACTTGAGGATGTTGTCTTCCCTCCATTTTTTTTTCCATGTGGAGCCCTGCTCTTTTGACCAGGTTAGCTCTCAACCGTATTTCTTCTTTGTTTCATGGCTTGTTGCTTTTTCTCTGAAGTATTTGCTTAGGGTATCTGGTGAACTTTTCCACTTGGCCCCTTGACCATTCCTGTGACCTCTGCCAAAGAGACAGCCTCAGAGTCTATCCATGGTTCTGGATTTGTTCCTGAGGGTTGGACTCCAAGCGTGAAAAGTATCAAATAGCTGACAGGATGTTTGGGGGTACATGAGTACCAGGGGCATTCTGACTTCCAAGGCAGAGCAGGGACTTGATAGCCATGGGGCCCACTGGTTTGGGCCCAGCCTGTTCATGGTTATGGCTGGGATTGGGGCCAGACCAGGTCAATGCCCCTTATAGTTGTCCTCCATGGACTACACGCTGTGAGACATTTTCATAACTTCCAGTGGATCACACACCTATTCTTTGCTGTATCTTAAGGCACTGCTGAACCTAGATTGCTCAAAAGTGGGTGTATTAGTCAGGGTTCTCCAGAGACACAGAACCAATTTTCATCGGCTCATATAATTATGGAGGTTGAGAAGTCCCAATATCTGCAGTCAGCAAGCTAGAGACCCAGGAGATCTGATGGTGCAGCTCCAGTCCAAATCTGAAGGCCTGAGAACCGGGAGAGCTGATGGTGTAAATTTCACTCCGAGGGCCGAAGATCAGTGTCCCAGCTCAAGTAGTCAGGCAAAGTTCCCTCTCACTCAGCCTTTGTGTTCTATTCAGGCCTTCAATTGATTGGATGAGGGCCACACACACTGGGGAGGGCAACCTGCTTTAGTCTACAGATTCAAATGTTAACCTCATCCAGAAACACCCTCACAGACATACCCAGAACAATATCTGACCAAATGTCTGGACACCCTGTGGTGGAATCAAGTTGCCATAAATTAACCATATCAATTAGATTATCCCTAGAGTAAGTGGTACCCACTTTCTAGGGGATATTCCGGAAGGGCTTTCCAGCCGCACTCGACAACCAAGATGTCTATCCCACCCTCTTGTCAGTTCAGGAACCAGTGAGAGTAATGAGAGGTTATTTTTTATGTATGTATGTATGTATGCATGCATGTCTTTTTAACAGTAATGTTGCAATGGTCCAAAAGACCAATGAAAAGTCTTTATTTCTGCTCCTGTCTCTTCTAGTCTCTGGAAAGGACCAGACAGGACCCATGACTTTTTAGACTCATCAGAGGAGTGAAAAACAGACAGACTTAGAAAAAGATGAGAGAGAGTCATCTAATATAATATGACTAATTCCTGTACATTAGGAAACACTAACTTTTTAATAAAATTTTTCCCCAAAATTGGGACTTATTTCTTTATATACCGCCAGTTGGTCCTAGCTTCCAATTTTTCTTCCTCGATCTAGAAAGTGCCACCTGTCAGTCACCAGGTGGTTCCTTCCTGTCAAAACTTAAATTATATGTTGGTCAGGATCTTCCATTTATGCAAGGAGAGACAGTATCCAGATGCCTTATGTCTTATTTTATACCTCTTTTACACAAACACAAGGCTAACCAATAGCCACAAACGTGATGAATTTTGGTAATTAAAATTGCTGAAAGCTTTTGGGTTCCATTTGGAACCAGATTTCATTACAGTTTTATTAATCATTACTGGTTGTTATTTGGGGTTTGTATGTTTGTTTTTTTAATACATCTTTATTGGAGTATAATTGCTTCACAATACTGTGTTAGTTTCTGTTGTACAACAAAGTGAATCAGCCATATGCATACACATGTCCCCATATCCCCTCCCTCTTGAGCTTCCCTCCCTCCCACCCTCCCTATCTCACCCCTGTACGTCATCACAAAGCACCGAGCTGATCCCCCTGTGCTTTACCTCACTGACAAGCAGTGAGGAGTTCTGTAGAGATGGGGTGATCATACATCCCAGTTTGCCAGGGACAGTCTCCATTTATGACTATTGCCTTGACTTCATTTGTTAATGACCCCTTTTTTCACTCCCCAAAGCATCCCAGTATGGATGACAAATCGTATGTTCACCCTATAAATAATGGTCATTTGGAACAGATTAAGGTTAGTCTCATGGGTCAATGTTAAACCGTATTCCTCTGTGCTTTTCTGAGACCAGACTCGAACTCCAGCAGAGGTGTTTCTGGGTGCCAAGCTAAACATTTGAAAAGGAGGTCCTTTGGGGCCTGGTGTCCAGTATGCCACTTCAAGGGCTACTGGGAATTTCTGTGTACTCGATCCTGAATCATCTAATCTCTAGATCTCTCAAAAAGTCTAGGTCTACTCCAGAAGTCTGTTCCTGGAACCCCAAATTTTTTAGCATTATTTTAATGTAAACTCAGGACATCTTTCCTTCAAACTTTATTTTTAAAATAAAAGTTTATTTTTCCTTGAAAATTTGAAGGCTTTCATCCATGTGAAGAACCTGCATTTACCTATGTGTTGTTCACCCTAGACTGCAGATTTCGTTTTTCACTGGGTCTGTGTCAGTAGGATTGTCCAGTGTCCATTAGAGTCCAAGTTGCTGCTCAAGACTTCTTGTTTAGCTTAGCCTATTCGATTGCGCCTAAATGTGAGGCAACACAATCATCATCCTCGGATGCACTTTTGGAACCATCCTTCAATTCATTGTTATGGAACCTTTGCCCAAGTAAAAGCCTGTGCTTGAATCAACAGGCATAGTGTAAAATAGGAAAAAAAAAAAAAAAAAGGGCTATGTGCCATAGCTGGATAGAAGCTGGACCTGCTGGGGGGCAGCTGGCTGAGTGAAGGGGGAATTTCTTAGTGTCCTGAGTCCCAGAGAAGGCTGTGGGATGAGCTTTCTTATCCTTTTCTTTCTCTCCCTCTTCCCTTCTCCCCTGTGACTTGCTTTTTTTTAGCTTATCTTTTATTTCCTTCCCCCCTTCCTTCCTTCCTTCTTTCCTTCCTTCCTTCCTTCCTATTTCTGTCTTTCTTTCTCTCTCTCTTTCTTTCTTTCTTGAAGTATAGTTGATTGACAGTATTATGTTAGGTTCAGGTATACAGCATAGTGATTCAATATTTTTGCAGATTATACTCCATTACAGGTAATTAGAAGATAATGGCTAATTCCCTGTGCTTTATAGTACATTCCTGTTGCTTACCTATTTTATACATAGTAGTTTGCGTCTGTTAATCCCATACCCCTAATTTGCCCCTTCCTGTGACTTGCTTTTATTTTCCTTTGCTCTTAACCTTTGTTCCCTCTTCTCCTTCCTCTTCCTTTCCTTCTTCTCTCTTCTACCTTTCCTTTCTCATGTTTCTCTTGTCCCTCCTACTCCTTTTGCCCCTCACAATTTGTCCTCTTTCCTCACTCTGCCTTTGGCCCTATCATTGGCTCCATCTTGCAATGGATATGAAAACCTCTCCCTTTTCTAATCTCTTAGACTCTGACAAAAGGTAGGAATCCTCTCCCTGGAATATAGCACTGATGTGCAAATTGAACGTACAACTTCTGGGAGTTGATGATGCCTGAAGCTTTCCAGGTTAAGAACTCCTGGGATAAATGGACTTATGGTCCACTTCTTGTCATAAATCAAATGATAAAACGGTTTCAAAGAATCACGTTAAGGAAACAAAAACAACTTCAAATAAATTTAGCAAGTAGGTAATTAGTATGAATGTTAAAAGATTACACTAGGGCTTCCCTGGTGGCGCAGTGGTTGGGAGTCCACCTGCCGATGCAGGGGACACGGGTTCGTGCCCCGGTCCGGGAAGATCCCACGTGCCGTGGAGCGGCTAGGCCCATGAGCCATGGCTGCTGAGCCTGCGTGTCCGGAGCCTGTGCTCCGCAACGGGAGAGGCCACAACAGTGAGAGGCCCGCTTATCGCAAAAAAAAAAAAAAAAAAAAAGATTACATTAGATGGTATAGCAGGCAGGTTGCTTTGGAAAGCATATGAGACCCAGGCAGATTTCAGATGTCCACAGACTCATAAAGTTGCTTTTTAGCCAATGCTGAAAATAGAGACATGGCGTCATCTATCTGATGGTATCTACAGCTATATCTACAACGGTCATTAGTTGTATCTGTAGGTGACATCTTCTGTATGCTATAAACCCCCAAAGCATTATATACTTGTACGGAGTGTCAGTAAAGTGAATTTAGCTGGTCAATAAATGTAATAGCCCTGAGTGATTATTTTTATAAGTGAATATTCTGAACATTGAAGAATAATTTTAGGCTCTTAGGAGTTATTTTTATTTTGAACACACACACTTTCGCACACATGTGCATGAACAGACATGCACAAACTTCCTTTAGTCCCTCTTCTTTCCTAAATATAATTTAAAACTTCTTCCTCAAGGTAGTGTCCTGTCTACAGGAAAAAAGAACTCTGCTTTGCATATTTGTCATCTTTCCCCATATCTCCTATTTGGATTTTTTTTCATTTCCTACTTACTACCCAGTAGAACCAGATGACAATTTTATATTCAAAGGAATTTGCGTGATATAAATGCACTAATAAATAAGCGTAACAGAAATGTATTGCTCCATTGTAAATTACTAATATAATCTCATTTCCATCTGGGAATTCTTTAAAGCATGCTTAAATTTTTAGTAATGGTAAGTTAATGACATATTAAAAATGAAACAGGAACTATTTATCTGAAGTACCAGCAATATTATTATTATATGTTTTAAAAGGTGATCATTTATTTAAAACATAATTATAGAATGACTCTAAACCACACAGAGACTTACTTTTAAAAGTATACATTACATTTTCCCACTAATGCTTAGCTGTATTTAAACAGTGGTGGTTGGAGTTTTGAAGGGAGGAAGCACTATACCATTATCGTGTATTTGTCCTTTGAACAAATTTGGCCCATAGGGCATTGACCTTCTAAAATCAAAACCAACGGTGCCACATCAATGAATCGATAACATTAGGTCTGCTCTGTCCTCTTTTGCCCTAGATTCACGTTTAGGGGTTATGTGAACTTAAGATAAAAAGAAATATGATGCAAATAACTTGGCTAGCTGGAAAAAAAAACTCCACTAGGAAATGGGGAAGAGTCAAGTGTATCAGCTAAATAGCATTTCTAAAAAAATAAATAAATAAAATAAGTGGCACTTCTTTTTTGGTAAAGATCGTCCAAGTTATCACAATAAACAACATGGTGTATGTTGGCAGCTAACTCTTGATTATCTTTAAAAATGAAGTGCATAAAGGATCCCAAACAAGATCATATTTTAAAAATTCTGTTTCACTTACCATTTACCTTCCTCCTGTGTTTTTCTTAAACAACAATTAAAATCATTTTACTTTGCCTAAGGGGCACACCTCAGTCTGGTGGTGAGGGGTACAGGCTCCTTGGAGTGTGCTGTCATGGGGAAGACCCTCGTCAAGTGAAATATTTACCACAGAAATATTTACCCAAAGAGAGTAGAAGTGATAATAACAGTTGGGGTTTGTATAGCACAGTACAATTTATAAATTTCACATATACGTTCCCCAACCTTCGGAGGTAGAAAAGGTATATATAATTATTACCCATGGGTTATAGATGGAAGCATGGAAAGAGACAGAGAGAAACAATAATAGGATTTTATCAATATTTTTAATGGTCCATGTAGACACTTAAATTTCAGTTTAACGCAAACCCCATTTGTATCCCTCCTAATCATCACAGACAAATTTTCTCAATTTTGCTGGTAGAGGTGTTGCACATTATTCTTTTGCATCCTATGTCTGAAGCTACCAGGTTCTACCTACACCAGGTGTGGCATCCAAACCAGGGACTTTGCACAGGCATACATCTCCCAATAATTACAGAATTCAGACCATTTCCAGGTTAATGTCTGTTTTGGATGAAAGTTTTGATCTTGGGAACATTTTGAAAGGAGGCTGCTAGCCATTCAAATATGAACTTATCTGCATTCATTCATCCATTCCTCCACTTAGCAAATACGTATTGAGCGGATCATTGGTGTGCCCAGCACTACCTGGACCAGGAGGTTAAGAGTGAATCAGAAGTGGTCCTGGCCTGAAAGAAGCTAAACACAAATCTCAAACCATCAAACTAGCTGGAAAGTACTTGGGGGAAGTTTGGATGCTAAGAATTTAGCTCTTCCCAAGACAAGATGTTTACTTGATGGCAGTAGTGGTTAAGGCAAAACAGTTTTCGTAGATTTGAGAGACCCTAATTCAGTGATTTCAAACTTCAGCACACTAAAACATCACCAGGGAACTTTGTTTAAATGAGATGTCTGGGTTCCACCCCCATATACAGTATTCTGATTTAATTTCTCAAGTCGGGCCGTGAATTTGAATTTTAAACAATCCCTCATCCCTGACCCCCAAACCCAGGCATGCAAACAAATTAGTTTGAGAGATTCAGATATCTCTCTAAATGTTTTCCAACAAAAAATCTTTTGTTTGGGAGCCTTGCGCATCTAGTCATACCCTTTCTTTGGAACCTGATTCATAGAAGAAATTGAGAATTAGTCCAAATGCTTCAAGTTCGCACAATGTGAGTGATCTTCATGAGTCTGTCTCTGTTCACAAGGAAGTTCCTGTTTTCGTAAAGATAGAGATGAACATATTCTGCCCTGTATTCTGGTCTGGGTCTGTCCATCTTTGTCACTTGATGGTGAGCTACCAAAGGTAAGGAATTCACAGTTAACAATCTCTTCCTTTCTCTGCCTTGCACATAGCAGGGTTTGCAACAAATGCTCATTTTATTGAATTAAATGGACAGGATTTTTAAAACTTGAAATGTGTATGCTTTCCTATTCCAAGAACTGCTTGGAATTGCCTTGAAATGCTTCTCCTCTACTGAGCAGAAAACCCTAGGAAGGGTTCCGTCCATCCTCCAAAAGGCACAGGGAAATTATTGTTATAAAGGGCTGCTCGCCATGTTCCAAACTCTTACTTTTATGCTAAATTTATGCAGAACTGATACTTTACTTAACTCATATTATGTTCAACTATTTTCTCATAGAACGCTTAGATCCAAATAGAAAATTTTCATTGAAATGATGAACCCATTGCAAAATTTTTTAGTGAGATTCCTGTGCAGGTCTAGTTTTATGAGTTCTGAGCCTTAAACATGAACACACGCACCAGCAACAACAGCTGCAAAGATCTCCATGTGTATCATTCCATGGTGCTACTCAAAAATATAGAAGAAAATGAGTTAAATAAAAACACACAACAGTGGATGTGTCTGCTGAGAGTACTTCCTTGTGTTTTCCATTATCACAGCTAAACATTAAGTCAGACCCTTAACTTGATTTTAATGTATTTAAGCAATAACCATCAAGGCACAGGGTACTTTCTGGGAATTAATGAGCAGCAAGAGGAGTTGATGGCCCAAAGTCAAACCAAGGACCATTAACCCCAGCTAGCTATTAATTCCCCAGGAAATGCCTGGCACTGAGGTTGGTATTACTATTTATAAGCCCTTTATATATGAAGAAAAGAAATACATATATCTCCCCTGCCGTGCCTTCATTTTGCAGAATGCCGTGGGAAAGCTGGGAGCAGAATCACACCGTTGTGGCTGCATCAGGCCTTTTCTGCTAAATTAAAAGTAATTATCAAAATGAAGGCTTTGGTCTGCAACCAAAGACACACGTTAATGCCCCCCCACAATACCCTCCTCTTCCTCATTCCCACCACCTGTAAATTAAAGGGAAGTAGTAATGACAGCACCTTCCCGGGACATTTTTTAATGAGGTCTAACACACATGCAGAAAAGTGCATGAATCTTAAGCGTACAGCTTGATACAATTTTTCGAGATGTACTCATCCACATTACGCCCCAGATCAAGGTTGAGAACATTTCCAAAACCACTAAAGCCTTCTTCATTCTCTCTCCCAGGCAGGAACCCAACAAAAGTAATCACAGTTCTGCCCTCAATCCCATTGAGTTGTCTTGCCTTTTCCTAAATGTTATATAAATGGAGTCAGACAGCGTGTACCCTTTTCGTGCCTGTTTTTTTTCTCATCATCACTATGTATGTGAGTTTCATCTACGTTGTTGTGTGCCACTCTTTTCCATTGCTGCTTCAGATAAACTATTTTTTTCAATTTAAACGAGTTTAATATTAATGGCGACAGAGGAAGTTGAGTTCTGGCTTTATTATTATTATTTTTGTTTTTAATGTTTTTCCATGTAATAGTGATTTTTAAATTTTTTTAATTTTTTATTGAAGTATAGTTGACTAACAATGTTGTGTTAGTTTCAGGTGTACAGCAAAGTGATTCAGGTATACATATACATGTATCTATTCTTTTTCAAATTCTTTTCCCATTTAGGTTATTACAGAATACTGAGTAGAGTTCCCTGTGCTATACAGTAGGTCCTTGTTGTTGATCTATTTTATATATAGTACTGTGTATAAATTCCTAATTTACCCTTCCCTCAGCTTTCCCCTTTGGTAACCATAAGTTTGCTTTCTCTGTCTGTGAGTCTGCTTCCGTTTTGTAAATAAATTCATTTGTATTGTTTTTTTAGATTCCACAAATAAGTGGTATCATATGATATTTGTCTTTCTCTGTCTGACAGAGAGTAACTTTTACATACACTAAAGTTAAAAAAAAACAAAAACAGAAAACTTTTTTCTTTTTCTGACCTATAAGAAGCTTTGATGTCTCAAAGCTTGAATGTCTAGATTCTGTTTGGACTGAGACGGTAATGTGCTGTGTGTTTAGGGCATAATAAATCTCACCCGTGGTAAGGTAACTGCTTTTTAAGGCTGTTCTGAGGACAGGCTAATCAGAATTGTGTATAAACAAACATAAAATGTAAAATGTAGTTGAGGCATCTTCCCTAACCTCCCTCCCCCTTCCCCATTATGAAGGGAATAATTATCAAGTGCCTGTTACTGCTACGTTCTTTAGCACTTTTGTCCTCACCGCACTCCATGAATGTAGGTATTGTTTACTCCAGTTTACAGATGGAGAAATTGAGGAATGCTAGCTAATTTGCCCATGGTCACAAAGGTGAGTGACAGGGTTAAGATTTAGGATCTGTCTAACTCTGAAATTCAAGCCCTTTTATCACACCCACAGCCAGGTGAGAAAGGTGGGCCAGAGGAAGTCTGTGACTGGGGAGAGAAGAAAGACTGACGTAAGATTCACTGAGATTCTAGCCAGCAACTCTAGGCTCCTGGGGGCACACCTGAGCCTTCAGTCCCTGGACTATTTAAGTGACATTTTATTTTATTTTTTAAGATTTCTTTATTTTTTTGGTCGCACCACTCGGCTTGCGGGATCTTAGTTTCCCTTGCAGGGATCGAACCCGGGCCCCTGACAGTGAAAGCTCAGAGTCCTAACCACTGGACTGCCAGGGAATTCCCTAAGTGACGTTTTAATGAAACTTTGCTTTAGTCTGCACTTTCCCGTGTGAGGTATGTCTTAAGTATCCTCTCAATACTCTTATAATGTTGACACCTAACATTTATTGAGAACTTACTATGTGCCAGGCACCATTCTAATGCTTTCCATGCATTATCTCATTGAATCCTTATAAACACCCTGTGAGAAGATACTACCAATAACTCCATGTTACAGATGAGGAAACTGAGGCATGAAGGAGTTAAGTAGCTTGCTTGCAAGCTCACACAGCTGGAAGGGAGGGGTCTGAATCTGAATTTAAATCTGAGGATTCAAATCCCAGGTGGTTGGGATCCATGACCTTGTAAATACTATGCCCTACTGCCTAGAGTTAGGCTAATGTACCTTTTATAAGCAAATTTGCCCTTGCCCTGTCTTTAGACCCGGCCATTCAATTCGGATGCAGATTCCTAAAGAACAAAGTGTGTCTTGTATTCCATATTATTGTTTTTAAACTTACTCTGAGTTCTGTATTTAGTGGGTGCTGAGTATCAGCTAACTCACACATATCAATATATTCATTGAATCCTCCAATAGGTTTTCATTTGGGGGGACGGACCACCTGATGGATAATGGATAACAGTGACACTACTTCCCAAGTGAAAAATTAGGAGATATTCTCTGAGCAAAGAGTTAGCTTTTACAGTTTTGAATATAAAAAGTATCTGGTACAGTGATTAAATCACATTTGTTCCTTATTATTCTCATTACCTATTGTTGTGTAACAAATCACCCAAACTTAGTAGCAGAAAGCCACGATCACCTTCTTATCCTGTCAGATTCTGTGTGTCAAGAATTCAGGCAGGGGACAGCAAGTGGGGCTTATCACTCTTCCAAAAAGTCTGAGGCCTCAGCTGTGAAGATTCAGACAGCTGGAAGTGGCTTGAATGGCTAAGGACTGGAATCATCTAGAGGCTTCTTCACTCACATGTCTGGCATTGGGTCTGGGATGACTTGAAGACCGGGAATGATGAATGGAGTGCCTATTCATTGCCCTTCCATGTGACTTGGGCTTCCTCTCAGCCTGGTGTCTCAAAATAATCTGACATCTCATATAGTGGCTCAGGGATCCAAGAGAGAATGTTCTACCAAACAAGGTAAAAACTACATCACCTTTTTTGATCTAGCCTCAGAAATCACATAGTGCCACTTTTACTAGACTCTGTTGGTTAAAGCAGTCACAAGCCTGCCAAGATTCAAAGGAAGGGGACCTAGATCCTCACCTGTCAATAGAAGTATCAAAGAATTTGTAGCCATGTTTTAAAATCACCACAGTTATGCATTCACTAATGACCTGTATTACATAAAATCTGCACTGTCCCAAGAAAGCCAAGACCATGTCAGTTTCAATAACAAGGGTGGAACTTGAAACTGTTGAATAGGTGTTGTCAACTATAATACTCTGAGGCCCAACTAATTTTATTCTATACTCTTCGGACATCGCGGATCTACAGGGACTTCCCCCAATGAAGCACTCCCATTAATGCAGGTGAATTGCCTTTGCTTTTCCCCCATTAGAGTAAGGGGACATTTCAGCCGCCAGCTTCCCCTTCCCTGCTTCCTCACCCCTTCCTGGCCAGTGTTGTAACTTGAGATTTTCTATGCACTTCTTCCCTGTCAAGGCTGGAACATTTTCTGTGTCCTGTGTGATACATTAGTAAGCCTTACCTTACAAATTTCTTATTGGCTAGGAAGCTGTGATCCTTTGAGGAGATAAATGTGGAGCAGGATAATCAATACCTAAGGTCACAACCCAGGTTGATAACCTCGCAGTTAATGGGGCTCCAGTTATCTAGTAAACAGTTGCACAGAGTATTTGCATTTATTATCTAGCAGATTCGTCACCATTTGTAACCATCAGTCTTTCTGTATGTTTAGTTGTCCTAATCTGGAATCAAGTGGTCCAAAATGTCAGAGGGCACTTGGAGTTCATGTTTTGGTTCAATCCATGTATTTTATAGGTGAGGGCACTGAGGCCAAGGAGGTCACTAGGGAGCCTTCTCCAAGGTCAAATGGCTAAGAAGGAATGGAGTACAGAACAGAACCCAGGTCTCTATACTGCCAATCCAGGCTCTTTTCACCACACCACCTGGATCCTCACCACCTCTTCCTAGACCCATGCATTGCCCTTCGCACTTACTTAAAAGAGCCCTATCCAGAGAGGCATCTGGGAGCAGAAAAGCTGAGAGACCTCTCTCTTTTTGCTTTTCCCATTTTCCTTTGCTTCACTAGATTGAGGGTAGGGCTTTGGTAGGAAGATTAAATGGATTGTAAGAACTGGAAGGGCTTTTGGTCTTATGTGGTATTTTTCTGGGGTTTTAAGAGTGTGTGGGTTCTTTTTGCATGGAGGCCCAATTTAGGATTGGATATTAATTACCTTCTGCTTAGGAGTTGTCTTTGGTTCCACAGGGCTGAGGCTACTAGGACAAGGTTCAGAGGGTAGGAAGGGTTTGTGTGAGACTCAAAGGTAAAAGAAAAAGATATAGAAACCTCACATACTCCAAATTTTTCCAAGGCAGTCTTGATTTATATTTTTGGCTAATTGTTTAGCCTTGTGTTAGATGGTTTTTACACAAACTAAGAATAGAAGGAAACTTCTGCAACCTTATAAAGAACATGTATGAAATATCTATGGTGACAATCATGTTTAATGGTAAAATACAAAGCACTTTCCTCCTAAGTTCAGGAACAAGGGAAAGAGATCTGCTTTCATTACTTTGACTTGGCACTGTTTAAATAGTACTAGCCAGTGAAATTAGGCAAGGAAAAAAGGTGTACAAATTGGAAAGAAAGATAAAACTATCATTATTTACAGATGATAGAACTGTTTACATAGAAAACACTAAGGAATCTACCAAAAAACTAGTAGAATGAGTGAGCTTAACAAGATTGTATGGTATAAGGTCAATATAGAAAAATAAATTGTACTTCTCTATACTACAATAGACAATTGGAAAATCAAATCAAATCACTATAATAACCTCAGATACCATTATACACTTAGGAATAAATCTAAGTCTATGGATGATTGTAGTACCTCCCAATTTAGTATGCTATGAACTTCAACAATTTCACTAATAAAATAGATCCTCCAACCCAGTGATTTCCTATCTACTCCGTGCTTCCAATTGCACTTTTGCTATCTATCAAATGCCTTCAATTAATCACACAATTTGCATCTTTCTCATACAAAGTAGAATGAAATATATCCAGTAATAACGTATTTTACTTTATTGTACATTTTAAAACTATATTTTGGCATTTAAAATAATTATTTAAAAATTGTGGCATTTGGGGAAACAAAGTTTATGAAATCATCAAATAGCCAAAACATGGACACTAGAAACAGTTACTTCTACTAGTGTTGATGGCTAAGTTACTCAAGTGAAGCTAAAGAATAGATAAATGATATTAAAATGAATTTTATATGTCCAGATAAATATAGAAATAAATGAAATAATAATATTAGGGAGTTGAGCTGAAAGTAGGAACGCTGTAGGAAATTAGAAATGAGACCTTGTTTTCCTGGAAGGTGATAGCAAGATGTGCTTCTCAAAAGCTTGGACAAGCATGATGTAGCATGAAGTGGACTTTTCCAGAGTCCAGAAAAAAAAAGTCTTTTTTTACAAAATTTTTATTGAAGTATAGTTGATTTACAATGTTGTGTTAGTTTCAGGTGTACAGCAAAGTGAATCATATATATGTGTATATATATATATATATATATATATATATATATATATACCCATTCTTTTTCAGATTCTTTTCCCATATAAGGTTATTACAGAATATTAAATATTCCCTGTGCTATACAGTAGGTCCTTGTTATCTATTTTATATATAGTAGTGTGTATATGTTAATCCCAATCTCCTAATTTATCGCCTCCCCCGACGTTTCCCCTTTGGTAACCATAAGTTTGATTTCGAGACCTGTAAGTCTGTTTCTGTTTTGTAAATAAGTTCATTTGTATCATTTTTTCAGAAAAATAAGTCTTAAAGAGATCTGCCTAAAGTAAAAATTGCATCACTAAATAAAAGTGACAGTCTCCTAATTTTTGTGTGGCTACAACAGAGGTCTAAGTCCAGTTTAAGACCATTATGATCATACTTTCAGAAACATCTAGAAAGACTTCGTGAACCTAATCAGACCAGAATGTGGAGATCAGGCACAGAGTGGATACATAAGTTAAATTTTTGGCTTCCTTTCAGTCTTGAATTCAGAAGCTCTCTCTTCTCCCCTCACCCCTGACCTAGGACTTACAGGGACAAAAGGAATTTAGGACAAAGTCTGCACCTCTGTAGTAGGGGAGAGAGGACTTTTCTACCCTCAGGAGCTACCGGTATAAGAAGAACACGACTCCTATAAGTTTGACCTGATTATAGCAATGTGTTCTAACTGAGACTTCCTTTGAAAGACACTCAGACTTTTAAGAGGAAATGGATGATACAAGTCTGTCTAGGGCTTCCCTGGTGGTGCAGTGGTTAAGAATCCGCCTGCCAATGCAGGGGACACGGGTTCGTGCCCTGGTCTGGGAAGATCCCACATGCCGTGGAGCAACTAAGCCCGTGCACCACAACTACTGAGCCTGTGCTCTAGAGCCCGCAAGCCACAACTACTGAGCCCACGTGCTGCAACTACTGAAGCCTGTGAGCCTAGAGCTCGTGCTCCACAAGAGAAGCCACTGCAATGAGAAGCCTGCTCACCGCAACGAAGAGTAGCCCCTGCTCGCTGCAACTAAAGAAAGCCCACATATAGCAATGAAGACCCAACACAGCCAAAAAAATAAATAAATAGAAAAAAAAAAAAAGGTCTGTCTAAATCACTGACAGCCATATAGTTATGTAAGAGAATGTCCTTTTTGGAAATGCACTCTGAAGAATTTAGGGATAAAGGGACAAAATATCCTCAACTTACTCTATAATGGTTCCGAAAAAAATTATACATGCACATGCACACACACAGAGATGATGATAAAGCAAATGGGGCAAAGTATAAACTGTGGGTAAAGGGTATATGAGAGATCCTTAAATTTGAAAGTATATCAAACTAAAAAGTTTCCCCAAAATGTCTGTCTAAATCACATAACTTTCATAGTCACTGATGTAAGCTACCTGTAAAAATCACATTTTAGTGGTTTTTTTTTTTTAACTTTAACTGGAGCTCTATATATGAGGTTTCAAGTGACTTTCCTAATATAGAGCCACCACCTATTATGACTTCACAAAGAACTCATTATACTCACTGAAGCTTCAAGCAAAGTTCATCTCTTTAATTAAGCAAAGTTGAACAAACATTTTATCAGAAATAATTTTGGAGTTGCCTGTCGATATGGCCAACTATCCCCAGGAAAATAATGGCATCTCTAAACTAGAAAGGAATGAGAAGAATGGACGGAGACGAGTAATCTTGTTTAAATGTGTTGTTAGAGGATGAATTTTTAATTTTATAAATATTTGAAAGCTGATAAGGTAGAAGAGGGAGGTCTAAGAAGGATCAGAGTAATGGCTGGAAGATAAAAACATATGGAAATAATAATAATTAATAATAATCGATAACAATAATAATGTCATCATTGTTGGAGCCATCCCTGAGTCTTATATTCCAGATTGGAAAGGAGGAACTGTTTTTCCCCCTTTAGTGTAACAAATGAAGGAAGTGGCATTCAAAATAATTCTTGTTACATAAAAATGGCAAAACATAGGGTGAAAGAAGGAATATGTCCAAACCTGGTGAGAAAATGAGCACAAAGATTGGCCCAATGCCTTTCAAAAAAAAAAAAGTGGGAGAAAATTGCCCATAATTTGTTTGAATTGGAATCTTAAACTCACTGCAGTTCCATTTCTTTCTTTCATGAAATGCATTTACTCTTGCTGGTATTCTCCCTAAAAGATGTGAACATTTATCAAATTGTAGCTCCGCAGAGTATAAAAGAACTTAAGAATTGTCCGGTTTCTCACTGGAAACTGACTGGGCCTCAAGTGTTGTATGTCAGCATTTCCACACTGTATTGGTTGAAGCAGTCCCAAAGGGAATCCAGATTCAAGGGTAGGGCACATAGGCCCTACCTCTTCAGGGGAAATCTATTAAAAAATTGTGACCATTTTTTACAATGGCCATACTGCATGATGGACACTTGTGCCTCAGTGCTTCCTTCAGGCCTGCTGTGTCTGCAGTCTCCATCCACACAGATTTCTACACAGGCGAGTTCCTTGTCATTTCCAATGGACATTCCTCAGTCAGCCATTGTATTAGTTTCAAACTTATTGGCTTAAAACAATACAAATTTCTCCTTTTATAATTCTAGGAATCAGAAGTTTGCTTCCCTCTTATAAGAACCCTTGTGATTATGTTGAACCCACCTGGATAATCCAGGATAATCTCCCCATCTCAAGATCCTTAATTTATTTGCATCTACAAAGTCCCTTTTGCCATGTAAAGTAATACATTCACCGGTTCTGGGGATTGGAATGTGAACATCTTTGGAGAATTGTTACCCTGCCTACCACCGCTGTGTTTTGTGAAGCAATGGATCACTTGTCTTTATAACCCTGTGATTATCATGTACTGCTTTGTAATGTAGATTTTATGATTTGTTGGCCAAAGAGAAACTCTTAAACAAACCAGATGCAATATCCGTTTCTTATAGCTTCTGAAATTGTTATTAAAAGTTGGATGTTATTATTCATCCCATGAC
Source organism: Delphinus delphis (assembly GCF_949987515.2). Taxonomy (NCBI): domain Eukaryota; kingdom Metazoa; phylum Chordata; class Mammalia; order Artiodactyla; family Delphinidae; genus Delphinus; species Delphinus delphis. The sequence goes on from NC_082704.1 coordinate 87,533,736, forward strand.
TGTCAGCTTAATCTTGCCTTTAGCTAGCTTGGTACAACTTCTAATTGTCAGACTTTTGCGAAAGAGTCCTGATCTGATTTTCTAATTCTTCACAGCAAAATTCTATGACAATTATCCTTCCCAGGCTTTAGCCCAGTACCTGACACAGAGCAAATTTTCAAATAATGTGTGTCGAATAAATTGAATCTCTGTATTGTTGATGAAAATATTGGGTATGAATTCCCTTCATCAGGTGGCGCCTTTAAGTTGCAAATAATAATCCATTAATAATAAAGTGTTTTCTTTCCAGAGGGTTTGCTCTCTGAGCACAATCATTTGGTTAGTGAAGTTGTTCGATGGTGTTTGTTATGCTGGCTCGTGTTAAGATAAAAGAGATTTCTAGACAACTGGCAGCGATCTGACACTGACCTCCTTCTGAACTAGGAATTTTTATACTTCTCTATCACAAATGACAAAACTCACCACATATCAAAGGACTTTTCCCAATAGTGTGTTTATTAAAGGAAAGGAGGTATAAATATCTCAGCTAACTACAGTAGAGTTCTGATATTCACCTTCAGTTTCTCTTCACTAAAACCCTTGGCCAGGTCTGGCTAAAGTAAATGATCCTATTCTGATTTTGTATCTTCATTTTCTTGCCATTGATTGAACAGGGTGGCCAATTCCTGTCTCAACCTGTGCTGAGTCATGTTGCAGTATTCACCTTTTCGTATGAGAACTGATAGGTGAATTGCAGGAAACTTTTGTTTTCTAACTACCAGTACTCAGTTATAAATTCACATCACAATGTCTACATCAGTGATGGTTCTATAGCTATTTCCACTTGCTAATGGGGAGATACATGCAAAAACGGAAACAGAAATAGAAGGCTCCGCATTAATTTTCCCTTTGGAAAAAGTATGCCCATTCTCTGCCTGCACAGAAGGGTTTCATACATCAACTTAATGTTTAGCAGAAACAAACAAATAACTTTTAGGCTGAGTTCTTTCTGATAAATGACCCTCTCAAAGCTAGCAACCCTCATAATTTTTATGCACTTGCCCCATTTCAAAGTTGCCATCTTATGTTGGTCTCTGAGTGGTTATAAAAGCTACTTTTCCTTGAATACTGGATTTCCAACAGGTCAGGCAACTGGCCATGCCTAGTGAAGTTCTGTGGGGCTGAACAACAGTGGGAAGTTTCTCACTGGAAATTTCAGGAGATGCAAAAATGGGAGTCTTTAACAGAGAGCCAAGAACCTGCTAGAAAGCTAAAGTCTAAGAAACTGGAAGAATCCAAAGGGTGTCCTGAATGTCAAAGCTAGAAGCAGGTATAAGTACAGAGCCAGGAACCTAAGAAAGAGAGAGATGGGAAGAAATGGAAATGGGTGGAAAAGAGTAAATGGAGAGTATTCTGGAGCAAAGACTTAGAACAGGAGCTACTATCCATAGTTCGCTTTTACATGCTGTCAAGAGCCATGCATGGGGTGGAGTTTGGAGAGTTGTTCAGTGTTCATTTTATTCCCCATTTGCCCTTCCATATCCATTCTCTAGCTTTCTTTGCCCTGATTTGAACCCCTTTAGATTCCATCATCCAAGTTCTCTTACTATATGTCTTCCAGTTGGGTTTGGCCAACGGAAGGTTCCAGGAAGAGATCTGAGAGCAGGAGGAGAGAGAGATCAGAGTATTTATTCGTGCCGACACCCACCTACTGAGTTGCAGATGGGCAGCGGTTGAGTTCTACTGGAGCCTTAGCTCCTGCTTAGTGGCTCTTTCCAACAGCTGCAGGTATCACTGGGTTCCTACAACTTTGCTTTCCCACTTGCCCCCTCAGGCCTAAGTACAATAGTAGCTTCCCACCCTTACTAGCTCCAAGGTGCTTCACCATCCATTGCTGGTTCTTATTTCCCTGCCGTCACCTCTGTAAATATTCCCTTCTTCAAAATTCCATTTGGGTGTGCCTTCTGTTTCCTGTTGCTGAAACCCCAACTGAGAGTCAGTGAAATGGATATTTACTAGAGTTGGCAAAAATTCTAAACGTTTCTGAGTGGTGTTGCTATCAGTTATGTAAGTTTGTATTCTGTGCTGTAAGTCACCCTTTCATGTGACTTGTGATTCAGGAAGAAAATGCTTTGTTCCTGCCTTTTAGTGGCTTATGGTCTGTCAAGATTACAAGACCGAGCACACGAAATAGCATAACACTGTGAAGGAATTGCTATAGTGCTGGGAAATGTAATGGGAGAATGGAAAAATTACCCAAGTTCACTTGGGGTTTTCAGGAAAATTCTCTATTGGCAACATGAAGAAGGAATCACTCCCGGACTGATGACCGATTGTCTTCCCTTAACTCTGTAAAGACAAAGATATCCTTTTCTCCCCAGCAGACATCTAAGCAAAGATATCTTTATCATGTAAGCCCTTCCTGAATCAAGCTTATCTTTGGTCAGGTTCCCCAGAGCACAGACTGAGATGAGAATTCAGGTAGAAGCTATTTATGAAGGAGGTCCTCCTAGGAGAAACCAGTAAGGGAGTGGGGCAAACAAGACAAGAAAGGGGAACAAGCCAAGGGTTTGAAATCTGGTGATATCCCAGCCTCAGCTTAATCCCAAAGGGAGCTCAGAAGTATAAATTGCATCTCAGAGTTGTTTCCCTTGTGACAAGGGAAGGGAGAGCCTTCGCATTTCCGTACCAGTTAGTTATTGCTTATGAGCTGCCCAGGGTGGGAGGGTGGGTTGGAGAGCAATGTAAGCCTCCCAATAGATCCAGCGAAGTGGATCCAGTAGCCCAAGGGTAGGTCTCTGAAGACAGTGGCAGGTGAGAGTAGTTAGGAGACAAGCAAGTGGATGCTAAGGAATGGTTACATAGAACCCAGAGAGGTGAGTCTAGGGAATCTGACCAGAGCACCAGCATGATCTACTACATGCCCTTCCAGAAGCACATCTGCAGCTATTTAACACACACTTAGGCAAAATCCTGGGGCAAAACAAATAAGTACAACTTTCTTCATATGTACATTTTTAGGTTCTGGAGGCTTTGGAAGAGATCTGGAGTGATGCTTTGTCTCTAAGGTAACCAATGGGATCCCAGGATACCAGATTTTCTGTGCTAAAGCCCAGATGGTCCTGTGTAACCTGGGACAGTTGGTCACTCTACCTGTGACTCTACCTGAAATGCCACTCAGTGAAGAACTCTCAGGTTATCTCACCGAAGACGTAACCCAAGCAGAGCCAGTTAACTATAGGAAGGTTGCAAACCTCCCCTGATGTAGCACTCAGTGGTTTCTAGAGCTGCACAGAGTCTGGAAATCTGGGAAGAAACTGAGTCTCAATAAGGGATGTGGAGACTGCAGAAGAGGAGGGAGAGGGCTTCAACTCTGGATTATGGTTGGTATAATCCAGGTATGGCAATGGCTTTTACAACACAAAGCAGCAAGAAGGGCCCTTCTCGGACTTCCCTGGTGGCGCAGTGGTTGAGAGTCTGCCTGCCGATGCAGGGGACGCAGGTTCGTGCCCCGGTCCGGGAGGATCCCACATGCCGCGGAGCGGCTGGGCCCGTGAGCCATGGCCGCTGGGCCTGCATGACTGGAGCGCTCCGCAACGGGAGAGGCCACAGCAGTGAGAGGCCCGTGTACCGCAAAAAAAAAAAAAAAAAAAGAAGAAGAAGAAGGGCCCTTCTCAAGATGCACTTCTGAGGAAGACCTTGGTTCCCTAGGATAGGAGAGGGTGCTAAGATTCTCTAGAGTCTCATAGCAGTGGGACTAGCTCAGGCTCAGGACTCTCCATTGACCTCTCCTGAGAGGTTTCTCCCAGATAAAATTTCCAGACTAGTGCTTTCATGCTCCTTATTCTTCAGGGAGGAGGCAAAGGAAAAGATGTTTGACATGAGTTTGAATTTTCTTAAAGTGTTACTGTGAATTCTATTGATGTGTTAATAAATTTCCATTTAGCAATGTTCTTGTTTAGCTTTATTTCAAGTCGAATGTGAATGATGATGAGTAATAACACTTCAAATTACATCAATTTTCTATATGAGAAATTATGCCATGTTCGTGACATTTTTGTTTTTCTAAAAGGGAATCAAAAGGTGATTCATGACTACAGCTTTTAACTTATGTATGGGTTGAACGTTTTTCTAAAGAATGTTGTCGTGATGATTTCACCCTGGGTAAGCTGAAAGGGTTTCAGAGTGAGGGTTGTGAGTTATTGAATTAGAGATCAGTTTGTATGCAGGTGTCAATTGTAACTGTAAGAATCTTCTGAATTTAATGATTCCCAGAGCTAGAATGATGGTTCTTTTTTTTTTTTTTTTCCCCGTACGCAGGCTGCTCACTGTTGTGGCCTCTCCCATTGCGGAGCACAGGCTCCGGACGCGCAGGCTCAGTGGCCATGGCTCACGGGCCCAGCCGCTCTGCGGCATGTGGGATCTTCCCGGACCGGGGCACGAACCCGCGTCCCCTGCAACGGCAGGCGGGCTCTCAACCACTGCGCCACCGGGGAAGGCCTAGAATGATGGTTCTTAATTCTAACTGCATGTGAAAAATATTTAAGGAGCTTTAAAATAATTCCAATATCTGGACCCCACTCAAGACTAGTGAAATCTGAATTTCTGGGAGTGGAGTCCGAGCAGGCGGGCTTCATGGGTCCATGACATATGCAGTTCCATGGGGCCTTGAACTTACAAGGGCCTGACCTCACTCACTTGTCCTGTCTCAATGGACAGTTGCAAGCAGTCAAGCCATATGAACCTTGAAGGAAGCATCTATCATCACATCTCCTACATACAGCCTTAGGACCCAGGCTTAAGCAAATAGGGACGGGCAGTGCCTTTTTCTTGGTCCACTGCTCTTCAAATCAACAGGCTGAGAAGTTGGCTTACTTTGTGCCCTTTGCGTCAGTGAGGTAGGAGAACCACCATTAGTTTCTCCTTTCAGCCAGGTACCCAGTGAGGTCTTGAAACCGTGTGAGACCCCTAGCGAGTCATCCACTAGTAGAAGTCTCTGAGCCCTAGACACCAAAAGGAGTGACCCAGAGGCTAGAGAGAAAAGTAGGCAGAAATCCCAAAGTCCTAAGTGCTTTCCCTTATTGTCCTCACTCTCCAGAGTGGCCCTTGCTGAATCTTGTGTTCTTTGAGTCACAGACTCCCTTTCGCATCTTTATCATTGGAACACTTGAGCTACTTCACAGAAACCAGGGGAAAACCAAATGATGCAAAAGAAAGGTCTTGGGTGGACAAGTCCTATGATTCAAAACTGATCAGGTTTATCTTTGTTAATATATTCAGAAATGAAAATTGAGCTGATGAAGAGAAAGAGAACACAGTGCTCATCATAAATGTTCTTCTTCACATTGTACACTATCTTTCATTATTAAGTCTCTGTTTCGATAAAATAAAAGTAGTCAAAAAATGAACTGGCTTTCCTATCAAGAAATGGGAGAATGCTTTGAACATTCTTCAGTTCTATTCAGTGAAATATATGAAGCTATAATGTTTGCATCAATCACTCTTTCAAAAAATATTCATCGAGCACTTACACTGTGCCAGACACTGTTGTAGGTGCAGGGGCTCCAGCGGTAAATAAGACCGACAAAAATCCCTGCCCTTAGGGAATGCATATTCTAGTGGGGAGATGCAGACAATAAAAATGAGTAAGATATATAGGATGTTTGATGGAAACAGATGCTATAGAGAAATATAAAGCAGGAAATGGAGCTGCTGGAGGTTAAGGTCCATAGGGGTTGGGGGTTCAGGTAATATCTAAATGATCACCTTGGTCTTGGGCACTGGGGAAGTTTCATCCTCACTACTGGCTGGGATTAGCTACCACTACCCTAGGGAGCCAGGGAAGGTTTCTTCTCCGGGACCCAACTGCTGGGTTGCACTTCCAGAGATGGAGTCAGCCACCCTATTTATACCATCAAGTAGGTTTAGCGGTTGATGGAATTCTCGTGCATTGTAAAGATGAGCGACCTTTACTGAGGATATCATAACAAAAATACCATGAGTAGACTACCAACATTTTAGACTTTTCTTCATGAGCCACTTTTTACAAAAGCTAATATAAAATTTGTTTTCATTCTATTGTAACACTGTGATTCAATGGGTGGGCTGTAGTAGAATTACACCTGCACATTTTCATGAAGAAATAAATCCGTGGGGCCTTAAGCAGCTCCTGACTGTTTCAAACATTTTCAAAAGGTGTTAGAGCCTAGGTATCAAGATCCAATAACAGACACACAGAGAATTATTCCAGCTTTCCTTTCTTCAGAAAATTGACACTTTCCTATTTCTCCCAGGCACTTCTGACTAAAGAACCACTCTATTCATCTTCAAGTGGTGCACACTTCTCTCAAAAGTATTGGGTTCTCTTTTATGGATAATATACGAAGGGGGAGGATTTCTGATACTGACTGTGGCTTTATATTGATATCTGTCCGAGGCATACATTTCAAAATGAGTTCCTCACTAGCAGTGGCAGCTTCGGCGTTTCTATTCGGGAAGGACACGGGAGCTGCATCTAAGTGGAATTTGGAGGTGTGGGCAGGCAATGGCATTTGCGCTGCGGCTTGCTTGATGTTGCATTCTCATATCAAATACATTATTTTTATTCAGCTTAGGTATTTTAGGGGGCTGGCTGGAGAGGGGGTGAGAGCTGATGGTTATTAGAGAGGATGAGAACTCCCTGCTTCACCTCCTCACCACAAATGCTTACCAGACTGGGATGAGTAAAGAGAAAAAGCTCCTAGCTGACCTTTCACTCCTATGTCCCATGTCACCATCAGAGTCAGGTCTGGGACTTCTACATAGAGCTCTGAAATTAAGTTTGTCTTGGACTCTCCTTTTCTTCCTCTTCTCCATCTCTCCTCTACCCACCCTACCCAATCCTTCATCTAGTTCCAGCTAATCTCTGCTTCTCAGTTCAACTTGGCAAATATTTATGGAGGATACTCTATGAGCTCAGCATTCGACTAGACAATGGGGGGAATATAATGATGAACTAATAAGCATACACGTTGGGAACTGACAAGAGTTTAGGCCGGGAACTCTTCCAGACTTATTTACATCTTAATTTGGGATTACTGAAGACCGAAAGTTTTAAGGTAAAGGGTGGAAGCTATTTAAACCCAACAGCTGGAGGTGGAATTGATTCAGTGGGGTGCATTGGGTGTTGGAGGGGGGCGCCATGTGTGCAGAGGACCCTATCCTGCACCTTTTAAAGTCATACCACCTATGTATCATGTAATCTCAAAAGAAGAGAAAAATCTCCAAGATTCTTTGAACAGGTTAAGATTCTGTGACTCCATGATTCTCAGCTGTAGCCAAGTCCCATCTTGGAGGAGCAATTAGATTAGGTACATTCTCAAGATTCCTTTCAGTTCCTGATGATTCTACCCTGCTGTCGTCCTTCATGTATTGAGATGACTTTCAAAGAATGCCTTTCATTCTTCTTTTTTTTAAATTATTATTATTATTTTTTATTTTATTTACTTTTGGCTGTATTGGGTCTTTGTTGCTGTGCGTGGGCTTTCTCCAGTTGTGGCAAGAGGGGGCTACTCTTTGTTGCAGTGAGCGGGCTTCTCATTGCTGGGGCTTCTCTTGTTGTGGAGCACAGGCTCTAGACGCCCAGGCTTCAGTAGTTGTGGCTCGTGGGCTCAGTAGTTGTGGCTTGCAGGCTCTAGAGTACAGGCTCAGTAGTTGTGGTGCACGGGCTTAGTTGCTCCGCAGCATGTGGAATCTTCCCGGACAAGGGCTCAAACCTGTGTCCCCTGCCTTGGCAGGCAGATTCTTAACCACTGCGCCACCAGGGAAGCCCTGCTTTTCACTCTTGAACATTCTACACTTGAACATTTCCCCTGTGCTGGATACGGAAGATGATGGGCTGGCATTACCAGGAGTTAATGATTCCGTGGTGTATTGCTTTCCTAGGGCTGCAGTAACAAAGTACCACAAACTAGATGGCTGAAAACAACAGAAGTTTATTGTTTCACAGCTCTGGAGGCTAGAAGTCCAAAATCAAGGTGTTGGCAGGGCCTCTATGGGAGGATACTTTTTTGCCTCTTCCAGCTTCTTTGGCTTGTGGGAGCATAACTCTGCCTCCATCTTCACATGGCCGACTTCCCTCTGGGCCTGTGTCTTTTCTTCTCCTCCAGCAAAAACACCAGTTGTATTGGACTAACGACCCACCCTAGTCCAGTACGACTTCATCTTAACTTACATCTTAATTACATCTGGAAAGCCCTATTTCCAAATAAGGTCACATTCACAGGCACCATGGGTTAGGATTTCAACATATTTTTGGGTGGACACAATTCCACCCACAACATCTGGTGACCAACAATGTTTGTCCATGCCTAGGAATAAGGCTTTGATTGGCAGCCATGAAACAGACCAAAACAAAATGGTCCGTGGGGTAGGAAACCATGATCTGACTAGCCTGATGTGCTAATCAGTTGTGCTAACCAGTCCTAAATGTATTTACCCTATCACACCGGCTGTAACACCTTTCTTTCCCTTCCTTCCTCCCTCCCTCCCTTTTTCCTTCCTTCCTTCCTTCCTTTCTTTTCTTTCTTTCATCATGGAATGATATGGTTAAATATTTGGTGCTGTGAAATTTATGGGAAAATCTGGATCAGAAAAAGGTAGTTGTGGCTCATGGGCTCAGTAGTTACTCCTGTGAGTAAGGTAAATACTGAGGAAATACTGAGGTATTCATCAGTTTATCACATACCCCCATACCATAAGAGAGAGCTTACCTAGGGTTTTGTAACTGAAGGATCTGTTACAAGTATTCAGGTTTATATTTAGCTTTGAATTATACACACACACACACACACACACACACACACACACACATCCACATCCACACACATCCACACACACATATTTTTAAGTAACTTAGCTGACAGCATCAACATTTCATTCTGAGCATTCCATGGGTGGTATTGTCTCTATCACCATTGTCTTGTGAGATAACTGGTCACATATTTCCCTAGCACAAGGAGACCAGTTAAAGTAATTGGTATTCTGCAAATTTGAACCAATGCCTTGCTCACTAATCCCGATCAGCCAAAGTGAAGAAACTTAGTTCATGCTTTTCTTAGAGCCAGAATAGGAAATTTTGGCAAAAAGAGCTGTCCCGTCATCTTCCCTTCTCCTGTAAATCATCTCCAGGTCTGCAATTCTCAGTTATCATAGGAAAGAAAGGAGAGAAAGCCATGCACTAGGCTCAGGCTCACGATAAATGATAACACAGTGCAAAGAGTAAGTGAACAAAAATGATTAAAATAATCATCAGGAGAAACTTTCTCAAGAGAGGAAAGCTAATGTGTTATAAAACTCTTTATACGGGTGAGGATCAGAATGGGAGATGCCAATAGGATTAAGCTGTTACAACGAACTTATTTTTTGTTTTAACCTCACTGTTTTGAATTTGGACTGGTCATTGGAACTCCTTCTCCTTGGCTCTACAAGGGATGTTCAGATCTGTTCTTATCAATGTCACAAAAATAC